>NC_091289.1:100260622-100885309 GCF_032444005.1 Ranitomeya imitator | reverse complement strand
AGGCTGCAGTACCTCACACATAACACCTCCTGTAGGGGGGCCCGGTCTATAGCTCAGAGACCGCCCTGTATAGGCTGCAGTACCGCACACATAACACCTCCTGTAGGGGGGCCCGGCCTATAGCTCAGAGACCACCCTGTATAGGCTGCAGTACCGCACACATAACACCGCCTGTAGGAGGGCCCGGTCTATAGCTCAGAGACCACCCTGTATAGGCTGCAGTACCGCACACATTACACCACCTGTAGGGGGCCCGGCCTATAGCTCAGAGACCACCCTGTATAGGCTGCAGTACCTCACACATAACACCACCTGTAGGGGGGCCCGGTCTATAGCTCAGAGACCACCCTGTATAGGCTGCAGTACCGCACACATAACACCACCTGTAGGGGGGCCCGGTCTATAGCTCAGAGACCACCCTGTATAGGCTGCAGTACCGCACACATAACACCTCCTGTAGGGGGGCCCGGCCTATAGCTCAGAGACCACCCTGTATAGGCTGCAGTACCTCACACATAACACCACCTGTAGGGGGGCCCGGTCTATAGCTCAGAGACCGCCCTGTATAGGCTGCAGTACCGCACACATAACACCGCCTGTAGGAGGGCCCGGTCTATAGCTCAGAGACCACCCTGTATAGGCTGCAGTACCGCACACATTACACCACCTGTAGGGGGCCCGGCCTATAGCTCAGAGACCACCCTGTATAGGCTGCAGTACCTCACACATAACACCACCTGTAGGGGGGCCCGGTCTATAGCTCAGAGACCACCCTGTATAGGCTGCAGTACCGCACACATAACACCACCTGTAGGGGGGCCCGGTCTATAGCTCAGAGACCACCCTGTATAGGCTGCAGTACCGCACACATAACACCACCTGTAGGGGGGCCCGGTCTATAGCTCAGAGACCACCCTGTATAGGCTGCAGTACCTCACACATAACACCACCTGTAGGGGGCCCGGTCTATAGCTCAGAGACCACCCTGTATAGGCTGCAGTACCGCACACATAACACCACCTGTAGGGGGGCCCGGCCTATAGCTCAGAGACCACCCTGTATAGGCTGCAGTACCGCACACATAACACCACCTGTAGGGGGGCCCGGTCTATAGCTCAGAGACCACCCTGTATAGGCTGCAGTACCGCACACATAACACCACCTGTAGGGGGGCCCGGTCTATAGCTCAGAGACCACCCTGTATAGGCTGCAGTACCTCACACATAACACCACCTGTAGGGGGCCCGGTCTATAGCTCAGAGACCACCCTGTATAGGCTGCAGTACCTCACACATAACACCACCTGTAGGGGGGCCCGGTCTATAGCTCAGAGACCACCCTGTATAGGCTGCAGTACCGCACACATAACACCACCTGTAGGGGGGCCCGGTCTATAGCTCAGAGACCACCCTGTATAGGCTGCAGTACCTCACACATAACACCACCTGTAGGGGGCCCGGTCTATAGCTCAGAGACCACCCTGTATAGGCTGCAGTACCGCACACATAACACCACCTGTAGGGGGGCCCGGCCTATAGCTCAGAGACCACCCTGTATAGGCTGCAGTACCGCACATATAAGACCACCCTGTATAGGCTGCAGTACCGCACATATAAGACCACCCTGTATAGGCTGCAGTACCGCACATATAACACCACCTGTAGGGGGACCCGGTCTATAGCTCAGAGACCGCCCTGTATAGGCTGCAGTACCTCACACATAACACCACCTGTAGGGGGGCCCGGTCTATAGCTCAGAGACCACCCTGTATAGGCTGCAGTACCGCACACATAACACCACCTGTAGGGGGGCACGGTCTATAGCTCAGAGACCGCCCTGTATAGGCTGCAGTACCTCACACATAACACCACCTGTAGGGGGGCCGGGTCTATAGCTCAGAGACCACCCTGTATAGGCTGCAGTACCTCACACATAACACCACCTGTAGGGGGGCCCGGCCTATAGCTCAGAGACCACCCTGTATAGGCTGCAGTACCGCACACATAACACCACCTGTAGGGGGGCCCGGTCTATAGCTCAGAGACCACCCTGTATAGGCTGCAGTACCTCACACATAACACCACCTGTAGGGGGGCCCGGTCTATAGCTCAGAGACCACCCTGTATAGGCTGCAGTACCTCACACATAACACCACCTGTAGGGGGCCCGGTCTATAGCTCAGAGACCACCCTGTATAGGCTGCAGTACCTCACACATAACACCACCTGTAGGGGGGCCCGGCCTATAGCTCAGAGACCACCCTGTATAGGCTGCAGTACCTCACACATAACACCACCTGTAGGGGGGCCCGGTCTATAGCTCAGAGACCACCCTGTATAGGCTGCAGTACCTCACACATAACACCACCTGTAGGGGGGCCCGGTCTATAGCTCAGAGACCACCCTGTATAGGCTGCAGTACCTCACACATAACACCACCTGTAGGGGGCCCGGTCTATAGCTCAGAGACCACCCTGTATAGGCTGCAGTACCGCACACATAACACCACCTGTAGGGGGCCCGGTCTATAGCTCAGAAACCACCCTGTATAGGCTGCAGTACCGCACATATAAGACCACCCTGTATAGGCTGCAGTACCGCACACATAACACCACCTGTAGGGGGGCCCGGTCTATAGCTCAGTGACCGCCCTGTATAGGCTGCAGTACCGCACACATAACACCACCTGTAGGGGGGCCCGGTCTATAGCTCAGAGACAACCCTGTATAGGCTGCAGTACCTCACACATAACACCACCTGTAGGGGGCCCGGTCTATAGCTCAGAGACCACCCTGTATAGGCTGCAGTACCTCACACATAACACCACCTGTAGGGGGGCCCGGTCTATAGCTCAGAGACCACCCTGTATAGGCTGCAGTACCTCACACATAACACCACCTGTAGGGGGGCCCGGTCTATAGCTTAGAGACCATTCTGTACAGGCTGCAGTACCTCACACATAACACCACCTGTAGGGGGGCCCGGCCTATAGCTCAGAGACCACCCTGTATAGGCTGCAGTACCGCACATATAAGACCACCCTGTATAGGCTGCAGTTCCGCACATATAACACCACCTGTAGGGGGGCCCGGTCTATAGCTCAGAGACCGCCCTGTTTAGGCTGCAGTACCGCACACATAACACCACCTGTAGGGGGGCCCGGTCTATAGCTCAGAGACCACCCTGTATAGGCTGCAGTACCTCACACATAACACCACCTGTAGGGGGCCCGGTCTATAGCTCAGAGACCGCCCTGTATAGGCTGCAGTACCGCACACATAACACCACCTGTAGGGGGGCCCGGTCTATAGCTCAGAGACCGCCCTGTATAGGCTGCAGTACCTCACACATAACACCACCTGTAGGGGGCCCGATCTATAGCTCAGAGACCACCCTGTATAGGCTGCAGTACCGCACACATAACACCTCCTGTAGGGGGGCCCGGCCTATAGCTCAGAGACCGCCCTGTATAGGCTGCAGTACCTCACACATAACACCACCTGTAGGGGGCCCGATCTATAGCTCAGAGACCGCCCTGTATAGGCTGCAGTACCGCACACATAACACCTCCTGTAGGGGGGCCCGGTCTATAGCTCAGAGACCGCCCTGTATAGGCTGCAGTACCGCACACATAACACCACCTGTAGGGGGGCCCGGTCTATAGCTCAGAGACCGCCCTGTATAGGCTGCAGTACCTCACACATAACACCACCTGTAGGGGGCCCGATCTATAGCTC
Source organism: Ranitomeya imitator (assembly GCF_032444005.1). NCBI lineage: Eukaryota > Metazoa > Chordata > Amphibia > Anura > Dendrobatidae > Ranitomeya > Ranitomeya imitator. The sequence goes on along the minus strand of NC_091289.1, from coordinate 100,881,573 downwards.
AGAGACCGCCCTGTATAGGCTGCAGTACCTCACACATAACACCACCTGTAGGGGGCCCGATCTATAGCTCAGAGACCACCCTGTATAGGCTGCAGTACCTCACACATAACACCACCTGTAGGGGGGCCCGGTCTATAGCTCAGAGACCGCCCTGTATAGGCTGCAGTACCTCACACATAACACCACCTGTAGGGGGCCCGATCTATAGCTCAGAGACCACCCTGTATAGGCTGCAGTACCTCACACATAACACCACCTGTAGGGGGGCCCGGTCTATAGCTTAGAGACCACCCTGTATAGGCTGCAGTACCTCACACATAACACCACCTGTAGGGGGGCCCGGTCTATAGCTCAGAGACCACCCTGTATAGGCTGCAGTACCGCACACATAACACCACCTGTAGGGGGGCCCGGTCTATAGCTCAGAGACCACCCTGTATAGGCTGCAGTACCGCACACATAACACCACCTGTAGGGGGCCCGGTCTATAGCTCAGAGACCACCCTGTATAGGCTGCAGTACCTCACACATAACACCACCTGTAGGGGGGCCCGGCCTATAGCTCAGAGACCACCCTGTATAGGCTGCAGTACCTCACACATAACACCACCTGTAGGGGGGCCCGGTCTATAGCTTAGAGACCACCCTGTATAGGCTGCAGTACCGCACACATAACACCACCTGTAGGGGGGCCCGGTCTATAGCTCAGAGACCACCCTGTATAGGCTGCAGTACCTCACACATAACACCACCTGTAGGGGGGCCCGGCCTATAGCTCAGAGACCACCCTGTATAGGCTGCAGTACCGCACACATAACACCACCTGTAGGGGGGCCCGGCCTATAGCTCAGAGACCACCCTGTATAGGCTGCAGTACCTCACACATAACACCACCTGTAGGGGGCCCGGCCTATAGCTCAGAGACCACCCTGTATAGGCTGCAGTACCGCACACATAACACCACCTGTAGGGGGGCCCGGTCTATAGCTCAGAGACCACCCTGTATAGGCTGCAGTACCTCACACATAACACCACCTGTAGGGGGGCCCGGTCTATAGCTCAGAGACCACCCTGTATAGGCTGCAGTACCGCACACATAACACCACCTGTAGGGGGGCCCGGCCTATAGCTCAGAGACCACCCTGTATAGGCTGCAGTACCTCACACATAACACCACCTGTAGGGGGCCCGGCCTATAGCTCAGAGACCACCCTGTATAGGCTGCAGTACCGCACACATAACACCACCTGTAGGGGGGCCCGGCCTATAGCTCAGAGACCACCCTGTATAGGCTGCAGTACCTCACACATAACACCACCTGTAGGGGGGCACGGTCTATAGCTCAGAGACCACCCTGTATAGGCTGCAGTACCGCACATATAACACCACCTGTAGGGGGGCCCGGTCTATAGCTCAGAGACCGCCCTGTATAGGCTGCAGTACCGCACACATAACACCACCTGTAGGGGGGCCCGGCCTATAGCTCAGAGACCGCCCTGTATAGGCTGCAGTACCGCACACATAACACCACCTGTAGGGGGGCCCGGTCTATAGCTCAGAGACCGCCCTGTATAGGCTGCAGTACCGCACACATAACACCACCTGTAGGGGGGCCCGGCCTATAGCTCAGAGACCGCCCTGTATAGGCTGCAGTACCTCACACATAACACCACCTGTAGGGGGGCACGGTCTATAGCTCAGAGACCACCCTGTATAGGCTGCAGTACCGCACATATAACACCACCTGTAGGGGGGCCCGGTCTATAGCTCAGAGACCGCCCTGTATAGGCTGCAGTACCGCACACATAACACCACCTGTAGGGGGCCCGGTCTATAGCTCAGAGACCGCCCTGTATAGGCTGCAGTACCGCACACATAACACCACCTGTAGGGGGCCCGGCCTATAGCTCAGAGACCGCCCTGTATAGGCTGCAGTACCTCACACATAACACCACCTGTAGGGGGGCCCGGTCTATAGCTTAGAGACCACCCTGTATAGGCTGCAGTACCTCACACATAACACCACCTGTAGGGGGGCCCGGTCTATAGCTCAGAGACCACCCTGTATAGGCTGCAGTACCGCACACATAACACCACCTGTAGGGGGGCCCGGCCTATAGCTCAGAGACCACCCTGTATAGGCTGCAGTACCTCACACATAACACCACCTGTAGGGGGCCCGGCCTATAGCTCAGAGACCACCCTGTATAGGCTGCAGTACCGCACACATAACACCACCTGTAGGGGGGCCCGGCCTATAGCTCAGAGACCACCCTGTATAGGCTGCAGTACCTCACACATAACACCACCTGTAGGGGGGCACGGTCTATAGCTCAGAGACCACCCTGTATAGGCTGCAGTACCGCACATATAACACCACCTGTAGGGGGGCCCGGTCTATAGCTCAGAGACCGCCCTGTATAGGCTGCAGTACCGCACACATAACACCACCTGTAGGGGGCCCGGTCTATAGCTCAGAGACCGCCCTGTATAGGCTGCAGTACCGCACACATAACACCACCTGTAGGGGGGCCCGGTCTATAGCTCAGAGACCGCCCTGTATAGGCTGCAGTACCTCACACATAACACCACCTGTAGGGGGCCCGGTCTATAGCTCAGAGACCGCCCTGTATAGGCTGCAGTACCTCACACATAACACCACCTGTAGGGGGGCCCGGTCTATAGCTTAGAGACCACCCTGTATAGGCTGCAGTACCTCACACATAACACCACCTGTAGGGGGGCCCGGTCTATAGCTCAGAGACCACCCTGTATAGGCTGCAGTACCGCACACATAACACCACCTGTAGGGGGGCCCGGTCTATAGCTCAGAGACCACCCTGTATAGGCTGCAGTACCGCACACATAACACCACCTGTAGGGGGCCCGGCCTATAGCTCAGAGACCACCCTGTATAGGCTGCAGTACCGCACACATAACACCACCTGTAGGGGGCCCGGTCTATAGCTCAGAGACCACCCTGTATAGGCTGCAGTACCGCACACATAACACCACCTGTAGGGGGGCCCGGCCTATAGCTCAGAGACCACCCTGTATAGGCTGCAGTACCTCACACATAACACCACCTGTAGGGGGGCCCGGTCTATAGCTTAGAGACCACCCTGTATAGGCTGCAGTACCGCACACATAACACCACCTGTAGGGGGGCCCGGTCTATAGCTCAGAGACCACCCTGTATAGGCTGCAGTACCTCACACATAACACCACCTGTAGGGGGCCCGGTCTATAGCTCAGTGACCACCCTGTATAGGCTGCAGTACCGCACACATAACACCACCTGTAGGGGGGCCCGGCCTATAGCTCAGAGACCACCCTGTATAGGCTGCAGTACCGCACACATAACACCACCTGTAGGGGGGCCCGGCCTATAGCTCAGAGACCACCCTGTATAGGCTGCAGTACCGCACATATAAGACCACCCTGTATAGGCTGCAGTACCGCACATATAACACCACCTGTAGGGGGGCCCGGTCTATAGCTCAGAGACCGCCCTGTATAGGCTGCAGTACCTCACACATAACACCACCTGTAGGGGGGCACGGTCTATAGCTCAGAGACCGCCCTGTATAGGCTGCAGTACCTCACACATAACACCACCTGTAGGGGGGCCGGGTCTATAGCTCAGAGACCACCCTGTATAGGCTGCAGTACCTCACACATAACACCACCTGTAGGGGGGCACGGTCTATAGCTCAGAGACCGCCCTGTATAGGCTGCAGTACCTCACACATAACACCACCTGTAGGGGGGCACGGTCTATAGCTCAGAGACCGCCCTGTATAGGCTGCAGTACCTCACACATAACACCACCTGTAGGGGGCCCGGTCTATAGCTCAGAGACCACCCTGTATAGGCTGCAGTACCTCACACATAACACCACCTGTAGGGGGGCACGGTCTATAGCTCAGAAACCACCCTGTATAGGCTGCAGTACTGCACACATAACACCACCTGTAGGGGGGCCCGGTCTATAGCTCAGAGACCACCCTGTATAGGCTGCAGTACCTCACACATAACACCACCTGTAGGGGGGCCCGGTCTATAGCTCAGAGACCGCCCTGTATAGGCTGCAGTACCGCACACATAACACCACCTGTAGGGGGGCCCGGCCTATAGCTCAGAGACCACCCTGTATAGGCTGCAGTACCGCACATATAAGACCACCCTGTATAGGCTGCAGTACCGCACATATAACACCACCTGTAGGGGGGCCCGGTCTATAGCTCAGAGACCGCCCTGTATAGGCTGCAGTACCGCACACATAACACCACCTGTAGGGGGGCCCGGTCTATAGCTCAGAGACCGCCCTGTATAGGCTGCAGTACCGCACACATAACACCACCTGTAGGGGGGCCCGGTCTATAGCTCAGAGACCACCCTGTATAGGCTGCAGTACCTCACACATAACACCACCTGTAGGGGGCCCGGTCTATAGCTCAGAGACCGCCCTGTATAGGCTGCAGTACCTCACACATAACACCACCTGTAGGGGGCCCGATCTATAGCTCAGAGACCGCCCTGTATAGGCTGCAGTACCTCACACATAACACCACCTGTAGGGGGGCCCGGTCTATAGCTTAGAGACCACCCTGTATAGGCTGCAGTACCTCACACATAACACCACCTGTAGGGGGGCCCGGTCTATAGCTCAGAGACCACCCTGTATAGGCTGCAGTACCGCACACATAACACCACCTGTAGGGGGGCCCGGTCTATAGCTCAGAGACCACCCTGTATAGGCTGCAGTACCGCACACATAACACCACCTGTAGGGGGCCCGGTCTATAGCTCAGAGACCACCCTGTATAGGCTGCAGTACCTCACACATAACACCACCTGTAGGGGGGCCCGGCCTATAGCTCAGAGACCACCCTGTATAGGCTGCAGTACCTCACACATAACACCACCTGTAGGGGGGCCCGGTCTATAGCTTAGAGACCACCCTGTATAGGCTGCAGTACCGCACACATAACACCACCTGTAGGGGGGCCCGGTCTATAGCTCAGAGACCACCCTGTATAGGCTGCAGTACCTCACACATAACACCACCTGTAGGGGGGCCCGGCCTATAGCTCAGAGACCACCCTGTATAGGCTGCAGTACCGCACACATAACACCACCTGTAGGGGGGCCCGGCCTATAGCTCAGAGACCACCCTGTATAGGCTGCAGTACCTCACACATAACACCACCTGTAGGGGGCCCGGCCTATAGCTCAGAGACCACCCTGTATAGGCTGCAGTACCGCACACATAACACCACCTGTAGGGGGGCCCGGTCTATAGCTCAGAGACCACCCTGTATAGGCTGCAGTACCTCACACATAACACCACCTGTAGGTGGGCCCGGTCTATAGCTCAGAGACCACCCTGTATAGGCTGCAGTACCGCACACATAACACCACCTGTAGGGGGGCCCGGCCTATAGCTCAGAGACCACCCTGTATAGGCTGCAGTACCTCACACATAACACCACCTGTAGGGGGCCCGGCCTATAGCTCAGAGACCACCCTGTATAGGCTGCAGTACCGCACACATAACACCACCTGTAGGGGGGCCCGGCCTATAGCTCAGAGACCACCCTGTATAGGCTGCAGTACCTCACACATAACACCACCTGTAGGGGGGCACGGTCTATAGCTCAGAGACCACCCTGTATAGGCTGCAGTACCGCACATATAACACCACCTGTAGGGGGGCCCGGTCTATAGCTCAGAGACCGCCCTGTATAGGCTGCAGTACCGCACACATAACACCACCTGTAGGGGGCCCGGTCTATAGCTCAGAGACCGCCCTGTATAGGCTGCAGTACCGCACACATAACACCACCTGTAGGGGGGCCCGGCCTATAGCTCAGAGACCGCCCTGTATAGGCTGCAGTACCTCACACATAACACCACCTGTAGGGGGGCACGGTCTATAGCTCAGAGACCACCCTGTATAGGCTGCAGTACCGCACATATAACACCACCTGTAGGGGGGCCCGGTCTATAGCTCAGAGACCGCCCTGTATAGGCTGCAGTACCGCACACATAACACCACCTGTAGGGGGCCCGGTCTATAGCTCAGAGACCGCCCTGTATAGGCTGCAGTACCGCACACATAACACCACCTGTAGGGGGCCCGGCCTATAGCTCAGAGACCGCCCTGTATAGGCTGCAGTACCTCACACATAACACCACCTGTAGGGGGCCCGGTCTATAGCTCAGAGACCGCCCTGTATAGGCTGCAGTACCTCACACATAACACCACCTGTAGGGGGGCCCGGTCTATAGCTTAGAGACCGCCCTGTATAGGCTGCAGTACCTCACACATAACACCACCTGTAGGGGGGCCCGGTCTATAGCTCAGAGACCACCCTGTATAGGCTGCAGTACCGCACACATAACACCACCTGTAGGGGGGCCCGGCCTATAGCTCAGAGACCACCCTGTATAGGCTGCAGTACCTCACACATAACACCACCTGTAGGGGGCCCGGCCTATAGCTCAGAGACCACCCTGTATAGGCTGCAGTACCGCACACATAACACCACCTGTAGGGGGGCCCGGCCTATAGCTCAGAGACCACCCTGTATAGGCTGCAGTACCTCACACATAACACCACCTGTAGGGGGGCCCGGCCTATAGCTTAGAGACCGCCCTGTATAGGCTGCAGTACCTCACACATAACACCACCTGTAGGGGGGCCCGGCCTATAGCTCAGAGACCGCCCTGTATAGGCTGCAGTACCTCACACATAACACCACCTGTAGGGGGCCCGGCCTACAGCTCAGTGACCACCCTGTATAGGCTGCAGTACCGCACACATAACACCACCTGTAGGGGGCCCGGCCTATAGCTTAGAGACCGCCCTGTATAGGCTGCAGTACCTCACACATAACACCACCTGTAGGGGGGCCCGGCCTATAGCTTAGAGACCGCCCTGTATAGGCTGCAGTACTGCACACATAACACCACCTGTAGGGGGGCCCGGCCTATAGCTCAGTGACCGCCTTGTATAGGCTGCAGTACCGCACACATAACACCACCTGTAGGGGGCCCGGCCTATAGCTCAGAGACCGCCCTGTATAGGCCGCAGTACCTCACACATAACACCACCTGTAGGGGGCCTGGCCTATAGCTCAGTGACCGCCCTGTATAGGCTGCAGTACCGCACACATAACACCTCCTGTAGGGGGCCCGGTCTATAGCTCAGAGACCGCCCTGTATAGGCTGCAGTACCGCACACATAACACCACCTGTAGGGGGCCCGGCCTGTAGCTCAGTGACCGCCCTGTATAGGCTGCAGTACTGCACACATAACACCACCTGTAGGGGGCCCGGTCTATAGCTTAGAGACCACCCTGTATAGGCTGCAGTACCTCACTGTCACGATTCCCCTGACCGCTGTCACCAATGGGTCAGGATTCACACCGTGACCGTCACCCCTACGTCACGGATTGAGGTGACTTTAGGCCAACAGACGGCTATCACATGTGCAGGGGGGCTTATCTTAGTTATCCCTCCACTCCACGATGTGATGAAAAACCACACACAAGGCTATTGACCTCTTAGTTTACAGCAGGGGCTTATTCTAGGTATCCCACTGCTTTTCTATATACCACAAACTGCAGGGATTTATGTATATCCCGCTTACAGTTCCACTTAACACTTGCAGCTCTCTGGCGCCCCCCTTACTCTCAGGTCAGATTAGGTACTGCACCCTGGGTAACTAGTCGCCAGGAAGGCTGCCTGCTATGTTCTGGCTATTGGGCACGCTGCAGCGACGCGATAACTACTCCCACCCAGGCAGGAACAATAATTATCAAACCCGCAGTTGCTTCAGCATAATCCAACAGTCAGCGCACTTTCGCTGCCACCAGCTTCGATTAAACGGGTCCGAAGCTAACCCAACACAACAGTAACAGTAGCGTATTTCCCTTCAGAAGACAGGGTAAGTTTAGAGCATGGATGAACGAACTAATATATAATAGTATATTCCATTGAAATTAATTAGGCAGTGCTTTATCAAAAATATTTTATAAAGAAGTTACAAATGAGACAATTGCAAATATGTACAAGGGTAATTATAACATAAAGGGAATAAATGAGAAAAAGCAACACTTACATGTTCAAAGCATGACAGGCAACCAGGCTAGGGCAGTTTTTCCCATACGTCCCAGCTCATTTGGACGTGAGCAGGGCTCTTCCAGGACAAGACAAGAAATCAAGCAGCAAGTGACTCCTCAGAGCCTGCCAGACACTTAAAACATTAAGGCTGTGACATCACAGAAAGGCTGGCTTATCCAGACCCTCCTCTCTCTACATTTTGCCTAAACTTTAAACTATTCTCTCTAATTTCTATAACTTCACTACAAAACACGTCATAGTTCTAACAAACCCATCAATCATCTCTGGTTAACGTGAGCATTCTAATGAGATCAAATATGTCCTATCTGGGATACATATTTACAGAGAAAACCCTACTTCTTTACCAGACGGAGTTAGAAGCCCGAGTTTAAAGGGATGGGTACCTACACCGAGTGGGAATACGAATATATATTTTCGTGTTCTTACCGTAAACATGGTGCATAATATCGTACCAAAACCAAACAAAGGATCTTTCATGAATTTTGGAGCCACTTTACCAGTTCTGACTAGTGAAGGTGGGAGGGGTGAGGGACTTTCCTCTGAGCCTGGAATTTACGACCCCAGGGCAATAAAACCCCCTTCTAGCATACAGTCCGTAGCCCAGAGAGAAACAAGTAGAGTCAGCTAGTGAAGGGGGGGTTTAGCCCACCTCATGAGCTGACGAGCAACTAAACTTATGTGATATTTCATACCATATCGTGACACTCACACATAACACCACCTGTAGGGGGCCCGGTCTATAGCTTAGAGACCACCCTGTATAGGCTGCAGTACCTCACACATAACACCACCTGTATGGGGGCCCGGCCTATAGCTCAGTGACCGCCCTGTATAGGCAGCAGTACCTCACACATAACACCACCTGTAGGGGGGCCCGGTCTATAGCTCAGAGACCACCCTGTATAGGCCGCAGTACCGCACACATAACACCTCCTGTAGGGGGCCCGGCCTATAGCTCAGTGACCGCCCTGTATAGGCAGCAGTACCGCACACATAACACCTCCTGTAGGGGGGCCCGGCCTATAGCTCAGAGACCGCCCTGTATAGGCTGCAGTACCTCACACATAACACCACCTGTAGGGGGGCCCGGCCTATAGCTCAGTGACCGCCTTGTATAGGCTGCAGTACCTCACACATAACACCTCCTGTAGGGGGCCCGGCCTATAGCTCAGAGACCACCCTGTATAGGCTGCAGTACCGCACACATAACACCACCTGTAGGGGGCCCGGCCTATAGCTCAGTGACCGCCCTGTATAGGCAGCAGTACCGCACACATAACACCTCCTGTAGGGGGGCCCGGCCTATAGCTCAGAGACCACCCTGTATAGGCTGCAGTACCTCACACATAACACCACCTGTAGGGGGGCCCGGTCTATAGCTCAGAGACCACCCTGTATAGGCTGCAGTACCGCACACATAACACCACCTGTAGGGGGCCCGGCCTATAGCTCAGTGACCGTCCAGTATAGGCTGCAGTACCGCACACATAACACCACCTGTAGGGGGGCCCGGCCTATAGCTCAGAGACCGCCCTGTATAGGCTGCAGTACCTCACACATAACACCACCTGTAGGGGGGCCCGGCCTATAGCTCAGTGACCGCCTTGTATAGGCTGCAGTACCTCACACATAACACCTCCTGTAGGGGGGCCCGGCCTATAGCTCAGAGACCACCCTGTATAGGCAGCAGTACCTCACACATAACACCACCTGTAGGGGGGCCCGGTCTATAGCTCAGAGACCACCCTGTATAGGCTGCAGTACCGCACACATAACACCACCTGTAGGGGGCCCGGCCTATAGCTCAGTGACCGTCCAGTATAGGCTGCAGTACCGCACACATAACACCACCTGTAGGGGGGCCCGGCCTATAGCTCAGAGACCGCCCTGTATAGGCTGCAGTACCTCACACATAACACCACCTGTAGGGGGGCCCGGCCTATAGCTCAGTGACTGCCTTGTATAGGCTGCAGTACCTCACACATAACACCTCCTGTAGGGGGGCCCGGCCTATAGCTCAGAGACCACCCTGTATAGGCTGCAGTACCGCACACATAACACCACCTGTAGGGGCCCCGGTCTATAGCTCAGAGACCGCCCTGTATAGGCTGCAGTACCTCACACATAACACCACCTGTAGGGGCCCCGGTCTATAGCTCAGTATAGAGGCATTGTCTCTGTGCCCACCCCTGGCTGCAGTACCGCAGCCTTCTTTAGGCTCACAGTCTGTACATTACGTGGATATGGCTCTTTTCCTTTCCTTCGGCTCTGGTCTGGGGTGTAAGGAGCTGCTTTCACTTCACTGCACATATTGGGAGCAGAATCAGGAAGGTTGGCTTTTGACTCGCGTCAACCTTTCCATGACTAGTGTCTGGGGCAGTTGCTCTTAATGCTACTTTCACACATCAGGTTTTTTGCATCAGGCACAATCCCGCGAACGTTGGAAAAACCGGATCCGGCGCAGATTGTGAGAATCTGATGCGACGGATCCGTTTTTTCGACGGATGATCCGGCTAGCATATCTAGATTATTGAATAAAAAAAATTGGAGCATGCTCAGTTAAAAAAAAACGGAATCCGGCGCTGTAATCCGTCATTTTCCGGATCCGGCTCCCATAGGCTTCCATTCTAGCAAACAGCCGGAAGCGCTGGATCCGGCACTTCCAGCTTTTTCGCCGGAGACAAAAAAACGTTGCTATGGACGTTTTTTCCAGAAAGAGGATTCGGCAGATGTCTCTGGCGAAAACCGGACAAAACGCAATGTCATCCGGCGCAATTCGGCACTAATGCAAGTCTATGGGGAAAAAACCTGATTCGGCGGCAACATTCGCCAGATACGCTTTTTTGAAATTTAGCCAGATTTAGCCTGACTGCGAAAAGCTGATGTGTGAAAGTAGTTCGGTGAATAGTGTTCTGAACCTGCCAGGCGCCTGCACTTAAGCGCCTCACTGCCAGGAGGAAATTATCTTTATTCCACCCAGCAGTGTTCAGGTTTCAGTAAAGGGGGCAACCCTGGTGCAGGTGCTGTCACTGCTCTGTGTATAGAGAGCCGTGGCTGTAACTGCACCCCTGCACGGACTGACAGCCGTTGGTTTCATCATCAAAATCTTATTTGCCTGAAAATATCATGTTTGCAGATCGTTTTTCTTGCACAATGAGTATCAGAATAATCAAACCCACAAAAATGGCAGAATTGCATTTTTTTCACAATTTCATTTTATTTGGATTGTTTACTCTGTTTTTCTGTACATTATATGTTAATATGAGTGGTGTCATTCAAAACTACCACTCGTTCCTCAAAAGACAAACCCTGATACATCAAATTCTATGGAAAAAACACAGCTATGGCTTTTGTCGGGGGGAGGAAAATGCAAAAGCACAAAAATGGAAAATTTCCTGGATGTCAAAAGGTTAGGGTACACACGAGGCTGGAGTCATACTAAACGTATACAAAATCTGTCTGATTCTCACTACCAAGAGTCGCACGAGTTTAATGCGAGTGTCATGCAAGTATAATCCGATTTTTCACACCTAGCATCTAATTTACATCCGATTGCAATGCATTTATAACATGAGCTTTTACACAGAGCAATTCTCTATCATATACACATCATTATCAAAGGATATATTCTTTAAAACACACACAATAGGTGAAAAGCCGGCAATTCATTTGCTACGTACAGTAAAATCGCAACTGTGCCGACAGGATAGAATAGAAGTATTACATACAGTATATAAACATAGAATAGATAGATGTCAGTGACATATACAATTAGTACACTGTGTTCAGCTATCGCGCCGGAAATCCGCCCATCAGTGACGCCGTTACGTGATCGCAGGTCACCGATGGGTTGGCATGACAACCAGAGGTCTCCTGCAGACCTCTATGGTTGTCCAAGCCGGATTGTTATGAGTGCCGCCTGGTTTTACCACCTTCCCAGGCTATACGCTGGCGCCTAAGCCATTTTTTTTTCCAGAAAAATAATCTTTTATTTAATTAAATACATGTGCAGTAATTTGCACACACACATACACACTGTATTAATTGTATTTGTCACATACATCTGTTTTTTTACCTATTCTATGTGTGTATTTGTGTATACAGTCATGGCCAAAAGTATTCACACCCCTGCAATTCTGTCAGATAATACTCATTTTCTTCCTGAAAATGATTGCAAACACAAATTGTTTGGTATTATTATCTTCATTTAATTTGTTTTAAATAAAAAAACACAAAGAATTGTCCTAAAGCCAAACTGGACATAATTACACACCAAACATAAAAAAGGGGGTGGACAAAAGTATTAGCACTGTTCGAAAAATCATGTGATGCTTCTCTAATTTGTGTAATTAACAGCACCTGTAACTTACCTGTGGCACCTAACAGGTGTTGGCAATAACTAAATCACACTTGAAGCCAGTTGACATGGATTAAAGTTGACTCAACCTCTGTCCTGTGTCCTTGTGTGTACCACATTGAGCATAGAGAAAAGAAAAAAGACCAAAGAACTGTCTAAGGACTTGAGAAACCAAATTGTGAGGAAGCATGAGCAATCTCAAGGCTACAAGTCCATCTCTAAAGACCTGAATGTTCCTGTGTCTACCGTGCGCAGTGTCATCAAGAAGTTTAAAGCCCATGGCACTGTGGACAGAAAAGAAAAATTTACAAAAGATTTCAACGCAAGTTTGTGCGGATGTTGGATAAAAAACCTCGACTAACATCCAAACAAGTTCAAGCTGCCCTGCAGTCCGAGGGTACAACAGTGTCAACCCATACTATCCGTCGGTGTCTGAATGAAAAGGGACTGGTAGGAGACGCAGGAAGACCCCACTTCTTGCCCCGAGACATAAAAAAGCCAGGCTAGAGTTTGCCAAAACTTACCTGAAAAAGCCTAAAACGTTTTGGAAGAATGTTCTCTGGTCAGATGAGACAAAAGTAGAGCTTTTTGGGTAAAAGGCATCAACATAGAGTTTACAGGAGAAAAAAAGAGGCATTCAAAGAAAAGAACACGGTCCCTACAGTCAGAGGTTCCCTGATGTTTTGGGGTTGCTTTGCTGCCTCTGGCATCGGACTGCTTGACCGTGTGCATGGCATTATGAAGTCTGAAGACTACCAACAAATTTTGCAGCATAATGTAGGGCCCAGTGTGAGAAAGCTGGGTCTCCCTCAGAGGTCATGGGTCTCCCAGCAGGACAATGACCCAAAACACACTTCAAAAAGCACTAGAAAATTGTTTGAGAGAAACCACTGGAGACTTCTAAGGTGGCCAGCAATGAGTCCAGACCTGAACCCCATAGAACACCTATGGAGAGATCTAAAAATGGCAGTTTGGAGAAGGCACCCTTCAAATATCAGGGACCTGGAGCAGTTTGCCAAAGAAGAATGGTTCAAAATTCCAGCAGAGCATTGTAAGAAACTCATTGATGGTTACCGGAAGCGGTTGGTCGCAGTTATTTTGGCTAAAGGTTGTGCAACCAAGTTTTAGGCTGAGGGTGCCAATACTTTTGTCTGGCCCATTTTTGGAGTTTTGTGTGAAATGATGAATGCTTTGCTTTTTGCTTCATTCTCTTTTGTGTTTTTTCATTTAAGACAAATTAAATTAAGATACCAAAGAATTTGTGTTTGCAATCATTTTCAGGAAGAAACTGAGTATTATCTGACAGAATTGCAGGGGTGTGAATACTTTTGGCCATGACTGTATATATATTTCATCTCTTCTATCCTGTCGGCTCCTGCTGTGATTTTACAGTACCTGGCTGCTGAATTGTCGGCTTTTCTTCTATTTATGTAATATACACTGCTCAAAAAAAAGAGAACACTTAAACAACAGAATATAACTCCAAGTAAATCAAACTTCTGTGAAATCAAACTGTCCACTTAGGAAGCAACACTGTTTGACAATTAATTTCACATGCTGTTGTGCAAATGGAATAGACAACATATGGAAATTATTGGCAATTATCAAGACACACTCAATAAAGGAGTGGTTCTTCAGGTGGGGACCACAGACCACATCTCAGTACCAATGCTTTCTGGCTGATGTTTTGGTCACTTTTGAATGTTGGTTGTGCTTTCACACTCGTGGTAGCATGAGACCGGCTCTACAACCCACACAAGTGGCTCAGGTAGTGCAGCTCATCCAGGATGGCACATCAATGTGAGCTGTGGCAAGGTTTGCGGTGTCTGTCAGCGTAGTGTCCAGAGGCTGGAGGCACAACCAGGAGACAGGCCAGTACACCAGGAGACGTGGAGTGGGCCGTAGGAGGGCAACAACCCTAGCAGCTGGACCGCTACGTCAGCCTTTGTGCAAGGAGGAACAGAAAAAGCACTGCCAGAGCCCTGCAAAATGACCTCCAGCAGGCCACACATGTGCATGTCTGCACAAACGGTTAGAAACCGACTCCATGAGGATGGTCTGAGTCACAGACGTCCACAGATGGGGGTTGTGCTCACAGCCCAACACCGTGCAGGATGCTTGGCATTTGCCACAGATCACCAGGATTGGCATTTTCGCCACTGGCACCCTGTGCTCTTCACAGATGAAAGCAGGCTCACACTGAGCACATGTGACAGAGTCTGGAGATGCCGTGGAGAGCGATCTGCTGCCTGCAACATCCTTCAGCATGACCGGTTTGGCAGTGGGTCAGTAATGGTGTGGGGTGGCATTTCTTTTGAGGGCCGCACAGCCCTCCATGTGCTCGCCAGAGGAAGCCTGACTGCCATTTTGTGCCGAGATGAGATCCTCAGACCCCTTGTGAGACCATATGCTGGTCTGGTTGGCCCTGGGTTCCTCCTAATGCAGGACAATGCCAGACCTCATGTGGCTGGAGTGTCTCAGCAGTCCCTGCAAGATGAAAGCATTGAAGCTATGGACTGGCCCACCTGTACCCCAGACCTGAATCCGATTGAACACATCTGGGACATCATGTCTCGCTCCATCCACCGTCACGTTGCACCAGAGACTGTCCAGGAGTTGGGGATGCTTTAGTCCAGGTCTGGGAGGAGATCCCTCAGGAGACCATTCGCTGCCTCATGAGGAGCATGCCCTGGCATTGTAGGGAGGTCATACAGGCACGTGGAGGCCACACATACTACTGAGCATCATCTCCTTTTCTTGAGGCATTTCCACTGAAGTTGGATGAGCCTGTAATTTGATTTTCCACTTTGATTTTGAATATCATTCCAAATCCAGACCTCCATAGGATATTAATTTTGATTTACATTGATAATTTCTTATGCTTTATTGTTTTGTAATGAATATTGATTTGCAACTGAAAAATTTCATTCAGCGATCCCTAGGATGTGGGATTTTAGTGGTCCCATTATTTTTTTGAGCTATATACAGGTCCTTCTCAAAAAATTAGCATATAGTGTTAAATTTCATTATTTACCATAATGTAATGATTACAATTAAACTTTCATATATTATAGATTCATTATCCACCAACTGAAATTTGTCAGGTCTTTTATTGTTTTAATACTGATGATTTTGGCATACAACTCCTGATAACCCAAAAAACCTGTCTCAATAAATTAGCATATTTCACCCATCCAATCAAATAAAAGTGTTTTTTAATAACAAACAAAAAAACCAACAAATAATAATGTTCAGTTATGCACTCAATACTTGGTCGGGAATCCTTTGGCAGAAATGACTGCTTCAATGCGGCGTGGCATGGAGGCAATCAGCCTGTGACACTGCTGAGATGTTATGGAGGCCCAGGATGCTTCAATAGCGACCTTAAGCTCATCCAGAGTGTTGGGTCTTGCGTCTCTCAACTTTCTCTTCACAATATCCCACAGATTCTCTATGGGGTTCAGGTCAGGAGAGTTGGCAGGCCAATTGAGCACAGTAATACCATGGTCAGTAAACCATTTACCAGTGGTTTTGGCACTGTGAGCAGGTGCCAGGTCGTGCTGAAAAATGAAATCTTCATCTCCATAAAGCATTTCAGCCGATGGAAGCATGAAGTGCTCCAAAATCTCCTGATAGCTAGCTGCATTGACCCTGCCCTTGATGAAACACAGTGGACCAACACCAGCAGCTGACATGGCACCCCACACCATCACTGACTGTGGGTACTTGACACTGGACTTCAGGCATTTTGGCATTTCCTTCTCCCCAGTCTTCCTCCAGACTCTGGCACCTTGATTTCCGAATGACATGCAAAATTTGCTTTCATCAGAAAAAAGTACTTGGGACCACTTAGCAACAGTCCAGTTCTGCTTCTCTGTAGCTCAAAAGTGGCTTTACCTGGGGAATGCGGCACCTGTAGCCCATTTCCTGCACACGCCTGTGCACGGTGGCTCTGGATGTTTCCACACCAGACTCAGTCCACTGCTTCCTCAGGTTCCCCAAGGTCTGGAATCGGTCCTTCTCCACAATCTTCCTCAGGGTCCGGTCTCCTCTTCTCGTTGTACAGCGTTTTCTGCCACATTGTTTCCTTCCAACAGACTTACCATTGAGGTGCCTTGATACAGCACTCTGGGAACAGCCTATTTGTTGAGAAATTTCTTTCTGGGTCTTACCCTCTTGCTTGAGGGTGTCAATGATGGCCTTCTTGACATCTGTCAGGTCGCTAGTCTTACCCATGATGGGGGTTTTGAGTAATGAACCAGGCAGGGAGTTTATAAAAGCCTCAGGTATCTTTTGCATGTGTTTAGAGTTAATTAGTTGATTCAGAAGATTAGGGTAATAGGTCGTTTAGAGAACCTTTTCTTGATATGCTAATTTATTGAGACAGGTTTTTTGGGTTATCAGGAGTTGTATGCCAAAATCATCAGTATTAAAACAATAAAAGACCTGACAAATTTCAGTTGGTGGATAATGAATCTATAATATATGAAAGTTTAATTGTAATCATTACATTATGGTAAATAATGAAATTTAACACTATATGCTAATTTTTTGAGAAGGACCTGTATACACACGCACACATTATATATATATATATATATATATATATATATATATATATATATATATATACACACACACACACACACACACACACACACACACACACACACACACACACACACACACACACACACACACACACACACACACTATATACTCGAGTATAAGCCGAGATTTTCAGGCTGAAAGTGCCCCTCTTGGCTTATACTCGAGTCACGGTCGGCGGGTGAGGGGGAGAGGGCGCTGAGGCATACTTACCTGCTTCCAGCGATCCTGACGCTCCCCCTGCCGTCCCACGGTCTTCGGTGCTGCAGTTCTTCCTCTATCAGCGGTCACGTGGGACCGCTCATTAGAGAAATGAATAGGCGGCTCCACCTCCCATAGGGGTGGAGCCGCCTATTCATTTCTCTAATCAGCGGTAACGGTGACCGCTGATAGAGGAAGAAGCTGCGGCACCGAAGACCAGCTGTCTGGAGAAGGAGCCGGACGCCAGGACCAGGTAAGTATGTAATATTCACCTGTCCGCGTTCCAGCCGCCGGGCGCCGCTCCATCTTCCCGGCGTCGCTCCATCTTCCCGGCGTCTCTGCGCTCTGACTGTTTAGGTCAGAGGGCGCGATGACGCATATAGTGTGCGCGGCGCCCTCTGCCTGATCAGTCAGAGCAGAGAGACGCCTGAACGAGACGCCGGGAGCTGCAAGCAAGAGAGGTGAGTATGTGTTTTTTTTGTTTTGTTTTTTTACTGCAGCAGCAGCAGCGACAATGGCAGAGCTTTCTATGGGGCAATATGAACGGTGCAAGAGCACTATATGGGGCAGAGCTTTCTATGGGGCAATATGAACGGTGCAAGAGCACTATATGGGGCAGAGCTTTCTATGGGGCAATATGAACGGTGCAAGAGCACTATATGGGGCAGAGCTTTCTATGGGGCAATATGAACGGTGCAAGAGCACTATATGGGGCAATATGAACGGTGCAAGAGCACTATATGGGGCAGAGCTTTCTATGGGGCAATATGAACGGTGCAAGAGCACTATATGGGGCAGAGCTTTCTATGGGGCAATATGAACGGTGCAAGAGCACTATATGGGGCAATATGAACGGTGCAAGAGCACTATATGGGGCAGAGCTATAGGGCAATAATGAACGGTGCAGAGCACTATATGGGGCAGAGCTATAGGGCAATAATGAACGGTGCAGAGCACTACATGGGGCACAGCTATAGGGCAATAATGAATGGCACAGAGCACTATATGGGGCAGAGCTATAGGGCAATAATGAACGGTGCAGAGCACTATATGGCACAGCTATAGGGCAATAATGAACGGTGCAGAGCACTATATGGCACAGCTATGGGGAAATAATGATCTATTTTTATTATTGAAATTCACCGGTAGCTGCTGCATTTCCACCCTAGGCTTATACTCGAGTCAATAAGTTTTCCCAGTTTTTTGTGGCAAAATTAGGGGGGTCGGCTTATACTCGGGTCGGCTTATACTCGAGCATATACAGTGTGTGTGTATGTGTGTATATATATATATATATATATATATATATATATATATATATATATATATATATATATATATATATATATATATATATACATATATATATATATACACACACACACACACACACACACACACACACACACACACACACACACACACACACACACACACACACATACTAGATGGTGGCCCGATTCTAACGCATCGTGTGCTCTAGAATATGTATTTATGTAAGTATATAGCAGCCACATAGTATATAGCACAGGCCACGTAGTATATAGGAGCCATGTAGTATATAGCAGACAAATACTACGTGGCCTGTGCTATATACTATGTGGCTGCTACATACATACATGTCACGATATGGTATGAAATATCATAAGTAGTTCTCTTGCTAGCCTGCGTGGGCTAAGCCCCCCTTCTTGGAGTAACAGTTTGTAGCTGCCAATTCCTGGCTTTCCTTCTCAGAGAGTGTGGGGAGTTTTATGGCCGAACGGTATTTACGACCAGGTTAGAATCTTCCACTAGCTGGACAATGGAAAAGTGGCTCCAAAAATTCATGAAAGATTCTTTGTTTAGTTTTTGTTAGATATTAGGCAAACGATTTAAGCTAGAAATACGAAAATATATATTCTTATTCTCACTCGGTGTATCTACACATCCCTTGAAACTCGGGCTTCTAACTCCATCTGGTAAAGAAGTAGGGATTTCTCTGTAAATATGTATCCCAGATAGGACATATTTGATCTCATTAGAATGCTCACGTTAATCCGAGATGAATTATGAGAGTGTTAGGACTCTGACATGTTTTGTAGTGAAGTTATAGAAATCAGAGAAAATAGTTTAAAGTTTACTCAGAAGGTAGAGAGAGGAGGGTCTGGATAAGCCAGCCTTTCTGTGATGTCACAGCCTTGAAGTTATAACTGTCTGCACACATCCCCAGCTCAGTCTTTTCTGCTTGATTTCTTATCTTCTCCTGGAAGAGCCCTGCTCACGTCCAAATGAGCTGGGACGTATGGGAAAAACTCCACTAGCCTGGTTGCCTGTCATGCTTTGAACATGTAAGTGTTGCTTTTTCTCATTTATTCCCTTTATGTTATAATTACCCTTGTACATATTTGCAATTGTCTCATTTGTAACATCTTTATAAACTATTTTTGATAAAGCACTGCCTAATTATTTTTATGGGATATAATATTTCATATTAGTTCGTTCATCCATGCTCTAAACGTACCCTGTCTTTTGAAGAGAATTACGCTACTGTGTTGGGTTAGCTTCGGACCCGTTTAATCGAAGCTGGTGGCAGCGAGAAGTGTGCAGACTTTTGGGTTATGTTGTAGCGGCTGCGGCGTTAATAATTATTGTTCCTGCCTGAGTGGGAGTAGTTATCGCGTCGCTGCAGCGTGCCCAATAGCCAGTACATAGCAGGCAGCCTTTCTGGCGACTAATTACCCAGGGTGCAGTACCTAATCTGACCTGAGTAAGGGGGGCGCCAGAGAGCTGCAAGTGTTAAGTGGAACTGTAAGCGGGATATACATAAATCCCTGCAGTTCGTGGTATATAGAAAAGCAGTGGGATACCTAGAATAAGCCCCTGCTGTAAACTGAGGTCAATATCCTTGTGTGTGTTTTCTCATCACATCGTGGAGTGGAGGGATAACTAAGATAAGCCCCCCTGCACATGTGATAGCCGTCTGTTGGCCTAAAGTCACCTCAATCCGTGACGTAGGGGTGACGGTCACGGTGTGAATCCTGACCCATTGGTGACAGCGGTCAGGGGAATCGTGACAATACATATTGTAGAATACCCGATGCGTTAATACAGGCCACGCAATATATAACAGTGGCCACGCAGTATATAACAGCCACGTAGTATATAACACTGCCCACGTAGTATATAACACTGCCCACGCAGTATATAGCAGCCACGTAGTATATAACACTGCCCACGCAGTATATAGTAGCCACGTAGTATATAACACTGCCTATGTAGTATATCACACAGCCCACATAGTATATAACACTGCCTATGTAGTATATAGCAGCCACGCGGTATCTAACACAGCCCACGTAGTATACAGCAGTGTGGGCACCATATCCCTGTTAAAAAAAATAATTAAAATAAAAAATAGTTATATACTCACCCCTGGGATCCAGCGAAGCTCCGGCGATACGTGCACGGCTGCCACCATCTTCCGTTCCCTGAATGCATTGCGAAATTACCCAGATGACTTAGCGGTCTCGCGAGACCGCCAAGTCTTCTGGGTAATTTCGCAATGCATCGCCGGGAACTTAAGATGGCGACCAGGGCGAGCGGCTCGGCGGACAACGGAGGGTGAGTATAGCAGGTTTTTTTATTTTTAACATTACTTTTTTTTACTATTGGTGCCGCATAGGCAGCATCAATAGTAAAAAGTTGGGGACACACTGGGTTAATAGCAGCGGTAACGTTACCCGCGGCATAACGCGGTCTGTTACCTCCGGCATTAACCCTGTGTGAGCGGTGACTGGAGGGGAGTGTGCGGGCGTTGGGCACTGATTGCGGGGAGTAAGGAGCGGCCATTTTCTTCCGGACTGTGTCCGTCGCTGATTGGTCGTGGCTGTTTTGCCGCGACCAATCAGCGACTTGGATTTCCATGGTCTCGCCAGCTGCCTGTCATGGCTGCCGGGACCAATCAGCGACGGGCACAGTCCGGAAAAAATGGCCGCCCCCTACTCCCCGCAGTCAGTGCCTGTCGCCCGCATACTCCCCTCCGGTCACCACTAACACAGGGTTAATGCCGGCGGTAACGGACCGCGTTATGCCGCGGGTAACGCACTCCGTTACTACCGCTATTAACCCTGTGTGTCCCCAACTTTTTACTATTGACGCTGCCTATGCGCCATCAATAGTAAAAAATGTAATGTTAAAAATAATAAAAAAATAAACCTGCTATACTCACCCTCTGTAGTCCGCCAAGCCGCTCCCGCCGGCCGCCATCTTCCGCTGCAGTTTCCGGTGGCAAAGATGGTATGGCAGAAGGACCTGCCATGACGTCACGGTCATGTAACCGCAACATCATCACAGGCCCTGCGCGACAAGGACCTGCCATGACGTCACAGTCATGTGACCGCGACGTCATCACATGCCCTTGCGCGCCTGCGCTAGAAAGACCTGCCATGACGTCACGGTCATGTGACCGCGACGTCATCACAGGTCCTGCGCCCATACCAACGCTGGGACCGGAAGCTGCCGTGGACTACAAGGGGCCTTCGGAAAGGTGAGTATATGTTTATTTTTTATTTGTTCACCTGTGACAAACCTGGCTGGGCAATATACTATGTAGCTGGGCAATATACTACGTGACTGGCCAATATACTATGTGGCTCTGTGCTGTATACTACGTCACTGGGCAATATACTACGTCACTGGGCAATATACTACATTACTGGCCAATATACTACGTGGCTCTGTGCTGTATACTACGTCGCTGTGTGATATACTACGTGACTGGGCAATATACTACGTGACTGGGCAATATACTACGTGACTGGGCAATATACTACGTCACTGGGCAATATACTACGTGGCTGGGCAATATACTACGTGGCTGGGCAATATACTACGTGGCTGGGCAATATACTATGCGGGCTGTGGACATGCATATTCTAGAATACCTGATGCGTTAGAATCGGGCCACCATCTAGTGTGTATATATATATATATATATATCAGCAAATGAAGGCAGCACTCCAAATCCTCATGCAGGTAAGAATGTGACTTTTATTGAACCCACATCTCTGTGCGACGTTTCGGCTCACACTGAGCCTTTTTCAAGCAGTGAGTGTCATTAACAATGGTGCTTTTATAGGCATAATCTACATACATTTGCATATTTCATTGGTCATTAAGCATAAATACATGTATACATACATAGATCAACAATTGTGTAAAAAAAATCTCATGTGCAATCCATATCTCATAAAGTGCATAGTGCCAAAGTGCTAATAGGTTCCAACATCTTCACTATTATTTTGATCATTTCATACATATTTCTTTTCAATAGACATCTCTCTCATAATATATCTTATGTTTGTTTATATTCCTTACCCCACCATACATCGGTCAAAACCACATGGAGGACGCTACATCTACCATTCTCGGCGTCCTCTCTCCTCTACTGCGCATGTCACTGCGTCATTTCTCTGTGTCATAGGCTGCCGGCCAATCCCAGCCCTTCCCTAGTCAGTTTCTCTTGGCGCATGCGCACTCGCCGCTCGTCAGCGCCGGGACGCCATCTTGAATGTGGCAAGATGCGTCTCTCAACGCCAGGCGCCCAGCCACTATCAGTTTTTTAATCCCTATGCTGCGGTACATCTATTTCAGTTGTGAGATGTATCTCCAACTATATATTCTATTGATAGATAGTCTCTGATTGTTATAATGTGGTTTTGCACTCTGACATACTGGATGACACCCTATTCAGGCTACATCCATTTGTCAATGTCCCTCCCATTTGACACACAGCCCTTCAAGGCCATATTGTCACCCTATGGGGGTCCATATAAGTGATTCATTTATAAACTATATTTTGTTTTTTAATGGTGAGTACTGGTTATACGGCATTCCTTTTCACTCTGACACAACGGATGACACCTTCTTCAGGCCCCTCCGCTTGTCCATGTCCCTCCTATTTGACACACAGCCCTTAGCGGCCATATTGTCGTCCTAGGGGGGTCCACATAAGTGAATTTTTGTTGCCAACCATCCTATTCCCAAAATAAACTTCCATGTACCACAGTTTTATATTACGCATGCTTTATTTATACTACTGAGACAATGTGATCGGCCGACAACCATGACTAATTATGAACAGAGATGAGACAAAAAAATTGTTACAACTAATCCATGAAAATAAGAGATAAAGGTATTATATTTTTGTTTATTATTCTTTCATCCTCCATGTGGTTATGTTCCACCTGTTGGCAGGCCAAGGACTAGTTGCTAGGTGTGAAGATATCACTAAGATAATATAAAATAAAATAATGTTAAAATTGGAGCTCCATATCAAATTCATATAATTCATCTGTATACAATACTCCAACACTAGGGATCCCCATATATCCGATTCTTAGGGGTATACTTATAGGGCTAGTACATATTAGGGTGGATTTTAAATTCTACATTCAGCCCCTTTGGCTTCAGGGTGTCAAGCATATATATCCATTTTAATTCTTGTTTTTTTAAAAGGCTCACTCTATCTCCCCCTCTCCTTTGTATGGGGACCTTGTCTATAATCCTAAATTTGAGATCTTTCTCGGTATGTCCCAACTCTGAAGTGTTTTGAGACTGGGAGGTCTACTCGTTTTTTCCTAATTGAGTGTCTATGGTTAGTGATACGTACCTTCAATTCACAAGTCGTTTCCCCTATGTACCATAGTTTACACGGACACTCCAACAGATAAATCACATAATCTGAGTTACATGTTAGGAATTGTTTGATAGTATATTCTTTGTTTGTACCTGGGTGTTTGAATGTAGATCCCTTTAACATGTATTTACAATTGACACACGATAAACACGGGAAGCAGCCCTTTTGACTCCCCCCCCCCCCCCCCCCCAGTTAGAGTGGTCTGGCTTTTGGTTTTCAGGGGCCCAATATCCGATTTTACCACATAGTCCTTAATGTTTTTACTCCTACGGTACGAGAACAATGGGGGCTCTTTAAATTATTTTATTTCTGGTAAACAGCTTGTTAACATACCCCAGTGTTTTTTGATTATCCCCGCTATGTTTCCACTTTCCTCCGTATATGTCATTACACATGGTATTCTAGTCAGTGGTCTCTTTCTATATTGCCTGTCTTTTTCCAGCAGCTCTTTCCGATCTTTGTTTGAGGCAGCTTCTTTAGCAATATTGATCACTCCTTGTGGATACCCCCTCTTCAAGAATTTTTTTGCTAAAGTATCCATAACACCATCTATTTCCCCTTCCTCTTTCACAATTCTACGTACCCTTAGAAGTTGGCTAAGAGGGATTGACCTCACCATGTTACGGGGGTGTTGACTATCATAGACAAGGAGATTATTTCTATCAGTTTCTTTCACGAATAATGTAGTTGTCAGTTCTCCATTGCTCAATTTGACCGACACATCCAGAAACTGTATATTTGTTCTGGAAGAGATTACTGTGAACTTAATGGTCTCATCTATTCCATTCAGATATTGATGGAAATCTTACAATTCTTTTTCCGTGCCCTTCCATAGGAGGAAGACATCGTCTATGTATCTCCACCACACCAGCACATGCCGGAAGTGGTGGGACACATAGACGGGGTCCTCCTCCAGGATACTCATGACCAGATTTGCGTATGCCGGGGCCATAATAGCCCCCATCGCTGTCCCGCTTTTTTGTGAGTAAAATGTGTCACCAAACAGGAAGTAGCTCCGCCTTAAAATTATCTCCAACAGCCTTATCAGAAATGTCTTTCCTATCACTGATATCCCAAGTAAATTTAATTTTTCAATTGCCTTAATTCCCGAGTTGTGCTCAATTGATGTATAGAGTGAGATGACATCAAATGATGCCAAGATCACCTCACTCTCTAATAGCCTCCAATTTATTCAGGAAATCAGTGGTATCTTGGATATACGATTTTGACTTCTTTGCTATGGGGTTAAGGATTTTGTCCAAGAAAGTACCTATCCTGCTAAACACAGAGTCCACCCCCGACACTATTGGTCGCCCAGGAGGGTCGACTAGTGATTTAGTCTAGATATTAGTACAGACCAAAAGTTTAGAGGGCCCCTCCTTCTGGACTCTCCTGTTTATATTCCTTAGTTCTTTGCTGTATTATCTTCAATATTTAATCAAGATGTTGGTTTTATATTTATGGTTCGCTTCTTTTTGGACTACTTTGGGGTAAGTCCTTTAAGTGTTTCCAGTATTATGAAGTGCCATACCTAGTTTTGATGTTTGGGGACATATTTTGGTGCCATCACATGGCAGATTCTGTAAGAGGCGATGACAAATATTACTGAAACCTCAACGTGGCCCCGGCAAGTTCTCAATATCAACCTTTGTGTACTGCATTTTATGACCGTGTAAGATCACTGTGACCAATTAACAGTTTGTACTTTTTCTTTAGGTATCACGTGGGTTTTAGTTTACAGGACAGATAAATACAAGAGGCTGAAAGCTGAAGTGGAAAAGCAAAGTAAAAAACGTGAGTTCTGTTTCTGCCATTTTTGCAAGTATGAGTGTGTCACAGATGCTGCAGACGGCTGTGGGTAAATGCATAGATTTGTATTGGTAAATTCCTTCTTTTTACCTCAGCTCCTTTTCAGTGCCATGCTTCTATCCAAAAATTATCGCAATATAAAACTGATGTATTTATGTAACAGTCCCCACTTCTGATTATGGTGTGCGCAGTAGTTTGTGTATACGCAGAGGCACGTGCTGCAGAGCAGCTCTTTCTGTTGTAAGCTTTGGCTTCTGTAATTTGCCATTTTACAGTCTTGGGTGCGTTTACACTACACATGTGGTCGGAGACGACCATTCATCTGATCAGCAGTAGTCTATTCATACAGGCTGGCCGCACTCCCAGTGCACACAAAACGTGTTAAGGTACCGTCACATTAAGCGACGCTGCAGCGATCTAGACAACGATCCCGATCGCTGCAGCGTCGCTGTTTGGTCGCTGGAGAGCTGTCACACAGACAGCTCTCCAACGACCAACGATCCCGAAGTCCCCGGGTAACCAGGGTAAACATCGGTTTACTAAGCGCAGGGCCACACAGTATATAACACAGGCCACGTAGTATATAACAGTCACGTAGTATATTGCACTGCCCACGAAGTATATAGCACAGCCCACGTAGTATATAACACAGCCCATGTAGTATATAGCACAGCCTACGCAGTATAGAGCACAGCCCACGCAGTATATAACACAGGCCACGTAGTATATAACAGCCCACGTAGTATGTAACACAGCCCACACAGTATATAACACAGCCCACGTAGTATTATAACACAGCCCACGTAGTATATAGCAATGTGGGCACCATATCCCTGTTTAAAAAAACAAAAAAAAACAATTAAAATAAAAATTATTTACATACTCACCTTCCGGCGGCCCCTGGATCCAGCCCAGGTCTTTAGCGAGGCTCCTCGCGACGCCCCGTTCCCAGTAATGCCTTGCGGCAATAACCCGTGATGATGTAGCTGTCTCGCGAGACCGCTATGTCATCTGTGGTCATTGCCGCAGTGCATTCTTGGGACTGGAGCGTCGCGAGGAGCGGGAAAGGCTGGCGCGGACGCTGGAAGGTGAGAATATGTTGTTTTTCTTTAGTATATACGGTGTATGTGTGTATGTATGTATGTATGTATGTATACATACATACATACATTATATAATTGTCTTAGGGTCGCTTCCGTCTGTCTGTCACGGAAATCCCAAGTCGCTGATTGGTCGTGGCCGTTTTGCCGCAACCAATCAGCGACGGGCCGTCTGGCGGCAAAATGGCCGTTCCCTACTCCCCTGCAGTCACTGCCCGCTCCATACTCCCCTCCAGTTAGCGCTCACATAGGGTTAATGGCAGCGTTAACGGACCGCGTTATGCCGCAGTGTAATACACTCCGTTAACGCTGTTATTAACCCTGTGTGACCAACTTTTTACTATTGATGCTACCTATGCAGCATCAATAGTAAAAAGATCTAATGTTAAAATTAATAATAAAAAAAATCATTATATACTCACCCTCTGTCGGCCCCCCGGATCCAGCCCAGACCTTTCCCGCTCCTCGCGACGCTCCGGTGACCAGTCCATGCATTGCGGTCTCGCGAGATGATGACGTAGCGGTCTCGCGAGACCCCTACGCCATCATCTCGCGAGACCGCAATGCACTCTTGGGACCGGAGCGTCGCGAGGAGCATCGGTAAACGCCTGGGCTGGACCCGGGGGGCCGACGGAGAGTGAGTATATAACTATTTTTTATTTTAATTATTTTTTTAACAGGGATATGGTACCCACATTGCTATATACTACGTGGGTTGTGTTAGATACTTCGTGTGATGTGTTATATACTACATCTGCTAAATACTATATGGGCTGGGCAATATACTACGTGGCTGGGCAATATACTACGTGGCTGGGCAATATACTACGTGGCTGTGTTATATACTGCATCTCTGCTATATACTATGTGGGCTGTGCTATATACTATGTGGGCTGTGGTATATATTACGTGGTTGGGCAATATACTACATCGCTGTGCTCTATACTACGTGGCCTGTGTTATATACTGCATGGGCAGTGTTATATACTACGTCTCTGTGTTATATACTACGTGGCTGTGCTATATACTACGTGGCTGTGCAATATACTACGTGGCTGGGCAACATACTACGTGGCTGGGCAACATACTACGTGGCTGGGCAACATACTACGTGGCTGGGCAACATACTACGTGGCTGGGCAACATACTACGTGGCTGGGCAACATACTACGTGGCTGGGCAACATACTACGTGGCTGGGCAACATACTACGTGGCTGGGCAACATACTACGTGGCTGGGCAACATACTACGTGGCTGGGCAACATACTACGTGGCTGGGCAACATACTACGTGGCTGGGCTATATACTACGTGGCTGGGCAACGTACTACGCGGGCTGTGCAACGTACTACGCGACTGGGCGATATACTACGCGGTTGGGCAATATACTACGTGACTGATCGGTGGTAGGATCATTACCGCCGGTCAGAGAGCCGCAGCTCTCACGGTGTCAGAAGACAGCGTGAGTCTGCAGCTGTGACAAGAAGTAGAAAGGTTACCTCCATTCACAGGTATTGGCTGATGGGACTACTACTCCCATCAGCCTACGCCTGCTGCCACTAAGAACGTTGAAAGCAGGCGCTGGTTGATAGGTGTATTCATCAGCCAGCGCTATAAATAAATCATTAAAAAATTAACGTGCGTTCTCCTGTATTTTTGATGACCAGCACAGCAAAACTGATAGCTGTGGGCTGTAACCCTTAGCTGTCAGCTTTATCATGGCTAGTTATCAAGAATATCTGCAGATGTGATCGCGAGAAGCATCCGGTGTTCGGGGGTCACAAACCCGAACATTAACACGGACTTCCTGGAAAAGTCTGTGTACGGGGACCGTGCCCAAACAATAGGTGTTCGGGGACCATGCCCAAACAATAGGTGTTCGGTACAGACCCAGAACTTGACTGTTGAAGTTCGTCTATCTCTAGCATCCAGTTCAATGACTGGCAAAGGGTAGAGACGTCGGTGAAGCGGCCTGCTAGATATACGACCCTGGCTGCCGCAGTCGGGACGGATTGGAGAGGTGAGAGTTGGTTAGAGATAGTTTGGTCAAAAGAGAGTTGCAGTATTCCAGACAAGAGTGAATAAGAGTGACAATAAGGCCATGTTCACACAATCCTTTTTTTCATGCGGAATTGCCGCGATTTTCCCGCTGCGGGTCCGCAGCTGTTTCCATGCAGGGTACATTACATTGTTTCCCCAATGGAAAACAGGAACTGCTGTGCCCACAATGCGGAAAATCAAAAAAAAAGCCGCGCTGAATAGCTGCGGGAAAAAAGAAGTACCATGTCGCTTCTTTTTTCGGAGCCGCAGCGGTTCTGCACCCATTGACCTCCATTGTGAG
Source organism: Ranitomeya imitator (assembly GCF_032444005.1). NCBI lineage: Eukaryota > Metazoa > Chordata > Amphibia > Anura > Dendrobatidae > Ranitomeya > Ranitomeya imitator. Next base: position 100,852,330 of record NC_091289.1, on the reverse strand, counting down.
GTCAAACCCGCAGTAAAACCCGCAGATGAAAAAAATATCTGCGGGTTTTACTGCGGTTTGTGGTGCAGAACCGCTGCAGCAGGAAGTGCGGGGAAGCGGGCGGAAGTGCGTGGGCGGAGTGTGGCTGCCCCCCCGTGCTCCGATCCCGCCCCCCCGTGCTCCAATCCCACCGCCCCGTGCTCCGATGCCCCCCCCCCCGTGCCCTAATCTCCCCCCCTTATACTTACCCGGTGTCCGTCCGGCCGTCTTCTCCCTGGGCGCCGCCATCTTGCAAAATGGCGGGCGCATGCGCAGTGCGCCCGCCGAATCTGCCTGCCGGCAGATTCGTTCCAAAGTGCATTTTGATCACTGAGATAGATTATATCTCAGTGATCAAAATAAAAAAAAATAGTAAATGACCCCCCCCCCCCCTTTGTCACCCCCATAGGTAGGGACAATAAAAAAAAATTAAGAATTTTTTTTTTTTCCACTAAGGTTAGAATAGGGTTAGAATAGGGTTAGGGGTAGGGTTAGGGTATTTTCAGCCATTTTAACCCTAAAAAACTTCCTAGAAAACACACAGACTCTGCATAGAAAACTGCATAAAAAAAAGGATCAAAAAACGCATCAAAAAAGGACCAAAAAAAGGACCTGCGTTTTCTGCCAAGAGCTGCAGTTTTTTAAAAAACAGTCCTGAAAAAAAAAGGATGGAAATCCGGAACGTGTGAACATACCCTAAGAGTTTTGCCATTGTTAAGGTGATGATGACACGAGCTAGTGAGTGATTGAATCTAGGGAATCAGTTCTTTGTCAAATATGACTCCAACACATTGAGCGTGCTGCTTGGGAGTTATATATTCACCATCCAAGGAAATTGCAAAGTTGGGTACAGCTAGGTTAGCAGAGGAAGGAAACACAAGGAGTCCAGTTTTGGAGAAATTCCGTTTCAGATAGAGGAAGGACGTGGCGTTATGAGACAGCAGACAATCCATGGTATTCTGTATTAAAGTGAGGGTGATGTCAGGTGAAGAGGTGTATAGTTGGGTAAGATCAGCGTAGAGATGATGCTGGAAACCAAATCTGCTGATGGGTTGTCCAATAGGGCAGTGTCTAAGGAGAAGAGGAGGGGGCCTAGGACAGAGCCATGAGGAATCTGATAGTAAGGGGGAGATTAGAAGAAGAGGAGCCACAAAAGATACAGCGGAGGAGCAGTCAGAGAGATGGGATAACCAGGAGAGAACAATGTCCTTGAGGCTGATAGTGGACCATAGTGAGGAGGAGCTGGTGATCCACAGTGTCAGATGGGACAGAGAGATCCAGGAGAAACGGCAGGGAGCAGTGACCGTTGGATCTTTCTGTTAGTAGGTCATTAGAGGCTTTAGAGAGGGCAGTTTCAGAAGGGAGAGTAAGTCCTGCTCCTGAAGTTGTCTGGAAGTGCATTGGGGCTTGATGATGCCCCTTCAGGTTCCTAGCCTCTTTCTATTTAGTACCTAGCAGCAGACTCTTCTCGCTGACAGGTAAGTGGCCGTGCACCAGAGCAAACAGGTCAATCAGCCAGAGGAGAATGGCAGTAGGCAGGGAATACAGCGTGAGGTTGAGAAGCTAGAGGGGCTTCATCATACCACAGTGCACGTCACACACAATGTCTCACTGCTGGCCCAGAGCTTTGTGGTCATATATGGCTTCACTGGCTTATCTTTTAAAGGGCTATACAGTCATATTAATGGTTTTGGGGAGGTGTTCTGACAGGTTGCCTTTTAATATGTCTGTCTGAACAGAGCTCCTTGGTGCATACATAAATGCTGCTGTTCTTGTTTGTTGTGGAAATAGAGAGAGAGCGCTGGGCATCTGGAGATACTGACATGTTTCTGATTATGCTTATTACAAAAAACGACACAGCAGATTGAAATATTTTTTGGGGTACAATCCCCATAGAAAGTCTGGCTGTTCTTTTGTTTACCTGCACTTCTGTTTTGTTACCTCCTCTCCAGCCCCCTGTAGCTATCCTCGAGTTCTGATATTGGTTACACTCTGAATTTCTTACCGGCAGCCCCTCTGTGCCTGTAGACTGCATTTCCCGAGAAACACAGCTCACATTCTCCCGCCCTCTATGCTCGTGCACTCCATCTACAAAGCACCATCCCGAGAGTCCTATACAGTCTCACGATGGACCAATTACTGTCCCCAGATTCTTCTTCCTGACACTTTCCTGCACCCAGTAATGTTACAGGTGCCGATTCTAGCACCACTGTGGTCTGTTATTGTCTCTGTACACATCAGCATTCACTCATAGCTTGAGGATCACTGCTCTGCTTGACGACCCCACCTCCTGCATGCAGGGCTGTGCTTTACTGACAGGCCAAGCACAGAAGAGAATCCTGCACTCTGTGCTTTGCACAGCTGTATCAGCAGTAAGGAGCTACTGGTCAGATGGCCACTTGTGACAGCTCAGGAGTAGACTATAGAGTTTTAACAGCAAGTACATTGACCTGTTTAGTACATTGACATGTTTTCATTTCTCAGAGGCTTTACAATGCTTTAATACTCTGTGTTCCTGGAAAACTCTTATAACATTTGCTGGCATTTTTTTTCTTTCCAGTGGAAAAGAAAAAGGAAGCAATAACAGAGTCTGCTGGCCGTACGCAAAAGAAAAAAATAGGTAATATTGTTTTTAAATAAATTTAAAAAAAAATGCATGTTATATATCAATCTTTTGTATAGAAAATTTCAATTTTACTGTATTCTTAAAGGGAAACTGTCACCAGGTTTTTGCTACCTCATTAGAGATGAGCAGACCTTTGGATGTTCGCGTCTGGTGGACTCGGCCGAACAGTTACAAAAAGTTTGGGTACAAGAACAGTACCCGAACCTGGACCCCATTCACTTGAATGGGGAGCCCAAACATTCAGTGTTTGCCACACTGTTTTGTGCATGACAACACTGTAAAAACCACGCTTCTGATCCGCAGTAATGATTTTACCATCGGTCAATGAGAGAGGGAGCCCGCCGCTGTGATTGGAGGTAAAAAGGTTACTTTCGATCACTGACGTCGGCTACTGGAACTACTGCTCCCATCAGCCTACGCTTGTTAACGCTAATAACAGCGAGTGCAGGCAGCGGCTGATGGAAGTATCAGCCTGCGCTGTAAATAAATAATTTATAAAAATTCTTTGTATTTTTGATAACTAGCCAGGCAAAACTCACAGCTGAGGGCTGCAACCGTCAGCATTGACAAGGCTAGTTATCAAGAATAGAGGGGTTCCCACTATGATTTAGTTTTAGTTATTTAAATAAATAATTTAAAAAAATGGCTTTGGGTGCCCCCCATGTTTGACAACCAGCCAAGCTAAAGCAGACTGGTGGGGACTGGTATTCTTAGGCTAGCAAGGGGCTATGGATATTGCCCCACCCCCCTCCCAGCTCTTTTCTCTTGCCCTGTAGTAGTGAGCAGTGGGGTTCATATTTGTGAGGTTGATGTCAACTTTGTATTGTCAGGTGACATCAAGCCCACGATTAGTAATGGAGAGGCATCTTTAAGACACCTATCCATTACTAATCCTATAATTGTATTGTAAATAAAGACACATCCAGAATAAAGTCCTTTATTTGAAATAAAACAAAACACACTTTTACTTTTTTATTTGAAAATAACAAACAGTTATAGTCACCTAATGCCCATTCCACCGAAGCCCTCGTCTCCTGTAATAAAACAAATATAAAAAACAGCAATATCCCTCTCCTGTTCTTTATTCTCTCTCACGCCGTAATCCATGTCTGGGTGATAAACCGTTTTCAACCTGGACGCTGCCAACATGTAACCGTCCAGGCGGAGAACCACAGGGGAATGAACTGCTGAGAGCGCAGCATCAGTGACAAGCGGTGATGTCGTTGAAGTTACCACCGATCACTGAGGCTGCATTTCCAGTCGGGCAAATTAACTGCAGTGACCTCCGTGAGATCACCGCTAGCTCAGTGAGAAAGGTTCACGTTGTAGCGCAGAGCTCAGAGAGTTCACCGATTTCTCTCAGTGAACTGCGGTGAACTGATCAGCTCATCGCTGCACCGTGAGACTTTGTGCAAGAGGCTATCTCACCAAGGTCAAATCAGTTCGGGGGCCCGGCTGGGAACACAGCCTCGGTGATCAAAGGCCTGAGAATACTAGTCCCCAGCTGTCTGCTTTAGCTTTGGGTGGTTGTCAAACATGGGGGGGGACCCACTCTGTTTTTTTTTAAGTTATTTAAATAATTAAAAGAAAAGGCGTGGGGGTCCTATATTCTTGATAACCAGGCTTGCTAACACTGACAGCTGAGTTATTATTTTTATTATTCATTTTTCTAGCTCCATTTATTCCATATCGCTTTACACGTGGAAGGGGCAATTATAGTCAAGCACAATAAGCATGAGCAAAACAAGGGCACACACAAGTACAGAGGGAGAGAGGACCCTGCCCGGGAGGGCTCACAGTCTACAGGGGATGGGTGAGGATACACTTTTTTTTCGTGGCTGGTTAGCAAAAATTCAGGGGAACCCACCCCAGATTTTTTTTTTTTTTTAATCACAGCACAGACGCCGGCTGATCAATACTCCCTTCAGCCGGTGCTTGCTTGTTATTAGTGGCAGCAGGTGCAGGCTAATGGGAGAAATAGTCTTATCAGCCGACAATGAAAAACTTTTTATCTCCGATCATAGCTGCTGGCTCACGCTGTCATTTTAACCGAGAACTGAGGCTGTCTGACTGGCAGTGATGATTTTACCGCCGACTAGAAGCAGTGTTTGCCGCACTGTCTTGCACATGACAGCACGACAAACACTCGGTGTTCATGGTGCCAAACCCGAGCAGTGACACAGGCTTCTTGGTGAAGTCCGTGTCCGTGCCAAACAATAGGTGTTCAGTACGGACGCCGAACTTTACTGTTCGGGTTCGCCCATCTCTATACCTCATCTGAGACCAGCATAATATAGGACAGGGGTGTCAAACTGCATTCCTCGAGGGCCGCAAACCATGCGTGTTTTCAAGATTTCCTTAGCATTGCACAAGGTGCTGTAATCATTATGTGTGTAGGTGATTAAATTGTCACCTGTGCAGTACAAGGAAATCCTGAAAACATGACCTGTTTGCAGCCCTTGAGGAATGCAGTTTGACACCCCTGATATAGGGAACCCTGATTTTAGTGATGTATCACTTAATTTTCTGAGTGCAGCACTTGTGATACAATCAAAATTTTTAGGTGTATAGGAGAATAATGAAGTTTTTTATGAAAATGCGAGTAGCTCTGTAGTATGCAGCAGAGCTGAAAAGCTGACCCTGCCCACACCACAGTTCTCTATGTACATTGTATATTGGCATTGAGCTGCTTATCACAGGAGGGAACTGAGTTGGACCAGGGCTCGTCTGCACTGTGGTCCCGGCAGTGATAAACATTCATTGTATGGAAACAGCACACAGTGTAATAAGTGACACATCCCTGAACCTCATATGAACTCGAGCATGAGAAAATATTCAGAAAAATTCCCACGTTCGAGTTCATATGAGTTTATGCCAGCAGGGGGCGCAGCACCGCAAGTCTAGGTAGCTACGTTCCCCTGCTTCCCATTCATTCCCCAGATTTTACAGTCAGGAGCACAGCTGCATTAGCAGGCTCCTGCTTGTTAAATTATTTAACCCCTTCAGATGGATTTACATCGTGGGACATAACTGTAACGGCGGAAAGGTATGGGATATTGTTTTTTTTTATTTTTCCTTTTTTACAGAACGAGGGTCGTCATTTGGATTAAATAAACTATTACAACACCCTGTGTCTTTATTTCATTAAAATACTTTTTTCCTAATGTGTGTGTTTTATTAAGCATTTACTACTATTGGATTAATAATGGATAGGCGTCTTATTGACATCTCTCCATTATTAACCAGGCTTAATGTCACCGTACAGTAGTAAGGTGGCATTAACCCTTTATTACCCCATATCCCACCGCTACAGGGGAGTGGGAAGGCTAAGTGCTAGAATAGGCGCATCTTCCATATGTGCCTTTTCTGAGGGGCATATGTTTTTAGCCAGGGGGGGCAATATCCATGGACCCTCTCCAGGCTATTAATATCTGCCCTCAGTCACTGGCTTTCCCACTCTGGCGGAGAAAATTGCGCGGGAGCCCACGCCAGTTTTTTTTTTTTGCGATTTAACCCTTGATTTTAACACAGCCCCCAAATTTTGCGCACACACACGCTACTAACAGTAGTAGTGTGGAATATGCAAAAAAAAGGGTATATGAAAAGGTTTACTGTATGTAAACCATGTCTCATATCATGTCGGGTTTGGGAAGGAGATAGCAAAAGCCGACAATTGAATTACCGTCTTTTCTGCTATCTGGCGCTGTATTAAACATAAATACAATGTATATACAGTGGGGCAAAAAAGTATTTAGTCAGTCAGCAATAGTGCAAGTTCCACCACTTAAAAAGATGAGAGGCGTCTGTAATTTACATCATAGGTAGACCTCAACTATGGGAGACAAACTGAGAAAAAAAAAATCCAGAAAATCACATTGTCTGTTTTTTTAACATTTTATTTGCATATTATGGTGGAAAATAAGTATTTGGTCAGAAACAAAATTTCATCTCAATACTTTGTAATATATCCTTTGTTGGCAATGACAGAGGTCAAACGTTTTCTGTAAGTCTTCACAAGGTTGCCACACACTGTTGTTGGTATGTTGGCCCATTCCTCCATGCAGATCTCCTCTAGAGCAGTGATGTTTTTGGCTTTTCGCTTGGCAACACGGACTTTCAACTCCCTCCAAAGGTTTTCTATAGGGTTGAGATCTGGAGACTGGCTAGGCCACTCCAGGACCTTGAAATGCTTCTTACGAAGCCACTCCTTCGTTGCCCTCGCGGTATGCTTTGGATCATTGTCATGTTGAAAGACCCAGCCACGTTTCATCTTCAATGCCCTTGCTGATGGAAGGAGGTTTGCACTCAAAATCTCACGATACATGGCCCCATTCATTCTTTCATGTACCCGGATCAATCGTCCTGGCCCCTTTGCAGAGAAACAGCCCCAAAGCATGATGTTTCCACCACCATGCTTTACAGTAGGTATGGTGTTTGATGGATGCAACTCAGTATTCTTTTTCCTCCAAACACGACAAGTTGTGTTTCTACCAAACAGTTCCAGTTTGGTTTCATCAGACCATAGGACATTCTCCCAAAACTCCTCTGGATCATCCAAATGCTCTCTAGCAAACTTCAGACGGGCTCGGACATGTACTGGCTTAAGCAGTGGGACACGTCTGGCACTGCAGGATCTGAGTCCATGGTGGCGTAGTGTGTTACTTATGGTAGGCCTTGTTACATTGGTCCCAGCTCTCTACAGTTCATTCACTAGGTCCCCCCGCGTGGTTCTGGGATTTTTGCTCACCGTTCTTGTGATCATTCTGACCCCACGGGGTGGGATTTTGCGTGGAGCCCCAGATCGAGGGAGATTATCAGTGGTCTTGTAAGTCTTCCATTTTCTAATTATTGCTCCCACTGTTGATTTCTTCACTCCAAGCTGGTTGGCTATTGCAGATTCAGTCTTCCCAGCCTGGTGCAGGGCTACAATTTTGTTTCTGGTGTCCTTTGACAGCTCTTTGGTCTTCACCATAGTGGAGTTTGGAGTCAGACTGTTTGAGGGTGTGCACAGGTGTCTTTTTATACTGATAACAAGTTTAAACAGGTGCCATTACTACACGTAATGAGTGGAGGAAAGAGGAGACTCTTAAAGAAGAAGTCACAGGTCTGTGAGAGCCAGAAATCTTGATTGTTTGTTTCTGACCAAATACTTATTTTCCACCATAATATGCAAATAAAATGTTAAAAAAACAGACAATGTGATTTTCTGGATTTTTTTTTCTCAGTTTGTCTCCCATAGTTGAGGTCTACCTATGATGTAAATTACAGACGCCTCTCATCTTTTTAAGTGGTGGAACTTGCACTATTGCTGACTGACTAAATACTTTTTTGCCCCACTGTATATGTGTCTCACTGAGATATATATATATATATATATATATGTATATGTGTGTGTGTGTATATGTATATATATATGTGTTTTCACGAATATTTGAGCCCATGGATCCAGTGTATGTCCGTTTTGCAAGCCAGCGAAAATACGGACCGTATTTCCCTACGCTGAGTGTGACGCCGGCCTTAAAGTGTAACTTTTCATTCTTCTAGAGCGTCAAGAGGAGAAGCTGAAGAATAATAATCGTGATTTGTCTATGGTAAGTAACCTCTATTGCAGACAGCAGTGATGATAATAATAATAATAATCTAATAATAATAATCTTTATTTATATAGCACCAACATATTCCGCAGCGCTTTACAGTTTAACAGTTTCAAACACAAACAGTAACAACGTTAACAATACAATAATTAAAGCGAAATAGAATGACCCTGCTCGTGAGAGCTTACAATCTACAGTGAGGTGGGGGAGATGCAAGGCACAGGTGTGCATTTACAATGATGGTCCAGCCATCTTCAGGGGGTGGGGGATGGATGGGGATAGTGAATGGGCTACACACACAAACATAACATGACTTTGATTACTGAATGTGATAGGCCGCTCTGAACAAATGTGTTCTTTGTGTTTGCGGCCTTTGCCACTGTTTTATATAACTCTGTAGGTTTATGCTCTTCATTTGACTCCATGGCTGAATTTAATTGCATTTTAATTCTAGTAAATCTGATATAAACATAAATGTACCTAAAATTGTTTGAGACAGGTGGGCTAGCAGGGCAGTTTGCCAGAAACTACTGTATAATCTAAATTTTCTTTTTTTTTTAACCCCTTTACCCCTGAAGGTGGTTTGCACATTAATGACAGGCTAATTTTTACAATTCACTGTCACTTTGAGGTAACAACTCTGAAACGCTTCAACAGATCCCGATGATTCTGACATTGTTTTCTCGTGACATATTGTACATCATGATTGTGGTAAAATTTCTTCCGTATTTTATTTGTGAAAAAAACTTAATTTGGAAAATTTTCCAACTTTGAATATTCATGCCTTTAACCCCTTACTGACAGTTGACGTAATGATCCGTCCATGGCCAGGGGCCACATATTACTCACAAAATGTTATAATATTGGGCGGTAAAGAAAGAATAAATTACATTTTTACCACTAAATTGTTGTTTAAGCCCCAGATTTTTAATTTTTCTAAGGGCTAATAGGAAAAAATGGACCTGTTGTAAAAATTTCTCCTGAGTACACCAATACCATGCATGCAGATGCAGATGGGAAATACTTTTCAGGCAGAGCGCCAAGCTCATAAGGGAAGGAGTGCCATATTATAGTGCAGATTTTACAGTTATGGTTTACTTTTCCCTGCATGAGTGGGTGCCAAGATCCACTGGAAGAGCCCCTGAGGTGCCAGAACAGCAGAACTCCTCATAAGTGACCCCATTTTACGAACTACACCTCTTAATGAATTCATCTAGGGGTGCAGTGATCATATTGACACCACGAGTGTGTCACAGAATTTTATACCATTGGGCAGTGAAGAAAAAATAACAACTACATTTTTACCACCAAAATTGAATTTAGCTTTAGCCCCAGATTTTACATTTTCACAATAAGTTTTACATAAAATTAGAAATTTATCAGTACAATATATTTCTATTTTTTTTTTTTTTTACTTTGTCCGACTATGTGACTTGCACTTACAGCATCCTGGTCTAAATTGTAATCCACTGTAATGCACGAGCATTGTAAATGATGCCTACTGAATTCTTCAGTTATATACCAGCTTCATGAAACATCACCTTTAAAGGGGATCTGTCGCCAGGTTTTTACTATGTAATCACAGAGCACCATAAAGCAGGAGCAGAAACCCTAATTACAGTGATGTCACTAAGGCTACTTTCACACTTGCGTCGTTTGGCCTCTGTCGCAATGCGTCGTTTTGGGAAAAAAACGCATCCTGCAAATGTGCCCGCAGGAGGCGTTTTTTTCCCCATAGACTTGTATTGCCGACGGATCGCGATGTATGGCCATACGTCGCGTCCGTCGTGCACTGCATGCGTCGTGTTTTGGTGGACCGTCATCACAAAAAAAGTTCAAGGGAACGTTTTTTCGTACGTTGGGTCCTGCATTTCCTACCGCGCGTGCACAGCCGGAACTCCGCCCCCTCCTCCCCGGGACTTTAGAATGGGCAGCGGATGCGTTGAAAAACTGCATCCGCTGCCTACGTTGTGCCGAATTTTCACAACGTCCGTCGGTACGTCGCGCCGACGCTTAGCGACTGCTCCGTACCGACGGAAGTGTGAAAGAAGCCTTATTGGTCTGTGTTTTGCGGTTTCAGTAGAATCATTTTTTATCAGCAGGAGATTATCACTACAGGACAACTGGCCTCTTGCCTCCTAGTCCAGCCATGCCCCCAGCACTGATTAAGGCTACATTCACATTTGCATTGTGCGGTGCAGCGTCGGCGACACAACGCACAACGCAAATGTAAACGCATGCACAACGCAGCGTTTTGTGACGCATGTGTCCACTTTTGCATGGTTTTTGGCGCAGAAAAAACTGCATCATGCAGTGTCCTCTGCGCCCTGATGCATGCGCCACAGTGACGCATGCGTCACAAAACGCAAGTGCAACGCATGTCCATGCGCCCCCCATTTTAAATATAGGGGCGCATGACGCATGCGTCGCCGCGGCTGCGCCCGACGCAATGCTAATGTGAACGTAGCCTAATAGCTCTCTGTCACTAGACCATGTACACAAAAAGCTGCCAATGAGTCGTGTGAGCAGGGTTATGCGGCACTCAACCCCTGAGCTCTGCTAGATCTGCAGCAGAGAAAAGTGTGACTCCATCATAACTGCTGCACCCAGTAAACTAAGTGATACATCGCTGGAATCAGGGTCTCGGTCCATAGCTCATGGTGCTGTCAGATTGCATAGCCATGGCCTTTTGACAAATTCTCTTTAAGGACAAGGTAGTGATTTAAAATTAAAGGGACATAATTTTGATTTTAAATGATGATAAATCGAGCATCCTCTATGCTAAAATTAATGTGCTGAAACAATATAACATTTGAGAAGAGCAGGGCTAGTCACTTGCATTTGCAATACCTGTACAGTATATTAAAGAATCTCCCATCAAAATTTTTACCCTCTTATTATATTTATTTCTTAAATCCACCATGCATGTTGCAAGGGAAAAAGAGGCATAGGCAAACTAACATACTATTAAAAACCAACAGTTTATTAGACATAAATAAAACAAGACAAGGACATTTCACAAAAATTACTGAGGGTAAACCAGGTAGACAAGGACTATAGGAAAAGGAATATCTAATATTTCATGAAGCACTGCTATATAAAATATTGCTCTTTGAATGATACTTAATCACAGTGCATAATGCCAAATAAATTATCATCATAGGAGCGGATTGATGTAAATTTTCGTAGCAAGAATACTCAATAAAGTGCCCAGTGCATATAGTGCCTTAATAGACATAACTGCCCATATCAACATATATCATCCTACTTACAAGTGTTAGTCCTGACCTGGATGCCTCGGTCACCCTGACAGCGCCGTTTTGCCATATTGGCTTCCTCAAATAGAAGCATGTGTGTGCGCTGTATTACGCCCACCTATTTATCCCCCCATATGCAGCTGATATCAATGACAGCATTACCGGCCTGTTCCCGTGCATGCGCCGATATTTGGACTTCCTGTTCTCCGCGCTTGGAACGCAAGCGTGAACCGTTATACGTCACCTTGATGAGCGGAGCAGGAAGTCACAAGGTTGTCCTGATTTGCGCATGCGTCCATCGGGCGCCGAGATTTATCAATGAAAATACCGTAATTGAACTCAGAGGGGAAATGTGGGTAAGAGGTTTATGATGTTGGCTAATGAAACCAAACCAAATAATGCAATGTACTACAGATATCTATTAACAAAAGTAAGCTTGATATTAAATCCTAACTAAAAAAAACACGTGTGTAGTGCTATTTTTTACTATATTTAAAGGGGAAGTGTCCCTAATTGTGTAAAAATAGTGTATTAATGTGAGAAGACATATATAAAGTTAATATTAATATAGTACCCATTACACCAAACCAGATATGCAAATTTTACAAAAACTCAATAAATTAATAATTATATACATCAAATATATAAATACAATAGAATACAAATAAATTTTCATTAATTCATAAAATCAATAAATTACTAAACTAGTGATAATCTCTATAAAAGTGTTAAATACACACATGATTTTTACATATCTAATTAATACATCATACATTACATAATAAATAATTTAGTTAATTAATACAAATATAATTCAGTCCCTCAAATGAGAGGAAAAAAAAGGGGAGGGGAAGGTGGGGGGAGGGAAAGGATTTGTATGAAACAATTATATAAATACCACAAAGAACACATTGCATATGAATTGAATAAATTAAAATAAATTAAAAATGGGGGCGATGCAGATGCAACTTCAAAATTCCTATAAACTGCTGCAACGACAAGACTGTTGAATTTAGTGTGATGAAGAATCAAGGAATTCATATAAATATTCAAGCATGGTAAATCCCATCCAAACCATAGGAAAGAAGGAACGTCTTTCATGGTAAGTAGGTACTGAACAATTAAATAGATAAACAAAAAAAAAAAAAAACCAACATAATACAACACACAGATACAAAGACAGGGTTAAAACCAGAATAAGACGGGGACATTTTTAAATAGGAACCTAATTATAGAAATGCATTAAAACCCAGAGTTTCATTCAAGACCTTGTGGAGCCATAGTTCCCAATAAATAAATCCATCTACTTTCTTTCTGTGATAGGATTTTACCAGGATTGCCCCCCCCCCCCCCCCCATTTTATGCATTTTATGTACATGATCAATAGTGACCAGTGCTGTGGGGTCGGAGATGAGATGAATCTGTGCTGCACTTTATGCACATGCTCAGTAGTGACCAGGGCTGTGGGGTCGGAGATGAGATGAATCTGTGCTGAACTTTATTCACATGCTCAGTAGTGACCAGTGCTGTGGGGTCGGAGATGAGATGAATCTGTGCTGCACTTTATGCACATGCTCAGTAGTGACCAGTGCTGTGGGGTCGGAGGTGAGATGAATCTGTGCTGCACTTTATGCACATGCTCAGTAGTGACCAGTGCTGTGGGGTCGGAGATGAGATGAATCTGTGCTGCACTTTATGCACATGCTCAGTAGTGACCAGTGCTGTGAGGTCGGAAGTGAGATGAATCTGTGCTGCACTTTATGTACATGCTCAGTAGTGACCAGTGCTGTGAGGTCGGAAGTGAGATGAATCTGTGCTGCACTTTATGTACATGCTCAGTAGTGACCAGTGCTGTGGGGTCGGAGGTAAGATGAATCTGTGCTGCACTTTATGTACATGCTCAGTAGTGACCAGTGCTGTGAGGTCGGAAGTGAGATGAATCTGTGCTGCATTTTATGTACATAATCAGTAGTGACCAGTGCTGTGGGGTCGGAGGTAAGATGAATCTGTGCTGCACTTTATGTACATAATCAGTAGTGACCAGTGCTGTGCAGTCGTAGTTGAGATGAATCTGTGCTGCTCTTTATGCACTTGCTCAGTAGTGACCAGTGCTGTGGAGTTGGAAGTCAGCCCTGGTTACAGTTCCTCATTTTGCCTTGTTTCTACGTAGCGAATTCTTTTCTTTTTTCTGCTCTATATAGAAACAGGAAGTGTTTTCCCTGCATGAGTCATTATTAGAGCTACAATTCTACTCATTGCAAAGTCCCTGGCAGGGGAGAGGGTCGGAGCATGAGCCAGGAGTTGAAGAGGGGGACTAAGAACTACCTGTTTCTACATAGAGCTTAGAAGGATTCTGTTAAACTGTTTTTAATCACATGATGTCATAGACCTAATGGAAAAGAGATGAAATAACTGGGTAGAAAGGCAAAGTGAGCAATTATACATACACAGTGCATATTAAGTATACCTTCCTATATATCTGCGAGTATTCTATTGTCTCTTCTTGTACAACACCACTACCAATGTTATTACTGGCTTTGTAAGATTTCTTTGCTGTCTCCTAGGTCCGAATGAAGTCCATGTTTGCCATTGGATTTTGCTTTACAGCTCTAATGGGGATGTTCAATTCTATGTAAGTTATGTCATTCATTACAACACTTTATTCTAGAACGTTTCTTAAATTCTTGAAACAGAAATATAAATACATCTTCAGTTTTCATATTTGTAAAGAACTGTTTCTACCACTCAGCCTTCATCAGATGTACAGTTATATGAAAAAGTTTGGGCACCCCTATTAATCTTAAGCTTAATGTTTTATAAAAATTGTTTTTTTGGCAACAGATATTTCAGTTTCATATATCTAATAACTGTTGGACACAGTAATGTTTCTGCCTTGAAATGAGGTTTATTGTACTAACAGAAAATGTGCAATCTGCATTCAAACAAAATTTGACAGGTGCATAAGTATGGGCACCCCACCAGAAAAGTGAGATTAATGTTTAGTAGATCCTCCTTTTGCAAAAATAACAGCCTCCAGTCGCTTCCTGTAGTTTTTAATGAGTTCCTGGATGAAGGTATTTTTGACCATTCCTCTTTACAAAACAATTCCAGTCCAGTTAAGTTTGATGGTCGCCGAGCATGGACAGCCCTCTTCAAATGATCCCACAGAAGTTCAATGATATTCAGGTCTGGGGACTGGGATTGCCATTCCAGAACAGTGTAATTGTTCCTCTGCATGAATGCCTGAGTAGATTTGGAGCGGTGTTTTGGATCATTGTCTTGCTGAAAGATCCATCCCCTGCGTAACTTCAACTTTGTCACTGATTCATGAGCATTATTGTCAAGAATCTGCTGATACTGAGAGGAATCCATGCGTCCCTCAACTTTAACAAGATTCCTGGTGGCGGCATTGGCCACACAGCCCCAAAGCATGATGGAACCTCCACCAAATTTTACTGTGGGTAGCAAGTGTTTTTCTTGGAATGCTGTGTTTTTTGCCCGCCATGCATAACACCTTTTTGTATGACCAAACAACTCAATCTTGGTTTCATCAGTCCACAGGACCCTCTTCCAAAAAGAAATTGGCTTCTCCAAATGTGCTTTTGCATACCTCAGCCGAATCTGTTTGTGGCGTGCTTGCAGAAACTGCTTCTTTTGCATCACTCTCCCATACAGCTTCTCCTTGTGCAAAGTGCGTTGTATAGTTGACCGATGCACTGTGACACCATCTGCAGCAAGTTGATGCTGCAGCTCTCTGGTGGTGGTCTGAGGATTGTCCTTGACTGATCTCACCATTCTTCTCTGCCTTTCTGATGTTTTTCTTGGCCTGCCACTTCTGGCCTTAACAAGAACTGTACCTGTGTTCTTCCATTTCTTTACTATGTTCCTCACAGTGGAAATTGACAGGTTAAATCTCTGAGACAGCTTTTTGTATTCTTCCCCTGAACAACTATGTTGAATAATCTTTGTTTTCAGATCACTAGACAGTTTTGAGGAGCCCATGATGCCACTCTTCAGAGGAGATTCAAACAGGAGAACAACTTGCAAGTGGCCACTTTAAGTAGCTTTTCTCATGATTGCATACACTTGGCTATGAAGTTCAAAACTCAATGAGGTTAGAAAACCAAAAAAAGTGCTTTAGTAAGTCAGTAAAAAGTAGGTAGGAGTATTTAAAACAAGAAAATGATAAGGGTGCCCATACTTATGCACCTGTCAAATTTTGTTTGAATGCAGATTGCACATTTTCTGTTAGTACAATAAACCTCATTTCAAGGCAGAAACATTACTGTGTCCAACAGTTATTAGATATATGAAAATGAAATAGCTGTTGCAAAAAACTATTTTTATAAAACATTAAGCTTAAGATTAAAGGGAAGGTACCGCGTTTGTAGGTCATTAATAAATCACTGTAATGTAGCATAACATGCTGCTATAAGCAAGTTTGAAATGCATGTGAAACAGATTTCATGTGTTATATGAGTTTAAAGAATGCACTGGGGGCTGACATATTGGTTTTGCAGCAGTAGCAGGGCACTATCAGTGTCAGATTACGGCACCCCATGGACATAGGGTCAGCGTCGGTCTATTATCGCCTATCTCTAACATTGCAGCAACATTAGCAGTGAGCTGGGCACGCCTCTGTGGGCTGCACAACTCACTGCTGTAGGTGTGACTGGCTGCCATTTTATTATAGCCCTGTGCTCTCTATGGCAGGACAGAAGAAGCCCTCACTGCTCCTCTGTACTCCAGGCAGGCACATCCTCTGCTCCTCACATGCTGCCCTGTGTGCTTCTCCTGCTGTGTCTCTGCCTCCCCCTCACACACAGTCCCTGTGATCTCCGGTAAGCTGCACTCACAGCCTGCAGAGAGGGAGCTGACACCTGGAGAGAGAGAGCAGGGCAGCTGACAGGACAGGGATTAAGGTGGGGGAAGGGGGATGGCAAGAATGTTATTCACAAAAAATGCTGCTGAGCCCACTGTGTTCTGCTCCTCTGTAAACAAGCTGTGCCTCTGATGCAGTAACTGCTGGTGATAGCAGGTCACAGGGCAGTCACACACAAAATGGCTCTGCCCTGTGATGCTGCTCTTCATTCTGCCCCAGGGATATTAGACCACCCAAAAGGGGAGGGAAATGGTGACGTCAGCAGTTACTGCCCCAATTTTGCTGCTGGTAAATCTTACTATAGCTGCTTGAGGTCTAAAATGGAAAATGCTCCCCCTAGTGGTAAATATGTACATTTGTAGAAAAATATATAAAATTTTTCATATAGAAATGTTTGCAAACATTGCATTAATACATTTTAATTACTATTTTAAGTTTAATTTCACAAAAAAAACAACTGGTGGCACCTTCCCTTTAATAGGGGTGCCCAATCTTTTTCATATAACTGTATATTTGCATCAAAAGATTGTATAGAGGCAGATATGTGCACAAAATCGTCTATTGTCCTTACATAAGGTAATTTGTGTGCCATTTCTTGATGGTTGTATACTAATGGTGTATTTTTTTTTTATCTGGTGGAATATACACAATAAACTGGCTAAAGCTGTGTATTTTTTCTATATACATCTAATCCCAAAAGTGAGCATAGAGTGATAGACAAGAATCGATTTGCTTTTAAAAATTGTAGATATAGTGGTTGAAATTGAAGACTGAAATCTTTGGGTTGTGCTAGTGCTGTCTGACTGGTGGTAATGCACAATTTCTACTAGGAAAGCCTAGTCCCTTTCTTATTTTGGAGCATGGTCATGTCAGTTGTAAAGGCAATTTAAAGGGAACCTGTCACCAGGTTTGTTCTATATGTGGTAATGCCAATACCTGAAAGCCCTCATATACAGCATTCTAATATGCTGTATATTTGCCCAAAATCCGGCCTGCAAGACAATGAAGAGTTTTTACTATACTCTATTCTTCCTACATCATCCACACAGGGTCCCACATCACGCTCCTGCACATGCGTACTTCTCTCTGCACTGTCGAAAGCAGAGCAAAATACTGCAGTGCGCATGCCAGGCAAAAACAACCCGGCGCACTCGCACTGCAGTACTTCAGTAGTCCAGAGAGACGTACGCCTGCGCAGGAGCGCAATGCTGGACAATGTATGGCATAGGTCACGTCATCAACACGAAGCAGTGAAGGAAGACTGCATCATAAGAGAGGAGAAAGCGGACCAAGACCAGCGACACCCTTCCAACTGCACCGCCTGGTATAATATATAGTATAATAAAAGCTTTTCCTTGTTTTGAGGCTGGATTGGGACATATATACAGCATATTAGAATGCTGTATTTGAGTGCTTTGAGGTACTGGCCTTACCTCATGGGACAAACCTGCCAGGTTCCCTTTATGTACTGACTTAGAATATACAGAGGGTGACATGAGGTAGGCTAATGTAACTTTCAAGTGGGGGAAGCTGCTCTCGGCTCTTCTGTGCAGGAACTAGTTTAATGTTTAGGAAGGGATTTGCATCATTAGAAGTTAATGGAGCAATTGTTTGTCAGGAAGCGTGTTTGCAGTTAGTTTTCCTGTTGGTGTATGATTTCACACAAGCCTTTATGCCTCAAGTGTGAACAAAATCGAATGATGATCAGAGATTCTTACTTTTGCTACTCGGAAAACTATTAAAAAAAAAAAAAAATCAGTCTCCTTCCTTTTCTAAAAAGCAGGTAAGTATAACTCTGCATTCTCAATGTGTACCTGTCTCTCTTTTAGAGGGCTCAGTACCTGCTTTCGTGGTGCCACAGGTTACCCTGTTTATGTGGGCCACAAGTGGAAGCGTTCTTTTTCCTTCCTATCGATCTTAGCTCTTTAACAGCACAGCCTGTTCCTTCTCCCTACTTTTAAATCAAGATTGCTAACCCTGCCCCATCTTCAGTGGGTCTCCAGTCATCCCTTTACCATTGCCAGCAGTGATGGCCTTCAGTTCCTAGGGTAAGCCAACAAATTGAGCCCCCGTTTCCAACATTTCTCCTTGCTCCGTTTTTACCATTTGTGAAATCTTGGCAAGCTTTTTCTCTTGTTTTGTTATCCCCTCTAGCTCCAGGATTCTCTTTTCTGTCCTGTTATAGAAATGAGTAGCACTGCTATTCAGCTCTACAGGGCCCGTCATAAGCTATGATATTCCTATCAGCACGACAGAACCTACAGATTAAAATGGGTGGTGGTCCCCCTCCACTCCTCTGTTGAGTTCCTGTCCTGGTGGGAACCGGCAGAAGCTTACCCGGGTCCAATCAACCTCTGTGCAGCGGCCGTAGAGAGCGGCAGAGCCTGGGGCGCCGGAAGCAGCGTTGAGGGTGTTCTGCATGCAGACCCCTCCTCGTCTGACCGGGATGTCGTGAACTTGGGGTCTAGGTGAGGCCGCCCTGGGTCGTGCGTGTGCGGCGCAGGGGGAAGTGAGGCTTCCTGCGTCTATCCGGAGAGCCGGCCAGCGCCGCACATAGATGTTGGGTGCGGTGGTGGCAGGTGGAGGAGAGAAGCGCCTGTGACCCGGAAGTGATGGATCTACTTCCGGGAGAGACCGGGGAGGTGCGTCACAGGAGGCAGGGCCGGGCTTTCTTATGCCGGCGGCGTGCAGCAGACAACATGCTGCAAGTATGTCTTCTGTGGACGGGGAGTAGCACTTGCCACCGGTAGTGGTGTCGCCTGACCAGCGGAAAAAAGGCAAGGGCAGCGGTCGCTGCAGTGGTAGCGGGACCACTGATAGCCGGAGTGGATGGGGGCATCCGCCATCTAGGACCCCTATGTCGTACGCTGGATCTCCGCCTCCGGAACCGGTACCCTGCTGAGACACAATTCTCAGCTTCAATGGGGATTGCATGTATGGTCACCTGATAGCTGAATCCCCCCTTCGAACTCTTAGACTCAACCTCAGCTAAGATTCTGATCCTTAAAACCGCCTTGTTAATAGCCTTAACTTCCGCAAGGCGGGTCAGTGATATTCAGGCATTGTCAGTGGATGCTCCTTTCTTGAAAGTCTATCAGGACAAGTTAGTTTTAAAACATGACCCAGCGTATTTACTTAAAGTTGCTTCTAAATTTCATAGGAGCCAGGAGATATTTTTACCATCTTTTTATGAAAACCCTGCTACACTAGAAGAGCGAAGATTCCATACTCTGGATGTTAAGAGCGGTGCTAGAGTACTTGGAAAGGACTCGGACTTGGAGACAGAGTAGGACGCTGTTTTTCTCCTTTCAGGGTCAAAGGGTTTGAGCGTCACAAAGAACACTATTGCTCGGTGGATAAGGGATGCGATTACTCTGGCCTGTTCGACCAAAGGGGAGTCTCCGCCAGAAGAAATTAAGGCACACTCCGCATGAGCCATGGTATCTTCATGGACTGAGAAAGGAGGAAGTCTCCATTGAATCGATTTGTAAGGCGGCAACATGGTCATCACCTTCCACCTTTTATAGACACTACCGTCTTGATCTCTCATCCACATCCAGTTTAGACTTCTGGCGTTCAGTACTTAGTGCTGTGGTCCCTCCCAGGTGATAGTCTCTGAAAGTCTCTCGGTGGGTGATGTCGTGGTGATAGGAAAACCGGTTATTACGTACCGGTAATAGGATTTTACGGAGTCCACGACAGCACCTGCATGCCCCCCCGTAATTATTCACTGGATTTCCTGCACACTGAGGGTAAGTGTGTTATTAAAGTTTCACTCTATAGTGGTGACGGTATATATCACCTCTTAGTTAGATAAAAGTTATAAAGTACAAAAAATGAAAATTTTTTTTGCATTTTTTTCAAGTTAGTGTTGGGGTTAGGATTGTGTTAGAGTAAGGGTTGTGGTTAGGGTTGCAGTTATTGTTAGGGTTGTGTTAGGGCTGGAGTTAGGGTTGGAGCTAGAATTGTTTTTTTCTTTTTTTTCAATAGCAAAAAAAAAAAATGACGATATGATGGCTAGTGTTCAGCACAAGTGCTCGCTACTCGAGTTTGCATCAGGTGCTTGGGTATGCACCGAGCATGTTTTTTTGGGATAACAGCTGCAAACATGCGGGGCAGGGACTCGGACTTGAACATGTCACTTGAGCACCCTATATATTCGGTGCATACCTGATGCAAACTGTAGTAGTGAGCACTTTAACTCAACACTAAAAACAACATATTCAGTATGACTATCTAATGTTATCCAATTGTGTTGTGAAAATACTCACGATATACACGTGGATAAAATCCTTTAGGGGTGTGGTTTCCAACTTGGGATCACTTGTGAAGGTTTTCCACTGCTTAGGTACATCGAGGGCACTCCAAACACAACATGGTGTCCGCTCTTGATTTCAGCCAATTTTGCATTCAAAAAGTCAGTGCTCCTTCCCTTCCAAGCTCTGCCGTGCGCCCATACAGTGGATTTCCCCACATATGGGGTGTAGTGAAATATGTATTTGTATGGATGTATGACCAGCAGTAATTAACGGCTCAGTGGATAGCACTGCAGCCTTGCAGCGCTGGAGTCCTGGGTTCTAATCCCACCCTGGACAACATCTGCAAAGAGTTTGTATGTTCTCTGTGTTTGCGTGGGTTTCATCCGGGTTCTCCGGTTTCCTCCCACATTTCAAAGACATACTGATGGGGAATTTAGATTGTGAGCCCCATCGGGGACAGCGATGATAATGTGTGCAAACTGTAAAGCGCTGCGGAATATGTTAGCGCTATATAAAAATAAAATTATTAAAGATTATCTGTTCTAGGCTGCAGATCTCACAAAGGGGATAGCAAATGTTCCCAGGCTGCAGCTCTTCACAAAGGTCACAACCAATGTTATCCTGATAAGACCGTTTCATGGTCCCTGACCCCCTCCAGGGGGCCTTCCTGAGAACACACACTGAATTGGAAACATTTCACACCGCCTAGTGCCTTTGACGGGAAGATGCCAAATTGCAGCCTGACACTATCTATTTACTATGAGAAAGAAAAGTATACAAACAGAGTTCGAAGAAAAATAATATACCGTACTCATTGGCAAGGTAACCATAGTCCAGTCACAAACCAGGAATTAGAATAATAACCTGAGAGGCTGTTCTAGAAATCTGATATATATATATCTCCAGGTTAAATCTATAAATTAGGCCTTTACAGAAAGAAAGATGTTCACAGACTGATGAGGGACATCCAAGCTGAGCCATTCCATATTCATCCCCCTCTCAGGGAGCAGAATGCCAGACTACAAAGTATAGATATTTCTGTTTCCTTTTATTTTATAACTATTTTGCTTATTTGTCACTTTTTATTCCCATATTTTTATATCCTTTTATTGTAAGCACTGTACCTTTTCTATTAAAGCTTAAAACTTTAGTAAGTTTGGACCTTGTATGCTCTAAAGAATCCATAGCCTTAGAGTGTGTAATCCTGGTGATTGGCAGACGGTGGTAGTAATATTTCCGGGACTCTTTGCCCGTGTGTTCGGTGAGTGGTGGCAGCGTGCGTGAAGTGGTGTGCGTGGTATGTGTCGGGGTGTGATTTATGCTCCCACTACAGCATAGGACAGAGGTTGAATGCTGGACTGAGTGAGAGGAGATAGATTAACCCTTGCAGGTGCAACCCCAAGTCACGTGCTGAAAAGCGGGTACGTGACAAATTGGTGGTATAACGGTGGGATATAATTTGTTTCTAGTAGTGCATGGTTTAAACAATTATTCCCTGCACTAAAGAATTGGTATCCTTGCAAGGAGTGCACCAGTTCTACAAGGTTCAACTCAGTGCTTACTTACACATACTTGCAAACAGTTTCCCTCTCCCTTTTTTCTTTTCTATCTTTTATTTTTCAAAAGGCTGTTCACTAATATGGCAGCCCTGTACAAGAAGCAGAGAAAAGAGCCTCTGATCAACCTCTGTGAGCAGAGAGGAATAGAGACAGCCGACAAATCCAAGGAACTGCTGATACGCGCCTTGGTCGAGCAGGACATATAGCAAAGTACTGAAGCATCTGGGCAAGGAGAGAGTCCACCTCGGAGAGGCCCAGCGCTGCCAGCACTTGCAGGAGAGATACCTGATGGAGGTGCCAGTAATGCCAGTGCTGAGGAGCCTATGGACTGTACAAATGGACTTACAACAGCTGGGTACAAGTGATTCCAATCTGCGCCTGCAGCTTATTCTCCAGTACCGACAGGCTGAGAGAGAGGCTGCAGAACGCCAGGTTGCTGCTGCAGAACGCCGGGAGGAGAGAGCTTTCAAGTTTCAGATGGCTCAAATAGAAAGGGGTAACAGTCCTCATCTAACCCCCTCCCAGGAGATAAACCCAAGGAGACCATGTTTGGAAAACTTCGCTGTGATGGAGAAGGATACGGACTTAGATACTTTCCTACAGGGTTTGAAAAAACCTGCCGGCAATACCATCTACCTTGTGATTAGTGGGCACAGTATCTAACTCCAGGGTTGAGAAGCAAAGCACTGGAAGTTTTTGCTGGCCTCCCACCAGAGCTAGATGCGAACTATGAGGCCATAAAAGAGGCCCTGATCAGGAAATACAACCTAACCCCAGAAGAGTATCGGAGAAAGTTCCGGAACCTACAACGTGGATCAACTGACAGCTAAGCAGATGTCGTGAGCATCTTGAGGATCACGTTCCACCAATGGATTCAGGGGACTTTCTGTTAACAGTTTTGGAGACTTAATGGATCTTGTGGTCAAGGATCAATTACTGCTGGTCATACATCCATACAAATACATATTTCAAAACATGGGGTATCTTAATACTCGGGTGAAATTGCACATCAAATTTTGTGGTCAATTTTCTCTTTTACTCTTGTGAAAATAAAAAAGTTTGGGTCTACAGTAATTTTTTTGTGAAAAAAGGTAAAAAAATTTTCTGTAGCAGCTGAAAGGCTAATAACCTTCTTGAATGTGGTTTTGAGCACCTTAAAGGGTGCAGATTTTAGAGTGGTGTCACTTTTGGGTATTTTCTTACATTTAGACCCCTCAAAGTCACTGCAAATGTAATGTGGTCCCTAAATAAAAAAAAAGTTTTTACATTTTGTTGGAAAAATGGGAAAGAAATTGCTGGTCAAATTTTAATCCTTCTATTTTCCTAACTAAGAAAAAAATATTGCTTCCAAAATTGTGCTGATAGAACGTTGACACGTGGGAGATGTTTTGTATTAACTATTTTGTGTGACACAACTCTCTGATTTAAGGGCACAAAGTTAAAAGTTGGAAAATTGGTAATTTTTTTTGCAATTTTCAGTTTTTTTTCCCATAAATAAACGCAAGTATTATCAAAGAAATGTTACCACTGTCATGAAGTACAATATGTCACAAAAAATGAATCTGAATCAGTGGGATAGGGTGAAGTGTTCTAGAGTAATAACCACATAAAGTGACACTGCTCAGAATTGTAAAATTTGGCTTTGTCATTGAAGGGTTGTCCACTACTAGGACTACCCCTTCTTAAACTAAATGTTCGGCCCTGATAAAATAGTAAAACTTATACTCTCCTTTGGTGCTGTTCACGTGGGGTGAGAACTCGCTCTGTTCAGGACTGTGATGTGGTGTTGTGACACGTAATCCTGGCGCCCAATCATCGCTGGCGTGATTGTCTCCGCCGTCGTACGAACTGAACATGAAGAGGAAGTCAGGGCTGCAGCTGTAGCCTGGACTTCCTGCACATGTTTAGTTTGACCGCAGCGCTGATTGGGTGGCGAGCATCACGTGTCATTCCACAAAATCACAGCCCTGGGACCGCAAGTAACAATACTGAGGGAACGGAGCTGGCATGGAAGGTGAGTATAGGCTTTATTATTTTTATCGGGGCATAACATTTAGTTTAACAATAGGTTGTCCTAGTAGAGGATAACCTATTTAAGGTCAAAATTGGCTGGGTCACTAAGGAGTTAATGTTCTTGGCTCATCCCTCCCTCTGATTACAAGGAGAGGGAGTGCGAAGAGCAGATCTGAATGTCATTACTAACACATCTCCACTGCAGCTCTCACAGCAGTGTCAGCTCTGCCTTCCTCCTCTCTCCCCCCACATTGACAGTGCCCTGAGAACTGCTGGTGTGTGTTTGTAATGAAACTGGGGTCAGCTCTCCTCACCCCCTTCTGCTTGTAATCAGAATGAGGGAGGTATCAATAATAACTAAACTCTCTTCAAGTTAATGATAAGTGCCCTCTCCCACCCATAGCACTTAAAACCTCATTTACATAGTTGGATTTGCAGAATAAAGGTACCGATTAGTTTTTTACTGGGCTACATATGTATGTAAAAATGTTAGAGGGAGTCCAACTTAATGACACATTTACCTATAAAATACTACAGGACCTGTATTTCAGGTGAATCCCCTGGTATGTCTACAATATTTTGTAACTTTTGTGCAATGTGTTCTGTTTCTTTTCAGTTTTGATGGTCGTGTTGTGGCAAAATTACCCTTTGTTCCCCTGTCCTACATTCAAGGGCTATCACACAGGAACCTATTGGGAGAGGATTATACTGACTGCTCATTTATTTTCCTCTACATACTTTGCACTATGTCTATCCGGCAGGTAAGTAAGCTTGTCACTTGGACAATTCATGAGTGTGAATGATTGTGAGAGAGTTGGATCTTGGGGTGACAAGCGATGAGGTGTCTGTTGGGCTCCTCGATCTGATGAGCAGCTTAGTTGGTAGGGCGCCTATTTGTGTAAGGGTCATTCTAAGAGCTGTGTTTTATCCAATGGGTTCACAGCAATGTGTAGTAGAATATCGTTCTCGTTCAGCAGGTTCCATATTAATTAAATCATTGGAGTACAGATTGTAAATAGGCGATATGAGTACCGGTATATTAACCACGTCCCGTTTCAGGATGTACATGTATATCCCAGGGATTGTGTGGGAACAGCCGCTGGGTCTGTGCTAGCCACATTAGGAGTCTGCTATAACACCCAGCCGAACCCCCTCCCCCACTGCATCTGCTGGAACCAAAACTAGATCTTCTCCCAGCAGATCATCAGATGCCAAGATAAAAACTGACCACACGTCTGAGGTGTTTCACAGTCGGAGATTGCGCTCCGTTAGCCCATCAGCACCTCTGCAATATGACTAGGGTGCTGAGGGCTGCTATGGCAACCAGAAGCTAGCCAATGGCCTCTGAGTCCGGTTCAAAGGCCTAATGTATCCTCTCGGAGGTGGGGTCTGCATAACAGTCACAAAACCCCTGTCTTACACATGAAAAATCGTTTATTTGGGGGGGAGGCAGGGGATAAAACCACTGCAAAAAAGACACATTTAGCATTGCTGTCTCCACAAAAACCCATACTACAAAGTTGAAAAAAAGAAAATGCCAGAAACCCAAAATATTATCAGTAAAATACTGCTCTTCCCACAAAAACCAACCCACATCTAGCTCTCCAAACAGAATAATGTAAGTATATGGTTCTCGAAATATGATGATTAGAAAAGTGATTTTTCTTATGTAAAACAAAAAAACAATCTACTATATAATTGTCTAAGGGTCACTTCCGTCTGTCTTTCTGTCTGTCTGTAACGGAAATCCCAAGTCGCTGATTGGTCACGGCAAAACAGCCACGACCAATCAGCGACAGGCACAGTAAGGCGGCAAAATGACCGCTCCTTACTCCCCACAGTCAGTGCCCGCTCCATACTCCCCTCCAGTCAGCGCTCACACAGGGTCAATGGCAGCGTTAACAGACCGCGTTATGCCGCGGTGTAACGCACTCCGTTAACGCTGCTATTAACCCTGTGTGACCAACTTTTTACTATTGATGCTGCCTATGCAGCATCAAAAGTAAAAAGATCTAATAGTAAAAAGATCTTCTGTCAGCCCCCCCCCCCCCCCCCGCGGATCCAGCCCAGGCCTTTCTCACTCCTCGCGACGCTCGGGTCCATGGACTGTGGTCTCGCGAGATGATGACGTAGCGGTTTCGCGAGATTGGCATGACCAATCTGCGACATTGCCGCGGGATTTAAATCCCACTTCTCTTGATTGTTCGCGCCCAGCCGGCGTGACCAATCAGCGACATTGGCGCGAGATCTAATGTTAAAAATAATAAAAAAATAAAAAATCATTATATACTCACCTTCTGGATCCAGCCCAGGCCTTTCCCGCTCCTTGCGACGCTCTAGTGACTGGTCCATGCATTGCGGTCTCGCGAGATGATGACGTAGCGGTCTCGCAAGACCGCTACGCCATCATCTCGCAAGACCACAATGCACTCTTGGGGCCAGAGCGTCGCGAGGATCATCGGTAAACGCTTCGGCTGGATCCGGGGGCCGACGGAAGGGGAGTATATAACTATTTTTTATTTTAATTCTTTTTTTTAACAGAGATATGGTGCCCACATTGCTAGATACTACGTGGGTTGTGTTAGATACTGCGTGCGATCGATGTGTTATATACTACATCTCTATAACACCAAAGAAGCACTAGGTGACACTAATAAAAAATGTATAAATTTTATTCATAAGCAAATGTAAAAATATATAAAGATCAAATATAAAATCAGGGAAAACCAAACAAAATGCAGGAGCAACCAATAGGTATGGCTGGAAATAAGTGGTAATAGTCCATGTAGCGTTACCTTCACCGTAACAATATTATTATCAATAAATTTAACCATACATTCAAGAAAAATCATAAGAAAGCAGTTACCACACCACCCGACGCTGCAGCTGTCAGTGAAAAATGCACCCAAAAATAGTGCATATGTATCATAAAGGTAAGTCAGTAATTTAGCATAGGTGTGCAAATCACAGCATAAAATCGTATATATCTAGGTTTTTAGGAGTGCAAAATCACTGTGAGCGGCAGCATCAGGGGGTGTACAACAGTACACACAAAACATACCAGATGGAAGGAATGTATTTACCTAATGTAGACCACCAGCCAGGGACCCACGACACCCGACGCGCGTTTCGCTGAGAAAGCTTCGTCCAGGGGTGTCTGGGTGTCGTGGGTCCCTGGCTGGTGGTCTACATTAGGTAAATACGTTCCTTCCATCTGGTATGTTTTGTGTGTACTGTTGTACACCCCCTGATGCTGCCGCTCACAGTGATTTTGCACTCCTAAAAACCTAGATATATACGATTTTATGCTGTGATTTGCACACCTATGCTAAATTACTGACTTACCTTTATGATACATATGCACTATTTTTGGGTGCATTTTTCACTGACAGCTGCAGCGTCGGGTGGTGTGGTAACTGCTTTCTTATGGTTTTTCTTGAATGTATGGTTAAATTTATTGATAATAATATTGTTACGGTGAAGGTAACGCTACATGGACTATTACCACTTATTTCCAGCCATACCTATTGGTTGCTCCTGCATTTTGTTTGTTTTCCCTGATTTTATATTTGATCTTTATATATTTTTACATTTGCTTATGAATAAAATGTATACATTTTTTATTAGTGTCGCCTAGTGCTTCTTTGGTGTTATAGATTGATATTGCTTGGCGTTATAGTTATTGAGTAGCGATATATAGGTGTTAATATACTACATCTCGCTAAATACTATATGGACTGGGCAATATACTACGTGGCTGGGCAATATACTACGTGGCTGGGCAATATACTACGTGGCTGGGCAATATACTACGTGGCTGGGCAATATACTACGTGGCTGGGCAATATACTACGTGGCCTGTGCTATATACTACGTGGATGCACTAAATGCTACGTGGCTGCGCTATATACTACATGACTGGGCAATATGGTATGTGGCTGGGCAATATACTACGTGACTGTGCTATATACTACGTGGCTCTGCTATATACTACGTGTCTGCTATTTACTACGTGGCCTGTGCTATATACTACATGGCTGGGCAATATACTATGTGTGCTGTGCTATATACTATGTGGCTGGGCAATATACTACGTTGCTGTGCTATATACTGCGTGGGCTGTGCTATATACTGCGTGGGCTGTGCTATATACTACGTGGCTATGCTATATACTACGTGGCTATGCTATATACTACGTGGCTTTGATATATACTACGTGGCTGTGATATATATACTACGTGGCTGTTCTATATACTATGTGGCTGGGCAATATATTACTTGTCTGCTATTTACTACGTGGGCTGTGTTATATACTACGTGGCTGTTTTATATACTACGTGGCTGTGCTATCTACTACGTGGGCTGTGTTATACGCTACTTGGCTGTGCTATATTTCTCTGCTGTATCTGTGCATCATGAATTGTGGTATGTGTTAAAGAGGAGGGCCCACTGAGACTCTTTCACCCGGGGCCCTCAAAAACCTGGAGCCGGCCCTGGCTTCACTGATTGTTCATGGCCGGGCGTGACCAATCAGCAACAGGCGCAGTCCGCCCACGAATTGGCGCGGAATTTGGACCACGCTTCGCTAATTGGTCGCAGCCGACCGGCCGAACCCTGTGTATAAATTGCATTATTCTGAAAACTTCATAAATAAACTACATACATATTCTAGAATACCTGATGCGTTAGAATCGGGCCACCATCTAGTATAATAATAATCTTTATTTTTACATAACGCTAACTTATTCCACAGCGCTTTACAGTTTTGCACACATTATCATCGCTGTCCCCGAAGGGGCTCACAATCTAAATTCCCTATCAGTATGTCTTTGGAATGTGGGAGGAAGCCGGAGAACCCAGAGGAAACCCACACAAACACAGAGAAAACATACAAACTCCTTGCAGATGTTGTCCTTGGTGATTTGAACCCAGGACTCCTGTGCTGCAATTCGATTCTACAGTACAGTGAATGCCATAAAAAAAACATAAATCTTTCCTGATGGTTTGTTTGTACATCCTTGTTAAAAAATAAAATACCAGGTGATCAAAAAGTTCACTTGTTTCTCTCAAAAGATGAAGCCCTCACACGGCGCGGTCTATGAAAAATAAGTTATTACTCAGAAAAAAGTTACTTAGCTTACAAAACACGGGTCCGTTATGTTCAGCCCTTCACCACCACTAACATAGTAACATAGTTATTAAGGTTGAAGGATGACTATAAGTCCATCTAGTTCAACCCATAGCCTAACCTAACATGCCCTAACATGTTGATCTGGAGGAAGGCAAAAAAAAACCATGTGGCAAAGAGTAAGCTCCACATTGGGGAAAAATATTCCTTCCCGCCTCCACATACAGCAATCAGACTAGTTCCCTGGATCAACACCCTATCAAGGAATCTAGTGTATATACCCTGTAACATTATACTTTTCAAGAAAGGCATCCAGTTCCCTCTTAAATTTAAGTAATGAATCACTCATTACAACATCATACGGCAGAGAGTTCCATAATCTCACTGCTCTTACAGTAAAGAATCCGCGTCTGTTATTATGCTTAAACCTTCTTTCCTCCGAACGCAGAGGATGCCCCCTTGTCCCAATCTCAGGTCTATGATTAAAAAGATCATCAGAAAGGTCTTTGTACTGTCCCCTCATATATTTATACATTAACATAAGATCACCTCTTAGCCTTCATTTTTTCAAACTAAATAGCCCCAAGTGTAATAACCTATTTTGGTATTGTAGACCCCCCAGTCCTCTAATAACCTTGGTCGCTCTTCTCTGCACCCGCTCTAGTTCAGCTATGTCTTTCTTATACACCGGAGACCAGAACTGTGCACAGTATTCTAAAGGCCCCTTCACATTTAGCGACGCTGCAGCGATACCGACAACGATCCGGATCGCTGCAGCGTCGCTGTTTGGTCGCTGGAGAGCTGTCACACAGACCGCTCTCCAGCGACCAACGATGCCGGTAACCAGGGTAAACATCGGGTAACTAAGCGCAGGGCCGCGCTTAGTAACCCGATGTTTACCCTGGTTACCATGCTAAAAGTAAAAAAAAAAAAACACTACATACTTACCTACAGCCGTCTGTCCTCCAGCGCTGCGCTCTGCTTCTCTGCTCTCCTCCTGTACTGGCTGTGAGCCGGAAAGCAGAGCGGTGACGTCACCGCTCTGCTTTCCGGCTCACAGCCAGTACAGAAGGAGTGCAGAGCACAGCGCTGGAGGACAGACAGCGTTAGGTAAGTATGTAGTGTTTGTTTTTTTTTTACTTTTAGCATGGTAACCAGGGTAAACATCGGGTTACTAAGCGCGGCCCTGCGCTTAGTTACCCGATGTTTACCCTGGTTACCAGTGAAGACATCGCTGGATCGTTGTCACACACGCCGATCCAGCGATGTCAGCAGGAGTCCAGCGACCATATAAAGTTCTGGACTTTATTCAGCGACCAACGATCTCCCAGCAGGGGCCTGATCGTTGGTCGCTGTCACACATAACGATTTCATTAACGATATCGTTGCTACGTCACAAATAGCAACGATATCGTTAACAATATCGTTATGTGTGAAGGTACCTTTAGTGTGGTCGAACTAGTGACTTGTATAGAGGCAAAATTATGTTCTCCTCATGAGCATCTATGCCTCTTTTAATGCATCCCATTATTTTATTTGCCTTTGTAGCAGCTGCCTGACACTGGCCACTGAATATGAGTTTGTCATCCACCCATACACCCAGGTCTTTTTCATTGACGGTTTTGCCCAGAGTTTTAGAATTAAGCACATAATTATACATCTTATTACTTCTACCCAAGTGCATGACGTTACATTTATCCCCATTAAAGCTCATTTGCCATTTATCAGCCCAAGCTTCTAGTTTACATAAATCATCCTGTAATATAAAATTGTCCTCCCATGTATTGATTACCCTGTAGAGTTTAGTGTCATCTGCAAATATTGAAATTCTGCTATGTATGCTCCCTACAAGGTCATTAATAAATGTTAAAAAAAGAAGAGGGCCCAATACTGACCCCTGTGGTACCCCACTGCTAACCGCTACCCAGTCTGAGTGTGCTCCATTAATAACCACCATTTGTTTCCTATCCCTGAGCCAGCTCTTAACCCACTTACACATATTTTCCCCTATCCCCATTATTCTCATTTTATGTATCAACCTTTTGTGTGGCACCGTATCAAAAGGTTTTGAAAAGTCCATATACACTACATCCACTGGGTTCCCTTGGTCCAATCTGGAACTTACCTCTTCATAGAAACTGATCAAATTAGTCTGACATGAACGGTCCCTAGTAAACCCGTGCTGATACTGGGTCATGAGGTTATTCCTCTTCAGATACTCCAGTATAGCATCCCTTAGAATGCCCTCCAGGATTTTACCCACAGTAGAGGTTAAGCTTACTGGCCTATAATTTCCAAGTTCAGTTTTTGTCCCCTTTTTGAATATCGGCACCACATTTGCTATACGCCAGTCCTGTGGTACAGACCCTGTTATTATGGAGTCTTTAAAGATTAAAAATAATGGTCTATCAATGACTGTACTTAATTCCTGCAGTACTCGAGGGTGTATCCCATCCGGGCCCAGAGATTTGTCAATTTTAGTGATTTTTAGACGCCGTCGTACTTCCTGCTGGGTTAAGCAGGTGACACTTAATGGTGAATTTTTGTTATCACTGATCATATTGTCTGAAATGGAATTTTCTTGTTTAAATACTGATGAAAAAAAGTCATTTAGCATATTGGCTTTTTCCTCATCCTCATCCACCCAGACTATTTTTAAGGGGGCCAACACTATCATTTTTTAGTTTCTTACTATACACGTAGTTAAAGAATAATTTGGGATTATTTTTACTCTCTCTGGCAATGAGTCTCTCTGTCTCAATCTTTGCTGCCTTGATTTGCTTTTTACAGAATTTAATTTTCTGTATTTATTTAATGCCTCATCACTACCTACTTCCATTAATTCTTTAAATGCTTTCTTTTCGGCCCTTATTTGCCCTCCTGAAGTTTAGTGTCCTTGTAATCCCTACATATCTTATTAAAGGATACATGAAAACTTATTATTTTGTGATCACTATTCCCCAAGTGATCCCCAACCCTTATATTTGCTATGCAGTCTGGCCTGTTGGTTAATATTAGGTCTAGCAGTGCCCCCTTCTTGTTGGGTCCTGAACCAGTTGTCAAAGGTAAGTGTCTCTCATAGTTGTCAAAAACCGATTACCTTTGCTGGAACTGCAGGTTTCCGTTCCCCAATCTATTTCAGGGTAGTTGAAGTCCCCCATAATAATGACTTCTCCTTGAGTCGCAGCTTCATCTATTTGCTTTACAAGGATATTCTCCGTTGCTTCCATTATTTTTGGGGACTTAAAATAAACCCCTATCAGTAGTTTATTATTTTTTCCCCCTCGACTTATGTCCACCCACAGGGACTCTACATTTTCATTAGATTCATATATATTATCACGCAGGATGTTTTAACCCTTTCCCGACCTGTGACGCCACGTAGGCGCCATGAAAGTCGGTGCCAATCCAACCTGTGATGCCTATGTGGCGTCATGGAGGGATCGGGTGAAAGGGTTAACTCCAATTTTACCCGATCTGCAGGGACAGGGGGAGTGCTACTTCAGCCCAGGGGGTGGCTTTGCCCCACGTGGCTACGATCGCTATGATTGGCTGTTTCACTTTCAACAGCCAATCAGAGCAATTTGTAATATTTCACCTGTGAAAAGTGGTGAAATATTACAATCCAGCCATGCACGATGCTGCAATAT
Source organism: Ranitomeya imitator (assembly GCF_032444005.1). Lineage (NCBI taxonomy): Eukaryota > Metazoa > Chordata > Amphibia > Anura > Dendrobatidae > Ranitomeya > Ranitomeya imitator. The sequence continues at coordinate 100,819,344 of NC_091289.1, read as the reverse complement.
CATCGGCCATGGCTGGAAAATCTGATCTGCCACCGATCTCCTCCCCAGTCCTCCGTCCTGTCCCGTACTGTGCTCCGCTCCCCTCCGTCGTCCTGTCCGCTCCCCTGTCCTCCTGTCTGCTACCCCCATGCTCCCATCCACCCCCTCATACTTACCGAGCCTCCCGGTGTCCGTCCGTCTTGCCCATGGGTGCCGCCATCTTCCATAATGGCGGGCACATGTGCAGGGCGCCCGCCGAATCGGCTGGCAGATTCATTCCAGGTATATTTTGATTACTGTGATAAAACCTATCACAGTGATCAAAAAAAAAGTAGTAAATGAACCCACCCCTTTATCACCCCCATAGGTAGGGACAATAATAAAATAAACAAAATATATTTACTTTTATTTTTCCACTAGGGTTAGGGCTAGAATTATGGTTAGAACTAGGGTTAGGGATAGAATTAGGCTATGTGCACACGGTGAGGATTTGGCTGCAGATCCGCAGCGGATTCGTAGCAGTTTTCGATCAGGTTTACAGTACCATGTAAACCTATGGAAAATCAAATCCACTGTGCCCATGGTGCGGAAAATACTTTGCGGAAACGCTGTGTTGTATTTTCCGCAGCATGTCAATTCTTTGTGCGGATTCCGCAGTGTTTTACACCTGTTCCTCAATAGGAATCTGCAGGTGAAAATCCGCACAAAAAACACTGGAAATCCGCCGTAAATCCGCAGGTGAAACGCAGTACCTTTTACCTGCGGATTTTTCAAAAATGGTGCGGAAAAATCTCACACGAATCCGCAACGTGGGCACATAGCCTTAGGGCTAGGGTTGGAAATAGGGTTAAGATTAGGCTTGTGGTTAGGGGTGTGTTGGGGTTAGGGTGGTGTTTAGGGTTTGGATTAGGGTTATGGCTAGAGTTGGGATTAGGGTTAGGGGTGTGTTGGGGTTAGTGTTGGAGTTAGAATTGAGGGGTTTCCACTGTTTAGGCACATCAGGGGTCTCCAAACACAACATGGCGCCACCATTGATTCCAGCCAATCTTGCGTTCAAAAAGTCAAATGGTGCTCCCTCCCTTCCGAGCCCCGACGTGCGCCCAAACAGTGGTTTACCCCCACATATGGGGAACCAGCATACTGAGGACAAACTGGACAACAAATATTGGGGTCCAATTTCTCCTGATACCCTTGTGAAAATAAAAAATTGCTTGCTATATCATAATTTTTGAGAAAAGAAAAATGATTTTTTTTATTTTCACGGCTCTGTTATAAACTTCTGTGAAGCACTTGGGGGTTCAAAGTGCTCACCACACATCTAGATAAGTTCCTTGGGGGTCTAATTTCCAAAATGGGGTCACTTGTGGGGGGTTTCTACTGTTTAGGCACATCAGGGGCTCTGCGTAACATGATGTCCTCAGACCATTCCATCAAAGTCTGCATTCCAAAACGTCACTACTTCCCTTCCGAGCTCTGCCATGCGCCCAAACAGTGATTCCCCCCCACATGTGGGGTATCAACGTCCTCAGGACAAACTGGACAATAACTTTTGGGGTCCAATTTCTCCTGTTACTCTTGTGAAAATAAAAAATTGCTTGCTAAAAGATAATTTTTGAGGAAAGAAAAATGATTTTTTATTTTCACGGCTCTGCGTTATAAACTTCTGTGAAGCACTTGGGGGTTTAAAGTGGTCACTGCACATCTAGATTAGTTCCATGGGAGGTCTAGTTTCAAAAATGGGGTCACTTGTAGGGGAGCTCCAAAGTTTAGGCACAAAGGGGCTCTCCAAATGCGACATGGTGTCCGCTAACAATTGGAGCTAATTTTTCATTCAAAAAGTCAAATGGGGCTCCTTCCCTTCCGAGCCCTGCCGTGTGCCCAAACAGTGGTTTACCCCCACATGTGAGGTATTGGTGTATTCAGGAGAAATTGCCCAATAAGTTTTAGGATCCATTTTATCCTGTTGCCCATGTGGAAATGAACAAATTGAGGCTAAAAGAAATTTTTTGTGAAAAAAAAAAAGTACTTTCTCATTTTTACGGATCAATTTGTGAAGCACCTGGGGGCTCAAAGTGCTCACTATGCATCTAGATAAGTTCCTTGGGGGGTCTAGTTTCTAAAATGGGGTCACTTGTGGGGGATCTCCATTGTTTAGGTACACATGGGCTCTCCAAACGCGACATGGTGTCCGCTAACGAATGGAGCTAATTTTTCATTCAAAAGTCAAATGGCGCTCCTTCTCTTCCGAGCCCTGTCGTGCACCCAAACAGTGGTTCCCCCCCATATATGGGGTATCGGCGTACTCGGGACAAATTGTACAATATCTTTTGGGGTCCAGTTTCTCTTTTTACCCTTGGGAAAATAAAAAAAATTGTTGCTAAAAGATCATTTTTGTGACTAAAAAGTTAAATGTTCATTTTTTCCTTCCATGTTGCTTCTGCTGCTGTGAAGCACCTGAAAGGTTAATAAACTTCTTGAATGTGGTTTTGAGCACCTTGAGGGGTGCAGTTTTTAGAATGGTGTCACTTTTGGGTATTTTCATCCATATAGACCCCTCAAACTGACTTCAAATGTGAGGTGGTCCCTAAAAAAATGGTTTTGAAAATTTCATTGTAAAAATGAGAAATCGCTGGTCAAATTTTAACCCTTATACCGTATATACTCTAGTATAAGCCGAGATTTTCAGCCCATTTTTTTGGGCTGGAAGTCCCCCTCTCGGCTTATACTCGAGTCATACCCGGGGGTCGGCAGGGGAGGGGGGGCGGGGGCTGTCTAGTTATACTTACCTGCTCCCGACACGGTCCCTGCAGTCCCTGCTTCTTCCTGCGCTGCATCTTCTTCCTGTATTGAGCGGTCACATGGTACCGCTCATTACAGTCATGAATATGCGGCTCCACCTCCTATAGGGGCGAAGCCGCATATTCATGACTGAAAATGAGCGGTAACTGTGACCGCTCAATACAGGAAGAAGATGCAGCGCCGGGAGAAGCAGGGACCGTGCCAGGAGCAGGTAAGTATACGGGGAGGGGAGCGCTGCGCGATATTTACCTGCTCCTCGCTCCGGTGCGGCTCCGTCTCCAGTATCCTCTGGCAGTGACGCTCAGGTTAGAGGGCGCGGTGACGTAGTCAGTGCGCGCCCTCTGCTGAGCGTCAGTGCTGGAGACGGAGCCACACGAGGAGCAGGTAAATATTGAAAGAGCCGGCATCCTGAGCAAGAGAGGCGAGTATGTGATTTTTCTTTTTTATTGCAGCAGCATTATATATGGAGCATCTATGGGGCCATAATCAACGGTGCAGAGCAATATATACGGGGCACAGCTTTCTATGGAGCATCTATGGGGCAATAATGAACGGTGCAGAGCATTATATATGAGGCACAGCTTTATGTGGAGCATCTATGGGGCCATAATGAACGGTGCAGAGCATTATATATGGCACAGCTTTATGTGGAGCATCTATAGGGCCATAATGAACGGTGCAGAGCATTATATATGGGGCACAGCTTTATGTGGAGCATCTATGGGGCCATAATGAACGGTGCAGAGCATTATATATGGCACAGCTTTATGTGGAGCATCTATGGGGCCATAATGAACGGTGCAGAGCATTCCATATGGCACAGCTTTATGTGGAGCATCTATGGGGCCATAATGAACGGTGCAGAGCATTATATATGGCACAGCTTTATGTGGAGCATCTATGGGGCCATAATGAACGGTGCAGAGCATTATATATGGCACAGCTTTATGTGGAGCATCTATGGGGCCATAATGAACAGTGCAGAGCATTCTATATGGGGCACAGCTTTATGTGGAGCATCTATGGGGCCATAAGGAACAGTGCAGAGCATTCCATATGGCACAGCTTTCTATGGAGCATCTATGGGGCAATAATGAACGGTATGGAGCATCTATTTTTATTTTTGAAATTCACCGGTAGCTGCTGCATTTTCCACCCTAGGCTTATACTCGAGTCAATAAGTTTTCCCAGTTTTTTGTGGCAAAATTAGGGGGGTCGGCTTATACTCGAGTATATACGGTAACTTCCTAGCATAAAAAAATGTTGTTTCCAAAATTGTGCTGATGTAAAGTAGACATGTGGCTAATGTTGTTTATTAACTATTTTGTGTCACATAACTCTCTCGTTTAAGAGAATAAAAATTAAAAATTTGAAAATTGCGAAATTTTCTAAATTTTTGCCAAATTTCCATTTTTTTTTCACAAACGCAAAATTATCGCCCTAAATTTACCACTAACATGAAGCCCAATATGTCACGAAAAAACAATCTCCGAATCGCTAGGATCCGTTGAAGCGTTCCTGAGTTATTACCTCATAAAGGGACATTGGTCAGAATTGCAAAAAAACGGCCAGGTCATTAAGGTCAAAATAGGCTGGGTCATGAAGGGGTTAAGGATGATTTGATATACACACCCCACCCCCTCGCTTATCTGTTCGGTCATTTCTTAACAGACTATAGCCCTGCAAGTTAACAGCCCAGTAATGGCTCTCATCCAGCCATGTCTCCGATATCCCCACCATGTCATAATTATTCTCCAACAACATTAGTTCTAATTCGTCCATTTTGTTGGCGAGGCTTCTGGCATTAGTGTACATGTACTTTATGTATCTCTCTGTACCTCTATTCTTTCTTAAATTATTAATTGTTCTAACCTCACCCCCCCATGCCACCGTCACACCCAACTTCCTTATTTGTGCCCAGGTCTCTATCTGCACGATCTTCCCCTCCTATAAAATGAATACCCTCCCCCCATTCCCTAGTTTAAACACTCCTCCAACCTTCTAGCCATTCTCTCCCCCAGCACAGCTGCACCCTCCCCATTGAGGTGCAGCCCGTCCCTAGCGTAGAGCCTGTAGCCAACTGAGAAGTCGGCCCAGTTCTGCAGGAACCCAAACCCCTCCTTCCTACACCAATTCTTGAGCCACTTATTAACCTCCCTAATCTCCCGTTGCCTCTCTGGCGTGGTACAGGCAGTATTTCGGAAAATACCACGTTGGAGGTCCTTGATTTCAGCTTGCAGCCTAATTCCCTGAAATCATCTTTAAGGACCTTCCACCTACCTCTAACTTTGTCATTTGTGCCAATGTGCACCATAACCGCTGGGTCCTGACCAGCCCCTCCCAATAATCTGTCCACCCGATCAGTGATGTGTCGGACTCGAGCGCCAGGTAGGCAGCACACCGTTCGACGATCCCTGTCTTTGTGACAGATTGCCCTATCTGTTCCCCTAATAATTGAGTCCCCCACTACCAGCACCTGTCTGGCCTGCCCTGCTCTCCTATTTCCCTCCTTACTGGAGCAGTCACTCCTCCGGCTTTCAGAGGACATGCCTGGCTGCAGCAGTACCCTTGTACTGTCGCCCCCCTCATCTGCCAACTTAGCAAACTTATTGGGGTGTTCCAGATCACACTAGCCTCCCTGGCACTCTTCCCTCTACCCGGCCTTCTGTCACCCAGCTTGCTGCTCCACTGTCCTGCAGCTCCATCCTACCATCCCCCCCCCCCCCCCCCCTCATCTATCCCATTGAGCATCTGCTCAGTGAGCAGAAGACTCCTTTCCATATTGTCAATGGATCTCGGTGTTGCCAGCTGCACATTTAGATCCAGAATCTGGGTTTCCAAATGCACAACGTGCTCACCTCTCGCACAGCAGTATGCACCCTCGACCGGCTGATGAAGGATTGCATACATGTGGCAAGATGTTGCGTGGGTTTCCTCCGGGCACTCCGGTTTCCTCCCACATTCCAAAGACATACTGATAGGAATTCTAGATTGTGAGCCCAATCGGGGACAGTGATGATAATGTGATGTAAAGCGCTGCGGAATATGTTAGCGCTATATAAAAATAAAGATTATTATTATTATTATTATGTGCACTGGATGGCATTAACAAGAGTGGAGCACATTTCCTTATGGGGATTGCACCAGACAGAAACGTTAAATAAAAAATAAATACAAAGTATTAATAAAATACAGACTGCAAATCAGTAAGGGTATGTTCACACGTTCCTGATTTCCATCCTTTTTTTTCAGGACTGTTTTTTAAAAAACTGCAGCTCTTGGCAGAAAACGCAGGTCCTTTTTTTGGTCCTTTTTTGGTCCTTTTTTGATGCGTTTTTTGATGCAGTTTTCTAGCCAGAGTCTGTGTGTTTTCTAGGAATTTTTTTAGGGTTAAAATGGCTGAAAATACCCTAACCCTACCCCTAACCCTACCCCTAACCCTACCCCTAACCCTACCCCTATTCTAACCTTAGTGGAAAAAAAAAATTCTTTATTTTTTTATTGTCCCTACCTATGGGGGTGACAAAGGGGGGGGGGGGGGTCATTTACTATTTTTTTTATTTTGATCACTGAGATAGGTTATATCTCAGTGATCAAAATGCACTTTGTAACGAATCTGCCGGCCGGCAGATTCGGCGGGCGCACTGCGCATGCGCCCGCCATTTTGCAAGATGGCGGCGCCCAGGGAGAAGACGGCCGGACGGACACCGGGAGGCCGGGTAAGTATACGGGGGGGGGGCATCGGAGCACGGGGAGGGGCATCGGAGCATGGGGGGTGGGATCGGGGCAGCCACACTCCACCCACGCACTTCCGCCCGCTTCCCCGCACTTCCTGCTGCAGCGGTTCTGCACCACGAACCGCAATAAAACCCGCAGATCTATTTTTGATCTGCGGGTTTTACTGCGGGTTTGACCTCACAATGGAGGTCTATGGGTGCAGAACCGCTGCTGTTTTACAAAAAGAAGTGACATGGTACTTCTTTTTTACCGCAGCTAATCAGTGCGGTTTTTTTTTTTCAATTCAGGACCATGTGCACAGTGGGTCCTGTTTTCCATAGGGTACAGTGTACTGTACCCTGCATGGAAAACAGCCGCGGAACCGCAGCGGCAAAACCGCTGCGTTTCCGCGGTAAAAAACGCACTGTGTGAACATGGCCTAATTCCTCCCTTGGAAACTCCCTGAATCCAAAGTCATTGAATCACAAGTCACACTTACCGCCGTTCACACTTATGCTCAGGTCACACTCAGCTCATTCACACTCGCTCTGCTGAAGATTTAAAGAGATTTTTTTTTTCTCTTTCCCCTCAACAGCAATCCACCTTGCTGTTCAATGCACTTCCAAAATGGACTTGAGCCCCAAACAGCTACCCCTTATAAGCCCCCACCCTAAATTAACCCCTTGTGAATATAGCTGAGTAATACATTCTCTATTGCTAGATTATTTGTAACCCACAATGCGATTTGGTGCAAGAAAACGTCCAGACCTTTTTTAAATGCTGATTTAATGTCTGCCATTACTACCTCGTGGTCGGGCATTCCACAGTCTGACTGCTCTAACTGTGTAGAACCCTTTCCTATTTAGCTGTTGGAATTGCCTTTCCTCGACATGTAATGAATGCTCCCTAAGTCTTTTGAAAGACTAAGGGTATGTTCACACGTTCCTGATTTCCATCCTTTTTTTTTCAGGACTGTTTTTTAAAAAACTGCAGCTCTTGGCAGAAAACGCAGGTCCTTTTTTGATGCGTTTTTTGATGCGTTTTTTGATGCGTTTTTTGATGCAGTTTTCTAGCCAGAGTCTGTGTGTTTTCTAGGAATTTTTTTAGGGTTAAAATGGCTGAAAATACCCTAACCCTACCCCTAACCCTAACCCTACCCCTAACCCTACCCCTAACCCTACCCCTATTCTAACCTTCGTGAAAAAAAAAAAAAAAAATTCTTTATTTTTTTTATTGTCCCTACCTATGGGGGTGACAAAGGGGGGGGGGGTCATTTACTATTTTTTTTTATTTTGATCACTGAGATAGGTTATATCTCAGTGATCAAAATGCACTTTGTAACGAATCTGCCGGCCGGCAGATTCGGCGGGCGCACTGCGCATGCGCCCGCCATTTTGCAAGATGGCGGCGCCCAGGGAGAAGACGGCCGGACGGACACCGGGAGGCCGGGTAAGTATAAGGGGGGGAGATTAGGGCACGGGGGGGGGCATCGGAGCATGGGGGGGTGGGATCGGGGCAGCCACACTCCACCCACGCACTTCCGCCCGCTTCCCCGCACTTCCTGCTGCAGCGGTTCTGCACCACGAACCGCAATAAAACCAGCAGATCTATTTTTGATCTGCGGGTTTTACTGCGGGTTTGACCTCACAATGGAGGTCTATGGGTGCAGAACCGCTGCTGTTTTACAAAAAGAAGTGACATGGTACTTCTTTTTTACCGCAGCTAATCAGTGCGGTTTTTTTTTTTCAATTCAGGACCATGTGCACAGTGGGTGCTGTTTTCCATAGGGTACAGTGTACTGTACCCTGCATGGAAAACAGCCGCGGAACCGCAGCGGCAAAACCGCTGCGTTTCCGCGGTAAAAAACGCACTGTGTGAACATGGCCTAAATCTTGTGCTAGTTTTTTGTGTTGGACATACAGGTAATTATACGTGTAAATGAGATTGCCCCTGAGACGTCCATACTGTGATCAAAAAGAGAAAACTGAAATTGTATAAGATTGTCAGTAAAGTGCTTGGTAGATGGAGTTGGCAGGCACAAGGATGGATGTAGGGAGCGGAATAGGAGCTAAAGGAAAATCGAAAGTAAAGATAACAAGTGTTTGGGACTCTTTGTGGAAAAACCTGTCTTTTTTCTGTGGTTGCACAGAACACCACTTTAAAATAGGTCAGGATCATACATGCAAAAATACTTTAAAGTCTAACTTCAATAGTTGCAGTAGAATACCCTGTATAAAGAAGGCCCCAATTTGCTGAGTTTAGATTTGGGAGCGAGTAAGTAGAAGCCTTATTGTATTGCTAGAGACTGTGGCTTCCTCGGGGGTGCAGCGTGCAGCATAGTGAGTAACGTAAAACCTAAAACCACACAATTGAATAGTTGATACTTTGAGTAAAAGTTGTACCGTGATGTTACTGACAAACAACTTATCCAGAAATAAAACCAAGAACCGGCCCTCATACGGTCCTATTTACACAAAAGCAAGTTATTGTTCCTGGAAAGTGACAATAAAAGTGTGTTCGTCATAAAGGTAAGCAGTAATTATCGGCATTAGTGTTTGTGTGAGAAATGCTTCTATTCTGGATCGTAGACATGTTTAGTGTTTGAGCAACGCCCATGTCATAAATTGTGGGTATTTAATTGTGGATAATTACTTTCCCTTTTCCCTCCTTGTGCTTGTCTTGGTAATGGATGCCTGCTATTATGTATTCAGACATTTGTGAGGGAGCAGCGATGTTTTTTGCCATTTACGAACATTACTAATTCAGGATGAGATTTGTCCAAGCCTGGTATGTAGCGCTTTGTTAGGGCTCATTCAGACATCAGTTTTTCATGTACGAGTTCAGTGTTTTCCACTGATAGGACTTGTACCTATTCTAGCCTGTGGGGCTGTTCACACACTTATGTATTTTTGGGATCCACATCAAATCATGGATGTCCGATTTTGATCTAAGTCACAGATTAAACTTGCCGATTGAAAAAAATCAGACAGCACTTTAATGCCATCCGTGTGCTGTTTTCACTGACTTTTGGAAAAGCTTGAGAAACCGATATATTTTATTCTTGTCCATTTGAGAAAAACTGATGGTAAAAACTGTCAATTTGACCAAATGCTGATGAAAATTGATTTTTCTGAAGTGCAAAAAAATTACCCCAGTGTCTGAATGAGGCTCAGATTTCCGAGTAACACTTTCCCCGGCAGTTAAGGATGCTCCATTTGTTGTCATGTTCCCTTCTCAGGGAAGCGCGCAAATCCTGTGTCTGAGCTTGACTTCCTGTGTATAGTGGCGCAGACTGTGGGAATGTAAAGTTAGGTGTGGTTTATTAATGTCCTCTTATCCTGTGTTAATTTTAGGCATTGGCTCTATGTACCTGGCTCCCTAAGTGCCTTGGGTAATCTAGAAGTGTAAGATCTTGTACAAAACAATCTGTTATATCAGTAGTAGTCACTAATGGCCCCACATCGGTAGAGATTATTTCTGCTTGCCTAGTACTTTACATTATCCCTTCATATCATCTCACTTATCACTTTAGACAAAATACAAGTTTCAATTTCTCTTTTGCTTTGATAGAGGCAAAAATAGTTGCATCTTGTCACTTAAAGGGAACCTGTCACCCCGTTTTTTTCAAGATGAGCTAAAAATAGCGTTAAATAGGGGCAGAGCTGGGCTTTACATTAGTGTATTTTGGGAGCAACAACATCAATCAATAGCACCAAAGAGCACAAATATGCCCCCATACATAAAGATCCAAGAATTAGGGCAAAAAGGACAAAATGTGCTAGTCACCAGATCTGGCTGCCAACAAATCAAGGGAGTATAAATTGGCTGAATGAAGCGGTAGTAAAAACATACCACAAGGCAGCCCGAATAGTAATATAATTACCCCAGAACAGAGAGCGCAACCAGATCCTAGGTCCAGCCAGATTAGAGGTGCCACAGGCGTGTGCCAGAAAGTCCAACAGAGGGGACCAAGCGCCAGAGGCAGGGCGCAGCGTGGGGTGCGAACCCAACGCGTGTCGCCGTCACTAAGGACGGCTTCGTCAGGGGAAAGAGCTGTGCTTTACATTAGTGTATTTTGGAGCCTTTATTCCCCACCTTCATTTTCCTGAAGCCCCGGGAAGCCGAGAAGAACCATCTGCGCACGCGTGGCCTCACAAAGATGGCCGCGCCCACCGATTAACGGCTGAATAGCGCAGATCGCGCTATTTTCCTTCAAGCTGCGCAGTGGATTCGCCAGTTAGACATGCGCACACCACTACGCCACCAACGGAGATCTGGGGGAGAAACAGCGCTGTCACCACGCCCATATGACCTGACCAGCGTGAGTGACAACACAAAACGGCGACTTTACAAAGGTATTTCGGCAGCATAGGTGGGGAATAAAGGCTCCAAAATACACTAATGTAAAGCACAGCTCTGCCCCTATTTAACGCTATTTGTAGCTCATCTTGAAAAAAGGGGTGACAGGTTCCCTTTAAGCAGCATGTGACGTGCTTAGTAAGCCCGGAATGTACATTTCGTGGTTTTAATGTAAGCAAATTGTGGTTTAAGTGTGAGAAATAACATCAATCTCATTTCTGTTTGTTCCCAGAATATCCAGAAGATGCTGGGACTCGCACCCTCACGGGCTGCTACCAAACAGGCAGGGGGATTCTTGGGACCTCCTCCACAAGCTGGAAAGTTCTCCTAGTGACCTAGCATAAAGTAAATGGACAATCGCTACGGCTTCTGTTGTGAATCCAAGTGTTAAAGCCATCGACTTCACAGCTTATGGAGCTTCAGAAGAGTAAACTCATGCACACTTTCATGTGTAATTTTTTTTTCACTGGAAAATTAAGCAATTGTTTTATAGAAAATGTCTTGTATTTAAAATAAAATATATCAGATCAGGTGCAACACTTCTTTATACACATAAGCAATGTTTAGAATAGTATTCAGGGGCGTTGAGTTGAAAAAAAGAACATGATGCGTCTCAATGGTAGATTTCATTTATCAAGTTATACATTTGAGAATCTGTTTAGCTGCTCATAGAGACAAATAAGGTTATTGAGTTAGAGGGGCACAAAGACTGACGCTTTTTCAAGTTTTACAATGTTTAACACAGTATTTTTGTACGGTAATTTAAGAACTAGTCTGTAACGTTCCATCCTGAAGGAGCAAACTTGTACAATTGAAATGTTAGATTTGATTAACCCCTTCAAGACCCAGCCTATTTTGACCTTAAAGACCTTGCCGTTTTTTGCAATTCTGACCAGTGTCCCTTTATGAGGTAATAACTCAGGAACGCTTCAACGGATCCTAGCGGTTCTGAGATTGTTTTTTCGTGACATATTGGGCTTCATGTTAGTGGTAAATTTAGGTCAATAAATTCTGCATTTATTTGTGATAAACACGGAAATTTGGCGAAAATTTTGAAAATTTCGCAATTTTCACATTTTGAATTTTTATTCTGTTAAACCAGAGAGATATGTGACACAAAATAGTTAATAAATAACATTTCCCACATGTTTACTTTACATCAGCACAATTTTGGAAACAAAATTTTTTTTTGTTAGGAAGTTATAAGGGTTAAAATTTGACCAGCGATTTGTCATTTTTACAACGAAATTTACAAAACCTTTTTTTTAGGGACCACCTCACATTTGAAGTCAGTTTGAGGGGTCTATATGGCTGAAAATACCCAAAAGTGACACCATTCTAAAAACTGCACCCCTCAAGGTACTCAAAACCACATTCAAGAAGTTTATTAACCCTTCAGGTGCTTCACAGCAGCAGAAGCAACATGGAAGGAAAAAATGAACATTTAACTTTTTAGTCACAAAAATTATCTTTTAGCAACAATTTTTTTATTTTCCCAATGGTAAAAGGAGAAACTGAACCACGAAAGTTGTTGTCCAATTTGTCCTGAGTACGCTGATACCTCATATGTGGGGGTAAACCACTGTTTGGGCGCACGGCAGGGCTTGGAAGGGAAGGAGCGCCATTTGACTTTTTGAATCAAAAATTGGCTCCACTCTTTAGCGGACACCATGTCACGTTTGGAGAGCCCCCGTGTGCCTAAAAATTGGAGCTCCCCCACAAGTGACCCCATTTTGGAAACTAGACGCCCCAAGGAACTTATCTAGATGCATAGTGAGCACTTTGAACCCCCAGGTGCTTCACAAATTGATCCGTAAAAATGAAAAAGTACTTTTTTTTCACAAAAAAATTCTTTTAGCCTCAATTTTTTCATTTTCACATGGGCAACAGGATAAAATGGATCCTAAAATGTATTGGGCAATTTCTCCTGAGTACACCAATACCTCACATGTGGGGGTAAACCACTGTTTGGGCACATGGTAAGGCTCGGAAGGGAAGGAGCGCCATTTGACTTTATGAATGAAAAATTATTTCCATCGTTAGCGGACACCATGTCGCGTTTGGATAGCTCCTGTGTGCCTAAACATTGGCGCTCCCCCACAAGTGACCCCATTTTGGAAACTAGACCCCCAAGGAACTTATTTAGATGCCTAGTGAGCACTTTAAACCCTCAGGTGCTTCACAAATTGATCTGTAAAAATGAAAAAGTACTTTTTTTTCACAAAAAAATTCTTTTCGCCTCAATTTTTTCATTTTCACATGGGCAGTAGGATAAAATGGATCATAAAATTTGTTGGGCAATTTCTCCCGAGTACGTCAATACCTCATATGTGGGGGTAAACCACTGTTTGGGCACTCGGCAGGGCTCGGAAGGGAAGGCGCGCCATTTGACTTTTTGAATGGAAAATTAGCTCCAATTGTTAGCGGACACCATGTCGCGTTTGGAGAGCCCCTGTGTGCCTAAACATTGGAGCTCCCCCACAAGTGACCCCATTTTGGAAACTAGACCCCCCAAGGAACTTATCTAGATGCATATTGAGCACTTTAAACCCCCAGGTGCTTCACAGAAGTTTATAACGCAGAGCCATGAAAATAAAAAATAATTTTTCTTTCTTCAAAAATGATTTTTTAGCCTGGAATTTCCTATTTTGCCAAGGATAATAGGAGAAATTGGACCCCAAATATTGTTGTCCAGTTTGTCCTGAGTACGCTGATACCCCATATGTGGGGGTAAACCACTGTTTGGGCGCACGGCAGGGCTCGGAAGGGATGGCACGCCATTTGGCTTTTTAAATGGAAAATTAGCTCCAATCATTAGCGGACACCATGTCACGTTTGGAAAGCCCCTGTGTGCCTAAACATTGGAGATCCCCCAGAAATGACACCATTTTGGAAACTAGACCCCCAAAGGAACTAATCTAGATGTGTGGTGAGGACTTTGAACCCCCAAGTGCTTCACAGAAGTTTATAACGCAGAGCCATGAAAATAAAAATAAAAAAATTATTTTCTCAAAAATGATCTTTTAGCCTGCAATTTTTTATTTTCCCAAGGGTAACCGGAGAAATTTGACCCCAAAAGTTGTTGTCCAGTTTCTCCTGAGTACGCTGATACCCCATATGTGGGGGTAAACCACTGTTTGGGCACATGCCGAGGCTCGGAAGTGAAGTAGTGACGTTTTGAAATGCAGACTTTGATGGAATGCTCTGCGGGCGTCACGTTGCGTTTGCAGAGCCCCTGATGTGGCTTAACTGTAGAAACCCCCCACAAGTGACCCCATTTTGGAAACTAGACCCCGAAAGGAACTTATCTAGATGTGTGGTGAGCACTTTGAACCCCCAAGCGCTTCATAGAAGTTTATAATGCAGAGCCGTGAAAATAATAAATACGTTTTCTTTCCTCAAAAATAATTATTTAGCCCAGAATTTTTTAATTTTCCCAAGGGTAACAGGAGAAATTTGACCCCAATATTTGTTGTCCAGTTTCTCCTGAGTACGGTGATACCCCATATGTGGGGGTAAACTACTGTTTGGGCACATGCCGGGGCTTGGAATTGAAGTAGTGACGTTTTGAAATGCAGACTTTGATGGAATGCTCTGCGGGCGTCACGTTGCGTTTGCAGAGCCCCTGATGTGCCTAAACAGTAGAAACCCCCCACAAGTGACCCCATTTTGGAAACTAGACCCCCCAAGGAACTTATCTAGATATGTGGTGAGCACTTTGAACCCCCAAGTGCTTCACAGACGTTTACAACGCAGAGCCGTGAAAATAAAAAATCATTTTTCTTTCCTCAAAAATTATGTTTTAGCAAGCATTTTTTTAGATTCACAAGGGTAACAGGAGAAATTGGACCCCCGTAATTGTTGCGCAGTTTGTCCTGAGTATGCTGGTACCCCATATGTGGGAGTAAACCACTGTTTGGGCACACGTCAGGGCTCGGAAGTGAGGGAGCACCATTTGACTTTTTGAATACGAGATTGGCTGGAATCAATGGTGGCGCCATGTTGCGTTTGGAGACCCCTGATGTGCCTAAACAGTGGTAACCCCTCAATTCTAACTCCAACACTAACCCCCACACACCCCTAACCCTAATCCCAACTGTAGCCATAACCCTAATCACAACCCTAACCACAACCCTAATTCCAACCCTAACCCTAAGGCTATGTGCCCACGTTGCGGATTCGTGTGAGATATTTCCGCACCATTTTTGAAAAATCCGCGGGTAAAAGGCACTGCGTTTTACCTGCGGATTTTCCGCGGATTTCCAGTGTTTTTTGTGCGGATTTCACCTGCGGATTCCTATTGAGGAACAGGTGTAAAACGCTGCGGAATCCGCACAAAGAATTGACATGCTGCGGAAAATACAACGCAGCGTTTCCGCGCGGTATTTTCCGCACCATGGGCACAGCGGATTTGGTTTTTCATATGTTTACATGGAACTGCAAACCTGATGGAACACTGCTGCGAATCCGCAGCCAAATCCGCACCGTGTGCACATAGCCTAATTCTAAAGGTATGTGCACACGCTGCGGATCTGCAGCAGTTTCCCATGAGTTTACAGTTCAATGTAAACCTACGGGAAACAAAAATCGCTGTACACATGCTGCGGAAAAACTGCACGGAAACGCAGCGGTTTACATTCCGCAGCATGTCACTTCTTTGTGAGGATTCCGCAGCGGTTTTACAACTGCTCCAATAGAAAATCGCAGTTGTAAAACCGCAGTGAAATGCGCAGAAAAAAATGCGGTAAATCCGCCATAAATCCGCAGCGGTTTAGCACTGCGGATTTATCAAATCCGCAGCGGAAAAATCCGCAGAGGACCAGAATACGTGTGCACATACCGAAACCCTACCCCTAACCCTACCCCTAGCCCTACCCCTAACCCTAGCCCTAACCCTACCCCTAACCCTAACCCTATTCTAACATTAGTGGGAAAAAAAAAAATTCTTTATTTTTTTATTGTCCCTACCTATGGGGGTGACAAAGGGGGGGGGGGGGTCATTTATTATTTTTTTTATTTTGATCACTGAGATATAATCTATCTCAGTGATCAAAATGCACTTTGGAACGAATCTGCGGCGCATGCGCCCGCCATTTTGGAAGATGGCGGCGCCCAGGGAGAAGACGGACGGGACCCCGGCTGGATCGGTAAGTATGATGGGGTGGGGGGGACCACGGGGGGGGGGGATCGGAGCACGGGGGGGGGGGAATCGGAGCAAGGGAGGGTTGGAACGGAGCGCGGGGGGCGTGGAACGGAGCACGGGGGGCTGGAATGGAGCACGGGGGGCTGGAACGGAGCACCGGGGGGGGTGATTGGAGCACGGGGGGGTGATTGGAGCACGGGGGGAGCGGACAAGAGCACGGGGGGGAGCGGAGCACAGGACGGAGGGGAGCCGGAGCAGTGTACCGGCCAGATCGGGGGGCTGGGGGGGCGATCGGTGGGGTGGGGGCACATTAGTATTTCCAGCCATGGCCGATGATATTTCAGCATCGGCCATGGCTGGATTGTAATATTTCACCCGTTATAATAGGTGAAATATTACAAATCGCTCTGATTGGCAGTTTCACTTTCAACAGCCAATCAGCGATCGTAGCCACGAGGGGGTGAAGCCACCCCCCCTGGGCTAAACTACCACTCCCCCTGTCCCTGCAGATCGGGTGAAATGGGAGTTAACCCTTTCACCCGATCTGCAGGGACGCGATCTTTCCATGACGCCACATAGGCGTCATGGGTCGGATTGGCACCGACTTTCATGACGCCTACGTGGCGTCAAAGGTCGGGAAGGGGTTAAAGAGGGGGACCCAAAAAAAAACGATGTGGGGTTCCCAATTAATAACCAGAAAAGGCTATGCAGACAGCTGCGGGCTGATATTAATAGCCTAAGAAGGGGCCATGGATATTGCCCCCCCCCCCTTCCCCGGCTACAAATACCAGCTCAAAGCCACCCCTGAAATGGCGCATCTCTAAGATGCGCCAATTCCGGCAATTAGCCTCTCTCTTCCCACTGCCCTGTAATGGTGTCATATGGGTAATATTTGTGGGGTTGATGTCACCTTTGTATTCTAAGGTGACATCAAGCCGGCTTCGTAATGGAGAGGTGTCAATAAGACACCTCTCCATTACTAGTTCTATAGTTGTTAAAGGGCCACTGTCACCCCCTCCAGCCGTTATAAACTAAAAGAGCCACCTTGTGCAGCAGTAATGCTGCATTCTAACAAGGTGGCTCTTTTAGTTTTTGGTGCATGTATTCCCAAAATAAAGCGTTTTATAACCTCCAAAATACCAGTCTTTATCCAGGGAGTCAGGTCCTCACCCCCCTGCTTGAACCGCCACACTGCCGTCACTCAAATCTTCAGCCACTCACCCAGGTCCCCCCGCTGACACACGCAGTGCGCATGCCCAGGAATCCCAGCCCCGCACTGTGCATAATGCATAACACACTGCGGGGCTGGGATTACCAAGGTGGGTGGCCGCACAGCCGCAGTCTGCAAGCCTGGCTGGGACGTCAGATGGCCAGAGCTTACTGCGCCTGCACGAGACAGTACTACACAGCGCAGGCGCCGGATTTCATGCGAAAACAGCGCAGAGGGGGTTGCGCCCGGAGCCCCTGAAGATTTGAGTGACGGCAGTGTGGCGGTTCAAGCAGGGGGGTGAGGACCTGCCTCCCTGGATAAAGACTGGTATTTTGGAGAAGTTATAAAACGCTTTATTTTGGGAATACATGCACCAAAAACTAAAAGAGCCACCTTGTTAGAATGCAGCATTACTGCTGCACAAGGTGGCTCTTTTAGTTTATAACGGCTGGAGGGGGTGACAGTGGCCCTTTAAGGGGTTAAATAAACACACAGCCAGAATAAAGTATTTTAATGAAATAAAACACCACAGTTTCCCATATTTATTGTTCTGCTAATCCATGCGATGCCCTCTATCTCCTGTAAAAAAATAAACCAGCAGTATACTCCGTTCCCGAACACACACACATATACGCAGATGCACAGACACGCACATATTAGCTCACAGTCTCTGCACACACTCTTCCTCCTCTCTATCTGCAGCATTTATCGCACGCAACTCCGCAACAAAACCACAGATTTTTACACCTGCAGTTTTGCTGCGGATTTGCCTAACTCAGTGGTAGTCAATGGGTGCAGAAACGCTGCAGATCTGCAAAAAGAATTGACATGCTGCGGGAAATAAAACCCTGCAAATCCCATTGACTAACATTAGTGGTGCACTACACTGCAGATTTGATGCAATTCTGCGCATCCAAAAACGCTACGGAAAAGCATCAAAATCCGCAACGTGTGCACATAGCCTAAGTGCCTCACGCCTGCTATTCCATGTGTATCTCTATCACGCTCCATATGTCTCTCATCATACTACATGTCCCTCTCCTCATCACGCTCCAAGTGTCTCACCCCTGCTATTTCATGTGTATCTCCATCACGCTCCATATGTCTCTCATCAGTACATGTCTCTCTCCTCATCACGCTCCAAGTGTCTCACCTCTGCTATTCCATGTGTATCTCTCCCCATCACGCTCCATGTCTCACCCCTGCTATTCCATGTGTATCTCTCCCCATCACGCTCCATGTCTCACCCCTGCTATTCCATGTGTATCTCTCTCCCCATCACGCTCCATGTGTCTCACCCCTGCTATTTCATGTGTATCTCCATCACGCTCTATATGTCTCACCCCTGCTATTCCATGTGTATCTCTCTCCCCATCACGCTCCATGTGTCTCACCCCTGCTATTCCATGTGTATCTCCCCATCACGCTCCATGTGTCTCACCCCTGCTATTCCATGTGTATCTCCCCATCACGCTCCATGTGTCTCACCCCTGCTATTCCATGTGTATCTCCCCATCACGCTCCATGTGTCTCACCCCTGCTATTTCATGTGTATCTCCATCACGCTCCATATGTCTCACCCCTGCTATTCCATGTGTATCTCTCTCCCCATCACGCTCCATGTGTCTCACCCCTGCTATTCCATGTGTATCTCTCTCCCCATCACGCTCCATGTGTCTCACCCCTGCTATTCCATGTGTATCTCTCTCCCCATCACGCTCCATGTCTCACCCCTGCTATTCCATGTGTATCTCTCTCCCCATCACGCTCCATGTGTCTCACCCCTGCTATTCCATGTGTATCTCTCTCCCCATCACGCTCCATGTGTCTCACCCCTGCTATTCCATGTGTATCTCCCCATCACGCTCCATGTGTCTCACCCCTGCTATTCCATGTTTATCTCTCCCCATCACGCTCCGTGTCTCACCCCTGCTATTCCATGTGTATCTCCCCATTACGCTCCATGTGTCTCACCCCTGCTATTCCATGTGTATCTCTCTCCCCATCACGCTCCATGTGTCTCACCCCTGCTATTTCATGTGTATCTGTATCACGCTCCATATGTCTCACCCCTGCTATTCCATGTATATCTCTCTCCCCATCACGCTCCATGTGTCTCACCCCTGCTATTCCATGTGTATCTCCCCATCACGCTCCATGTGTCTAACCCCGGCTTTTCCATGTGTATCTCCCCATCACGCTCCATGTTTCTCACCCCTGCTGTTCCATGTGCATCTCTCTGCCCATCACGCTCCATGTGTCTTACCCCTGCTATTCCATGTGTATCTGTATCACGCTCCATATGTCTCACCCCTGCTATTCCATGTGTATCTCTCTCCCCATCACGCTCCATGTGTCTCACCCCTGCTATTCCATGTGTATCTCCCCATCACGCTCCATGTTTCTCACCCCTGCTGTTCCATGTGTATCTCTCTGCCCATCACACTCCATGTCTCACCCCTGCTATTCCATGTGTATCTGTATCACGCTCCATATCTCACCCCTGCTATTCCATGTGTATCTGTATCACGCTCCATATGTCTCACCCCTGCTATTCCATGTGTATCTCTCCCCATCACGCTCCATGTGTCTCACCCCTGCTATTCCATGTGTATCTCTCTCCCCATCACGCTCCATGTGTCTCACCCCTGCTATTCCATGTGTATCTCTCTCCCCATCACGCTCCATATGTCTCACCCCTGCTATTCCATGTGTATCTCTCTCCCCATCACGCTCCATGTGTCTAACCCTGGCTTTTCCATGTGTATCTCTCCCCATCACGCTCCATGTGTCTAACCCCTGCTATTCCATGTGTATCTCTCCCCATCACGCTCCATGTCTCACCCCTGCTATTCCATGTGTATCTCTCTCCCCATCACGCTCCATGTGTCTCACCCCTGCTATTCCATGTGTATCTCTCTCCCCATCACGCTCCATGTGTCTCACCCCTGCTATTCCATGTGTATCTCTCTCCCCATCACGCTCCATGTGTCTAACCCTGGCTTTTCCATGTGTATCTCTCCCCATCACGCTCCATGTGTCTAACCCCTGCTATTCCATGTGTATCTCTCCCCATCACGCTCCATGTGTCTCACCCCTGCTATTCCATGTGTATCTCTCTCCCCATCACGCTCCATGTCTCACCCCTGCTATTCCATGTGTATCTCCCCATCACGCTCCATGTTTCTCACCCCTGCTATTCCATGTGTATCTCCCCATCACGCTCCATGTTTCTCACCCCTGCTATTCCATGTGTATCTCTCTCCCCATCACGCTCCATGTGTCTCACCCCTGCTATTCCATGTGTATCTCTCCATCACGCTCCATGTGTCTCACCCCTGCTATTCCATGTGTATCTCTCTCCCCATCACGCTCCATGTGTCTCACCCCTGCTATTCCATGTGTATCTCTCTCCCCATCACGCTCCATATGTCTCACCCCTGCTATTCCATGTGTATCTCTCTCCCCATCACGCTCCATGTGTCTCACCCCTGCTATTCCATGTGTATCTCTCCATCACGCTCCATGTGTCTCACCCCTGCTATTCGATGTGTATCTCTCTCCCCATCACGCTCCATATGTCTCACCCCTGCTATTCCATGTGTATCTCTCTCCCCATCACGCTCCATGTCTCACCCCCGCTATTCCATGTGTATCTCTCTCCCCATCACGCTCCATATGTCTCACCCCTGCTATTCCATGTGTATCTCTCTCCCCATCACGCTCCATGTCTCACCCCCGCTATTCCATGTGTACATCTCCCCATCACGCTCCATGTGTCTCACCCCTGCTATTCCATGTGTATCTCCCCATCACACTCCATGTTTCTCACCCCTGCTATTCCATGTGTATCTCTCTCCCCATCACACTCCATGTTTCTCACCCCTGCTATTCCATGTGTATCTCTCTCCCCATCACGCTCCATGTGTCTCACCCCTGCTATTCCATGTGTATCTCTCTCCCCATCACGCTCCATGTGTCTCACCCCTGCTATTTCATGTGTATCTCCCCATCACGCTCCATGTGTCTCACCCCTGCTATTCCATGTGTATCTCTCTCCCCATCACGCTCCATGTGTCTAACCCTGGCTTTTCCATGTGTATCTCCCCATCACGCCCCATGTTTCTCACCCCTGCTATTCCATGTTTATCTCTCCCCATCACGCTCCATGTGTCTCACCCCTGCTGTTCCATGTGTATCTCTCTGCCCATCACGCTCCATAGGTGTCTCACCCCTGCTATTCCATGTGCATCTCCCCATCACGCTCCATGTGTCTCACTCATCATTCTACAAGTCTCGCTCTCTCCCATCTGTCTCTCTCGGCCATACCAATGTATCTCTCCCCTCCCTCCACAATGCCTGGCCATTCACTGCAGAAATGGATCTCCTTATCTTACTGATTGATGAGTCATAGACAGCTCCCTCAGATAATGCTGCTCCATACACACCACATGTCTTCACTCTTTCTCCAGTCCACCATGCTGCTGAGCCCACTGTGTTCTGTTCCTCTGTAAACAAGCTGTGCTTCTGATGCAGTAACTGCTGGTGATAGTAGGTCACAGGGCAGTCACACACAAAATGGCGCTGCCCTGTGATGCTGCTCTTCATTCTGCCCCAGGGATATTAGACCACCCAAAAGCGGAGGGAAATCGTAATGTCAGCAGTTACTGCCCCAATTTTCCAGCTAACAGTAAAGCTGGTAAGCCTCACTATAGCTGCTTGAGGTCTAAAACGGAAAATGCTCCCCCTAGTGGTAAATATATATATATATATATATATATATATATATATATATATATATATATATATATATATATATACCGTATTTTTCGCTTTGTAAGACGCTCCGGATTATAAGACGCACCCCAAATTTTGAGGAGAAAAATAGGAAAAAACTATTTTTTAATAAATTGGTGGGGCGTCTTATAATCCATGCGTCTTATTACTTACCAGGGGTTGTGGTTGTGGTGGATCAGGGTCCCAGGCTCGTTGCCGGAGGCAGGAGTGGAGCATTGCTGCAGGCTGGGATGAGGGGGTCTGCAGGGGGCTCCTGTGCTGCAGGGGGGCTCCTGTGCTGCAGGCTGGGATGAGGGGTCTGCAGGGGGCTCCTTTGCTGCAGGCTGGGATGAGGGGTCTGCAGGGGGCTCCTGTGCTGTAGGGCTGTCTCCGGTGCTGCGGGGGGCTCTGGCGACATTTTGTGAAAGACCAGAGCCCCCCGGCAGTTCTTCCATGCGTTCCAGTATGACTAATTCCGGGAAAATGGCCGCCGGAATCTCGAGAGATGAGATCTCAGCGCTGAAATCTCATCTCCCGAGATTCCGGCGGCCATTTTCCCGGAATTAGTCATACTGGAACGCATGGAAGAACTGCCGGGGGGCTCTGGTCTTTCACAATATGTCGCCAGAGCCCCCCGCAGCACCGGAGCCTTCAGCATCACCCGGGGCAGCAGCGGACAACCCCGGCAGTGGCGGCGGACGACAGCGGCGGCAGGCTGTAGCGGCGGCGGACACCCCCTCCTCCCAGCCTGTAATGGTAAGCGGTATATCCGCTTTGTTAGACGCACCCACATTTCCCCCCCAAATTTGGGGGAAATAAAGTGCGTCTTACAAAGCGGAAAATACGGTATATATATATATATATATATATATATATATATATATATATATATATATATATATATATATATATATATATATATATATATATATATATATATATATATATATATATATATATATATATATAATCTATATAATTGTCTAAGGGTCACTTCCGTCTGTCTGTCACGGACATTCATTGGTCGCGGCCTTTGTCATGGAAATCCAAGTTGCCCGCTCCATACTCCCCTCCATTCAGCCCTCACACAGGGTTAATGCCAGCGTTAATGGACCGCGGTGTAACGCACTCCATTAACGCAGCTATGAACCCTGTGTGACCAACTTTTTACTATTGATGCTGCGTATGCAGCATCAATAGTAAAAAGATCTAATGTTACAAATAATTTAAAAAAAAAAAAGGTTATTCTCACGCTCCGACGTCGCGTTTTTGGCAGTGCAAGCGGCAGGTCCGGTGTCAAGGATGCTATGCGAGAAGGACCTGCCATGACGTCACGGTCATGTGACTGCGACATCATCACAGGTCATGCGCTCATACCAACCCTGGGACCGGAAGCTGCCGTGTGCACCGCACCAGGACTACAAGGGGCCTTCGGAGGCTGAGTATATGTTTATTTTTTATTTTAAGTCTTTTTTTAACCTGTTACATATGTGGCTGGGCAATATAGTACGTGACTGGGTAGTATACTACGTGGCTCTGTGCTGTATACTACGTTGCTGTGCAATATATGTGGCTGGGCAATATACTACGTAGCTGGGCAATATAGTACGTGACTATGCAATATACTACGTGGCTGGGCAATATACTACGTGGACATGCATATTCTAGAATACCCGATGCGTTAGAATCGGGTCACCATCTAGTAAATAATATTTTTCATATAGAAATGTTTGCAAACAGTGCAAACATTGCATTACTACATTTTATGTACTATTTTAAGCTTAATTTCACTAAAAAGCAAACTACAAGAAAACTGGTGGCACCTTCCCTTTAACAAAAAAGTGTGAAATAACTAAAAATATGTCTTATATTCTAGGTTCTTCAAAGTAGCCACCTTTTGCTTTGATGACTGCTTTGCACACTCTTGGCATTCTCTTGATGAGCTTCAAGAGGTAGTCACCGGAAATGGTCTTCCAACAATCTTGAAGGAGTTCCCAGAGATGCTTAGCACTTGTTGGCCCTTTTTCCTTCACTCTGCGGTTCAGCTCACCCCAAACCATCTCGATTGGGTTCAGGTCTGGTGACTGTGGATGCCAGGTCATCTGGCATAGTACCCCATCACTCTCCTTGGTCAAATGGCCCTTACACAGCCTGGAGGTGTGTTTTGGGTCATTGTCCTGTTGAAAAATAAATGATGGTCCAACTAAACGCAAAACGGATGGAATAGCATGCCACCGCAAGATGCTGTGATAGCTATGCTGGTTCAGTATGCCTTCAATCTTGAATAAATCCCCAACAGTGTCACCAGCAAAGCACCCCCACACCATCACACCTCCTCCTCCATGCTTCACGGTGGGAACCAGGCATGTAGAGTCCATCCGTTCACCTTTTCTGCATCGCACAAAGACACGGTGGTTGGAACCAAAGATCTCAAATTTGGACTCATCAGACCAAAGCACAGATTTCCACTGGTCTAATGTCCATTCCTTGTGTTCTGTAGCCTAAACAAGTCTCTTCTGCTTGTTGCCTGTCCTTAGCAGTGGTTTCCTAGCAGCTATTTTACCATGAAGGCCTGCTGCACAGTGTCTCCTCTTAACAGTTGTTGTAGAGATGTGTCTGCTGCTAGAACTCTGTGTGGCATTGACCTGGTCTCTAATCTGAGCTGCTGTTAACCTGCGATTTCTGAGGCTGGTGACTCGGATTAACTTATCCTCAGAAGCAGAGGTGACTCTTGGTCTTCCTTTCCTGGAGCGGCCCTCATGTGAGCCAGTTTCTTTGTAGAGCTTGATGGTTTTTGCAACTGCACTTGGGAACACTTTCAAAGTTTTCCCAATGTTTGACTGACTGACCTTCATTTCTTAGGCTATGTGCACACGCTGCAGATTTTGCTGCAGATCCGCAGCGTTTCCGCAGCAGTTTCCCATGAGTTTACATTACAATGTAAACCTATGGGAAACAAAAAACGCTGTGCCTATGCTGTGGAAAAAACGTGCGGAAACACAGCGGTTTACATTCCGTAGCATGTCACTTCTTTTTGCGGATCTTGCAGCGGCTTTACAACCTGCTCCAATAGAAAACCGCAGATGTAAAACCGCAGTGAAATCCGCAGAAAAACCGCAATAAATCTGCAGCAAAAACACAGCGTTTTTATGCAGATTTATCAATTCCGTTGCGTAAAAATCCGCAGTGGACCATTCTACGTGTACACATACCCTTAAAGTAATGATGCCCACTCGTTTTTCTTTACTTAGCTGCTGTTTTTTCTTGCCACAATACAAATTCTAACAGTCTATTCAGTAGGACCATCAGCTGTGTATCCACCAGACTTCTACTCAACACAACTGATGGTCCCAACCCCATTTATAAGGCAAGAAATCCCACTTATTAAACCTGATAGGGCACACCTGTGAATTGAAAACCATTTCCGGTGACTTCCTCTTGAATCTCATCAAGAGAATGCCAAGAGTGTGCAAAGCAGTCATCAAAGCAGAAAGTGGCTTCTTTGAAGAACCTAGAATATAAGACATATTTTCAGTTGTTTCACACTTTTTTTGTTAAGTTTATAATTCCACATTCATAGTTTTGATGCCTTCAGTGTGAATTTACAATTTTCATAGTCATGAAAATACAGAAAAATCTTTAAATGAGGTGTGTCCAAACTTTTGGTCTGTACAGTATGTCAAAAACGCTAATAGTACCTCCCTCTCCAAGTGTACCGCTTCTAATTTTTTTAGAAAGTCCATTGTATCTCTTATGTAAGACTTACTATTTTTTACGATTGGATTAAATATTTTATTTAGAAAAATGCCCATTTTCTTAAAAATTTAATCCACTCCTGAAATTATTGGTCGTCCAGCAGGGTTATCAAGGGTCTTGGTGGATTTTTGGGATGATATAATTCAATTCAAATTCAAAGAAGCTTTATTGGCGGGACCAAATAAAGATTACCGTATATACTCGAGTATAAGCCGACCCGAGTATAAGCCGACCCCCCTAATTTTGCCACAAAAAACTGGGAAAACTTATTGACTCGAGTATAAGCCTAGGGTGGAAATGCAGCATTTACCGGTGAATTTCAAAAATAAAAATAGATCATTATTTCCCCATAGCTGTGCCATATAGTGCTCTGCACCGTTCATATTTCCCCATAGGTGTGAACCATATAGTGCTCTGCACCGTTCATTGTGCCCCCTAGCTGTGCCATATACGGTGCTCTGCACCGTTCATTGTGCCCCATAGATGTGCCATATACGGTGCTCTGCACCGTTCACTGTGCCCCATAGCTGTGCCATATACGGTGCTCTGCACCGTTCACTGTGCCCCATAGCTGTGCTGTGCCATATACGGTGCTCTGCACCGTTCACTGTGCCCCATAGCTGTGCTGTGCCATATACGGTGCTCTGCACCGTTCATTGTGCCCCCTAGCTGTGCCATATACGGTGCTCTGCACCGTTCACTGTGCCCCATAGCTGTGCTGTGCCATATACGGTGCTCTGCACCGTTCACTGTGCCCCATAGATGTGCCATATACGGTGCTCTGCACCGTTCACTGTGCCCCATAGATGTTCCACATAAATTTGTGCCGCCGCTGCCGCAATAAAGAAAAAAAAACACATACTCACCTCCCTTGATTGCAGCTCCCGGCGTCTCGTTCCGGCGCCTCCATCTTCCCGGCGTCTCTGCTCTGACTGATCAGGCAGAGGGCGCCGCGCACACTATATGCGTCATCGCGCCCTCTGCCTGAACAGTCAGAGAGCAGACGCCGGGAAGATGGAGGCGCCGGCCGGGAAGATGGATCGGCGCCCGGCGGCTGGAACGTGGACAGGTGAATATAACATACTCACCTAGTCCTGGCGATCCTCGCGCTGTCCCCTCCTGTCTTCGGTGCCGCAGCTTCTTTCTCTATCAGCGGTCACCGGCACCGCTGATTAGAGAAATGAATAAGCGGCTCCGCCCCTATGGGAGGTGGAGCCGCTTATTCATTTCTGTAATGAGCGGTCCCACGTGACCGCTGAAGAGAGGAAGAAACTGCAGCGCCGAAGCCCGTGGGACGGCAGGGACAGCGCGAGGATCGCTGGGACTAGGTAAGTATGCCTCAGCGCCCTCAGCCCCTCACCCGCCGACCCCACCGCTACCGTGACTCGAGTATAAGCCGAGGGGGGCACTTTCAGCCCAAAAATTTGGGCTGAAAATCTCGGCTTATACTCGAGTATATACGGTAGTTTTGCCAAAGCACGTGTACAGTAGGGAGTAGGGACTGTGGGGATAACGGGTGGGAACGATGGATGGGGTACAGGATGGGGGCTAAGGAAGTCTATGGCACATCATGGCTGTCTTTCTCTCAGTCTATGGCACGCGCTCACATACTGCACTGCTATCTCCACTGCACTCTCTTCTTCCCCCAGCAGGATATGTGTTTTCTCTTCCTCCTTCATGGAGCTGAAATCCGGGAAGATATCGGAGAGTCTCCTTAAGTGAGTGTCCCTCACTGTTGAGTATTTGGGGCAGTGTAGCAGGAAGTGGGTCTCATCCTCCAGGTCACAGTGTAGGCACAGTCTCTTCTCTGGGATTGTAGCACTGTCTGTACTTGCCGACCTCTATGGCCAGATTGTGGGTACTGAGTCTATACAGGCTCAGGATCTGGTGGTCTCTGGGGTCCAAGAGTTTCTCCAGATATGAAGCCAGTCTGTAGTCTCTCTGTAGACTCTGGTACACTGTCAGTTTCTCTGAGCTGCTGATCTCATTCCTGCAGACACTGACGTACTTCTCCTCTACCATCTTCCTGATTGTGGCTTTTGTCAGGTTGTTTTGGTTGAAGGTTCGATCAGGTTGGGTTTGGGTGAGCTGTTTTTGGGGGTCCTGGTTTGTGGGGACCACCTATATGTAGCATGGCTTTGTGGTGATGGGAGCTTGGGTTGCTACTCTGTAGGTGAGCCTGGAAGGACAGCGCTCTCTTCAGGACTGCTAAGTGCAGTGAAAATCTGCCCAGCTCGTCCCAACAGGCACTGTTCTGTTGGTGGTGCTTCAATGGACCTGGAGATGTTTACAGAATTCCAGGTGGAATATTTCTGTTGGACTGGAATCCCACTTTGACCAGTCTGGGTATGTGTGAGGGCCCCAGACTTCACTGCCGTACAGGAGGATTGGGGTGATTATGGCATCGAAGAATTTTAGCCAGACCCTCACTGGCGGCTTTAGATGGTAGAGTTTCCTTCGGATGGCATAGAAGGTTTTGCAGGCTTTGTCCTTCAGGGTCTCTATGGCTTGTTTGAAGCTCCCTGACTTGTGAATTTCCAGGCCCAGGTAGGTGTATTTGTCTGTTTCTGTAAGGCTACGTTCACATTTGCTTTGTTTTGTGCTGCGTCGGCGGCGCAACGCATGCAACAACGCATGCAAAACGCTGCGTTTTGTGATGCATGCGTTCATTTTTATAGCGCAAAAAAATGCAACAAGCAGCGTCCTCTGCGCCCTGACGCTTGCGCCCAAAAAACGCATGCGTCACAAAACGCAACAAAACGCATGTCCTGCGCCCCCCATGTTAAATATAGGGACGCATGACTCATGCGTCGCCGCGGTTGCGCCCGACGCACCGCAAATGTGAACGTAGCCTAAGAGCGCAGTTGTTTAGCACGAATGGAATGTGCTGGTTCGGTCTTGGCTTTCTCTTCTGGAACACCATAATGTTGGTTTTCTTTGCATTTATAGGTAGTGCCCATGTGGAGCTGAATTTCTCCAGGATTTTCAGGTTTTCTTGGGAGACATTTCTCAGTGACAGCAGCAGTAGGTCATCCGCATACAGCAAAAATTTCACCTGGGCATCATGGAGTGTGAGACCTGGTGCCGTGGAAGATTCCAAAGCGGTGGCCAGCTCATTGATGTAAATGTTGAAGAGCGTTGGGCTTAGGGTGCAGCCGTGTCTGTCTTCGCGGCTCTGCTGGAAATCAGCCGTTCTACCGTTCACACTCACGCTGCAGCGGTTCTCGGTTTAGGAGCTTTTGATGACATCATAGGTCTTTCCTTCGGGCAGCACGGTGGCGCAGTGGTTAGCACTGCAGCCTTGCAGCGCTGGAGTCCTGGGTGCTAATCCCACCCAGGACAACATCTGCAAAGAGTTTGTATGTTCTCTCCGTGTTTGCGTGGGTTTCCTCTGGGTACTCCGGTTTCCTCCCACATTCCAAAGACATACTGATAGGGATTTTAGATTGTGAGCGATGATAATGTGTGCAAACTGTAAAGCGCTGCGGAATATGTTAGCGCTATATAAAAATAAAGATTATTAAAGATCATTATTATTTCCTCCTATTCCGCTCTCCAGCAGTTTCAGTAAGTGGCCCCGGTGCCACACTGAGTCAAAAGCCTTTCTAAAATCCACAAAACAAGTGTACATCTTCCCGTGCTTTGTGTTGTGGATGTGGCTCTGAATGAGGCTGTGCAGGGTGTAGATGTGGTCGGTAGTGCGATTGTTTGGTATGAACCCTGCTTGACCTTTGCTGAGGACGTTATGCTCCGTGAGGAAATTAAGGATCCTTTTGTTCAAGATGCTATTGAACAGTTTCCCCAGGTTGCTGCTGACACATATTCCTCTGTAGTTGGCAGGGTCGTACCTGTCCCCACTGTTGTGAATGTGTGAGATGAGGCCTTGATTCCAGGAACGATGGAAGTAGCCAGCACTCAGCGCAATATTGAACAGTTTAACCATTGCTACCGGTATTTCCGGTGGGCTGTATTTCAGCATTTATGGTGGGATTCCATCCAGGTCACTGGCTTTTCTACACCTTATGGAAGAGATTCTCTGTAATTTCCTGTAGTGTGATTGGTGTATCCAGTGGGCTTTGGAAATGTTTGACTTTTTCCTCCATAGCGTTTAGTTTTTCCGTTATGTTTTTCTGTTCATGTTTAGTTCTTCCTTCGGGATGTCTTTGTAGAGGTCTCTGATATACTGAAGCCAGATATTGCCATTTTGGATATTAATGATGTTTTTCTTGTTTTTTTGTGCTCATATGGTTCCATAGCTCCCAGAAGGAGTTGTCCTTAATGGCGTTTTGGAGTTGGTTAAGTTTGGTGGAGATGTAACTCTGTTTCTTCCTCTTGAGGATGGTTTTGTATTGCCTTTGTATGGTGTCATAGGCATCCCTCAGACCCGGATGGTTGGGGGTCTCTCTGTTTCTTATTTGAAGCTGTTCTCAGGGTCTTCCTTATGGCTTTACATTCTCTGTCAAACCAACCATTGGTCTGTTTTTCTTTTGGCTTTTTATAGTTGACTTTTTTAAGGTCGGACAGTTCGGCCATGGTGTAGAATATATCATTGAGGTCTTTTGTAGCTTGGTTCACTCCTTCTGGGTTAGACTTGTACTCATTGTTGTAGAAGTGGTGGAGCATCTCCTGTATTCTGGGTCTGCTGGGAGCCTCTTGATATTTTTTTGCTGACGTCTTGGACCATTTATAGGATGGAGGCAGGATGAAGAGGCCGCTCTGCTGAGGCTTTTGTGCCGATAGTTTCTCTGTAGACTTTATGTACAGAAGAAGTTGGCTGTGATCTGACAGGTGTGTTTGTGATTTGACTATGAAGCCGCCGATATTTTCCATGTCCATATCTTTAATACCGTAGTCTACTACACTCCACTACACTCCTTCCTTCATGGGAGTTTAATGTGTATCTTCCTAGGGAGTCTCCCTTGGGGTGGCCATTAAGATTATGAAGCCCTAAACTTCTACATAGGTTCATAATCTTTCTGCCACTTTTGTTGACTGTACTGTCGTATCTGTTTCTCTCGATGTGTATTGAGTCATGGAGGTCAGCCTCTGCTCCAAGAATATATACCAAAGGCGGACTTAAATTCATTTAGCCGCAAGAAGGGAACACTAAAATATCACATCCTAGATCCAAGATAATTCTGAATGAAACATTCCAGTTGAAAATGTTTATTCATTGCATAGTGGAATGTGTTCAGAACAATAAAACATAAAGCTTATAATCAATGTGAATCAAAATGAATATCCCATGGAGGTCTGGATTTGGAATGATACTCAAAATCAATGTGGAAAATGAAATTTTAGGCTGATCCAACTTCAGTGGAAATGCCTCATGACAAGGAAAAGGTGCTCAGTATTGTGTGTAGCCTCCACGTGCCTGTATGACCTCCCTACTGTACAATGTCTGGGCATGCTCCTAATAAGGCGGCGGATTGTCTCCAGAAGGATCTTCTCCCAGACCTGGACTAAAGCATCCGTCAACTTTTGGACAGTCTGTGATGGAGCGAGACATGATGTCCCAGATGTGCTCAATTGGATTCAGGTCTGAGGAACGGGCGGGCAAGTCCATAGCTTCAATGCCTTCATCTTGCAGGAACTGCTGACACACTCCAGCCACATGAGGTCTGGCATTGTCCTGCATTTGGAGGAACCCAGGGCCAACTGCACAAGCATATGGTCTCACAAGGGCTCTGAGCATCTCATCTCGGTACCTAATGGCAGTCAGGCTACCTTTGGCAAGCACATGAAGGGCTGTGCGGCCCTCCAAAGAAATACCACCCCACACCATTACTGACCCACTGCCAAACCGGTCATGCTGAAGGATGTTGCATGTAGATCGCTCTCCACGGCATCCCCAGACTCTGTCACGTCAGTCACATGTGCTCAGTGTGAACCTGCTTTCATCTGTGAAGAGCACAGGGCGCCAATGGCGAATTTGCCAATCCTGGTATTCTGTGGCAAATGCCAAGCATCCTGCATGGTGTTGGGCTGTGAGTACAACCCCCAACTGTGGAGGTCGGGCTCTCAGACCATCCTCATGGAGTCGTTTTCTAACCGTTTGTGCAAACATATGCACATTTGTGGCCTACTGGAGGTCATTTTGCAGGGCTCAGGTGCTCCTGTTCCTCCTTGCACAAAGGTGGAGGTAGCAGTCATGCTTCTGGGTTGTTGCCCCCCCTACAGCCCCCTTCACGTCTCCTGGTGTACTGGCCTGTCTACTGGTAGCGCCTCCAGCCTCTGGACACTACGCTGACAGACACAGCAAACCTTGCCACAGCTCACATTGATGTGCCATCCTGGATGAGCTGCACTACCTGAGCCGCTTGTGTGGGTTGTAGAGTCCGTCTCATGCTACCGCAAGTGTGAAAGCACAACCAACATTCAGAAGTGACCAAAACATCAGCCAGAAAGCATTGGTACTGAGATGTGGTCTGTGATCCCCACCTGCAGAACCACTCCTTTATTGAGGGAGTCTTGATAATTGCCAATAATTTCCATCTGTTGTCTATTCCATTTGCACAACAGCATGTGAAATTAATTGTCAATCAGTGTTGCTTCCTACAGTCATGGTCAAAAGTATTGACACCCCTGCAATTCTGTCAGATAATACTCATTTTCTTCCTGAAAATGATTGCAAACACAAATTATTTGGTATTATCTTCATTTAATTTGTCTTAAATGAAAAAACACAAAAGAGAATGAAGCAAAAAGCAAAACATTGATCATTTCACACAAAACTCCAAAAATGGGCCAGACAGAAGTATTGGCACCCTCAGCCTAATACTTGGTTGCACAACCTTTAGCCAAAATAACTGCGACCAACCGCTTCCGGTAACCATCAATGAGTTTCTTACAATGCTCTGCTGGAATTTTAGACCATTCTTCTTTGGCAAACTGCTCCAGGTCCCTGATATTTGAACGGTGCCTTCTCCAAACTGCCATTTTTAGATCTCTCCATAGGTGTTCTATGGGATTCAGGTCTGGACTCATTGCTGGCCACCTTAGAAGTCTCCAGTGGTTTCTCTCAAACCATTTTCTAGTGCTTTTTGAAGTGTGTTTTGGGTCATTGTCCTGCTGGAAGACCCATGACCTCTGAGGGAGACCCAGCTTTCTGACACTGGGCCCTACATTATGCTGCAAAATTTGTTGGTAGTCTTCAGACTTCATAATGCCATGCACACGGTCAAGCAGTCCAGTGCCAGAGGCAGCAAAGCAACCCCAAAACATCAGGGAACCTCTGCCATGTTCTTTTCTTTGAATGCCTCTTTTTTCTCCTGTAAGCTCTATGTTGATGCCTTTGCCCAAAAAGCTCTACTTTTGTCTCATCTGACCAGAGAACATTCTTCCAAAACGTTTTAGGCTTTTTCAGGTAAGTTTTGGCAAACTCCAGCCTGGCTTTTTTATGTCTCGGGGTAAGAAGTGGGGTCTTCCTGGGTCTCCTACCATACAGTCCCTTTTCATTCAGATGCCGACGGATAGTACGGGTTGACACTGTTGTACCCTCGGACTGCAGGACAGCTTGAACTTGTTTGGATCTTAGTCGAGGTTCTTTATCCAACATCTGCACAATCTTGCATTGATAAATCTCTTGTCAATTTTTCTTTTCTGTCCACATCTAGGGAGGTTGGCCACAGCGCCATGGGCTTTAAACTTCTTGATGACACTGCGCACGGTAGACACAGGAACATTCAGGTCTTTGGAGATGGACTTGTAGCCTGGAGATTGCTCATGCTTCCTCACAATTTGGTTTCTCAAGTCCTCAGACAGTTCTTTGGTCTTCTTTCTTTTCTCCATGCTCAATGTGGTACACACAAGGACACAGGACAGAGGTTGAGTCAACTTTAGTCCATGTCAACTGGCTGCAAGTGTGATTTAGTTATTGCCAACACCTGTTAGGTGCCACAGGTAAGTTACATGTGCTGTCAATTACACAAATTAGAGAAGCATCACATGATTTTTCGAACAGTGCCAATACTTTTTTCACTTTAAGACAAATTAAATGAAGATAATAATACCAAATAATTTGTGTTTGCAATCATTTTCAGGAAGAAAATGAGTATTATCTGACAGAATTGCAGGCTTGTCAATACTTTTGGCCATGACTGTAAGTGGACAGTTTGATTTCACAGAAGTTTGATTTACTTGGAGTTGTATTCTGTTGTTTAAGTGTCCCCTCTATTTTTTTGTGAGCAGTGTGTGTATGTATGTATGTATGTGTGTGTATATATATATATATATATATATATATGTATATGTATATATATATATATATATATATATATACATATATATATACCTCATTTCAAGGCAGAAACATTTCTGTGTCCACCAGTTATTAGATATATGAAACTGAAATAGCTGTTGCAAAAAAAACAATTTTTATAAAACATTGAGCTTAAGATTAATAGGGGTGCCCAAACTTTTTCATATAACTATATATATATACATATATATAGAGAGAGAGAGATAAAAGAACACAGCAGCACATGTACATGAATCTAGGCCATGTGAAAACACAGACAAATGTTTGATATGAATCATACTTCTCAAAAATATTTTTTCATAAAAACGTTTTCAAATTTTTTTTTTTTCATAAAACTTAGTTATAGATAAAATGAAGATTCTTAGCGCATAAATTGGCCAATTCATGTGTGCCCATCAACCACGGCAAGGTGATCTTCCCCTGATGGGTTCTACTCTACCGTACATGCCACTCTTGGGCCACCAGCCTACAACTTTGGACAAACATGTCACTCTGGGCTAAACCTACAATTTATGGGCAGGTAGAGTTGATTACTGCCACCTGCAAGGTCAATGGGAGGAGTGCAAGATCAGTCTGGATGCAGCCACATCCATACACATACAGTGTGTATATATATATAGATATTTATATATATATATATATATAGATATTATTTATTTATATAGCACCATTAATTCCATGGTGCTGTACGTGAGATGGGGTTACATCAAAATACAAATATCACTTACAGTAAACAAAACTAACAATGACAGACTGATATAGAGTAAATGTGGCGCTAAGCACCTACGGATTTTTTGAATGCATCCACTTCAAGTGAAAAATGTTAATAAAAATTCATTTATTTTCTCAAAATAAAAAAATAAAATATATTTGTAAAATATTTTTAAAAAACAGTACAACGCGTTTCGGCTGCTATTTTTACAGTGCAGCCTTCATCAGGTAGCAAAAAACAAACAAAAAAAAACCAATACAATAAGCACTATAAAATGATGTTACAACCTCCAAGTTCTCTTATTTATGAGGGTTCCTAGAAGGGATTAGCAGGGCGGGACCGGGGATCAGGTTCTCCTTTCCTGATAACTATCTACATGGTAGCCTCTAAAGAGCCAGAGTAACTTTTAGGAGAGGGGCGACAGTGAAAAATATTGTAGCTCAGAGTAAATTAAGAGAGGTTCCAAAAATAGAAAACATGATAGGAAACAATACCAATGTGAATGGAGGGAAGATGAACACAGGAGTATATAGATGCTCTTCAAACAAATGTAAATATTGTAAGATCATTAACCATGGAGCTCAGAGTATTCAATCTAATACTACTGGGGAAACAATTAAGATTAAGCAGAGACTCACATGCAGAACGGAATTTGTCATCTACGTAGTGACTTGCAAATGCGGGCTCCAATACGTGGGACGAACTTCCCAGGAATTGAGTGCCCGGATGAATAATCACCGCTATAATGCAAAGAACGGGCAGATTAAACATAGTCTGTCCCGTCATCTCCTGCTGAAGCACAATAAATGCTTCTGCATTACGGTCACACCGCTGGAGCATATACCAAAAGGGGCTAATAACAGGAACAAATTATTAAACCGCAAGGAGTCATATTGGATATATAGGTTACAAAGCCTTTATCCAAATGGACTTAATGATGTAGTAGAGAATGTGTAAGGGTTTGTCATAAATAGCTCAGTCGTTTGCGCATAGGTCAATACAACAAAAAAATTTTGTCCTTTATATATATATATATATTTATTTATTTTTTTATTTTTTTTTTTTTTCACATATTTTTTATTTTTTTTGTTTTTGTTTTTTTAATGTATTGTATGGGATGAATTGATAGTAGTGGAATTGATGAGGTATTGGAGTGAATCATATTTATGATTGTGTATATACCTATATTTTTAATGTTGTGTTTGTTCGTAACAGTGTAATACCATGTATTTAAAAGCTCATTTTGGATAGAAGTACTAAACTGCTCTTTTTTATATATAAGAAAAATGTGTCTCTTTAGAGGCTACCATGTAGATAGTTATCAGGAAAGGAGAACCTGATCCCCGGTCCCGCCCTGCTAATCCCTTCTAGGAACCCTCATAAATAAAAGAACTTGGAGGTTGTAACATCATTTTATAGTGCTTATTGTATTGTTTTTTTTTGTTTTTTTTTTGCTACCTGATGAAGGCTGCACTGTAAAAATAGCAGCCGAAACGCGTTGTACTGTTTTTTAAAAATATTTTACAAATATATTTTATTTTTTTATTTTGAGAAAATAAATGAATTTTTATTAACATTTTTCACTTGAAGTGGATGCATTCAAAAAATCCGTAGGTGCTTAGCGCCACATTTACTTGGAGTTTTTTTCCCTTTGAAATCGCCACCTATGTGGATCTGAAGCAGGATCAACACATAGTTCTCCAAAGTGAGCTGCACACCTTATTGGATTACACAACATACGAAGAAGAGTTGCCTAAAGAATTGATTCCTTGAGAATCTCAACGTGCATTTCTTACCGATAGAAGGTGAGCATAACTACAAATAAAAGAAATGTTTTTAACTTGTTGGTAAAAACGTATTACGCTCAGAGGAAGCGCCGCACTTGTCTCTTTTTTTTTTTTCCCCCTCTTTTCCTAAACCAGGGTATTTCTAAAGACTGATATAGAGGGGAGATGACCCTGCCCTTGTGGGCTTGCATTCTACAGGATTGTGGGGAAGGAGACAGTAGGTCAGGGGTTGCAGTAGCTCCAATGGTGTTGAGGTGGTCTTGTGGTCATTACAGGTTGTAAGCTTCTTTGAAGAGATAAGTTTTCAGGTTCCGTTTAAAGGATCCAAGTGTGGTGGATAACCAGACGTGTTGGGGCACAGAATTCCGGATGATGGTGGATGTTCGGGGGAAGTCTTGGAGGCGATTGGTTGAGGAGCGAATAAGCGTGGAGGAGCGAAGGAGGTCTTGGGAGGGCCGGAGATTACGTGAGGGAAGATACTGAGAGATTACTTTGGAAATATACAGAGGAGAAAGGTTATGGATGGCTTTGTAGGTCAGTGTTAGTAGTTTAAACTTGATACCCTGGGAAATTGAGAGCTAGTGAAGGGATTTGCAAAGAAGGGAAGCAGGAGTGTAGCGAGGAGAGAGATTAATTAGTCGGGCAGCAGAGTTAAGGATGGACTGGAGGGGTGTGAGAGTGTTAGAGGATATGCCACAAAGGAGGATGTTGCAGTAGTCGAGGCGGGAGATGATTAGGGCATGCACAAGCATTTTGGTAGCGTGAGGTTTGAGGAAAGGACGGATTCCGGAAATATTTTTGAGCTGGAGGCGACAGGAAGTGGCGAAAGCTTGGACGTGCGGTTTAAAGGACAGGGCAGAGTCAAGGGAAACTCCGATGCAGTGGAGTACCAGGACGGGGGAAACGGCGAATTAATTTATTGTGATAGATAGATCAGGTAGGGAAGGTGTGCGAGATGGAGGAAAGATAACTAGTTCGTTTTTTTCCACATTGAGTTTGAAGAAGTGAGAGGAGAAGGAGGATATGGCTGATAGACACTCTGGGATTCTGGAGAGCAGAGAGGTGACATCTGGGCCAGAGGGGTAGATCTGAGTGTCATCGGCATATAGATGGTACTGGAAGCCATAGGACTTTGAGTTGTCCCAGGCTAAGGGTATAGATTGAGAAAAGAAGAGGTCTTAGGACAGAGTCTTGAGGGACACCAACAGAGAGGGGGCGAGATGAAGCAGTAGTATGGGAGTAGGAAACGCTAAGTATGCGGTTGGTGAGGTATGAGGAGATCCAGCATAGGGCGAGGTCTTTGACACCAAAGGCAGAGAGGATCTGTAGTAGGTGGCAGTGGTCAACTGTGTCGAAGGCAGAGGACAGGTCTAGAAAGAGGAGTATAGAGAATTGTCTGTTAGCTTTGGCGCTGTAAGTAAGTCGTTCGTAAGTGTGGTCAGGGCAGTCTCAGTGGAATGGTGGAGACCGAAGCCAGATTGTAGGTTGTCGAAGAGAGTTAGATGCAAGGTGAGAGGAAAGTTCAGCGTGGACGTGCTGCTGAAGTAGTTTGGAAGCAAATGGGAGCAAAGATATGGGACGGTAGCTGGACATAGTGCTCGGGTCAAGGGAAGGCTTTTTGAGGATAGGTGTGATTGTGGCATGTTTGAAAGCAGAGGGGAAGGTACCAGAAGTTAGTGATAGATTGAGGAGACGGGTTAGAGATGGGATAAGTGTGGTGACGTTGGGGAGGAGGTGCGACGGGATGGGGTCAAGTGATTTTGAGAGAAGATGAGCAAACTGTCCTTCAGTGATTTGGGAGAGGGAAGTTATGGGGTTAGGGCATTGGTCTGGCATACAAAGGGGTTGTGGTGGTCGGACATCAAAGACTTGCCTTGTTTGGTCTATCTTATTTTTGAAGTGCGTGGCAAAGTCCTCAGCAGAGATCAAGGAAGTCGGAGGAGGCAGTGCTGGGCGGAGGATGGAGTTGAAGGTGTTGAACAACTGTTTGGGGTTGTGGGATAAAGAAGATACAAGGGATATGAAATAGGCCTGTTTAGCAGATGTGAGAGCTAATCTGAATGCGAGTATTGCTTGTTTGAGTGCAGTGAAATCATTTGGCGAATCCGTTTTCTTCCAACGCTGTTCTGCAATTCTGGATACTTGCCGAAGCTTTTTAGTGATATTAGTGTGCCCAGGTTGTCTATTGATTCGTTGCACTCTGCTATGCATGACGGGCGATCGAGTTGAAGGCTGATGCCAGAGTGGCATTGTAGAAACTAGTGGCAGTGTCTGTGTTGTGGAGTGAAGCTATGGAGGACAGTGGCTGAATAGAGTCAGATAGTGTGTGGGTGTCTAGGTGTGCGAGGTTTCTGCGGGGGTGCGCATGTTGCTGGACATGGATGACAGGTGTGGAGGACAGTGATGAGAAAGTGAGTACATGGTGGGCAGATAGAGGGAGAGGGGAGGTTGTGAAGTTAGGTAGGGAGCAGAAATGGGTGAAGACCAGGTTTAATGTGTGTCCATCTGTGTGAGTGGCTGAGGAGGACCACTGAGTAAGTCCAAAAGATGAAGTAACGGACAAGTTTGGAGGCTGCTGACTGGTGGGTGTCAATCGGGATGTTGAAGTCACCCAAGATGATGGTGGGAATGTCAGTAGACAGAAAGTGAAGGAGCCAGGTGGAGAATTAGTCAATAAAGGCAGTGGTCAGGCCCGGAGGTCGGTATACGACGGCCACTTGGAGGCTGGAGGGAGAGTAGATATGGACTTCAAAAGAGGGGCGGATAAGGGAGGGTAGAGGTGGAATTGGGTTAAAGATACGGTTGGTTGGAAGAAAGAAGGCTCTCTCCTCCACCATGTCTGTTGCCAGGACAAGGAGTGTGGGTGTGAAGTGGAGGCCGCAGTAACAAAGCGCAGCAGGGGAGACTGTGTCAGAGGGTGTCAGCCATGTTTCGGTGAGGCCCAGGAAGGAAAGATTACGAGAGGTAAAGAGGTCGTGAATCATGTGGAGTTTATTGCAGACAGAGCGGGCATTCCAGATTGATCCAGAAAGAGGGAGCAAATATACAGGGGTTGGACAAAATAATGGAAACACCTGGAAACATCAACAAGAGTTAGCTTAATATGGTTTAGGTCCACCTTTTGCGGCGATTACAGCCTCAATTCTCCGAGGTATGGATTCATACAAGGTGTGAATTGTTTCCAAAGGAATTTTAGCCCATTCTGCAGTTAAAACACCCTCCAGTTCTTTGAGCGACGATGGCGGCGGAAATCGACGTCTAACTTGAATCTCCAAAATCGATCATAAATGCTGAATAATGTTGAGGTCTGGGGATTGTGGGGGCTAGATGAGATGCTCAACTTCATTAGAATGTTCCTAGAGCCATGCTTTAACGATTCTAGCTGTATGAATTGGTGCATTATCATCTTGAAAGATGGCGTTCCCCTCCGGGAACAATGCTTGAACCATTGGATGCACTTGGTCGCTTAAAATGCCTAAATAATCTCGGCTGTTAATTCTTCCATGAAGGGATATCATTGGCCCGGCGGATCTCCACAAAATAGCACCCCGGATCATCACAGAACATCCACCTTGTTTTACGGATGGGCGAAGGCAGTCTGGATGGAATGCTTCTTTTGGCTGTCTCCAAACGTACACTCGGCCGGAAAGAGGGTAAACGATGATTCGTCTGAGAATATTACATGTTTCCATTGCTCGAGGGACCAATTCTGGAGCTTTCTACACCACTCTAAATGCTTGGAAACATTTGTCATTGAGAGCAACGGTTTTCTAATTGCAGCTCTTCCGTGGAATCCAGATTTGTGCAGCTCCCGACGAACAGTTTTCGTGGAAACTGGGTTCTGTAGGTGTTCATTGAGCTCAGCAGTGATTTGCAGAGCCGTGGTCTTGCGATCCTCTCACAATTCGCTTTAGAGTCTGACTGTCCCTCTCAGTCAACTTTGACTTTCGTCCGGACCTGTGTTTTGCTGCGGACGTTTTTCCTTCTCTTTCAAATGCATGGAGACATTACCTCTTGACACACCAAGCATTCGGGCACTTTCTGTTACACCAGCGCCTACCATACGAGCACCAACAATTTGGCCTCTTTGAAAATCCGAGAGGTCTGCCATTGGTATCAGGTTCTCATCAATGTTCTTACAATTATGCAAAACATACAGTTAATTTACATACACATATCACATAACACAAATAATCAACTACTAAACATTACCATATGTCACGGTTTGCATGTTTATCACATGTTCGAAGATTATGATGCCAAAACGTTAGGTGCTTCCATTATTTTGTCCAACCCTATATATATATATATATATATATATATATATATATATATATATATATATATATATATATATATATATATATATAATGTATATAATTTTTTTTCACAAATATTTGAGGCCATGGATCCATTATATGTCTATTTTGCAAGCCCGTGAGAAAATCTCGCCATACGGATGTTACACGGATGCTTAGATGCGAAAGAATCGCATCCTCACATTGCAACACAGATGACATAGGGATCACTGTTCAAGGAGCATTTGTGCGATTCTCGGCCGTGAAAAACGGACCGATTTATTTAAACGTTATGTGTGACTCCAGCCTTAAGGGGATTTGAAAAATGTTACATCTTTCCATGCTGGCCAAATTATATGAGGTACATTTACAACCATAATGCATTAACCAGTCTGCACTAAAGAGCTAATCTTTCCCTCCAGGTCTCAATTGTCAATCCAATGGATCAAACATTCAGAAAATAACTACATATTTACATAATGCAGAACTTACAGGGATTACACTGCCTTGAAAAAGGGCTCAGACCCTGTGAACTTTTCCACATTTTTTCATGTTAAACTTA
Organism: Ranitomeya imitator; assembly: GCF_032444005.1. NCBI lineage: Eukaryota > Metazoa > Chordata > Amphibia > Anura > Dendrobatidae > Ranitomeya > Ranitomeya imitator. The sequence continues at coordinate 100,777,986 of NC_091289.1, read as the reverse complement.
GAAACTTAATTGTATTTAATTGATATTCTATGTGATATGCCATCTCACAAAGTAACAAGTATTTGTGAAGTGTAAAAGAAAACCCACACATTTCCATATACCGTATATACTCGAGTATAAGCCGAAATTTTCAGCCCAAATTTTTGGGCTGAAAGTGCCCCTCTTGGCTTATACTCGAGTCAAGGTGGGTGGCAGGTCAGCGGGTGAGGGGGAGAGGGCGCTGAGGCATACTTACCTGCTTCCAGCGATCCTGACGCTCCCCGCCTGTCCCACGGTCTTCGGTGCTGCAGTTCTTTCACTGTTCAGTGGTCACGTGGGACCGCTCATTAGAGAAATGAATAAGCGGCTCCACCTCCCATAGGGGTGGAGCCGCCTATTCATTTCTCTAATCAGCGGTGCCGGTGACCGCTGATAGAGGAAGAAGCTGCGGCACCGAAGACCAGCTGTACGGGAGAAGGAGCCGGACGCCGGGAGCAGGTAAGTATCGCATAGTTACCTGTCCACGTTCCAGCCGCCGCTCCATCTTCCCGGCGTCTATCTGCACTGACTGTGCAGGTCAGAGGGCGCGATGACGCATATAGTGTGCGCGGCGCCCTCTGCCTGATCAGTCAGAGCGGAGAGACACCGGGACTGGACGCCGGGAGCTGCAAGCAAGAGAGGTGAGTATGGCATTTTTTTTTTTTATTGCAGCAGCAGCAGCAATGACACAGATATGTGGAGCATCTATGGGGAAATATGAACGGTGCAGAGCACTATATGGGGCACAGCTATGGGGAAATATGAACAGTGCAGAGCACTATATGGCAGAGCTATGGGGCAATATGAACGGTGCAGAGCACTATGTGGCACAGCTATGGGGAAATATGAACGGTGCAGAGCACTATATGGCAGAGCTATGGGGAAATATGAACGGTGCAGAGCACTATATGGCAGAGCTATGGGGAAATATGAACGGTGCAGAGCACTATATGGCACAGCTATGGGGAAATATGAACGGTGCAGAGCACTATATGGCAGAGCTATGGGGCAATATGAACGGTGCAGAGCACTATATGGCACAGCTATGGGGAAATATGAACGGTGCAGAGCACTATATGGCAGAGCTATGGGGCAATATGAACGTGCAGAGCACTATATGGCACAGCTATGGGGAAATATGAACGGTGCAGAGCACTATATGGCACAGCTATGGGGAAATATGAACGTGCAGAGCACTATATGGCACAGCTATGGGGAAATATGAACGGTGCAGAGCACTATATGTACAGCTATGGGGCAAGAATGATCTATTTTTATTTTTGATATTCACCGGTAAATGCTGCATTTCCACCCTAGGCTTATACTCGAGTCAATACGTTTTCCCAGTTTTTTGTGGCAAAATTAGGGTGGTCGGCTTATACTCGAGTATATACGGTATTTTAAAAACATGAATCTGAAAATTGTGACGTGCACTTGTATGCAGCCCCTCTGAGTCAATGCGATGTAGGACCACCTTTCGCTGCAAATACTGCTGCAAGTATTTTGTGGTATGTATCTACCAGCTTTGTACATCTAGAGGCTGAAATTTTTGCCCATTTTTCTTTACAAACTAGTTCCAGCTCTGTGACATTGGATGGAGGCGTCTGTGAACAGCAATTTTCAAGTCTTGCGACAATGGAATTTAGGTCTAGACTGTGACTCGGCCATTCAAACACATGAATATTAGTGATGAGCGAGTATACTCGTTGCTCGGGTTTTCCCGAGCACTCTCGGGTGATCTCACATGTATTCAGCTTATCTGGCAGCCGTAAATCATGCAACTGAAGCGATGAAAACTATATCTCCAAGCAATAGCAAATTATCGAGATCACCTGAGCAACGAGTATACTCGCTCATCACAAATGAATATGTTTTGATCTAAACTCTTCCATTGTAGGTCTGGCAGGATATTTAGAGTTGCTGGACGGTAAACCTATACCCAAGTCTTTTGCAGCCTCTAACAGATTTTCCTCCCTGGATTTCCCTGTATTTAGCTCCATTCATCTTCCCATCAATTGAACACCTTTCCTGTCCCTACTGAAGGAAATAATCTTCACAGCGTGATGCTGCTACCACTATGTTTGACTATAGATAGTGTTTTCAGGGTGATGTGCAGTGTTAGGGCTCTTTCACACTTACGTCTTTTAGCTCCCGTCGAAATCTGTCAATTTTTGAAAAAACAGGATCCAGCAAATGTTTCTACTGGATCCAGTTTTTTCTCATAGACTTGTATTAGCGACGGATTGTGAATGATGGCCATCCGTTTCATCCATCGTGCACTGGATCCGTCGGAAAATTGCTGTCCGTCGGGCAGAGACAACGCACAGAGGAACGTTTTTTCTGTACGTCGGAAAATCGCTCAGCGACGGATCTTGTGCTGCCTGTCGTTGACTATAATGGAAGTCTATGGACGCAGGATCCGTCGCTGACTCTGAAAAGCAGGAGTCCAGCGACGGATGCTGTTTTGGAAACTGAGCATGCGCTGAAGAATTTCCAGTCAGGGAAATTCTCTCTCGCTTGCTCTCTTTTTACTATTGATGCTGCCTATGCAGCATCATTAGTAATAAGATAACAATGTTAAAAAAAAAAGAAGAAAAATCGCAATATTCTTACCTTCCGGCATCCCGTGCAGTGTTACTGATGCTCCCGGCAGCTGCCGTTCCCAGTAATGCATTGCGAAATGACCCGATGACGTCGCGGTCTTGCGAGACCGCACCGTACTTAGAGGTCATTGCACGCAAGGCATTACTGGGAACGCCAGCTGCCGGGAGCATCGCGAGCATTGGTAGCGCAGCGCCAGACGGCGGAAGGTAAGAATATTGCGATTTTTTAAAAATTATTTTTAACCTGGGTTGTATTGTGTATGCGTTTTTGCAGCGGAAAACCGCTGCGAAGATGCATACGCAACAGTTGCACATAGCCTCAAAGGGTCCGTCAGAAAAATGGTCCCAGTGCACCCGTTTTTTACAATCTGCACAGGATCAGTCTTTTCAACATTTTGACTGAACCTGTGCAGATTGTAAAAACGGAAGTGTGAAAGAGGCCTTACTGTCACTACTCGGTAGCAGGATATCCTGGGGCTAGTGGCTCCTTCCATATTCCTAAAGCTAGGGGTGCCCTATCTATCCCTGCTCCCCGCATTACTTCTGATGGTGACAATGCTGGAGGCCACTTGCCTTGCTGGGCCCCTATAGCAGCCCTGATCTGTCACCTCAGGTAAGTGGGGAGTAGTAATGTATAAAAATATACCTAAACCAGTCTTAGCAAGGGAATAAGGACAGGGATAAATGAAAATACCAATCACACAAATCTGTACTCACAAACGAGGGGAATATAGGAAGGAGAAACAAAATAGGAGACACCTGAGGATGTGCACAACTGATGTACGAAACTAATGCGCAACAGTCTTCTGAACAACCCTCCAACCACCTCCTCAAACAACCAACTCCAGAACCAGGATGAACGAATACTGGCAATCCCTGAATGCCAGAGGGGGTTATATGCAACAGAGGGGAGTGTCTAACACTGAACAGCTAAAGAACCTAAACACAAAGTATATAGCCAAAAGGTATAATAAAATTATATTTATCTTTATTTAAGGAATTATAAAAAATAGTAAGAGTGGAGATAAGAGTGAGAAAGCGAAGGCGACAAATAGCCAGCGGGGGGAGATGTGCAGCAAATTATCACAGTAAAAGCACAATGGGTGAATATATTGATATAGGGTAAAAAATATCCCATATAGGTTTTGTTAACAGCCTAATCCTGCTTTACTCATCTCAACTTTATCCCTGATCTGTCTTGTGTGTTTCTTGGTGTTCATGATGCTGTTTGGTCCCTTATTTTCGCAAACAAACATCTGAGGCCTTCATAGAACAACTGCAGTTATACTGAGAATAAATTACAGACAGGTGAACTCAAGTTACTAATTTTGTGACTTCTGGAGCAAATTAGTCACTCATGAATTTATTTAAGGTTATCAGACTACAGGGTACTAAATACAAATTCACGTCACATTTTCAGATTTAAAATATTTAGAAAACCATTCATCCTTTCTTTTAGGGTATGTGCACACGTTGTGGAAAGGTGTGCGGATTTTTCTGCACGGATTTTGGTAAATCCGCAGGATGGTCACTAAAAAAATGGATTAATAAATTTTGATGGAAATATGAGGAGTTGCAGATCAAATTTTAACACTTCTAACTTCGTAACAAAAAAAAATTATGTTTGAAAAAATGATGGTGATGTAAATGAGACATGTGGCAAATGTTATTTATTAACTGGTTTGTGTGATATAACTACCTGGTTTAAAGGTATACAAATTCAAAGTTTGAAAAATTGCGAAGTTTTCCAAATTTTCGCCAAAATTCTGATATTTTCACAAATAACCATAACAAAATATTGGGCTAAATTTACAACTAAAATAAAGTACAATGTGTTATGAAAAAGCAATATCAGAATCCCATAGCTATTACCACATAATGTGACACTGGACAGAATTGAAAACATTAGCCTGCTCAGGAAAGTGAAAAAAGTCTTTGGGATGAAGGGGTTAATGTAAGTCTATAGCGCCTCGTTCTGGCTTTCACAGATTTATCTTGAGAAGTGACTTGCGGATCACACATCAAACACTAAGGGTATGTGTCCACTTTCAGGATGGCCGGCGGTATTGCCGGAGCGGCTTAGCCGCTCTGCGGTAAGCCCCGCCCCTTTCTGGGACGCGATGATGCCGGATGTGTTCACAGCACACATCCGGCATCATCGCTCCCCACCATAGGGCCCTGTGCTATATCTTGCGGCGACGCAGCGTCGCCGCAAGATATACGGACATGCTGCGATCTGAAAAGACGCGCAGCATGTCTGGAGTCGCAGGGCCGCCGCGTGCGTGTTACCACGCATAGTGGAGACGGGATTTCATTAAATCCCCTCCACTATGCTGTAACATCTGGACGCTGCGGCTCTATGCAGCGTCAGACATGCAGCGTTTCCTGCACGTGGACACATACCCTAACAGATCTGGCAGGTCACACCTATCATAAGGCGACTAGTGTTGAGCCACCTCCCTAGTGTTTGGGTTCAGTTCGTCAAACTGGGACGTGTTCGACGAATGTTCGTTGAACGTTCGACGAACACCGTCAAACCCCATTAAAACCAATATGCGGGCTGCCGGGGCTCTGTGCAGGCCTGCCCGGGCTCTGTACGCTCCTGCCGGGGCTCTGTGCGCGGCCTGCTGGGGCTCTGTTCGGGCTGCCGGGGCTCTGTTTGGGCGTGCCAGGGCTCTGTGCGGCCTGCCGGGGCTCTGCGGGCTGCCAGGGCTCTGTGCGGGCTGCCGGGGCTCTGTACGGGTCTGCCAGGGCACTGTACGGGCCTGCCGGGGCTCTGTGCGGCCTGCCGGGGCTCTGTGGGCTGCCGGGGCTCTGTGCGGGCTGCTGGGGCTCTGTGCATGTGTGCAGGCATCGTCCAATGGGACTACAAGTCCCATCGGATGATGCCTGCTACAGTGACAGTGATTGACACATTAGCCAATGATGGGACAGTAGTAGTCCCATCATCCGGCTAATGTGTTGAATGAAAAAAATATATATACATACTACATACATACTAGATATATACTACATACAGTACATTCATACATTACACACAATACATACATATATAAAGTTTTTTCGTGCCGACGGTCCGCCAAAACACGACGGATCCGTTGCACTACGGACGCGACATTTGGCCACACGTCGCGATCCGTCGCTAATACAAGTCCATGGGTAAAAAACGCATCCTGCGAGCACATTGGCAGGATCCGTTTTTTTCCCAAAACGACGGATTGCTAAAAATGCAAGTGTGAAAGTAGGCCTTTCTATTATATATCTATGGATATATCTATCTATAGATATATTTATAGATAGATATATCTATAGATACATAGATGTATCTATCCATATATCTGGCTGCTTTCACACATCAGGTGTTTGCCATCAGGCACAATCCGGCGAGTTTTGAAAAAAACGGATCCGGTGGGAAAAAAAAACGGATCCGGCGGAAAAAAATGGATCCTGCGGAAAAAAACGGATCCGGCTTAAAAAATGGATCCGGCGGAAAAAACAGATCCGGAGGAAAAAACGGATCCTGCGGAAAAAAAACAGAACCGGCGGAAAAAAACGGATGCAGTGGAAAAAAACGGATACATTTTATTCAAAACTCGCCGGATTGTGCCTGACGGCAAAAACCTGATGTGTGAAAGCAGCCAGATATATGGATAGATACATCTATGTATCTATAGATATATCTATCTATAAATATATCTATAGATAGATATATCCATAGATATATAATAGAAAGGCCGATGTTTCTAATGCTACTTTCACACTTGCATTTTTAGCAATCCGTCGTTTTGGTAAAAAAAAGGATGCGTTTTTTACCCATAAACTTGTATTAGCGACGGATGGCCACATGTCGTGTCCGTCGTGCAGCGGATCCCTCATGTTTTGGCGGACCGTCGGCACGAAAAAACATTCAAGTGAACTTTTTTTGTCCGTCGTGTCCGCCATTTTCTACCATGCATGTGAGGCTGAAACTCCGCCCCCTCCTCCCCGGACTTCAGAATGGGCAGCAAATGCGTTGAAAAACTGCATCCGCTGCCCACGTCGTGCACAAATTTCACGTGTGTCGGTACGTCGGCCCGACGCATAGCGACGGACCCGTACCGACGCAAGTGTGAAAGAGGCCTTAATGAGCGTTGAATTTTTTAAAAAAGGAAAAAAAAAACGTGTGGACTTCCGCGCAGTTTTCTGCGCCAGAGGGGGAAAGCCAATATCTGTAGCCTGCTATGAATATCAGCCCGCAGCTGTCTGCGTAGCCTTTACTGGCTATTAAAATAGGTGGACCCCCCAAAAAAGTGATGTGGGGTCCCCATTTTTTTTTAGCCAGAAAGGCTACGCAGACAGCTGCGGGCTGATATTCATAGCCTAGAGGGGCCATGGATATTGCCCCCCCCCCCCTCGGCTACAAATACCAGTCCGCAGCCGCCCTGGAAATCGCGCACCTGTAAGATGCGCCAATTCAGGCACTTAGCCCCTCTCTTCCCACTCCCATGTAGCGGTGGGATATGGGGTAGTAAGGGGTTAATGTCACCTTGCTATTGTAAGGTGACATTAAGCCGGGTTAATAACGGAGAGGCGTCAATAAGACGCCTATCCATTATTAATCCAATAGTAATAAAGGGTTAATAAAACACTCACACATTAGGAAAAATATATTTTAACATTCTTCATTTAACCATACTTACCATACTTCAGCGCCTTCAAAAAACGTAAAATAATAAACCGTATACTACCTGTCCACCGTAGTCCAATTAATAACGAGTGTCCCATGACGATCTCCCCTATAGAACAGTGACATGGGGTGATGTCACTGCTCTATAGGACCGTCAGTGACACACTGACAGGAGACAATGGTTCCTGCAGTGCATCACTGAGGTTACTATAGTTCAAAGTCTCACTTTATGGCAATTGCTGCGTGGGAAAATTTCTCACACAGCAATGCCAAAAGTGAGACTAGGGACTATTTTTTTTACAGCGGTTAGGAATACAGTGCGGAAGGATACCTTCCTCCCGTCATTGAATTCCTGGAGCCCTTGGAGAGCGGTCGCATCAGCTGATGCTGCCGTTCTCCACAGGAGATCGTCGTGGGACACTCGTGGATTTCTGCGGACAGGGAGTATATTGGTTGTTTGTTATTTTAATCTTTTTTTTTACAGATGACACTGGTTTCGGGGATCAAAATGACAAGTAATGGTGAGTATGTAATCTGTTATATGTACTGTAAGTCTGTATGTATGTATTGTATGTAATGTATAAATGTACTGTATGTAGTATGTATGTAGTATGTAAGTATGTATGTAGTATTTTTTTTTTTTTTTTTACATTCAACGCATTAGCCGGATGAAGGGACTACTACTGTCCCATCATTTGCTAATGTGTCAATCACTGTCACTGTAGCAGGCATCGTCCGATGGGACATGTAGTCCCATCGGACGATACCTGCACACACGCACAGAGCCCCGGCAGGCCACACAGAGCCCCGACAGGCCACACAGAGCCACGGTAGGCCGCACAGAGCCCCGGCAGGCCCGTACAGATCCCCGGCAGCCCCCACAGAGCCCCGGCAGGCTGCACAGAGCCCTGGCAGGCCCACACGGAGCCCCAGCAGGCCAACACAGAGCCCCGGCAGCCCGCACATAGCCCCGACAGGCTGCACAGAGCCCCGGCAGGCCCATACAGAGCCCCGGCAGGCCTGCACAGAGCCCTGGCAGCCAGCACAGATCCCCGGCAGGCCCATACAGATCCCCGGCAGGCCCGTACAGATCCCCAGCAGGCCCGCACAGAGCCCCGGCAGCCCGCACAGAGCCCCGGCAGGCCACACAGAGCCCCGGCAGGCCCGCACAGAGACCTGACAGCCCGCACAGAGCCCCACGGTCACGCACAGACCCCGCACACACACACACGCAGTCTCCGCCCACGCACCACCCACACTCCATTATACTGCATCATTGCACTATGGGAACTTCCGATTCCGGTATCCGATATCGCAAAAGTATTGGAACTCGGTATTGGAATTCTGATACAGTGAATATCGGCCGATACCCGATGTTTGCAGTATCGGAATGCTCAACACTATTCAGCACAGATCTTTTGGTCAACGAACAGTTATCGAACAGGAACTCGAACAGCCGAATTTTAAGCAAATTGTTCAAGTTTGACGAACGACTCGAACACCGCCCAAAACAGCTCAAATTTGAAATTGGCGAGCAGTTCGACTCGAACACTGCTCATCTCTAAAGGCGGCTGGAGCAGCCCCGATAACAGCAGAAAATGGCGGCTGGTGAGTTTTCTACTACAGGCAGGGAACAGACATTACCGACGGTGAAATTAAAAAAAAAAACAGAATGTACCAGGGCCCTGCACCTTAGCAAGCTCCAAACATAAATGCCAGTATGCAAGTCACCATATTCCTGACAAGCACATAGTTCCAGACAGATCCACATGTGATATGCAACTATGCACTGGACTAGATGCCTATGCTGCACCATACTATGATTTATATTTAATGCTGGATTTTTTTCCCTCAATGATATAGTACTGATACATTCTGTAGCGCTGAACAGAACCAGCAAGCATTCATGTGGGGGACAATTTCAAAGAAGCCAATTAACCTATCTATATATAAGAAGCATCGTGATTACTCGCTTATCCCACCCCCTGCACAGTAGCTCTGCCTCCCCCCACATCACCACACACAATCCCGCCCCCCACCACAACACCACACATAATCCCACCCCCAACACATCACCACACACAATCCCGCCCCCCACCCCATTACCACACATAATCCCGCCCCCCATCACATCACCACACACAATCCCGCCCCCAACACATCACCACACATAATCCCGCCCCCCACCCCATTACCACACATAATCCTGCCCCCCACCCCATTACCACACATAATCCCGCCCCTCACCACATCACCACACATAATCCCACCCCATCACCACACACAATAGCGCCCCCCCACCCATCACCACAAATAATACCGCCCTCCCACCCCATCACCACACACAATCCTGCCCCCCCACCCCATCACCTTACACAATCCCACCCCATCACCACACACAATCCCACCCCCCTACCCCATCACCACAAACAATCCCACCCCCCCACCCCATCACCACACACAATCCCACCCCCCCACCCCATCACCACACACAATCCCGCCCCCCACCCCATCACCACACACAATCCCGCCCCCCACCCCATCACCACACACAATCCCACCCCCCCACCCCATCACCACACACGATCCCCCCCACCCCATCACCACACACAATCCCGCCCCCCCACCCCATCACCACACACAAAACCCCCCCCCACCCCATCACCACACACAATCTCGCCCCCCCACCCCATCACCACACACAATCCCACCCCCCCACCCCATCACCACACACGATCCCCCCACCCCATCACCACACACAATCCCGCCCCCCCACCCCATCACCACACACAAAACCCCCCCCACCCCATCACCACACACAATCCCGCCCCCCCACCCCATCACCACACACAATCCCGCCCCCCCCACCCCATCACCACACACAATCCTGCCCCCCCACCCCATCACCACACACAATCCCGCCCCCCCACCCCATCACCACCCCATTACCACCCATAATTCCGCCACCCACCCCATTACCACACATAATCGCGCCCCCCCACCCCATTACCACACATAATCCCACCCACCGGCCCCATTACCACACATAATCCCACCCCCCACCACGTTACCACACATAATCTCGCCCCCCCACCACATTGCCGTGCATAATCACGCCCCCACCACATTACTACACATAATCCTGCCCCCCACATCACTCTCACTAATCCTGCCCCCTGCATAGTAGCTCCGCCCTCACCATATCACCACACATAATCCCACCCCTCACCACATCAGCATATAATCCCGCCCCCAACACATCACCACACATAATTCTGCCTCCCCACCCCATCACCACCCACAATCCCGCCCCCCACCCCATTACCACACATAATCCCGCCCCTCACCACATCACCACACATAATCCCGCCCCCAACACATCACCACACATAATCCCGCCCCTCCCCACCCCATTACCACACATAATCCTGCCCCCCACCCCATTACCACACATAATCCCGCCCCTCACCACATCACCACACATAATCCCACCCCATCACCACACACAATAGCGCCCCCCCACCCATCACCACAAATAATACCGCCCCCCCACCCCATCACCACACACAATCCTGCCCCCCCACTCCATCACCTTACACAATCCCACCCCCCCACCCCATCACCACACACAATCCCACCCCATCACCACACACAATCCCACCCCCCCACCCCATCACCACACACAATCCCGCCCCCCACCCCATCACCACACACAATCCCGCCCCCCCACCCCATCACCACACACAATCCCCCCCACCCCATCACCACACACAATCCCGCCCCCCCACCCCATCACCACACACAAAACCCCCCCCACCCCATCACCACACACAATCCCGCCCCCCCACCCCATCACCACGCACAATCCCGCCCCCCCACCCCATCACCACACACAATCCCGCCCCCCCACCCCATCACCACCCCATTACCACCCATAATTCCGCCACCCACCCCATTACCACACATAATCCCACCCACCGGCCCCATTACCACACATAATCCCACCCCCACCACGTTACCACACATAATCTCGCCCCCCCACCACATTGCCGTGCATAATCACGCCCCCACCACATTACTACACATAATTCTGCCCCCCACATCACTCTCACTAATCCTGCCCCCTGCATAGTAGCTCCGCCCTCACCATATCACCACACATAATCCCACCCCTCACCACATCAGCATATAATCCCGCCCCCAACACATCACCACACATAATTCTGCCTCCCCACCCCATCACCACCCACAATCCCGCCCCTCACCCCATCACCACACACAACCCCGACCCCATTACCACATATAATCCCGCCTCCCACCACATTATCACACATAATCCTGCCCCCCACCACATTACCACACATAATCCCACCCCCACCACATTACCACACATAATCCCGCCCCCACCACATCACCACACATAATCCCACCCCATACCACATTACCACACATAATCCCACCCCCCCACCACATTATCACACATAATCCCCCCACCACATTACCACACACAATCCCGCCCCCCACCACCTTACCACACACAATCCCATCCCCCCACCACATTACCACACACAATCCCGCCCCCACCACATTACCACACATAATCCTGCCCCACCACATCACCATACATAATCCCGCCCCCCAAAAAACTTTACCACACATAATCCCCCATCACATTACCACACATAATCCCGCCCCCCACCACATTACCATACATAATCCCGCCCCCCGCCACATCACCACACATAATGCCGCCCCCCACCACATTACCACACATAATCCCGCCTCCCACCACATTATCACACATAATCCCGCCTCCCACCACATTACTATGCATAATCCCGCCCCCCACCACATTATCACACATAATCCTGCCCCCCACCACATTACCACACATAATCCCGCCCCCACCACATTACCACACAATCCCGCCCCCCTACCACATTACCACACATAATCCTGCCCCCCACCACATTATCACACACAATCCCCCCACCACATTACCACACACAATCCCGCCCCCCACCACATTACCACACACAATCCCGTCCCCCCACCACATTACCACACACAATCCCGCCCCCACCACATTACCACACATAATCCTGCCCCACTACATCACCACACATAATCCCGCCCCCCACCACATCTCCACACTTAATCCCGCCCCCCTACCACATTACCACACATAATCCTGCCCCACCACATTACCACACATAATCCCGCTCCCCACTACATTATCACACACAATCCCGTCCCCACACATTAAATTGTACCTGGTAGAAGTCAACGAAAAATCTTTGAAAATGGCGAAAATGACTATACATTTAATTGTGTTCACAGAGAAGTTTTAACTTAATTTGTTTCGTTATGAAATTTGTTTAGATGCTGGAATTAAAAAAAGCACATCTTACTGAATCCAGTTTGTTTTTTATTTTACACTGTGAATAAAATGTATTAGTATTATTATGCAGATTTTTAATGATTATTATTATTAACTTCATTTTAAGTTACTTTACCACCTGCGTAAGCGCTATTGAATGTTGTCATTATTTACTTTAGTTTAATCACCAGCAGCGTTAATTAGATAGCAATGAACGTGCCGAGCATTAGCTGGCTCGAAACAACTAGTATAGTATATACCTGTATGTCATCTCTTCTGTATATACTATATACACCTGTATGTCATTTCCCCTGTATATAGTATTTACTTGTATGTCATCTCCCCTGTATATAGTATATACCTGCTGTATGTCATCTCCTCCTCTATATACCTATGTGTCATCTCCTCTTTTATATAGTATATACCTGTATGTCATCTCCTCCTGTATATAGTATACACGTGTGTCATCTCCCCCTGTATATAGTATATAACTGTAAGTCATCTCCTGTATATAGTATATACCTGTGTGTCATCTGCTCCTGTATATAGTATATACCTGTGTGTCATCTCCTCCTGTATATAGTATATACCTGTGTCATCTCCTCCTGTATATAGTATATACCTGTGTGTCATCTCCTCCTATATATAGTATATACTTGTATGTCATCTCCTGTATATAGTATATACCTGCTGTATGTCATCTCCTCCTCTATATACCTATGTGTCATCTCCTCTTTTATATAGTATATACCTGTATGTCATCTCCTCCTGTATATAGTATGTACCTGTATGTCATCTCCTCCTGTATATAGTATTAACCTGTGTGTCATCTCCTCCTGTATATAGTATATACCTGTGTGTCATCTGCTCCTTTATATAGTATATATCTGTGTCATCTCCTCCGGTATATAGTATATATGTGTGTCATCTCCCCTGTATATAGTCTATACCTGTGTGTCATCTCCTCCTGTATATAGTATATACCTGTGTCATCTCCTCCTGTATATAGTATATATATATGTCATCTCCTCCTGTATATAGTCTATACCTGTGTGTCATCTCCTCCTTTATATAGTATATACCTGTGTCATCTCCTCCTGTATATAGTATATACGTGTGTCATCTCCCCTGTATATAGTATATACCTGTGTCATCTCCCATGTATATAGTATGTACCTGTGTCATCTCCCATGTATATAGTATGTACCTGTATGTCATCTCCCCTGTATATAGTATATACCAGTGTTATCTCCTCCTGTATATAGTATAAACCTGTCATCTCCCCTGTATATAGTATATATGTGTCATCTCCTCCTGTATATAGTATATACCTGTGTGTCATCTCCTCCTGTATATAGTATATACCTGTGTGTCATCTCCTCCTGTATATAGTATATACCTGTGTGTCATCTCCCCTGTATATAGTATATACGTGTGTCATCTCCCCTGTATATAGTATATACCTGTGTCATCTCCCCTGTATATAGTATGTACCTGTATGTCATCTCCCCTGTATATAGTATATACCAGTGTGTCATCTCCTCCTGTATATAGTATATACCTGTGTGTCATCTCCTGTATATAGTATATATCTGTGTGTCATCTCCCCTGTATATAGTATATATCTGTATGTCATCTCCTCCTGTATTAGACCGCGTTCACACGTTATTTGGTCACTATTTTTACCTCAGTATTTGTAAGCTAAATTGGCAGCCTGACAAATCCCCAGCCAACAGGAAGCCCTCCCCCTGGCAGTATATATTAGCTCACACATACACATAATAGACAGGTCATGTGACTGACAGCTGCCGTATTTCCTATATGGTACATTTGTTGCTCTTGTAGTTTGTCTGCTTATTAATCAGATTTTTATTTTTGAAGGATAATACCAGACTTGTGTGTGTTTTAGGGCGAGTTTCATGTGTCAAGTTGTGTGTGTTGAGTTGCATGTGGCTACATGCATGTAGCAACTTTTGTGAGATGAGTTTTGTGTGGCGACATGCGCGTAGCAACTTTTTGTGTGTCGAGTTGCATGTGACAGGTTAGTGTAGTAAGTGTTGTGCAGCAAGTTTTGCGCGTGGCGAGTTTTATGTGTGGTGCGTTTTGAGTATGTGCAAGTTTTGTGTAAGGCAACTTTTGCATGTGTTGCAACTTTTGTGCATGTGGCAATTTTTCCAAGTGTGCAAGTTTTGTGTGTTGCGAGTTTTCCATGAGGTGAGTTTTGCACGTGTGGCGAGTAGAGTTGAGCGACCTTGACCTTTTTAGAGTCGAGCCGATTTTCGCGAAACCCGACTATCTCAAAAGTCGGGTCGAGTGAAATCGGCCGATTATGACGTAAAGTCGGGATCGACCGAAACACGAAACCCAATGCAAGTCAATGGGGCAGCATAGTCGGCAGTGAGTGGGGGCCAGGAAAACACCTAGAGTGCCCATTTTAATGTCAAAACCATCCATTCTTCTTAATGAAGCTTGTCAAGCGTAATTTACCTTATAATAATTGGAAGGCATTTGAAATTGGGGGTCATTTGGCTAAAGTTGTGGTGGGTAGGGCTGGTTCAAGTAATTAGTGGGCCCAGGAAATCTGGACCACGTCACGGCAGTGGAGCAGGGAGAGGTAAGTATTTCAACTTTGCAAGTGCTGTGAACCTGAGCAAGCAGGGGGGGGCCCACTCGTTGGCATTGGCACTGGCACAGGGCCCCTCAAAGTACAGCGGTGTGTTTGCACGGCGGGGGCGCCTCCCACCGGCAGCAACACTTTTGCGTACCATGAGAGGCCCTGTGCCAGTGACGTCGCCAACTAGTATTCCTCCCCCCACCTGATGAAGGAACCTGCACTTTCATCTGCACCTTCCTGTTTGTCCCCGTGTAAGGTGGTATGGTATGCGGGAAGGGGGACCTGACTTTCAGCAGGGTCACAATCTTGCAGTGTAGCGTGCACGGGAAATGTTGCGTTATGGGTCAATGTACCAGCAGACTCATCTATCACTGGCTGGGCAATGGGCAGGATGAGGAGGAAACACAGATATAGGCCCAAAGAATAAAGTGGGCTAAATGCAGTTCAAAATTGGTAACACAGGACTAATCAGGGGGCATTGCAGTGGAGGACAACTGGAATGAGAGGCTGACACAGAGAGTAGGCCCAAATCAGTAAGTAGTCGAAATGCAGTTCAAAATTGGCAACAGTAGTAAACAGGCGGCACAGCTTTGTTCAGTGGAGGAGAACAGCAAGGAGTGGCAGACACCGATAGTAGGCCCCAACCCAACTAGTAGGCCAAATGCAGTCTAACATTAACAACTACTTAACGAGCGCCTGAAAACGGAATTTCAGGACAGGAAACCAGGAGAACAGCAAGGAGCGGCAGACACCGATAGTAGGCCCCAAACCAACTAGTACGCCAAATGCAGTTGTTCCGTTTAACCACAATTTAATGAGAGCCTGAAGATAGAAGTTCAGGAAAGGCAACCTGGAGAACACCTTGGAGTGGAACACACCATCTCTCTACACCCCATACCCAATTTGTAGGCCTAATGCAGCGTAGTTTCCAACAACTACTAAACGAGAGCATGATGATCGAAGCATTGGCGAGGAAACCTGGGGAACACCTTGGAGTGGAACACACCATCTCTCTACAGTGGAACACACCATCTCTCTATACCCCATACCCAATTTGTAGGCCTAATGCAGCGTAGTTTCCAACAACTACTAAACGAGAGCCGGAAGATCGAAGCAATGGAGAGGAAACCTGGGGAACACCTTGGAGTGTAACACACCATCTCTCTACACCCCATACCCAATTTGTAGGCCTAATGCAGCGTAGTTTCCAACAACTACTAAACGAGAGCCGGAAGATCGAAGCAATGGAGAGGAAACCTGGGGAACACCTTGGAGTGTAACACACCATCTCTCTACACCCCATACCCAATTTGTAGGCCTAATGCAGCGTAGTTTCCAACAACTACTAAACGAGAGCCGGAAGATCGAAGCAATGGAGAGGAAACCTGGGGAACACCTTGGAGTGGAACACACCATCTCTCTACAGTGGAACACACCATCTCTCTACACCCCATACCCAATTTGTAGGCCTAATGCAGCGTAGTTTCCAACAACTACTAAACGAGAGCCGGAAGATCGAAGCTCAGGAAAGGCAACCTGGGGAACACCTTGGAGTGTAACAAACCCTCTCTCTACACCACGGAAGGGCTGATTCTTAGGAAGGAAGGCTGTCGGAAAGAAGCAGGGCGCGTCCGAGGGTGATTATATTCTTATTAGGTATATACTCACCCTCGGACGCGCCCTGCTTCTTTATTTGTAATGAATGTTTATTTGCAATGTGGTTTTGACTTACTCTATTTTTTTGGTAAATAATGATTTTATTATTTTCATTGTTTTGCATCTTCTTGGCAATAATATAAAGAAGACGCGACAGGACAACACTCGGTGGATGCCATATCTGTGTTTAAAATTGAAAAAACCTTTCAGTTAACTACTTGCAGGAGAAAGTTATTGTAGCTGGTGGCCATTTTTAGTACTGTACCAGATTTTTGTTGTATGTGTTTGTTTTTAATGTTAAAATGTCTGCATTTGATATCTCTCCAGTATTTTCTTTTTTATAAGCAAAATACTTATTTTTATATTTTCTGATGTTGGTTCCAGGGGTACACGGGCAGCAGTGGTGTGGTCAGTGGAGGCCTAGTGGAAGGAGTGACCGCAGACAGGCATCGAAGGCCTAAAATAATAACACATGGCTGTAGGCAATTTTAAATTGGTTCCAGGGGTACACGGGCAGCAGTGGTGTGGTCAGTGGAGGCCTAGTGGAAGGAGTCACCGCAGACAGGCATCGAAGGCCTAAAATAATAACACATGGCTGTAGGCAATTTTAAATTGGTTCCAGGGGTACACGGGCAGCAGTGGTGTGGTCAGTGGAGGCCTAGTGGAAGGAGTAACCGCAGACAGGCATCGAAGGCCTAAAATAATAACACATGGCTGTAGGCAATTTTAAATTGGTTCCAGGGGTACACGGGCAGCAGTGGTGTGGTCAGTGGAGGCCTAGTGGAAGGAGTGACCGCAGACAGGCATCGAAGGCCTAAAATAATAACACATGGCTGTAGGCAATTTTAAATTGGTTCCAGGGGTACACGGGCAGCAGTGGTGTGGTCAGTGGAGGCCTAGTGGAAGGAGTGACCGCAGACAGGCATCGAAGGCCTAAAATAATAACACATGGCTGTAGGCAATTTTAAATTGGTTCCAGGGGTACACGGGCAGCAGTGGTGTGGTCAGTGGAGGCCTAGTGGAAGGAGTGACCGCAGACAGGCATCGAAGGCCTAAAATAATAACACATGGCTGTAGGCAATTTTAAATTGGTTCCAGGGGTACACGGGCAGCAGTGGTGTGGTCAGTGGAGGCCTAGTGGAAGGAGTCACCGCAGACAGGCATCGAAGGCCTAAAATAATAACACATGGCTGTAGGCAATTTTAAATTGGTTACAGGGGTACACGGGCAGCAGTGGTGTGGTCAGTGGAGGCCTAGTGGAAGGAGTGACCGCAGACAGGCATCGAAGGCCTAAAATAATAACACATGGCTGTAGGCAATTTTAAATTGGTTCCAGGGGTACACGGGCAGCAGTGGTGTGGTCAGTGGAGGCCTAGTGGAAGGAGTGACCACAGACAGGCATCGAAGGCCTAACATAACAAAAATGTCAATACAATGGTATTGTCAGTGGCAGGCATTGAAGGATGTCAGCGCATAGACTAAACATTGGTGGAGCTGTGAGATAATTTTGCAAGTGGTAGAGCACTGTTTGAGCTGGGGTGGGGGGAAACTGTCTTGTGGCCGGCGGTACAGGCCCAGGGCCCCTCATATTACAACGGTGTGTCTGACGTTGGGTGCGCACCACCACCGCCAGAGACACTTTATTGTACTAGGAGGGACCCAGTGGCAGTGCCGTCGACCAAAAGCGGGCTCACCCACCTCTTCAGACAAACTGCACTCTCACGGGTGCTGTCGCCAAGTGTCGATACCACGGCCCCGTGTGGGGAGTTTGCCATTTAGTGAGGTGTAAACATGTCGTATGCTGGACAATCAGGTGCAGAAAATTACGAGATTGGAAAAGGCATTCAGAATAGTCCACAGGCAAGACCTTTTCATAGGAAAGCTAGGTGTCAGCCGGGCAAGGTGGGGCAAAAGATTTCGAAATCCAGTTGTGGTTCATTTTAATGAAGGTTAGATCATCTACATTTTGGGTAGCCAGACGAGTCCTTTTTTCTGTTAGTATTGAACCTGCAGCACTGAATACTCTTTCTGATAGGACACTAGCTGCCGGGCAAGCAAGCTCCTGCAATGCATATTCTGCCAATTCTGGCCAGGTGTCTAATTTTGATGCCCAGTAATCAAATGGGAATGACGGTTGAGGGAGAACATCGATAAGGGATGAAAAATAGTTTGTAACCATACTGGACAAATGTTGTCTCCTGTCACTTTGAATTGATGCTGCAGTACCTGTCCTGTCTGCGGTCATAGCAAAATCACTCCACAACCTGGTCAGAAAACCCCTCTGGCCAACGCCACTTCTGATTTCTGCCCCTCTAACTCCTCTGGTCTGCTGGCCCCTGCAGCTCGTGTGAGAACGATCACGGGCGCTGTGTGCAGGGAATGCCAGAAGCAAACGGTCAACAAGAGTTGATTGTTTGGTTGCTAATATTAGTTCCAAGTTCTCATGTGGCATTATATTTTGCAATTTGCCTTTATAGCGAGGATCAAGGAGGCAGGCCAACCAGTAATCGTCATCATTCATCATTTTAGTAATGCGTGTGTCCCTTTTGAGGATACGTAAGGCATAATCCGCCATGTGGGCCAAAGTTCCAGTTCTCAAATCTGCGGTTGTGCTTGGTTGAGGGGCAGTTTCAGGCAAATCCACGTCACTTGTGTCCCTCAAAAAACCAGAACCCGGCCTTGCCGCGCCACCAATTTCCAGTGGCCCCGGAAAAGCTTCCTCATTAAAAATATAATCATCCCCATCATCCTCCTCGTCCTCCTCCTCCTCTTCGCCCGCTACCTCGTCCTGTACACTGCCCTGGCCAGACAATGGCTGACTGTCATCAAGGCTTTCCTCTTCCTCAGCTGCAGACGCCTGATCCTTTATGTGCGTCAAACTTTGCATCAGCAGACGCATTAGGGGGATGCTCATGCTTATTATGGCGTTGTCTGCACTAACCAGCCGTGTGCATTCCTCAAAACACTGAAGGACTTGACACATGTCTTGAATCTTCGACCACTGCACACCTGACAACTCCATGTCTGCCATCCTACTGCCTGCCCGTGTATGTGTATCCTCCCACAAAAACATAACAGCCCGCCTCTGTTCACACAGTCTCTGAAGCATGTGCAGTGTTGAGTTCCACCTTGTTGCAACGTCTATGATTAGGCGATGCTGGGGAAGGTTCAAAGAACGCTGATAGGTCTGCATACGGCTGGAGTGTACGGGCGAACGGCGGATATGTGAGCAAAGTCCACGCACTTTGAGGAGCAGGTCGGATAACCCCGGATAACTTTTCAGGAAGCACTGCACCACCAGGTTTAAGGTGTGAGCCAGGCAAGGAATGTGTTTCAGTTGGGAAAGGGAGATGGCAGCCATGAAATTCCTTCCGTTATCACTCACTACCTTGCCTGCCTCAAGATCTACAGTGCCCAGCCACGACTGCGTTTCTTTCTGCAAGAACTCGGACAGAACTTCCGCGGTGTGTCTGTTGTCGCCCAAACACTTCATAGCCAATACAGCCTGCTGACGTTTGCCAGTAGCTGCCCCATAATGGGAGACCTGGTGTGCAACAGTGGCAGCTGCGGATGGAGTGGTTGTGCGACTGCGGTCTGTGGACGAGCTCTCGCTTCTGCAGGAGGACGAAGAGGAGGAGGAGGAGGTGCGAACGGCTACAGCCAATTGTTTCCTAGACCGTGGGCTAGGCAGAACTGTCCCAAACTTGCTGTCCCCTGTGGACCCTGCATCCACCACATTTACCCAGTGTGCCGTGATGGACACGTAACGTCCCTGGCCATGCCTACTGGTCCATGCATCTGTTGTCAGGTGCACCTTTGTGCTCACAGATTGCCTGAGTGCATGGACGATGCGCTCTTTAACATGCTGGTGGAGGGCTGGGATGGCTTTTCTGGAAAAAAAAGTGTTGACTGGGTAGCTCGTAGCGTGGTACAGCGTAGTCCATCAGGGCTTTGAAAGCTTCGCTTTCAACTAACCGGTAGGGCATCATCTCTAACGAGATTAGTCTAGCTATGTGTGCGTTCAAACCCTGTGTACGCGGATGCGAGGCTAAGTACTTCCTTTTTCTAACCATAGTCTCATGTAGGGTGAGCTGGACTGGAGAGCTGGAGATCGTGGAACTAGCGGGGGTGCCGGTGGACATGGCAGACTGAGAGACGGTGGGAGATGGTATTGTTGCCACCGGTGCCCTAGATGCAGTGTTTCCTACTACGAAACTGGTGATTCCCTGACCCTGACGGCTTTGGCCTGGCAAAGAAACCTGCACAGATACTGCAGGTGGTGCGGAAAATGGTGGCCCTACACTGCCGGAAGGGATGTTGCGTTGCTGACTAGCTTCATTGGCCGAGGGTGCTACAACCTTAAGGGACGTTTGGTAGTTAGTCCAGGCTTGCAAATGAATGGTGGTTAAATGTCTATGCATGCAACTTGTATTGAGACTTTTCAGATTCTGTCCTCTGCTTAAGGTAGTTGAACATTTTTGACAGATGACTTTGCGCTGATCAATTGGATGTTGTTTAAAAAAATGCCAGACTGCACTCTTTCTAGCATCGGATACCTTTTCAGGCATTGCAGACTGAGCTTTAACCGGATGGCCACGCTGTCCTCCAACAGGTTTTAGCTTTGCCACGCGTTTTGGGCAAGATACGGGCCCGGCAGATGGAACCTGTTGCGATGTTGATGCCTGCTGCGGCCCCTCCTCCTCCGCTTCAGAACTGCTGCCGCCTGCACCCTGTTCCCCCAATGGCTGCCAATCGGGGTCAAGAACTGGGTCATCTATTACCTCTTCTTGTAGCTCGTGTGCAACTTCGTCTGTGTCACCGTGTCGGTCGGTGGTATAGCGTTCGTGATGGGGCAACATAGTCTCATCAGGGTCTGATTCTTGATCAGCACCCTGCGAGGGCAATGTTGTGGTCTGAGTCAAAGGACCAGCATAGTAGTCTGGCTGTGCATCAGTGCACTCCATGTCAGATTCAACTTGTAATGGGCATGGACTGTTAACTGCTTCACTTTCTAAGCCAGGGACGGTATGTGTAAAGAGCTCCATGGAGTAACCCGTTGTGTCGCCTGCTGCATTCTTCTCTGTTGTTGTTTTTGCTGAAGAGGACAAGGAAGCGACTTGTCCCTGACCGTGAACATCCACTAACGACGCGCTGCTTTGACATTTACCAGTTTCACGAGAGGAGGCAAAAGAGCTAGAGGCTGAGTCAGCAAGATAAGCCAAAACTTGCTCTTGCTGCTCCGGCTTTAAAAGCGGTTTTCCTACTCCCAGAAAAGGGAGCGTTCAAGGCCTTGTGTAGCCAGACGACGAACCTGGCTCCACAGCTCCAGACTTAGGTGCAATATTTTTTTTCCCACGACCAGCTGATGCTCCACCACTACCACTACCCTCATTACCAGCTGACAATGAACGCCCCCGGCCACGACCTCTTCCACCATACTTCCTCATTGTTTTAAAAACGTAAACAAACTAACGGTATTTGTTGCTGTCACACAAATTACACGGTGAGCTATAACTTCAGTATGATTTAGCTACCCCTTTACAGGTGAGTGAGACCACAACGAAAATCAGGCACAATGTTACACACTCTGTTGTTGGTGGCAACAAATGAGAGAGATGCCACACACGCAGGACTGTCACTGAAGCACAAATGTAAATATTAATCTCCCACTGATTTGATTTTTTTTTTTTTTTTTTAAGAAAGACTTTAGGAAAAAAAAATAATAGAATAAAATGATTTTTTCAGGAAGAATTTAGAAACCAAATAAAATAAAATGATTTTTTCAGGGAGAATTTAGAAAACAAATAAAACAAAAAAAGGCTTTCTATGGCCCACTGAGTGAGAGATGACGCACACAGGAGTCAGGAGTGGCACACAAGCCCAGAGGCCAATATTTATCTCCCACTTTTTTTTTTTTTGTTCCAGGGAAAATTTATAAACCCAATAAAAAAAATAATAAATAGGCTTTCTATGGCCCACTATCTGAGAGACAGAGAGAGATGGCACGCTTAGGACTGGCACACAAGCCCAAAGGCCAATATTAATCTCCCTTTTTTTTTAAGGGAGAATTTATAAAACCAAAAAAAAATAAATAAATAGGCTTTCTATGGCCCACTATTTGTGAGAGAGATGGCACGCTCAGGACTGGCACACAAGCCTAGAGGCCAATATTAATCTCCCACTTTTTTTTTTTTTTTCCAGGGAAAATTTATAAACCCAATAAAAAAAAATAAAAATAAATAGGCTTTCTATGGCCCACTATCTGAGAGAGAGAGATGGCACGCTTAGGACTGGCACACAAGCCCAAAGGCCAATATTAATCTCCCACTGATTGATTTATTGATTTTTTCAGGTAGAATTTAGAACCCAAATAAAGCAAAAAAAAAAAAAAAATGGGCTTTCTATGGCCCACTGAGTGAGTGATGATGCACACAGGAGTCAGGAGTGGCACACAAGCCCTGAGGCCAATATTTTTCTCCCACTGATTGATGTAGTGATTTTTTCAGGTAGATTTTAGAACCAAAATCAAGCAAAAAAATAAATAGGCTTTCTATGGCCCACTGAGTGAGTGATGATGCACACAGGAGTCAAGAGTGGCACACAAGCCCTGAGGCCAATATTTTTCTCCCACTGATTGATGTAGTGATTTTTTCAGGTAGATTTTAGAACCCAAATCAAGCAAAAAAATAAATAGGCTTTCTATGGCCCACTGAGTGAGAGATGACACAGACAGGGATGGCACTCTAGCAGAAATGTCAATCTTAATCTCCCACAAAAAAAAAAAAAAAAACAGGGAGTGTCCTTCAATTACTATCTCCCTGCAGTAATCTCAGCCAGGTATGGCAGGCAGCAATAAGGAGTGGACTGATGCACAAATTAAATAAAAAGTGTGTACAAACCAAAAAGATAGCTGTGCAGAAAGGAAGGAACAAGAGGATTTGTGCTTTGAAAAAAGCAGTTGGTTTGCACAGCGGCGTACACACAGCAATGCAGCTATCAGGGAGCCTTCTAGGGCAGCCCAATGAGCTACAGCGCTGAGGGGAAAAAAAAAAAAATGTAGCTTCCACTGTCCCTGCACACCGAAGGTGGTGTTGGGCAGTGAAAATCGCTACAGCACAAGCGGTTTGGTGGTTAATGGACCCCGCCTAACGCTATCCCTGCTTCTGATGAAGCGGCAGCAACCTCTCCCTAAGCTCAGATCAGCAGCAGTAACATGGCGGTCGGCGGAAACTCCCCTTTATAGCCCCTGTGACGCCGCAGACAGCAAGCCAATCACTGCAATGCCCTTCTCTAAGATGGTGGGGACCAGGACCTATGTCATCACGCTGCCCACACTCTGCGTTTACCTTCATTGGCTGAGAAATGGCGCTTTTCGCGTCATTGAAACGTGACTTTGGCGCGAAAGTCGCGTACCGCATGGCCGACCCCGCACAGGGGTTGGATCGGGTTTCATGAAACCCGACTTTGCCAAAAGTCGGCGACTTTTGAAAATGAACGACCCGTTTCGCTCAACCCTAGTGGCGAGTTTTGCGTGAGCCTAGTTTTGCATGTTACTTAGTTACATAGTTATTAAGGTTGAAGGAAGACTATAAGTCCATCTAGTTCAACCCGTAGCCTAACCTAACATGCCCTAACATGTTGATCCAGAGGAAGGCAAAAAAAACCCATGTGGCAAAGAGTAAACTCCACATTGGGGAAAAAAATTCCTTCCCGACTCCACATACGGCAATCAGACTAGTTCCCTGGATCAACGCCCTATCAAGGAATCTAGTCTATATACCCTGTAACATTATACTTTTCCAGAAAGGTATCCAGTCCCCTCTTAAATTTAAGTGATGAATCACTCATTACAACATCATACAGCAGAGAGTTCCATAGTCTCACTGCTCTTACAGTAAAGAATCCGCGTCTGTTGTTATGCTTAAACCTTTTTTCCTCCAAACGCAGAGGATGCCCCCTTGTCCCTGTTTCAGGTCTATGATTAAAAAGATCATCAGAAAGGTCTTTGTACTGTCCCCTCATATATTTATACATTAAAATAAAATCACCCCTTAGTCTTCGTTTTTCCAAAATAGCCCCTGCTGTAATTTAAAACACCTGTGGATAGGAGGCGGAAATGTATTCTTTAGCCTTCTGATCGTGCACTCCGCCTCCTAGCCACAGGTGTTTTAATTACAGCAGGTCCAATACCCCTCCACAGAGAGAGAGAATTTTAGTCTAGGAAGAGGTTTCACATGTACCCATTCAGATGGAGACGTTTATTCTCAGCGAGGTAAGGCAAGTTTATGACCTGGTATAAGAGAGATGCCGTAAAGGGGCTACCAGGTACACATAAAATTGGCCATTTTTATGCGCTAAACACTCTCATTTTTCAAATTTCTAGTGCAGTAATGCAGTTCAAATTTCATGTTTCAAGTTTGCATGTTCTGGCGCTGCAGTGTGCTGCCTTATTTACTTAACTATATACGAGTTGGCGACTCTAGGTTCAGCACCTGTTCACACTTAGCCTATGTTTGGATGTGCCGGTCAGGTTTTTGAAATGTATTCTTTAGCCTTCTGATCGTGCACTCCGCCTCCTAGCCACAGGTGTTTTAATTACAGCAGGTCCAAAACCCCTCCACAGAGAGAGAGAATTTTAGTCTAGGAAGAAGTTTCACATGTACCCATTCAGATGGAGACGTTTATTCTCAGCGAGGTAAGGCAAGTTTAGGACCTGGTATAAGAGAGATGCCGTAAAGAGGCTACCAGGTACACATAAAATTGGCCATTTTTATGCGCTAAACGCTCTCATTTTTCAAATTTCTAGTGCAGTAATGCAGTTCAAATTTCATGTTTCAAGTTTGCATGTTCTAGCTCTGCAGTGTGCTGCCTTATTTACTTAACTATATACGAGTTGGCGACTCTAGGTTCAGCACCTGTTCACACTTAGTCTATGTTTGGATGTGCCGGTCAGGTTTTTGAAATGTATTCTTTAGCCTTCTGATCGTGCACTCCGCCTCCTAGCCACAGGTGTTTTAATTACAGCAGGTCCTATACCCCTCCACAGAGAGACAGAATTTTAGTCTAGGAAGAGGTTTCACATGTACCCATTCAGATGGAGATGTTTATTCTCAGCGAGGTAAGGCAAGTTTAGGACCTGGTATAAGAGAGATGCCGTAAAGGGGCTACCAGGTACACATAAAATTGGCCATTTTTATGCGTTAAACGCTATCATTTTTCAAATTTCTAGTGCAGTAATGCAGTTCAAATTTCATGTTTCAAGTTTGCATGTTCTAGCGCTGCAGTGTGCTGCCTTATTTACTTTATTGTACAAAGTTTTGTGGCTGTAGCTGTGACGGTGCAGATGCCAATCCCGGACATACACACATATACACACACACACACACACACACATTCTGCTTTATATATTAGACTAGCTGAAGAGCCCGGTGTTGCCTGGGCATAGTAAATATCTGTGGTTAGTTATAGCACCTCACTTCTTTTTTTTTCCCATCACGACTCTTTTTCCTCCTCACAGCTCTCATTTTCTCCCTTACACCTCTCATTTCCCCCCTCACTCCTCTTATTTTCCCCCTCACTCTTCTCATTCCCCCCTAACATTTGTCATTTTCCGATCACTCCACTATTTTCCCTCACTCCTCTCTTTTTGCACTCACACCTTTTCATTTTCACCTCACACCTCTCATTTTACCCTCAGTATATACCTGTATGTCATCTACTCCTATATATTGTATATACCTGTATGTCATCTCCCATGTATATAGTATATAACTGCTGTGTTGTGATCCGGTGACCTTGGAGCAGCATGAGAACTTTCACTGGAGAAGGTGGTCACTATACTGACCGCAATCCTGAACTTAACACCGCAACTAGAAGTAGCCGTGGGATGTACCTAACAAGCCCTAGACACCTCGTCACAGCCGGAGGACTAAATACCCCTAAAGATGGAAATAGGAATACTATCTTGCCTCAGAGCAGATCCCCAGAGGATAGACAGCCCCCCACAAATATTGGCGGTGAGTCGGAGAGGAAAAAACATACACAGGCAGAAAAACAGGTTTTAGCACAGGAGGCCACTCTAGCTAAATAGGACAGGATAGGACAGAGTTCTGTGCGGTCAGTATTAAAACCCTTCAAAAATATCCACAGCAGAATATACAAAAACTTCCTACATCTAACTAAAGATGTAGGAGCGTATATCTGCAACTCCAGCAAATCCTACAATCAGAGCAGGAATACAAACAAAAACAAGCACACAGCAGTGTGCCACAGACACAAAAAAACCAGACACTTATCTTTGCTGAATTTGGCAGCTAGCAGGAGAAGCCAGAAAGTGATCCAACACTTCACAAGGAACATTGATCAACTGGCAAGGGCTAATGAATCCTGCACACTTAAATATCCCAGTCAGAACAGCAACTAGCAGATACACCTGGCCAGGACTGTGACTCAGAGACAACTGCATTCCCACCTACAACCACTGGAGGGAACCCAAGAGCAGAATTCACAACAGTACCCCTTCCCCCTTGAGTAGGGATCACCGAACCCTCACCAGGACCTCCAGGACGATCAGGATGAGCCAGATGAAAGGCACGGACCAAATTAGCAGCATGGACATCAGAGGCAAAAACCCAAGAATTATCCTCCTGGCCATAACCCTTCCATTTGACAAGGTACTGAAGCTTCCGCCTCGAAAAACAGGAATCCAAAATCTTCTCAACAACATATTCCAACTCCCCATCAACCGACACAGGGGCCGGAGGATCAACAGAGGGAACAACGGGCTCCACATATTTCCGCAACAAAGATCTATGGAAGACATTATGGATAGCAAAAGAGGCCGGAAGCACCAGTCGAAAAGACACCGGATTAATAATCTCAGAAATCCTATAAGGACCAATAAACTGAGGCTTAAACTTAGTAGAAGAAACCTTCATAGGAACATGACGGGAAGACAACCAGACCAGATCCCCAACCCGAAACCGGGAACCAACACACCGACGACGATTAGCAAAATGTTGAGCCTCCTCTTGAGACAACACCAAATTGTCCACTACATGAGCCCAAATCTGCTGCAACCTGTCCACCACAGAATCCACACCAGGACAGTCAGAAGGCTCAACCTGCCCAGAAGAAAAACGAGGATGAAAACCTAAATTACAAAAGAAAGGCAAAACCATGGTAGCCTTATTAGCCCGATTATTAAGGGCAAACTCGGCCAATGGCAAGAAAGCCACCCAATCATCCTGATCAGCAGACACAAAGCATCTCAAATAAGTCGCCAAAGTCTGATTAGTTCGCTCGGTCTGGCCATTTGTCTGAGGATGAAATGCAGAAGAAAAAGACAAATCAATGCCCAGCCTAGCACAAAAGGCCCGCCAAAACCTAGAAGCAAACTGGGAACCTCTGTCGGACACAATATTCTCCGGAATACCATGCAAACGAACCACATGCTGAAAAAACAACGGAACCAAATCTGAAGAGGAAGGCAATTTAGGCAAAGGCACCAAATGAACCATCTTGGAGAACCGGTCACAAACAACCCAGATAACAGACATCTTCTGGGAGACCGGAAGATCAGAAATAAAATCCATCGAAATATGCGTCCAGGGCCTCTCAGGGACTGGCAGTGGCAAAAGCAACCCACTAGCACGGGAACAACAAGGCTTGGCCCGCGCACAAGTCCCACAGGACTGCACAAAAGAACGCACATCACGCGACAATGAAGGCCACCAAAAGGACCTACCAACCAAATTTCTGGTACCAAAAATGCCAGGATGACCAGCCAACACGGAACAGTGAACCTCAGAAATCACTCTACTAGTCCATCTGTCAGGAACAAACAGTTTCCCCACAGGACAGCGGTCAGGTTTGTCAGCCTGAAATTCCTGAAGAATCCGTCGTAAATCAGGGGAAATGGCAGAAAGGACCACCCCTTCTTTCAGAATACCGACCGGTTCCAAAACCTCAGGAGAATCAGGCAAAAAACTCCTAGAGAGGGCATCAGCCTTAATATTCTTAGAACCCAGAAGGTACGAGACCACGAAATCAAAACGGGAAAAAAACAAGGACCATCGAGCCTGTCTAGGATTCAGCCGTTTAGCAGACTCGAGGTAAATCAAATTCTTATGATCGGTCAAGACCACAATACGGTGCTTAGCTCCCTCAAGCCAATGTCGCCACTCCTCAAACGCCCACTTCATAGCCAACAACTCCCGATTGCCGACATCATAATTGCGTTCAGCAGGCAAAAACTTACGGGAAAAGAAGGCACACAGTTTCATTAAGGAACCAACAGGATCCCTCTGAGACAAAACGGCCCCTGCCCCAATCTCAGAAGCGTCAACCTCAACCTGAAACGGAAGAGAAACATCCGGTTGGCGCAACACCGGAGCAGAAGTAAATCGACGTTTAAGCTCCTGAAAGGCAGAGACAGCCGCAGAGGACCAATTCGCCACATCAGGGCCTTTCTTCGTCAAATCGGTCAAGGGTTTAACCACGCTGGAAAAATTAGCAATGAAACGGCGATAACAATTTGCAAAACCCAAAAATTTCTGAAGGCTCTTCATGGATGTGGGCTGAATCCAATCATGAATGGCCTGAACCTTAACCGGATCCATCTCTGTAGACGAGGGAGAAAAAATAAAGCCCAAAAAAGAAACCACCTGCACCCCAAAGAGACACTTAGACCCTTTCATAAACAAAGCATTGTCACGAAGGATCTGAAATACCATCCTGACCTGTTGCACATGAGACTCCCAATCATCGGAAAAAATCAAAATATCGTCCAAATATACAATCAAGAATTTATCAAATAAGTCCGGAAGATATCATGCATGAAGGACTAAAAAACAGATGGAGCATTAGAGAGTCCGAATGGCATCACAAGGTATTCAAAATGGCCTTCAGGTGTGTTAAACGCAGTTTTCCATTCATCACCCTGCTTAATACGAACAAGATTATATGCCCCTCGAAGGTCAATCTTCGTAAACCAACTAGCTCCCTTAATCCTAGCAAACAAATCGGAAAGCAAAGGTAAAGGGTATTGAAACTTGACCGTGATCTTATTCAAGAGGCGATAATCTATACAGGGTCTCAAGGAACCATCTTTTTTAGCAACAAAAAAGAACCCCGCTCCCAACGGTGAAGAAGATGGCTAAATATGCCCTTTCTCCAAAGACTCCTTAATATAGCTCCGCATGGCGGTATGTTCAGGCACAGACAGGTTGAAAAGTCGACCCTTAGGAAACTTACAGCCTGGAATCAAGTCAATAGCACAATCGCAGTCCCTGTGCAGTGGAAGGAAACTGGACTTGGGCTCATCGAATACATCCTGAAAATCAGACAAAAACTGTGGAATTTCAGAAGAGGAAGAAGAAGAGATTGACATCAAAGGAACATCATTATGAACCCCCTGACAACCCCAACTAGTCACAGACATGGACTTCCAATCCAACACAGGATTATGTACCTGTAACCACGGAAAACCCAGCACGATAGCATCATGTAAGTTATGCAACACCAGAAATCGACAATCTTCCTGATGGGCTGGCGCCATGCGCATGGTCACCTGTGTCCAAAACTGGGGCTTATTTTTAGCCAAGGGTGTAGCATCAATGTCCCTTAAAGGAATAAGGTTCTGCAAAGGCTGCAAGGGAAAACCACAACGCTTGGCAAACTCAAAGTCCATTAAATTCAAGGCGGCTCCTGAATCCACAAACGCCATGACAGAAAATGATGATAATGAGCAGATCAAGGACACAGATAACAAAAATTTAGGTTGTACAGTACTGATGGTAATTGAACTGGCGATCCTCTTTGTCCGCTTAGGGCAGACAGAAATTACATGAGAAGAGTCGCCACAATAATAACAATACCTATTTTGACGTCTGAAACCTTGTTGTTCCGTTCTAGATAGAATTCTATCACACTGCATAGGCTCAGGAATTTGCTCTGAGGATAATGCCACAGCGCGCACAGTTCTGCGCTCCCGCAAGCGCCGGTCAATCTGAATGGCCAGAGACATAGATTCACTCAGAAGGGAAGGCGTGGGAAACCCCACCATAACATCTTTAACGGATTCAGAAATCCCCCTTCTGAAAATTGCCGCCAAAGCATCATTATTCCATTTAGTCAACACAGACCATTTTCTGAATTTCTGACAATACAATTCTGCCGCCTCTTGACCCTGAGACAGGGCCAACAAGGTCTTCTCAGCTTGATCCACAGAATTAGGTTCATCCTATAATAAGCCTGAAAAAAGGAGTCAATATTAAGCAAAGCCAGATTCCCAGATTCCAGGGAAAACGCCCAATCCTGCTGGTCGCCACGCAGCAGGGAGATTACAATTTTTATCTGCTGAATGGAATCACCAGAGGATCGAGGTCTCAGAGCAAAAAACAGTTTACAGTTGTTTTTAAAACTCAATAATTTGGACCTGTCACCAGAAAACAAATCAGGAATAGGAATCTTCGGTTCTAAAGCAGGAGTCTGAACAATATAATCAAAAATACCCTGCACCCTAGCAGCAAGCTGGTCTACACGAGAAGCTAATCCTTGAACATTCATGCTTGCACCAGGCTCTTCAGCTACCCAGATATTAAGAGGGAAGAGAACACAAAACAGACTGGAGAAAAAAAATAGCTCAAGACCTTTCTTCCCTTCTTCTGAGATGCATTTAACTCATTGTTGGCCAGTTGTACTGTTGTGATCCGGTGACCTTGGAGCAGCATGAGAACTTTCACTGGAGAAGGTGGTCACTATACTGACCGCAATCCTGAACTTAACATCGCAACTAGAAGTAGCCGTGGAGTGTGCCTAACAATCCTAGACAGCTCGTCACAGCCGGAGGACTAAACACCTAAAGATGGAAATAGGAATACTATCTTGCCTCAGAGCAGATCCCCAGAGGATAGACAGCCCCCCACAAATATTGGTGGTGAGTCGGAGAGGAAAAAACATACACAGGCAGAAAAACAGGATTTAGCACAGGAGGCCACTCTAACTAAATAGGACAGGATAGGATAGAGTTCTGTGCGGTCAGTATTAAAACCCTTCAAAAATATTCACAGCAGAATATACAAAAACTTCCTACATCTAATTAAAGATGTAGGAGCGTATATCTGCAACTCCAGCGAATCCTACAATCAGAGCAGGAATACAAACAAAAACAAGCACACAGTAGTGTGCCACAGACACAAAAAAACCAGACACTTATCTTTGCTGAATTTGGCAGCTAGCAGGAGAAGCCAGAAAGTGATCCAACACTTCACAAGGAACATTGATCAACTGGCAAGGGCTAATGAATCCTGCACACTTAAATATCCCAGTCAGAACAGCAATTAGCAGATACACCTGGCAAGGACTGTGACTCAGAGACAACTGCATTTTCACCTACAACCACTGGAGGGAACCCAAGAGCAGAATTCACAACACTGCTGTATGTTATCTCCTCCTCTGTATACCTATGTGTCATCTCTTTTATATAGGATATACCTCTATGTCATCTCCTCCTGTATATAGTATATACGTGTGTCATCTCCTCCTGTATATAGTATATACCTGTGTGTGTCATCTCCCCTGTATATAGTATACAGTTAGGTCCATATATATTTGGACAGAAACTACATTTTGCTAATTTTGGTTATAGACATTACCACAATGAATTTTAAACAAAACAATTCAAATGCAGTTGAATTTCAGACTTTCAGCTTTCATTTGAGGGTATCCACATTAAAATTGGATGAAGGGTTTAGGAGTTTCAGCTCCTTAACGTGTGCCACCCTGTTTTTAAAGGGACCAAAAGTAATTGGACAATTGACTCCAAGGCTATTTCATGGACAGATGTGGGTAATCCCTTCGTTATGTCATTCTCAATTAAGCAGATAAAAGGCCTGGAGTTGATTTGAGGTGTGGTGCTTGCATTTGGAAGGTTTTGCTGTGAAGTAAACATGCGGTCAAAGGAGCTCTCCATGCAGGTGAAGCAAGCCATCCTTAAGCTGCAAAAACAGAACAAAAAAACATCTGAGAAATTGCTACAATATTAGGAGTGACAAAATCTACAGTTTGGTACATCCCGAGAAAGAAAGAAAGCACTGGTGAACTCATCAATGCAAAAAGACCTGGGCGCCCACGGAAGACAACTGTGGCGGATGATCGCATAATAATCTCCATTGTGAAGAGAAACCCCTTCACAACAGCCAACCAAGTGAACAACACTCTCCAGGAGGTCGGCATATCAATATCCAAATCTACCTAAAGAGAAGACTGCATGAAAGTAAATACAGAGGGTTCACTGCACAGTGCAAGCCACTCATAAGTATCAAGAATAAAAAGGCTAGACTAGACTTTGCTAAAAAACATCTAAAAAAGCCAGCACAGTTCTGGAAGAACATTCTTTGGACAGATGAAACCAAGATCAACCTCTACCAGAATGATGGAAAGAGAAAAATATGGTGAAGGCGTGGTACAGCTCATGATCCAAAGCATACCACCTCATCTGTAAAACACGGCGGAGACAGTGTGATGGCTTGGGCATGCATGGCTGCCAGAGGCACTGGGTCACTAGTGTTTATTGATGATTTGACACAGGACAGAAGCAGCCGAATGAATTCTGAGGTATTCAGAGACATACTGTGTGCTCAGATCCAGCCAAATGCAGCCAAACTGATTGGTCGTCATTTCATACTAAAGATGGACAATGACCCAAAACATAAAGCCACCCAGGAGTTTATTAAAACAAAGAAGTGGAATATTCTTGAATGGCCAAGTCAGTCACCTGATCTCAACCCAATTGAGCATGAATTTCACTTATTAAAGACTAAACTTTAGACAGAAAGGCCCACAAACAAACAGCAACTGAAAACCACCGCAGTGAAGGCCTGGCAGAGCATCAAAAAGGGGGAAACACAGCGTCTGGTGATGTCCATGAGTTCAAGACTTCAGGCAGTCATTGCCAACAAAGGGTTTTCAACCAAGTACTAAAAATGAACATTTTATTTAAAATTATTGAATCTGTCCAATTACTTTTGGTCCCTTTAAAAACAGGGTGGCACATATTAAGGAGCTGAAACTCCTAAACCCTTCATCCAATTTTAATGTGGATACCCTCAAATGAAAGCTGAAAGTCTGAACTTCAACTGAATCTGAATTGTTTTGTTTAAAATTCATTGTGGTAATGTCTATAACCAAAATTAGAAAAATGTTGCCTCTGTCCAAATATATATGGACCTAACTGTATACCTGTGTGTCATCTGCTCCTGTATATAGTATATACCTGTATGTCATTTCCTCCTGTATACAGTTATATGAAAAAGTTTGGGCACCCCTGTTAATCTTAAGCTTAATGTTTTATAAAAATTGTTTTTTGGCAACAGCTATTTCAGTTTCATATATCTAATAACTGTTGGACACAGTAATGTTTCTGCCTTGAAATGAGGTTTATTGTACTAACAGAAAATGTGCAATCTGCATTCAAACAAAATTTGACAGGTGCATAAGTATGGGCACCCCACCAGAAAAGTGACATTAATATTTAGTAGATCCTCCTTTTGCAAAAATAACAGCCTCTAGTCGCTTCCTGTAGCTTTTAATGAGTTCCTGTATGCTGGATGAAGGTATTTTTGACCATTCCTCTTTACAAAACAATTCCAGTTCAGTTAAGTTTGATAGTCGCCGAGCATGGACAGCCCTCTTCAAATGATCCCACAGATGTTCAATGATATTCAGGTCTGGGGACTTGGATGGCCATTCCAGAACAGTGTAATTGTTCCTCTGCATGAATGCCTGAGTAGATTTGGAGTGGTGTTTTGGATCATTGTCTTGCTGAAAGATCCATCCCCTGCGTAACTTCAACTTTGTCACTGATTCATGAACATTATTGTCAAGAATCTGCTGATACTGAGAGGAATCCATGCGTCCCTCAACTTTAACAAGATTCCCGGTGCCTGCATTGGCCACACAGCCCCAAAGCATGATGGAACCTCCACCAATTTTTACTGTGGGTAGCAAGTGGTTTTTCTTGGAATGCTGTGTTTTTTGGCCGCCATGCATAACACCTTTTTGTATGACCAAACAACTCAATCTTGGTTTCATCAGTCCACAAGACTTTCTTCCAAAAAGAAATTGGCTTCTCCAAATGTGCTTTTGCATACCTCAGCTGACTCTGTTTGTGGCGTGCTTGCAGAAACGGCTTCTTTCGCATCACTCTCCCATACAGCTTCTCCTTGTGCAAAGTGCGTTGTATAGTTGACCGATGCACAGTGACACCATCTGCAGCAAGTTGATGCTGCAGCTCTCTGGAGGTGGTCTGAGGATTGTCCTTGACTGATCTCACCATTCTTCTTCTCTGCCTTTCTGATGTTTTTCTTGGCCTGCCACTTCGGGCCTTAACAAGAACTGTACCTGTGTTCTTCCATTTCCTTACTATGTTCCTCACAGTGGAAATTGACAGGTTAAATCTCTGAGACAGCTTTTTGTATCCTTCCCCTGAACAACTACGTTGAATAATCTTTGTTTTCAGATCATTAGACAGTTGTTTTGAGGAGCCCATGATGCCACTCTTCAGAGGAGATTCAAACAGGAGAACAACTTGCAAGTGGCCACTTTAAGTAGCTTTTCTCATGAATGCATGCACCTGGCTATGAAGTTCAAAGCTCAATGAGGTTAGAAAACCAAAAAAAGTGCTTTAGTAAGTCAGTAAAAAGTAGGTAGGAGTATTTAAAACAAGAAAATAAGGGTGCCCAAACTTATGCACCTGTCAAATTTTCTTTGAATGCACATTGCACATTTTCTGTTAGTACAATAAACCTCATTTCAAGGCAGAAACATTACTGTGTCCAACAGTTATTAGATATATGAAACTGAAATAGCTGTTGCAAAGAAAACTATTTTTATAAAACATTAAGCTTAAGATTAATAGGGGTGCCCAAACTTTTTCATATAACTGTATAGTATATACCTGTGTCATCTCCCCTGTATATAGTATATATGTGTGTCATCTCCTCTGTATATAGAATATACCTGTGTGTCATCTCCTCCTGTATATAGTATATATCTGTGTTATCTCCGCCTGTATTAGACCTCGTTCACACGTTATTTGCTTAGTATTTTTACCTCCGTATTTGTAAGCTAAATTGGCAGCCTGATAAATCCCCAGCCAACAGGAAGCCCTCCCCCCTGGCAGTATATATTAACTCACACATAAACATAATAGACAGGTCATGTGACTTACAGCTGCCATATTTCCTATATGGTACAGTTGTTGCTCTTGTAGTTTGTCTGCTTATTAATCAGATTTTTATTTTTGAAGGATAATACCAGACTTGTGTGTGTTTTAGGGCGAGTTTCATGTGTCAAGTTGTGTGTGTTGAGTTGCGTGTGGCGACATGCATGTAGCGACTTTTGTGAGATGAGTTTTGTGTGGCAACATGCGTGTAGCAACTTTTTGTGTCGAGTTGCATGTGACAGGTTAGTGTAGCAAGTTGTGTTCAGCAAGTTTTACGCATGGTGAGTTTTGCGCGTGGCGAGTTTTCTGTATGGTGCGTTTTGAGTATGTGCAAGTTTTGTGTGAGGCAACTTTTGCATGTGTTGCAACTTTTGTGCATGTGGCAATTTTTCTGCGTGTGGCGAGTTTTCCATGAGGTGAGTTTTGCACGTGTGGCGAGTTTTGCGTGAGCCTAGTTTTGCACGTGGTGTGTTTTGCGCATGGCGAGTTTTGAGCGGCGACTTTTGTGTTTCGACTTTTATGTGGCGAGGTTGGTGTATGTGTGGTGAAATGTGTGCTGAGGTTTGTATATGTGTTCAGGCATGTGGTAGTGTGTGGCGCATTTTGTGTGTGTGTGTTCATATCCCCGTGTGTGGTGAGTATCCCATGTCAGGGCCCCACCTTAGCAACTGTACGGTGTAACGGGGAAACGGGGTCAGTGGGTGCTCTCGTTCGCTCGCCCAGCTGTCTTTAGCAAGACTGCATGGACCACGCCTCATACCACTGAACGCCCGCTCTATCTCCCAGTGGGCAATACACTACACAGACAACACAGGGTTAAGGTAAAACAGTGTGGCAATACTTTATTGAACCACAGCACACAATAGCAAACAGAACAATCCGAACATGGCTGCAATTGCTTGATTACATGGGCGCATATAAATTATCACTGCGTCTCCACGTATTTCCAGTATGACATGATGTCAGAGCTCCCAGTGTCACATGGGCGCATATAAAAGATCACTGCGTCTCCATGTATTTCCAGTATGACATGATGTCAGAGCTCCCAGGGCCGCTACTCCATCTGTGGATGAACGCACAGAGAAGGGGTAACGACAAGCATAGGGAGATGACCAAGAACTGTCCATAGAGTCCATACAAGGTCTATAAGCTAGTTGATATGATGTCAGAGCTCCCAGGGTCGCTACTCCATCTGTGGATGAACGCACAGAGAAGGGGTAACGACAAGCATAGGGAGATGACCAAGAACTGTCCATAGAGTCCATACAAGGTCCAAAGCCAGTTGACACAAGAGTCACCACCTGGCTTATCTGACCATCTCCATGGAACCAGGTGACCAGCGGGTCCCAACCCTGGCTTTCTCCAAACATATCCATGATGCAGAGATGGTCACCGGATCAGATCTGTGTCCTTCCAACTGGAGCCGAAAACCCCTAGGTTGTATCCTATAGAATCCTAGATCAGTGTCCCTCGTGATGGTGCCATGATGAATTGGCTGCAGTCCTTTCTCTTGTCTGTTGGGTGGTTTTCAGAATCTCTGGCTGGTAGCTCTGTATTACTTCCGACTCCCCCAGGATGTGATCTCTGATTCTTTTCATACCCAAGGCATGTAAGCTATTTTTAGAATTACCCAGTGTCCTTTAGTTCAACATCAAGATATGGCAAACAATGGTGATGAGATTACGTAGTACTACTTGACCATTCAATCTATTTGCACAGTCTTTCCTTCTCTGCTTTAGATGTCACCAAGCTAGTTCTGGAATTCAATGCACAATTAGCATATCAGCACACATCAATAAGCAAACACACACTATGTACAAGTCACTATTACAGACTTGTACTATATGTTAAATGGTATCAGTTTGCAAGTCTGTCTTCTTGAACCACCAGACATAAACACTTAAATCCACAAGCCAATATACAAATGAAAAGTCAGTTCTTATTGGTTTGCAAAAAGGTAGCTGTCTGGGTAATTAAGATACAATCTGGTTTCTTCACATTTACGGTATATACTCTTTGGCGCCATCGCTCTCACTCTTTAAGTCCCCCTTGTTCACATCTGGTAGCTGTCAATTTGCCTCCAACACTTTTCCTTTCACTTTTTCTCCATTATGTAGATAGGGGCAAAATTGTTTGGTGAATTGGAACGCGCGGGATTAAAATTTCACCTCACAACCTAACCTATGATGCTCTTGGGGTCCAGACATGTGACTGTGCAAAATTTTGTGGCTGTAGCTGCGACGGTGCTGATGCCAATCCCGGACATACACACACACATTCAGCTTTATATATTAGATATACCTGTAAGTCATCTCCCCTGTATATAGTATATACCTGTATGTCATCTCCCCTGTATATAGTATATACCTGTATGTCATCTTCTCCTGTATATAATATATAGCTAATCCAACAAATGTCTTCACCCGTACCAGGGTACTTCACAATACTATTAATCACTAATCCCATATCATGACACATGGGAAGAAGAAGCGATCCCATAAAATTAAAACCAATGTTTATTAAATAAAAAAAAACAATAAAAAAAGCAAAATAGACTGTAGGGGACACTGTTGTGAATTCTGTGGCAGAGCTCCCTCCTGTGGTCACAAGTGGTACTTCGGCTGGTTCTCT
Organism: Ranitomeya imitator; assembly: GCF_032444005.1. Lineage (NCBI taxonomy): Eukaryota > Metazoa > Chordata > Amphibia > Anura > Dendrobatidae > Ranitomeya > Ranitomeya imitator. The sequence continues at coordinate 100,739,193 of NC_091289.1, read as the reverse complement.
CTGTGAGCTTCCGTTGGTGGAGGAGAGTGGTACTGCGGCTTCTGAGTTTCCTTCCTCAGGTGATGTGGTGAAGTCGTTAGGTGCTGCTCTATTTAACTCCACCTAGTGCTTTGATCCTGGCCTCCAGTCAATGTTCTAGTATTGGACCTGTTTCCTCCTGGATCGTTCCTGTGGCCTGCTGCTCTGCATAGCTAAGTTCTGCTTTTGCTATTTGTTTGCTGTTTTTTTCTGTCCAGCTTGCTTATTTGTTTTTTTCTTGCTTGCTGGAAGCTCTGGGACGCAGAGGGTGTACCTCCGTGCCGTTAGTTCGGTACGGAGGGTCTTTTTGCCCCCTTTGCGTGGTTGTTTGTAGGGTTTTGTGTTGACCGCAAAGTTACCTTTCCTATCCTCGCTCTGTTCAGAAAGTCGGTCCTCACTTTGCTAAATCTATTTCATCTCTACGTTTGTCTTTTCATCTTAACTCACAGTCATTATATGTGGGGGCTGCCTTTTCCTTTGGGGTATTTCTCTGAGGCAAGGTAGGCTTATTTTCTATCTTCAGGCTAGCTAGTTTCTCAGGCTGTGCCGAGTTGCATAGGGAGCGTTAGGCGCAATCCACGGCTGCCTCTAGTGTGGTTGGAGAGGATTAGGGATTGCGGTCAGCAGAGTTCCCACGTCTCAGAGCTCGTTCTATGTTTTTTGGGTTATTGTCAGGTCACTGTATGTGCTCTGACTTCTATGTCCATTGTGGTTCTGAATTACCAGATCATAACAGGACACCAAAACTACAAGGTGGTAAGTATATAGATGACTAAATAGTCACCAGACAATAAGAATATATAGCCATACTGATAAAAAGGGAGGACTATGGCAAAATACATCAATAAATTACAATATAACAGAAGCAGCCAAAATATGCATGCTATAATATGGTTGCTGCCTTAAAACATATATACATAGCCCTGTGGCTTAAACTACAGGCAGCAACAATAAGTACCGATGTATGTAGCCCAAAGTATATCCATCCTAATGAACCCAGCATGAAAACCAATATTTAGCCTGGCAGAAAACATGTGCATACCTTGTAAGAGTGGCGTCCCCTCACCCCGACGCGCGTTTCGCCTCCTGCTTCTTCCGGGGGCGTGCTTTCACTTTATTTTCACTGAAAATACAGAAAAATCTTTAAATGAGGTGTGTCCAAACTTTTGTACAGACCAAAGGTTTGGACACACCTTCTCATTTAAACATTTTTCTGTATTTTCATGACTATGAAAATTGTACATTCACACTGAAGGCATCAAAACTATGAATTAACACATGTGGAATTATATACTTAACAAAAAAAGTGTGAAACAAATGATATTATATGTTATATTCTAGGTTCTTTAAAGTATCCACCTTTTGCTTTGATGACTGCTTTTCTCACTCTTGGCATTCTCTTGAAGAGGTAGTCACCAGGAATGGTCTTCCAACAATCTTGAAGGAGTTCCCAGAGATGCTTAGCACTTGTTGGCCCTTTTGCCTTCACTCTGTGGTCCAGCAAACCATCTCGATTGGGTTCAGGTCTGGTGACTATGGAGGCCAGTTAATATGTGCCTAGCACCCCATCACTCTCCTTCTTGGTCAAATAGCCCTTACACAGCCTGGAGGCACATAGCGTCCCTCCGTTCACCTTTTCTGCATCGCACAAAGACACGGTGGTTGGAATCAAAGATCTCAAATTTGGACTCATCAGACCAAAGCACAGATTTCCACTGGTCTAATGTCCATTCCTTGTGTTCTTTAGCCCAAACAAGTCTCTTCTGCTTGTTGCCTGTCATTAGCAGTGGTTTCCTAGCAGCTATTTTACCATGAAGGCTTGCTGCACAAAGTCTCCTCTTAACATTTGCTGTAGAGATGTGTCTGCTGCTAGAACTCTGTGTGGCATTCACCTGGTCTCTAATCTGAGCTGCTGTTAACCTGCAATTTCTGAGGCTGGTGACTTGGATAAACTTATCCTCAGAAGCAGAGGTGACTCTTGGTCTTCCTTTCCTGGGGCAGTCCTCATGTGAGCCAGTTTCTTTGTAGCGCTTGATGGTTTTTGCCACTGCACTTGGGGACACTTTCAAAGTTTTCCCAATTTTTCAGACTGACTGACCTTCATTTCTTAAAGTAATGATGGCCACTCGTTTTTCTTTACTTAGCTGCTTTTTTCTTGCCATAATACAAATTCTAACAGTCTATTCAGTAGGACTATCAGCTGTGTATCCACCAGACTTCTGCACAACACAACTGATGGTCTCAACCCCATTTATAAGGCAAGAAATCACACTTATTAAACCTGACAGGGCACACCTGTGAAGTAAAAACCATTCCAGGTGACTACCTGCATCAGCTGATCCCTAAGCGCATGCCACGGCAATTAGGGATCAGCTGACGCCGCACAGTCTGAAGAAGGCGGAGGGAGATGATTGAGAGGCGAAGATATGCACTGCGCATGCCCATTAATCCCAGCCCCGCAGTGTGAATAAATCAGAAGACAATGCGGGGCGGGATCTCGGGCAGCGCGGCAGCACAGGGGCAGTCAGCCTGACGTCAAATGATGTCAGAAGACAGGCAGCGCTAACTGCACATGGCCAAGGGATAACATAACAGCGCAGGCTCCGGGACAGATTCAAACAACTCTCAGGAGGCGGCACACGGTGCCAAGGGGCATGAATGACAGCTGTGCCCCATCTGATTAGGAAGGAAAGTCCCTCCTCCGGGACTTTCATGGTATGAGGGGACACATTTTATAAGTGTTTAGTTCAGCGTGTGCAAGGAGCATAACTAAAAGAGCCACCTTTTCTTTGTGCAGCATTAGTTCTGCACAAGGTGGCTCTTTTAGTTACAAACGCCTGGGGGGGACAGGTTCCCTTTAATTTCTGTATTAGTGTTAGTGTGGAGGGAGCAGGAGAAATTGCCGTATACACAGCAGGGGATCAGCTGACATTACTGAACCCCAATAACACGGCAGCAAGTGTTGACTGTGCAGACAGCACTTCCAAGCAGCAACTGGCGGTGTTGGAGCCCAGGGATTACAGGAGAAACAGAGTGTAGGCCGAGGCCTAATTGGAGCAAGTTTCAAATCTGTGGTAGTGTGAGTGTGGACGGAGCAGGAGAAATTGCCGGATACACAGCTGGGGATCAGCTGACGTTACTGAAACCCAATAACACGGCAGCAAGTGTTGACTGCGCCGACGGCACTTCCGAGCAGCAACAGGCGCTGTTGGAGCCAAAGGTCAATGCTAGAAACTGAGTGGAGAAATTGCCACACACACAGCAGGGGATCAGCTGACATTACTGAACCCCAATAACACGGCAGCAAGTGTTGACTGTGCAGACAGCACTTCCAAGCAGCAACTGGCGGTGTTGGAGCCCAGGGATTACAGGAGAAAGAGTGTAGGCCGAGGCCTAATTGGAGCAAGTTTCAAATCTGTAGTAGTGTGAGTGTGGAGGTAGCAGGAGCAATTGCCGGATTCACAGCTGGGGATCAGCTGACATTACTGAACCCCAATAACATGGCAGCAAGTGTTGACTGCAGACAGCACTTCCGAGCAGCAACTGGCGGTGTTGGAGCCCAGGGTCAATCAGGGTGTAGGGCGAGGCCTAATTGGAGCAAGTTTCAAATCTGTAGCATGGTGAGTGTGGAGGTAGCAGGAGATATTGCTGGCTACACAGCTGGGGATCAGCTGACGTTACTGAACCCCAATAACACGGCAGCAAGTGTTGACTGTGCAGATGGCACTTCCGAGCAGCAACTGGCGTTGTTGGAGTCCAGGGATTATAAGAGAAACAGAGTGTAGGCCGAGGCCTAATTGGAGCAAGTTTAATATCTGATGTAATGTAGATGTGGAGGGAGCAAGAGACATTGCCGGACACACAGCAGGGGAGCAGCTGACGTTGCTGAACCCCACTAACACAGGAGCTAGTGTTTTTCTCTGTGCAGACAGCACTTCCGAGCAGCAACTGGCGGTTTTGGAGCCCAGGGTCAATCAGGGTGTAGGGCGAGGCCCAATTGGAGCAAGTTTAATATCTGAAGTAGTGTGAGTGTGGAGGTAGCAGGAGCAATTGCCGGCTACACAGCAGGGGAGCAGCTGACGTTGCAGAACCCCACTAACACAGGAGTTAGTGTTTTTCTCTGTGCAGACAGCACTTCCGAGCAGCAACTGGCAGCGTTGGAGCCCAGGGTCAATCAGGGTGTAGGCCGAGGCCTAATTGGAGCAAGTTTAATATCTGATGTAAAATGAATGTGGAGGGAGCAGGAGAAATTGCCGCACACATAGCCGGGGATCAGCTGACGTTACTGAACCCCAATAACACGGCAGCAAGTGTTGACTGTGCAGACGGCACTTCCGAGCAGCAACTGGCAGTGTTGGAGCCCAGGGATTACAGGAGAAACAGAGTGTAGGCTGAGGCCTAATTGGAGCAAGTTGAAAGGTAACCTGTAACCCCCACCAGGCATTTGTAACTAAAAGAGCCATCTTGTGCAGCACTAATGCTGCACAAGGAAAAGGTGGCTTTTAGTTATGCTCCTGCAAACGCTGAAGTAAACACTTATAAAATGTGCCCCCTCATACCGTGAAACTGTCCCGGAGGCGGGACTTTCCTTCTTAATGAGACGCAGCACAGCCATCATTTATACCCCCTCAGCGCCGTGCGCTGCCTCCTGAGCGTTGTTGAATCTGTCCCGGAGCCTGTGCTGTTATGTTATCCCTTGGCCATGCACAGTTAGCATTGCCCGTCTTCTGACATCATTTGTTGTCAGGCTGACTGCGGCTGTGCGGTCGTGCTGCCCGAGATCCCGCCCCGCAGTGTCTTCTGATTTATTCACACTGCGGGGCTGGGATTCAGGGGCATGCGCAGTGCATATCTTCACCTCTCACTCATCTCCCTCCACCTTCTTCAGACTGTGCGGTGTCAGCTGATCCCTAATCGCCGTGGCATGCGCTTGGGGATCAGCTGACACCACACAGTCTGAAGAAGGCGGAAGGAGATGAGTGAGAAGCGAAGATATGCACTGCGCATGCCCATGAATCCCAGCCCTGTAGTGTGAATAAATCAGAAGTAGTGGCCGGAGCTGGAGCCGCCCCTCCCCCCAGTGGTGTAAGTGGAGGCGAACATGACCATGGGATGGAGGGAGGGGTTAGGGTTAATAGGGAGGGATAGTGGAAAGAGCGGGAGCTTATATAGTGGTGGGGGGTAGGGCCAAGCAGTTCCCGCTCTCCAGGCATCGTGAGTCCCGCCCGCCCGCCCTATTTGTTATGGTTAGTGGGGGTGGAATGTTATTTTATGGGGAATTTTGTACCGGGTAACAAGGGTCACTGTGGCTTTGGTGGCTGGGGGGAGTCCTTGGAGTTGGTGGAAATTGGGTTGGGGGAGCCATTGGCTGATGGCTCCTCTGTATTTAGAGGTCAATTGGTTTTGGATCTGGTGACTGGGGTGGGGGTTCCGGCAGGGGTGGTCGGTTCCCCTGGAATATTAGCGTGAACAGTTAACCCTATGGGGTTCTTTGGTGCTCCCGAGCCAGTAGGGTAACGGCTGGGAGTAATTTTGGTTTGGATAAAGTCACGCTATGCTGTGTTGGTCACCAGATTCTTGGGAGCTCCAAGGACTCCTTCACAGTTTTAATGATTGGTGTTTTTTTTATATTCAATGTTTGTTTTATGTTAAATAAATAAAAAGGCTGCTGTGGCTGATACTATTCCAAAGAATATGTTGTAAGTGTGTTATTGGTGGGCAATGGGGTTGGCAAACGGAGGTATGTACAAGTTAAGTAAGATGGGGTGTTTTCCCCGTTACCCCAATCGCTCGACATTACCAGGGTCAAGACACTGCGGGGCGGGATCTCGGGCAGCGCGGCCGCACAGGTGCAGTCAGCCTGACATCAAATGATGTCAGAAGATGGGCAGCGCTAACTGCGCATGGCCAAGGGATAACATAACAGCGCAGGCTCCGGGACAGATTCAAACAATGCTGAGGAAGCGGCGCTCGGCACCAAGGGTGTAAGAATGACAGCTGTGCCGCGTCTGATTAGGAAGGAAAGTCCGACCTCCGGGACGGTTTTGCGGTATGAGGGGGCACATGTTATAAGTGTTTAGTTCAGCGTGTGCAAGGAGCATAACAAAAATACCACCCTGTCCAAATGCAGCATTAGTGCTGCACAAGGTGGCTCTTTTATTTACAAACGCCTGTGGAGACAGGTTCCCTTTAATATCTGTAGTAGTGTTAGTGTGGAGGGAGCAGGAGAAACTGCCGGATACACAGCTGGGGATCAGCTGATGTTACTGAAACTCAATAACACTGGGTCATGTGTTGACTGTGCAGACGGCACTTCGGAGGAGCAACTGGCGGTGTTGGAGCCCAGGGATTACAGTTCAGGTGGTAGAAACATGAACACAACAGGAGACCTGGATACTGTTGCTAACCAATTATTTAATCTGGAAGAGGACTGGCAAAGTCCTGCGAGATCCAGGCCTTGTTCATTTTCAGAAAAGTAAGCCGGTCAACGTTATCGGAGGATAGTCACATGCGACGGTCTGTTAGTACACCACCTGCAGCACTAAAGACGCGTTCCGATAATACACTAGCAGCAGGGCAAGACAGCACCTCCAATGCATACTGGCTAAGCTCTGGCCCTGTATCCAGCTTAGAGACCCAAAACTTGAAGGGGGAAGAGCCGTCTGGGAGTACACTAAGAGGGCAAGACATGTAGTCTGTCACCATCTGACGGAAACGTTGCCTCCTGCTGATTGGAGCCGTCTGTGATGGTGAAGACATTTGTGGCGGGCACACAAAAGTTTGACACATTTGGGCCAAACTGGTCTTGCCTTGTGCTGAGGCACTGCTTCTGCTCCCTCTTTGTGCAAAGCTTCCTCCACTTCCTTGATGCACTGAGCTGCTTTGTAAAGCACTAGCAGCACTGCTCTCGGTTGGAATGGAGAACATGATGGAATGCACCAGTGGGTCTTGGTACTCCCGCATTTTACGCTCCCGGTTCAACGGTGTTATGAGGCTTTGTAAATTGTCCCAGTAGCAAGGATCTAGGAGGGTGTACACACAATAATCAGCCATGTTGAGAATGTGGGTGTAGCGGCGGTCGTTTCTCAGGCACTGCAACATGAAATCAACCATGTGCTGCAGACTGCCAACTGGCCAAGAAATGCTGTCCCCTGCTAGAGGCGTTATCTCTGCCTGCTCTGCATCACCCCACCCTCGCTCTACATACTGACTACGAGAGCATTGTGTAACTCCCTCCTCTGGACAGATGTCTTCCTCCTCCAATGACCCCTCCTCATCCTCCTCACAAAGTTTCCCCAACCTAGGCCTTTGCGAGGAACCACGTGGCGCAGACTGTCCAGAAGCAGATGGCATTTGGGACTCCTCATCCTCCACCTCTTCCACAACCTCCTCCCTTAGCGCTTGCAGAGTTTTTTAAAGCAGGCAGATAAGGGGGATAGCCTTGCTGACTAGTGCATCATCTGCACTCGTGGAATCATCGAAGGCACGCAAAACCTGGCAGAGGTCCTTCATAGTAGCCCACTCAGTGGTTGTGAAGTCTGAACGGCGCGCAGTGCGACTTTTTTGCCCCTGATGCAGCTGGTACTCCATTACTGCTGGCTGCTGCTCACACAACCGCTCCAACATATGTAACGTTGAATTCTACCTGGTGGGTAGGTCACATATGAAGTTCCGGAAGGCTGAATTGACGCTGCAGAGCTGCAATGTGCGATCTTGCCATGCTGGAACGCCGCAAGTGAGCACACTCTAGGTGGACCTTGTGCAGCAGTGCATTAAGATCTGGATAGTCCCTCAAAAAACTCTGCACAACCAAGTTGAGCACATGTGCCAGACATTGGATGTGAGTGAGGTTGCCTAGGCCCAGAGCTGCCACCAGATTTTGGCCATTGTCACACACTACCATGTCTGGCTGGAGATTCGCTGGCTCAAACCACACGTCGCTCTCCTGCTTGATGGCATTCCAGAGCTCCTGTGTGGCTTTGATTCCCAAAAGAAATTAATTTCAATACAGCCTGTTGACATTTGGCCACGGCTGTGCTCATATTGGTCATAACAGGTAAGCAATCACAGGTCCATTTGGAGGTGGACTGTGACGGCTCCTGCAGCGATGATTCTGAGGAACTGGAGTATGAGGAGGAGTCAATGTGTACAGACTGGATTCCTGCAATCCTTAGAGTTGGCAGAACACGAACAGCGCCACTCTCAAGATCTGAACCTGGCTCCACAACATTGAATTAATGGTCAGTGAGGGAAAGGTATCGTCCTTGTCCATGGTGACTGGTCCACGCATCAGGACAGGCCGGAGCGAGCCGCCCCCTCCCCCCCAAGGCTAAGCGGAGGCCAGCATGACAATGGGTTGGAGAGGAGGGGGTGGGGCTGAAGGGGTTAACAGTACTAGGGGGCGGGGGGGCTAGTGGAAGAGAGGGTTAGGGAAGTGTCAGGGGGCGGGGGCCGGTCAGTTCCCGCTCACCAGCACTGGAAGCAGAAGCATCATGTCAGGTGTGGACGCTGTGCTGCAGAGCCTGAGGGCGGCTGCAGCCTCCCGGCCTCCTGGATGGCTGGAGGCACAGGTTGCCCACCTGCTGGATGGCGGCGCCGGCGGCAGTGGATCCTCGCCGGCGGTCCCCCACCTCGATCGGCGGGCTCGGCGGACACGGCCCCCCGAGCGCCTATCGCCGGATCCTGGGCCTAGCGCCCCCCGCAGGCGTAGGAGCCCCTCCCGGGACCCTCCAGGCCGGGCGCCGGTAAGAGCAGCGGCGAGTAGGCCCCGGCCTGGGAGGAATCCGACTGCCAGGCGGGGCGCAGCGGCGGTTGCAAGGCCCTCACCTCGTGGTGCGGTGGGGGCGGAGCCAAGACGCGCCGGGCAGCGCTTGGGGCCTAGAGCAGCGGGAGGCCGCGGCGGTGCCGGTCCCGCCGTGCGGCCTGCCTCGGCGGTGCGAGCGGGGCCCAGAGGAGCGGTGGATGGAAGCGGGGCGGGCGGCCCAAGGCAGGACGGCGCTGGGTCGGCCCCTGCAACAGCAGCAGGGGGTCCCCCTGCTCCAGGGCTTTGGAGCGGACAGCCTCCTGCGGCGGCCTGGAGTGCGGCTGGCGCCGGTCAGCAGGATGTGCCCTCGCCGGTCCAGGCGGCGTCTCCCCCTATCGCGTGGAGTCCGAATCCGGGGTCCCAAGGGCCAGCGGCGTCCCGTAGCAGCGGGTCTGACGGACACCTCCAAGGCACATCGGTGGACGGGTCGGTGGCGGATTGGGCCGTCCGTGGACGTCCGGATACCAGCACTCCGGCTGGAGGGACCACAGATCCCTTGCAGCCCGGTGAGTATGCGTCTGTGTCTCGTGTGTGTTCTTTTGATGCTAGTGCGCCTGCGCTTAGTGGGGGTCAGGGAGCGCTTAGCGGCGTAGCTGCGGCGGGGGTGGCAGGCGGCGGTGAAGCGGCAGGGGTACGGGAGCTTTTGGTTAATGTGCAGAACCTACTAGCTAGATTGGATCGTGATGTGGCTCCGCAGGGTTTTCTGGGTGCTTGGTCTGGTGTATCACGGAGTCCGGTTAGTGCAGCAGCAGTGCAGGCTGAGGTTGCTGAGCCAGTTTCGGTTTCTGTGCAGACCGAAAAGGAGAAGGAGTGTAGGGTCCATTTAGATGATAGGGCGCACGGCGAAGTATACGTGTGTTTTGAGGGCCCGTTGGGGGCGCATCTTAAGAAAGAGGTCAGGGAGAAGATTAGCAAGGACGAGTACGTTGAAATTTTTTCACTGCTCCCCCTAGAGAAATTTAACATTGACAAGGGGAGGAAGGAGGATTTAATAAAGGAGGAGGAAGAGAAACGGCGTTGGCGTTTGATTCCCAGACTTTTGCAAATTGGCTTCAGGCTTTTGCCATTTTGACCAGTGTTCTTGGCGAGAAGGCTCCGGAGAATTGCTCGGGGCTATTTTGCTACATGGACTCCATCAGCGAGGCTCATAGGGTGTATGGCGGTCAGGCGTGGCTGAGGTACGATGAGCAGTTTAGGCAGAGAAAAGCTGTGCGGCCGGCCATTAGGTGGGACCAGAAAGATATTGGTCTCTGGTTGCGCGTGATGGCGCAGTACAAGTTCGGCCATCCCTTTCAAGGGGGGGCCGGTGGGTCCGGCCATGGATTTCAGTCCGGTGCAGGGAGCTCCTCAGGCAGCGCCGGTCAGGCAGGCGGACAGAAGTTGGGCGTCTGCTGGCAATTTAATGAGGGACAGTGCAAATTTGGAAGCAATTGTAGATTTAAACATTTGTGCTCCCACTGCAGTGGCTCCTCCCACGGAGCCGCGAAGTGCTTTAAGAAGGGCAAGGCAAAATCAGGTTCAGGTAATTCCTATGGGGGAGACTCCGGTGATGGTGGAAAGGATGGTCCCTTATCTAAGTAGGTACCCGGATAAGGAAAAGGCGGCACTGTTATTGTCCGGTTTTACGGAAGGTTTTGTTATTCCGGCACCTCCTTTTGTGGTTCCCGATGTTAGAAAAAATTTGCATTCAGCCTTGTTACACTCTGAGGTGGTTTCAGAGAAGTTACGTAAGGAGGTGGCTCTGGGCCGCATGGCTGGCCCTTTTGACCACGCTCCGTTTGAGGACCTAGTTGTTTCCCCTCTGGGGGTGGTCCCTAAGAAGGAAGCGGGTAAATTTCGCCTTATTCAGCACCTGTCGTATCCTAAGGGTAGGTCGGTGAACGACGGCATCGATCCTGAGTTGTGCTCGGTGGTTTACGCATCATTTGATGAAGCGGTAGTTTGGGTGCAGAGATGCGGAAAAGGCGCCCTGCTTGCAAAGACGGACATAGAATCTGCTTTTCAATTGTTGCCGGTTCATCCGTCTAGCGTTAGACTTCTTGGATGCTTTTGGGAGGATAAATATTTTGTTGACAGATGTTTGCCCATGGGTTGTTCGCTGTCTTGTGCTCTGTTCGAGGCGTTCAGTTCCTTTTTGGAATGGGTGGTACGGGACGTGTCTGGTTGTGACGCGGTTCTACACTACCTAGACGATTTTTTGTGCATCGGCCCGGCGGGGTCCGATTGCTGTGCAAGGATTTTGAGTGCGATTGAATGGGTGGCTTTGCGGTTTGGGGTCCCGCTGGCCCCGGGCAAGACGGAAGGCCCGAGTACATGCTTGTGTTTCTTAGGCATAGTCATTGATACCGTGTGGTGGGAGTTTCGTTTGCCTGAGGACAAATTGACGGGCCTACGGGAAGACGTTGTGCGGACTGGTCGCCTGCGTAAGTTGCCGTTGCGAGACCTGCAATCACTGCTCGGTAAACTTAATTTCGCTTGTCGAGTCATGCCAATGGGGCGAGTTTTTTCTAGGAGGTTGGCTAGCGCTACGGCGGGAGTTAAGGCTCCGCACCATTTCGTGCGGTTATCAGCTGAGCACAAGGAGGATTTGGCAGTGTGGAGTGAGTTCCTGAAGTCATATAACGGTAGGTCGTTGTTTATGGCGGGCGTGGTTGACAACGAGTCGTTGGAATTATTCACTGACGCGGCCGGAGGTTTCGGTTTTGGAGCGTATTTTCAAGGGCAATGGTGCGCGGCAAAGTGGCCTGCGAGTTGGATTTCTACCGGTTTAGTTCGTAACATTGCTCTCCTGGAGATTTTCCCGATTTTGGTATCTGTGCACTTGTGGCAAGATAATTTTCGGAACAGGCGTGTTCGTTTTCGCTGCGATAACATGGGGGTGGTGTGCGCGATTAATAGCTTGTCTGCATCATCGCCGCCAGTGGTTTGCGTGTTACGGCGTTTGGTGCTATTGTGTTTGACTTTGAACGCGCATGTTACAGCGTCGCATGTGCCTGGAGTTCATAACTCTATCGCTGACTCTCTTTCTCGTTTACAGTTCGATCGTTTTCGGTCATTGGCCCCGGAGGCGGAGATGGTCGGTTTGGAGTGCCCTCCAGAACTTTGGCTAGCGGTGTCCGGGACGCTCAGGCATTGATTAAGGCGTCGTTGGCTCCCAGAACCTGGGAGGCCTATCAGGCAATCTGGCGGGATTGGGAGGTTTTGCTAGTGGCGGCATCTGGAGGGTGGAGCCACCAGGATCAGATTGGGATCCTGTTGTCATGGTTAAGTCGGGGGGCATCAGCGGGTTGGTCTCCTGCAAAAGTGTCAAGAGTCATGGCGGCTCTTGCCTTTGGTTGCAAATTGCGGGGTCAGGACGATATCACCAAGTCCTTTCTGGTGCAGAGGGCCGTAAAAGGTTTTAGGCGGCGGCCCAGAGGAACAGATTCTAGGCGGCCTGTGTCTTTTAACGTTTTGGAAAAATTGGGCGAAGCGTTGTCTTCATTGTGTTCTTCGTTTTTTGAGCTTTGTTTATTTCGGCTGGCGTTTTCATTGGCCTTTTTTGGGGCCTTTAGAGTAGGAGAGTTGGTGGCACCAAACAAAAAAGGGCCGGGGGGTTTATTGGCCAGGGACGTATTGTTGGCTGAGGGCCAGGTGGAGTTATGGTTGCGACGGTCAAAATCGGATCAGGAGGGGCGGGGCAGCAGAATTGTGGTGGGCTCAGTTGCGGGGTCCGTTATGTGTCCAGTCTCTTGCCTTAGCATCTTTTGGGGCCTGCAGCCTAGGCGGGATGGGGCTTTATGTCACCAGGACGGTTCCTGCTTGTCTCGATACCAGTTTACGGCGGTTTTCAAAAAGGAGATTTCCTCGGTGGGTTTGGATGGGGCTTGCTTCGCCCCTCACTCCTTCCGGATAGGAGCCGCAACTGAAGCGGCGATTGGGGGATTCCGCCATTCGTAGGATCGGTAGGTGGCGCTCCAACCGCTTTAGGAGTTATGTGCGGCCACAAGGGGTGGTCGATGGGGTCTTATAGGCTTGATGGAGCGTTTTGCTGCAGTAGGGGACAGTTGTTAAGTTTGTGTTTTGTTTTCTAGGTCACCAAGGTTTATTGGTGTGGATTCTTGGACACTCGTACGTGCACTGGGGAGCTCTGCGAGCCGATGTTCGGACGGAGGGCAGGCAACTGGGCTTTGATCGAAGCATCGCAGTTATCCGGTGGCTCGGTTTTCGGGGTATGGCCTGGAATCGCGTGTTGCGGGAGATCCAGAACAGCGTGAGACTGGACAGAGCCCCCGACGTTTTGGTTTTGCACGTGGGGGGTAACGATCTCGGCGTCCGACCTTTTCGGGAGTTGATTAGAGACATAAAACAGGACTGTTTGCGTTTGTGGGTTTTGTACCCGGGATTGACTATCGTCTGGTCCGAAATTGTGCCGCGGAAACGGTGGAAGCACATGCGGTCTTTGCAAAAAATTGATAAGGCCCGCATAAAGGTGAACAGGGCGGTGTCTGCCTTTGTGGTTAGGAATGGGGGCGCGGCGGTCAGACATTTTGAACTGGAATCAGGACATGGGGAGTATTGGTTGGCGGACGGCGTTCATTTGAATGCTGTCGGAATGGATTTTTGGGCTCTCGGGTTACAGGAGGGCATTGAGAAGGCCATAGCTTTTCGGTCGGGTGGGGTCTCGGGCCTTTAAGGTGTTCAAAGGCCTCTCGTTGTGGCGGTTGGGGGGAGTCTTTGGAGTTGGTGGAAATTGGTTTGGGGGTCCATAGGTATATGGCTCCTCTGTTTTGAAGTTTATTATGTTTCGGATCTGGTGATTGGTGGTGGGGAGTTCCGGCAGGGGTGGTCGGATCTCACGTTTTTACCGCGAACAGTGAACCCTCTTGTGGGGTTTTTGGTGCTCCCGAGCCAGGCTTACAATGGCTGGGAGTAAAATATGGTTTGAGTTATGTTCGCGGTATGGTTAAAATCACCAGATTCTTTTAGGCTCCAAGGACTTCCCCTAGTTTTGAAATGTATGCTTTTACATTAATTGTTAACTGTTGTTTTGTTTAATAAACAGGCTGCTGTGGCCTACATAATTCCAAAGAAACTCTTGTCTCTGTCTTAATTGGGAGAATGGGTTCGGGTGGTCGCGCTGGGAGAGAAAGGTAAGGGGCTGTAAGAGTGTCAGCGGAGGTATCTCCCTCTTTCCCAGGAGGCTTCGACAATACCAGGGTCAAGGACAGGCCGGAGCGAGCCGCCCCCTCCCCCCAAGGCTAAGCAGAGGCCAGCATGACAATGGGTTGGAGAGGAGGGGGTGGGGCTGAAGGGGTTAACAGTACTAGGGGGCGGGGGGCTAGTGGAAGAGAGGGTTAGGGAAGTGTCAGGGGGCGGGGGCCGGTCAGTTCCTGCTCACCAGCACTGGAAGCATCCCTCCCTCCCGCCCTTTTTGGTTTGTGGTTCTGTGGGGTTACATTACTCGCGGTGAGCGGGTAGTTATAGTATTCATATGGTTCTTTTTGGGTCATTGCGGCCGGGGCGGTTGGGGGGAGTCCTTGGAGTTGGTGGAAATTGGTTTGGGGGGTCCATAGGTATATGGCTCCTCTGTTTTGAAGTTTATTATGTTTCGGATCTGGTGATTGGTGGTGGGGAGTTCCGGCAGGGGTGGTCGGATCTCACGTTTTTACCGCGAACAGTGAACCCTCTTGTGGGGTTTTTGGTGCTCCCGAGCCAGGCTTACAACGGCTGGGAGTAAAATATGGTTTGAGTTATGTTCGCGGTATGGTTAAAATCACCAGATTCTTTTGGGCTCCAAGGACTTCCCCTAGTTTTGAAATGTATGCTTTTACATTAATTGTTAACTGTTGTTTTGTTTAATAAACAGGCTGCTGTGGCCTACATAATTCCAAAGAAACTCTTGTCTCTGTCTTAATTGGGAGAATGGGTTCAGGTGGTCGCGCTGGGAGAGAAAGGTAAGGGGCTGTAAGAGTGTCAGCGGAGGTATCTCCCTCTTTCCCAGGAGGCTTCGACAATACCAGGGTCAGGTGGTGAGGTGGACCTTGCTACTGACGGCGTTTAGTAGCACATGTTTAATGTTTCCCTCCACAAGCTTTTGCAGGGCAGGGACGGCTTGCCTGCTGAAATAAAAGCGGCTGGGCACGTTGTATTGTGGGACTGCCAATGCCATCAAGTTACGGAAGGTGTCAGTCTCCACCAGCCTGAATGACAGCATTTCAAGAGACAGTAGTTTTGCAATGCCAGCATTCAGAGCCTGTGCTCGGGGTGGTTTGCCGAGAATGGACGCGTTTTCTCCCATGCTTGTGCTACTGATGGCTGTAGACTGGGCTGGGAGTGTGAGGATGACAGGGAACGTGGTGCTGTGGGCGGAATTACTCTGGGTCTCTGTACAACAGTGCCAGAGGTTCTTCCATGGTGATCCTGTGAGGAAACCGAACCAGCTTGTGTGTGAGCTGGAGGAAGAGGCTACAACACAAGCTGAAGGGGTGGTAGGTGCTGCTGGAGGTTAGCCTAGGTCTTCAGTGTGTTTTTGTAACTCTACCACATGCTTGGTCCGCACATGTTTCCACATATTTGTGGTATTGAGGTTGCTGGCACTTTTCCCTCTTTTGACTTTCTGATGACACAGCTTGCATTTGACAAAGCAAATGTCATCTGCAACTGTGTAAAAAAAGGACCAGGCACTGCAAGTCTTGGGAGCGCCCGTTTTGGCTTTTGGAAGAGGCATGCTCCTAATGGGTGCCGAAGTGGAGGCTACAGGCAACGCAGTCTTCCCCCTCCCTCTCCCTCCTTTTTGGGCCATTCGGGGAATCTCTTCCTCAGAGCTGCTCCCACCACCTTCCTGTACCTCACGCCATGATGGGTCAAGGACTTCATCATCTGCACTACCCTCTTCCAACAATTGCTTCTCCTGGGTAGTCTCAGCAAGCACAGTACGCACCAGAAAGCACCTGAGTCTCATCATCAGATGCGTACTGAGGTGTGCTGACCGTAGGCATTGGCCCACCCGCCTCTTCAGATTCAGAGAGACAAAGCTGTTGCACATCACTGCATACTACCTCTTCAGATTCTAGAATACTGCTTGGCTGGCTCCCTCTTTCCAAGCCAAGAGATTCAGAGAACAGAAGTAGAGATGGCTCCTGTCCTGGGCTCTCTGACTGCCTGGGCAATTTGGCAGGTGGTGAAGAGACAGATGGGTGCTCTTCAGTGCTCTGTGCCTGAGAGGATGTGGCACTAATTGAAGTCGATGCATTAGCTGCCATCCATCCGACAACGGCTTCAATTTGCTCGTCTCGCAGCAGTGGGGTACGGCGAGCTCCTACAAAGCTGCGCATGAAGGACTGTTCCCTGCTAAAACTGGGGGATGAGGAGTCACCGCTGCCAGCAGCAGGCACAGAATCCCCATGTCCTCTCCCTGCTCCTCCACGCCCATGACCACGTGCCTTGCTCCCTGCCTTCTTCATCTTGATAGACTGATAAAGATAGGCAGAAAAGTACTAAGGGCTTAGTGTGCTTATTCCTGAACACCTGCTAACAGGTATAAGAAACACTAATTTTATAAAGTGTGGACTAGACTTTAATATGAGCTAATGTGGCCTACACAACTGTAAAGTGGAGTGTTTGGTGAACTTTATTAACTTTTTGTTTTTTTTTGCAGAACAGACTACAGCGTGAGCTGAAGTCACACAGAGACCTTGCAGACAGCAGTGAACGGCGCTGCAAGGCCCAAAAAAGCTCCTCTATGTACTCCTATATAGTGTTTTTCCACAATCTAGCAGGATACGGATGGAAACCCACTAATAGGATAAATCAGGACAAAATGTGCAGCAGGCTGCACTAATTTAAAAAAGACAATGGAACAGTATGAAGCAGTGATGCACACTCAGCTGATTACAACCAGCTGTGGCTGCAGAACAGACTACAGAGTGAGCTGCACTCACACAGAGACCTTGCAGACAGCCGTGAACGGCGCTGCAAGGCCTAAACAAGCTCTTCTATGTATTCCTGTATAGTGTTTTTCCACAATTTAGCAGGATACGGATGGAAACCCACTAATAGGATAAATCAGGACAAAATGTGCAGCAGGCAGCACTAATTGAAAAAAGGACAATGGAACAGTATGAGGCAGTGACGCACCCTGAGATGTCTACAACCGGCTGTGGCTGCAGAACAGACTACAGAGTGAGCTGCACTCACACAGAGACCTTGCAGACAGCTGTGAACAGCGCTGCAAGGCAAAAACAAGGTTCTCACACAGCGGTTGCTAAATTAGTTTGGGTAAAGCACAATGAAGCAAATTGCTATCTCAAACTTGCCCTCAGTCAGAAGAACACAGCGTCCTGTCCCTAACTGAATTCACAGCAGAGTCAACCCAAAATGGCGGCAGCGACTTTTATAGTGTATCATGACATCATTTCAGCAGCCAATCACAGCCATGCCAGTAGTTACATGCCTAACGTGCAGAACATGATGTGCCCACATTTCTAGTGATTCCTCATTGGCTGAATTAAATGAAACTGGCTGATTGCGTAATGGGAACTTCTGATTCCGGTATCAGATATTGCAAAAGTATCGGAACTCGGTATCGGAATTCTGACACCGCGAATATCAGCCGATACCCGATACTTGCAGTATCGGAATGCTCAACACTACTAATGACATCAAAACCCTATATAACGGTGTGCTTAATTATTAGGCAACTTCCTTTCCTTTGGCAAAATGAGTCAGAAGAGAGATTTGACTGGCTCTGAAAAGTCCAAAATTGTGAGATATCTTGCAGAGGGATGCAGCAGTCTTGAAATTGCCACAATTTTGAAGCGTGATCACCGAACAATCAAGCGTTTCATGGTAAATAGCCAACAGGGTCACAAGAAGCGTTTTGGGCAAAAAATGCACAAAATAACTGCCCATGAATTGAGGAAAATCAAGCGTGAAGCTGCCAAGATGCCATTTGCCACCAGTTTTGCCATATTTCAGAGCTGTAACGTTACTGGAGAAACAAAAAGCACAAGGTGTGCCAAGGTAAGGAAGGCTGAAAAACGACCAACTTTGAACAAGAAATATAAGATAAAACATCAAGACTGAGCCAAGACTTAAGACTGACTTTTAAAAGGTTTTATGGACTGATGAAATGAGAGTGACTCTTGATAGGCCAGATGGATGGGCCAGAGGCTGGATCAGTAAAAATGCAGAGAGCTCCACTCTGACTCAGACACCAGCAAGGTTGAGGTGGGGTACTGGTATGGGCTGGTATCATCAAAGATGAACTTGTGGGACCTTTTCGGGTTGAGAATGGAGTGAAGCTGAACTCCCAGACCTACTGCCTGTTACTGGAAGACAACTTCTTCAAGTAGTGGTACAGGAAGAAGTCGGTATCGTTCAGGAAAAACATGATTTTCATGCAGGACAATGCTCCATCACATGCCTCCAACTAATCCCCAGCGTGGCTGGCCAGTAAAGGTCTCAAAGAAGAAAAAACAATGACATGGCCCCCTTGTTCACTTGATCTGAACCCCATAGAGAACCTGTGGTCCCTCATAAAATATGAGATCTACAAGGAGGGTAAACAGTACACCTCTCAGAACAGTGTCTGGGAGGCTGTGGTGGCTGCTGCACGCAATGTTGATCAATCCCATAATCCAAAGTTAAATAGGCAACTAAATAGCACTTCAATCATAGATACATATATAAATTACCTAACAAGGCACAAAGTGACGCATAAGGAAGGTGAATAATTTTTTTTCCCATTATTATTGCTATTATTATTTATTATTATAGCGCCATTTATTCCATGGCGCTTTACATGTGAAGAGGGGTATACATAATAAAAACAGGTACAATAATCTTGAAAAATACAAGTCAGAACTGGTACAGGAGGACCCTGCCCGCGAGGGCTCACAATCTACAAGGGATGGGTGAGGATACAGTAGGTAAGGATAGAGCTGGTCGTGCAGTGGTTTGGTCGATCGGTGATTACTGCAGGTTGTAGGCTTGCTGGAAGAGGTAGGTCTTCAGGTTCTTCTTGAAGGTTTCGATGGTAGGTGAGAGTCTGATATGTTGTGGTAGAGAGTTCCAGAGTAGGGGTGATGCATGAGAGAAATCTTGTATGCGATTGTGGGAAGAGGAGATAAGAGGGGAGTAGAGAAGGAGATCTTGTGAGGATCGGAGGTTGCGTGCAGGAAAGTACCGGGAGACGATGTCACAGATGTATGGAGGAGAAAGGTTGTGGATGACTTTGTATGTCATGGTTAGGCTTTTGTACTGGAGTCTCTGGGTAATGGGGAGCCAGTGAAGGGATTGACAGAAGGGAGAGGCCGGAGAATAGCGGGGTGACAGGTGGATTAGTCGGGCAGCTGAGTTTAGAATAGATTGGAGGGGTGCGAGAGTGTTTGAGGGGAGGCCACAGAGCAGGACGTTACAGTAGTCGAGGCCGGAGATGATGAGGGCATGGACTAGGGTTTTTGCAGATTCTTTGTTTAGGAATGTACGGATCCGTGAAATATTTTTGAGTTGAAGGCGGCAGGAAGTGGAAAGGGCTTGGATATGCGGTTTGAAGAATAAATCAGTGTCAAGGATTACCCCGAGACAGCTAGCTTGTGGGACTGGGGAGAGTGGGCAGCCATTTACTGTAATGGATAGGTTTGGTGAGGGGGGGTCACGTGAGAAGGGGAAAGACAATGAATTCTGTTTTGTCCATGTTAAGTTTTAGAAATCTAGCGGAGAAGAAGGATGAAATAGCCATAGACATTGAGGGATTCTGGTTAGTAGGGTGGTGATATCTGGTCCAGAGATGTAGATCTGTGTGTCATCAGCATAGAGATGATACTGAAAACTGTGATATTCTATGAGCTGTCCCAGGCCAAAAGTGTAAATGGAGAAGAGCAGGGGCCCTAGAACTGAACCTTGCAGGACTCCGACAGATAGGGGGCGAGGTGAGGAGGTGGTGTGTGAATGGGTGACGCTGAATGTTCGGTCAGTTAGGTATGACAAGATCCAGGATAGGGCCAAGTCTGTGATGCCAAGGGATGAGAGGGTCTGTAGCAATAGGGAGTGGTCCACTGTGTCAAAGGCAGAGGATAGGTCCAGGAGGAGGAGGATAGAGTAGTGTTGCTTGCTCTTGGCGGTTAATATTGGTCATTGGTGACCTTAGGGCAGTTTCAGTGGAATGGTGTGACCGGAAGCCTGATTGTAAGCAGTCGAAAAGGGAGATAGATGGGAGGACAGTTCAAGATGGACGTGTTGTTCCAGTAGTTTTGAGGCATAGGGGAGAAGTGATATAGGGCGATAGCTAGATACAGAGGATGGGTCAAGAGAGGGCTTTTTGAGGATAGGTGTGATTGATGCATGTTTAAAGCTTGAGGGGAAAACGCCAGTTGTTAGTGATAGGTTGAAGAGATGGGTTAGAGTTGGGATGAAGACTGTGGTGAGGTTTGGGATGAAGTGGGAAGGGATCGGGTCAAGTGCACAGGTGGTGAGATGCGATCTTGAGAGTAGAGTGGAGAGTCTATCTTCTGTAATAGTGGAGAAGTTGGTTTTGGAGGTGGAGGGCTGGGTAGTTGGGAGGAAGGGCTCTGGGGGTTGTTGACCAAAACTGTCTCTGATATTCTCAATCTTCTGCTTGAAAAATGAGGCAAAGTCTTCAGCTGAGATGAGTGGGGAGGGAGGAGGTGCTGGGGGGACTGAGGAGAGAGTTGAAGGTGTTGAATAACTGTTTAGGGTTGTGAGACAGGGAGGATATAAGAGATGAGAAGTAGGTTTGTTTAGCTATGGCGAGTGTGGTCTTGAAAGTAGTGAGGGACTATTTGAATGCGATAAAGTGCTCGTTGGAGTAGGATCTTTTCCATCTCCGCTCTGCAGCCCTGGAAGCTCGCCTCAGTTCTTTGGTCAGGCTGGTATGCCAGGGCTGTCTGTTGATTTTGCAAGCTTTGGTATGTGTGAGAGGGGCAAGAGCTTCCAAAGCTGCAGCTATTGTGGTGTTATATAGAGCGGCAGCGTCATCCACATTGTTTAGGGAACTTATGTCTGTGAGAGGGAGGAGGGATTCCGAGAGTGAATGCAGATCAAGGTGTTTAAGATTTCTGTGAGGGTGGGCAAGTTTGTGGGGTGGGGATTGTAGTCAAGAAGTGGAGAGGGAAGAGAATGTGAGTAGATTGTGGTCAGAAAGAGGAAGATGTGAGTTAGAGAGGTTAGATAGGGAGCAGAGGCGGGTGAAGATGAGGTCCAATGTGTAACCATCTTTGCGAGTCGCTGCAGAAGACCATTGAGTGAGGCCGAAGTAGGAAGTGAGAGATAGAAGTTTTGTGGCAGCTGAGAGGGAAGTGTCAATGGGGATGTTAAAGTCGCCCATGATGATAGTGGGGATGTCCGCAGAAAGGAAATGAAGAAGCCAGGTGGTGAAGTGGTCAAAGAAGGTGGTGGCTGGCCCTCGGGGGCAATAAATGACAGCCAGTTGGAGGTTGGTGGGGGCACATGCGCAGAGTGTACCTCAAAGGAAGTGAGGGTAACAGAGGGTGGCAGTGGGATTGGGGTGAAGGAGCAGGTATCTGACAGGAGAAAACCAACTCCTCCGCCATGCATGCTGCTGGGGTGGGGTGTGTGAGAAAGGTGGAAGCCACCGTAAGAGAGTGCAGCAGGAGAGGCTTGTTGCAGACAGAGTTAGCGTTCCACAGAGCTCCTGTTAGTGGGACTGGGGCAGCGTAGGCCAGGCGAATGGGTATAAGGTTAGAGTGGTTACGGAAATTTGTGATAGAGCGTGTATGGGAGGTAGAACTGACTGTGGGGATGTGGTGAGGAGGACCAGGATTTGGAGAGATATCACCAGCAGTGAGAAGGAGCAGAGAAAGTGTTAGCAGGTGGGAGCAAGAGAGGGCATGAGGTGGCTGTCCGTGCTTGGAGACAGAGGATTGTATGTAAAGGAACAGTTCTGAGGAGGAGGTGAGATGGATGGGGAGGATTGAAGAGGAGATGAACAGTTCTTTACTAGAAGTAGGGATTAGGGGAGTTTGCAGAAAGTGAAGAATTATAGGGGTGAAAGTGAAAACAAACATAAACATTGTTTACAGTGACTGTGTCCAGTTACCTTCAGTTCCCTTCTGGTTCAATTCTGGTTTTAATTCTAAATTAATCTTCACACTTCTAGGACACTCTTATAGGAATCACACAGCAGACTGAAGTCACTGCAGACTTGTGCTATGCAATATATGTACAACTAAGTACATTCAGGTGTGAAGCAGAGAGGAGTGATCTCTGCTCATCTTGGTCAGAGAATTAAGGGTGGACCAGATGCATACAATCAAGCATTGAGTAAACAAGGTCATAAATAACACTGGGATAAAGCTGGGGTTAGCTGAAAGGCATACCATGAGAATGCTAGGAGCAGAGGAAAGTCTGTGTGGAAAGTTGGGTGATGTACTATGTGCACTTCATAGACAAGGCAGGAGAGCAGGCTGGAGAGCTGGGTGCATGAACATACCATGAGAATGCTAGGAGCAGAGGAAAGTCTGTGTGGAAAGTTGGGTGATGTACTACAGTATGTGTACTTCATAGACAGGCAAGGCAGGAGAGCAGGCTGGAGAGCTGGGTGCATGAACATACCTGTAGGAAGAATAGACATGCTGGTTAGAGTGCGATGGTGGCCGATAGCAGGGCACAGTCTGTATACATCCTTCTGGTTTTAATTCTAAATTAATCTTCACACTTCTAGGACACACTTATAGGAATCACACTGCAGACTCTGTTGAAGAAGCTGTAAGGCAAAACGGCGCTCGTCGGGCGCAGGCTGTGACACTTTCCCTCTCTATGCTGCACCACCTTCCACCTCTAATAATTCAGGTAATATTTAACAGCTTAATGATTGGCTTCATTGCTTTTACATTGTTGGATTTCATTGCAGTTTTTCATGTCGAACATTCTATTGCCATCTAGTGACCACTCTTTAAATTACATAGCATTGATTTCCTTTCTGTGGTATATGAACAAGTGCCATTCTCAAGTTGTTCTCATAAATATATACTCTGATGTGAGGGGATTATTACACTTTGTTGTGTTAAGTCTACCCTTTTAGGATATAGGGCTGCAAAGGGTTCCAAAGAGATACTCCTTTTGTGTCCACCCTGTAGCGTGGCTAAAGGGTGTCTAATCGATGGGAGATATGTCCCTTATAGATGGCTTGCTACTGTGATGTAACCATAGCTACCTATATGTGTTTCAGGACCTGTGGTGATGTCACAACCACATGTCTGGTCATGTGATGGGTTCTGGGTGTGGTTAGACATATAAAAGAAAGCCTAATGCTTAACACAGAGATATATGTGTGGAGGTGAAACCCTCCTGAGTGTGTTACGGCTTCAGGACTGAGCCGGATGAACTGGACCCTTGTTTTTCTTTGCCTGACCCAAAGGCTATTTGCTTTCTGTTGTTTTGTCATATGGTTTATGGAGCAATAAACCCAGTGAACTTTAAAGGAACCTGCCTCCTGAGTGTCAGCCGTCGCAGCTGAGTGAGTGGAACCCCTACAATTGGTGGTAGACATGCGCGCAGCGTTCCCAGCGGAGAAGTGAGTTTATTTTTTGAATGTCCTGGGTCAAGGCTGTTGCAAGCCAGCAAGCATTGCCGGAGAAAATGGAGGACTTGCTGAAACACTTGGTCCAGCAGGAGCAAAGGCAGCAAGAGACCAACAGGCTGTTGATGCAGCAGGTACAACAGAGCCAGCAGCAGATGCAGCTTCTGGCAACCGCCATCCAGGGCAAGGCGAGCGCCCCAACCCCAGGTTTGGCTGATGACACCCACGTCCGAAAGACGGTAAGACGCGCATTGCAGAAAATGACTCCCGGGGATGATGTTGAGGCCTTCCTGACGGTGTTTGAGAGGGTCGCTGAGAGGGAAAAACTTCCGCCAGAGCAGTGGGCAGAGGTACTTGCGCCATACCTGACGGGAGAACCCCAGAAGGCGTACTATGATTTGACCTTGCAGGATGCCAAAGAGTATCACAAATTGAAAGCCGAGATTCTCGCACGTTTGGGGGTGACACTGACTGTCAGGGCACAGCGAGTTCACTCCTGGGGCTATCACCGGGACAAACCACCTCGTTCCCAAATGTTTGATCTGTTGCACCTGGTCCAGAAATGGCTGCAGCCAGAATCCTCTGCGCCTGCACAGATGGTAGAACGGGTGATGATGGATCGGTTTGTCCATTCCCTCCCGAGGCCTATACAGTCTTGGGTTGCCCAGGGTGATCCCCAGAATGCCGACGAGCTGATCGGACTGGTTGAGAGATACCAAGGGTTGGAAGGCTCCTTCGGGAGGCAGCCCATGCCGTACTGGGGGTCCCAGAAGGCAGCTGAGTCCCAAAAAGGGGTGGCGCGTCCAAGGTCACCAAGGGCGGGGGAGGTGGTGCCCAAGGTCCCTACGGGTGATATTATTTGTTGGTGGTGCCACAAGCCAGGACATATAGCTGCCCGATGTTCCCAGACCACTGAGCAGATGGACTGTAGCATGGGACGCCGTTGTTCATACTATGCGTATCCAGCCTGCAGTGTGAACTCTCCGCCCAACGAGGGACCTCAAGCGTGTCCCGTAAAGGTGAACGGTCGAGCAGTAACGGCACTGTTAGACTCGGGGAGCCTAGTGACCCTGGTGAGGGCCACTTTTCCTCTCCACCTGCTCCCGGGAAAGAAGGTCGGAGTGCGGTGCATACATGGGGATGCAAAGGACTACCCTGTGGCCAGTGTGAACATTGAAACGACATGTGGCACTGAGTCCCACATAGTCGGCGTCGTTCAGGACTTGTTGCACCCTATAATTATTGGCCGGGATTTCTGTTTGTTTTGGGACTTGTGGGGGAAAGGTTCTGAGCTCCCTAGCAAGAGTAGGGAACCAGTGAACCCTGGAAGGGTGGTGCCACACCCAGAGTCAGACAGGTTTCCTTTTTGTGTCCTGGCTGGAGATGAGGAGGAAGTGTCCCCTGCATCTGACATTCTGGAGTTAGAGGTATCCGGTGAAAATTTTGGGACTGCCCAACATAGGGACCCCACTCTGAGGGAAGCCTTTAATAATGTCACAGTTATTGACGGGGTGGTACAGGAGCCGGGGGCAGACACAAGATTTCCCCATTTTCTAATGAGCAGGGAGTTGTTGTACCGGGTCACGAAAATAAGGGAGGAGTTGGTAGAGCAGTTGCTAGTGCCGGGTCCATATAGACGGAAGGTGTTGGACATGGCCCATTCACACATCTTGGGTGGACACCTAGGGGTGGAAAAAACGCAGGAACGGGTTGTGCAGAGGTTCTATTGGCCTGGGTGTCACCGGGAAATAGTGAACTATTGCAGGTCCTGCCCTACATGTCAGCTAACTGCTCCTACTCCTCATTTCCGGAACCCCCTTGTGCCACTGCCCATTATTGAGGTACCGTTCGAGAGAATTGCCATGGACTTGGTCGGTCCCTTAGTTAAATCAGCTCGGGGCCATCAGTATATATTAGTCCTCCTGGACTATGCCACACGCTATCCTGAGGCCATTCCCTTGAGAAATTCTTCCTCAAAAAGCATAGCCCGCGAGTTGGTCCATGTCTTTTCCCGGACAGGTCTGCCAAAGGAGATCCTGACTGACCAGGGTACACCTTTCATGAGCAAGGTGATGAGGGAGTTATGCAAAGCCCTGAAGATCTCCCAGTTGAGGACCTCGGTGTACCATCCCCAGTCAGATGGCCTTGTTGAGAGATTTAACAAGACACTGAAGAGCATGCTGAGAAAAGCTATAGAAAAAGACGGTAGAGACTGGGATTGTCTCTTACCCTATTTGATGTTTTCCATTCGTGAAGTTCCACAGGCCTCCACAGGTTTCTCACCGTTTGAGCTTCTGTATGGCCGACATCCACGAGGACTCCTGGATATAGCCAAGGAAACCTGGGAAGCCGAAGTCACGCCCCACAGAAGCGTCATTGAGCATGTGGCCCTGATGCAGCAGAGGATTGCAAAGGTGATGCCTATCGTGAAAGAACACCTTCTCCAAGCACAAGAAGCTCAGGCCAGGGTCTACAACCGGTCTGCAAGAGTGAGGCAATTCAATCCGGGAGACCGAGTTCTTGTGTTAGTTCCGACAGTGGAAAGCAAGTTCTTGGCCAAATGGCAAGGGCCATATGAGGTTGTCGAGAAACTTGGTGAAGTAAACTATAAAATTCACCAACCAGGAAGACGGAAACCATTCCAAGTATACCATGTCAACCTTATCAAGCCGTGGCAAGATAGAGAGCCGACAGTAACTCCATCGTTGTTAAGCAACCCAGAAGATGAGGTTGGAGCGGTTACTATAGCGGAGACGCTATCGGAGTCCCAGAAACAGCAATGCCGGGAGTTACTCCAGAAAAACAGGGACCTGTTTTCCGAGTTGCCTGGGTACACGAAGGTCATAGAGCATGAGGTCCTGACAGAGCCCCATGTGCGCGTGAACGTGAAGCCCTATAGAATTCCTGAGGCCCGTCGAGAAATAGTCTCCAAGGAAGTGGAGCGTATGTTGAAGCTTGGAGTCATTGAGGAATCCAAGAGCGGTTGGTCGAGCCCAATTGTCCTGGTCCCAAAACCTGATGGGGAGTGGAGATTTTGCAACGACTATAGGAAGTTGAATGAGGTCTCTAAGTTCGACGCATATCCCATGCCCCGCGTTGATGAGCTCATCGAAAGGCTTGGGCCCGCCAGGTACATAACCACCTTGGATTTGACGAAGGGGTATTGGCAGATCCCCATGGCACAGGAAGCCAAGGAGAAGACGGCGTTTTCTACACCAGATGGGTGCTTCCAGTATGTCCGGATGCCATTTGGCCTACAGGGAGCTCCGGCCACCTTCCAAAGGGCTATGGATAGAGTCCTTGCACCCCACAAGGCATACGCTGCTGCGTACCTAGATGATATCGTCATCTTTAGCCCGGACTGGGAGAGTCATCTGGAGAAAGTCCAAGCGGTGTTTGATGCTATAAGAGAGGCCGGATTTACAATAAACCCGAAGAAGTGTGCATTGGGTAAAGAAGAAGCTAAGTACCTTGGATACATAGTGGGTCATGGAGAAAAAAAACCCCAAATCAGTAAAGTGGAGGCAATTCAAACATGGCCAAAACCAGTTTCCAAGAAGCAAGTTAAAGCCTTCCTGGGAATCGTGGGATATTACAGGAGGTTCATCCCAAACTTCGCCACAATGGCGGCGCCTCTGACTGACCTGCTAAAAGGGACAAAATCAGTAATGGTTAAGTGGTCCGAAGAAACAGATTCAGCCTTCCAAGAAATGAAAGAGGCTTTATGTAAGCAACCCGTTCTGATGGCCCCAAACTTCAAGAAAGAGTTTATTCTTCAAACAGATGCCTCAGATGTTGGGGTGGGAGCAGTCCTTTCCCAAGAACTACATGGAGAGGAGCATCCTGTTCTCTATCTGAGTAGGAAGCTGTCCTCGTCTGAAAATAACTACTCAGTCGTTGAAAAGGAGTGCTTGGCCATAAAATGGGCAGTCGACACATTACGATACTATTTGCTGGGACGTAAATTTAGACTGATATCCGACCATGCCCCACTTAGGTGGATGAGGGAAACGAAGGGTAGAAATGCTAGGGTCACCCGTTGGTTCTTAGCCCTGCAGGACTTCTGTTTCCATGTGGAACATAGGGCCGGAAAGCTGCACGGTAATGCCGATGCCCTGTCAAGAATCCCTTGTCTAGTGGGAGAAAGTGCCAAGCCCCACGGCTTTAGGCAGAGGGGGGAGGTATGTAGCGTGGCTAAAGGGTGTCTAATCGATGGGAGATATGTCCCTTATAGATGGCTTGCTACTGTGATGTAACCATAGCTACCTATATGTGTTTCAGGACCTGTGGTGATGTCACAACCACATGTCTGGTCATGTGATGGGTTCTGGGTGTGGTTAGACATATAAAAGAAAGCCTAATGCTTAACACAGAGATATATGTGTGGAGGTGAAACCCTCCTGAGTGTGTTACGGCTTCAGGACTGAGCCGGATGAACTGGACCCTTGTTTTTCTTTGCCTGACCCAAAGGCTATTTGCTTTCTGTTGTTTTGTCATATGGTTTATGGAGCAATAAACCCAGTGAACTTTAAAGGAACCTGCCTCCTGAGTGTCAGCCGTCGCAGCTGAGTGAGTGGAACCCCTACAACCCATATTAGCAAGCCCATATAATTATCCTATGGAGATATTCTATAGGTGCGGTCATATTTGAGAAAAAAAGAGAAAACAAATCTTCAAAAAAAACCAAAATTTTTTTGTGTCACATCCTGACTTTTTGGAGGTCCCATTCTTTCCATCTTCCTGTCTTTTTATGCTGTTTGATTTTAAAATATTGTTTCAACAAAGAAAAAAAAATTTTATTCACCATTCTTATGCGTCACTTTGTGCCTTGTTAGGTAATTTATATAGGACGCAATGTTGATCATAAACAGATCAAGCAACTGACAGAATCTAGGGATGGAAGGCTGTTGAGTTTCATCATAAAGAAAGGTGGCTACATTGATCACTAATTTTTGGGGGGTTTGTTTTTGCATGTCAGAAATGTTTATTTCTAAATTTTGTGCAGTTATATTGGTTTACCTGGGAAAAATAAACAAATGAGATGGGAATATATTTGGTTTTTATTAAGTTGCCTAATAATTCTGCACAGTAATAGTTACCTGCACAAACAGATATCCTCCTAAGGTAACCAAATCTAAACATAACCCACTCCAACTTCCAAAAATATTAAGCTTTGACATTTATGAGTCTTTTGGGTTGACCCCCTAAGGAACTTATCTAGATGTGTCGTGAGCACTTTTATCCCCCAAGTGCTTCACGAAAGTTTATAACGCCCGGGCGTGAAAAAAAAAATTCCTATTTTTTCCACAAACATGATCGTTTAGTCCCCAATTTTTTATTTTCTCAAGGGTAAAAGGAGAAATTGGACCCCAAAAGTTGTTGTCCAATTTGTCCTGAGTACGCTGATACCCCATATGTGGGGGGAACCACTGTTTGGGCGCATGGCAGGGCTCAGAAGGAAAGGAGCGCCGTTAGACTTTTTCAAGCTAAATTTGGCTGGAATTGAGATCGGACGCCATGTCGCGTTTGGCGAGCCCCTGATGTGCCTAAACAGTGGAAACCCCCCACAAGTGACCCCATTTTGGAAACTAGACCCCCTAAGGAACTTATCTAGATGTGTTGTGAGCACTTTTATCCCCCAAGTGCTTCACGAAAGTTTATTACGCCCGGGCGTGAAAAAAAAATTCCTTTTTTTCCCACAAACCTGATCATTTAGTCCCCAATTTTTTTTTATTTTCTCAAGGGTAAAAGGAGAAGTTGGACTTCAAAAGTTGTTGTCCAATTTGTCCTGAGTACGCTGATACCCCATATGTGTGGGGGAACCACTGTTTGGGCGCATGGCAGGGCTCAGAAGGAAAGGAGCGCCGTTTGACTTTTTCAAGCTAAATTTGGCTGGAATTGAGATCGGATGCCATATTGCGTTTGGCGAGCCCATGATGTGCCTAAACAGTGGACACCCCCCACAAGTGACCCCATTTTGGAAACTAGACCCTCTAAGGAACTTATCTAGGTGTGTGGTGAGAATTTTGAACCCCCACGTGCTTCACTAAAGTTTATAATGCCCAGGCGTGAAAATATAAAATCCTATTTTTTTCCCACAAAAATGATCTTTTAGTCCCCAATTTTTAATTTTCCCAAGGGTAACAGGAGAAATTGGACCCCAAAAGTTGTTGTCCAATTTGTCGTGAGTACGCTGATACCCCATATGTGTGGCGGAACCACTGTTTGGGTGCATGGCAGGGCTCAGAAGGAAAGGAGCGCCGTTTGACTTTTTCAAGCTAAATTTGGCTGGAATTGAGATCGGACGCTATGTCGCGTTTGGCGAGCCCATGATGTGCCTAAACAGTGGAGTGTGGGGAGGAACTACTGTTTGGGCACACGTTGGGGCTCGAAAGGGAAGTAGTGACGTTTTGGAATGCAGACTTTGATGGAATGTTCTGCGGGCATCATGTTCCATTTGCAGAGCCCCTGATGTGCCTAAACAGTAGAAACCCCCCACAAGTGACCCCATTTTGGAAACTGTACCCCCTAAGGAACTTATCTAGGTGTGTGGTGAGAATTGTGAACCCCCACGTGCTTCACTAAAGTTTGTAATGCCCAGGCGTGAAAATAAAAAATCCTATTTTTTCCCACAAAAATGATCTTTTAGTCCCCAATTTTTAATTTTCCCAAAGGTAACAGGAGAAATTGGACATCAAAAGTTAGTGTCCAAATTGTCCTGATTACGCTGGTATGCAATATGTGGGAAAAAACTGTTTAGGCACACGTTGGGGCTCGAAAGGGAAGTAGTGACTTTTTGGAATGCAGACTTTGATGAAATGGTCTGCGGTCGTCATGTTGTGTTTGCAGAGCCCCTGATGTGCCTAAACAGTAAAAAAAAAACCACAAGTGACATCATTTTGGAACCTAGACCCCCCCAAGGAACTTATCTAGATGTGCCCCATTTTTGGAACTAATGCTAATGTACGCTTTCTTGTAAAGTAAATTAGTAGTGCATGGAGGTGTGGTACAATTTGAAGCAATCCTTCATACACAGTCCAGGTTTTTCGGGGCAGGTGTCGCATTGATAAATGGTGTCCTTGCGTATTCCCCTTTTGTAACACACTCGGCACCTTTTTTGCGGCTTACCTTTTCTTCCGGTTGGCGGGACCATTCCCGGAAAATGCTGGCCTGGTACGATACGAGGACCTTCAGTTCCGGAAGTACTGGGGCCCTCTCCTTCCGGTGTGCCAAATATCAGGGCCTTAACCACTACCTCCTGGAACTGAAGGTACAACATATCGGTGTGGCGTGCACATCGTAACAGCAGGAAAGCGTTGAGCATTGCCATTTGTACAATGTGCACAGCCAGCTTTTTGTACCACACCTTGGCCTTTCTCAAAGCACTGTACGGTTGGAGGAGTTGATCAGAGAGATCAACCCCCCCATGCTTTTGTTGTAGCCCAGTACACAGTTTGGTTTGCTGACCTGTGTAGAGGTACCCCGTACAGTGCTGAGGGCTCTGCCATCACCGTGTATGGTGGTCAAGAGGACATCCCTCTTGTCCTTGTACTTGACCACCAGCAGGTGGTCGCTACATTGGGCCTTGCTCTCACCTTTTCTGAGCATCTGCCCAAGTAGCATCTTTGGGAGGCCTCTCTGAATTTTGCGGACAGTACCGCAGGCTGTGGTACCTCGCGCAGAGAGGGATTTGTAGAGTGGAATGCTGGTATAAAAGTTATCAGTATAGAGGTGATAACCTTTATCCAGCAGTGGGTGCACCAAATCCCACACGATCTTCCCACTCACTCCCAGGACAGGAGGACACTCAGGGGGTTCAATCCTGCTGTCCTTCCCTTCATACACTCTAAACCTGTGGATGTACCCTGAGGCACTCTCACACAGCTTGTAGAGTTTGATTCCGTACCTGGCCCTTTTGTTGGGCAGGTATTGACGGAATCCGAGCCGCCCCTTAAAATGGACCAAGGACTCATCCACGCAGATGTCCCTTTTGGGCACGTACACTTCAGAAAACTTTTTGTTGAAGTGTTCGATGACCGGCCGAACTTTGAACAGACGGTCAAAGTTGGGGTCATCTCGTGCGGGACACTGTGCATTATCGGAATAATGCAGGAACTTATGGATGGCCTCAAAACGCTTCCGAACCAAGACCATTCGGAACACTGGAGTGTTATATAAAATATCTACACTCCAATATTGCCAAATTTCTGGCTTGTTCACGATCCCCATGTGGAGAACCAGGCCCCAAAACTGCATCATTTCAACTTTCTCTACAGGAGACCAGTTGGAAAATGATGTACCGGGGCTTTGCTCCAAAAATTGAAGAGCATACAAATTAGTTTGCTCCACCATGAGGTTAATAAAATGCTCAGAGAAAAAGACTTTGAAAAAGTCTGTTTCTGTGAGGCCGGCGGTGTCAAACTTGATTCCTGATTCTGCCACAAAATCAGGAATCAGTGGCTCGTAATTTTCGGGGGGCGAGGTCCATATGGGGTCCACAATGGGGAGTGCTGGTTCAGGAGTGGTGGGGGCTGCCTCATCTTCTGTCCTGGGGCGTCTGCGTGGCGGTTCTGCAGGACCCGAGGAGGAAGATGAGGATGAAGAGGAGGATGAAGAATCAGAAAAGTAAAGAAAAGTGGGATCCTCTCTCTCGCTATCAGTGTCGGAGGCAAGGAAAGCATATGCCTCCTCCAATGAATAGCGCTGTTTGGACGAACGGGACGAGCGGGACATTTTTGTGTGAATA
The DNA here is from genome assembly GCF_032444005.1 of Ranitomeya imitator. Taxonomy (NCBI): domain Eukaryota; kingdom Metazoa; phylum Chordata; class Amphibia; order Anura; family Dendrobatidae; genus Ranitomeya; species Ranitomeya imitator. The sequence goes on along the minus strand of NC_091289.1, from coordinate 100,707,084 downwards.
TGGTGATTGGGTGCACTTTATTGATAACTGTATGTGTATGTGTGGGGGGATAGTGATTTGTGCAAACTTATCTGAAAAGAAAACGTTAAAAGGAGAAAAAAAACCTGCAAAAAGAAAAGTCTAAAACATTAGGCCCTAGCTCTGATAAGTGAACTTGCGTCACTTATCAAAATTTGGCGGCTGCTGGACGTGCGTATGGAGATGACAAAAAAAGTAAAAGTGTCTAAAACAGCAGGCCCAGCTCTGATAAATGAACTGTTTCACTTATCAAAATTTGGCCGCTGCTTGATGTGCGCACGAGGGCCGGGCAAGGGGGGGGTAAAAAAAAGGAAAACGGCAAGCACAAACTTTGATAAGTGAACTGCGTTACTTTTCAAAGTTTGGCGGCTGCGGGATGTGTGTACGGAGGTTGCGCAAAGGGGCTGAGGGAAAAAAGCGAGCGCGAGAGTTGATGGGTGGACTGCGTCACCAATCAACACTCAGCGGCTGTTAAATGGGCGTACGGAAGGAGGTGCAAAGGGAGGTAAAAAGAGGGGGAAGGGAGATGGGGGTTGTCACGATATGGTATGAAATATCATATAAGTAGTTTCTCTTGTTAGCAGGCTGCGGGCTAAAAAGCCCCCCTTCCCTTTCACTCAGCCAAGAGCTGCCTTGTCAATGTGCTGGGGGGAGTTTTATGGCCGAAAGGTATTTACGACCAGGTTAGAATCTTCCTCCAGCTAGAACTGGATTCTAAGTCTCCAGAAATCCATGGAAGTTCTTTGTTTTGTTTTTGTAACATATTACACAAACCGTTTACGTTAAGAACACGAAAATATATATTCGTAATCTCCCTCGGTGGATCTACCCATCCCTCGAAACACGGGCTTCTAACTCCATCTGGTAAAGAAGTAGGGATTTCTCTGTAAATATGTATCACAGACAGGACATATTTGATCTCATTAGAATGCCAACGTTAATCCGAGATGAATGCTGGGTTTGGTATGACTATGACATGTTTTGTAGCGAAGTTATAGAAAGTAGATAAATTTAAGGTTGCAGTACTCAGAATGTAGAGAGAGAAGGATCTGGATAATCCAACCCCTTTCTGGGATGTTACAGGCTTAGCTATAACTGTCTGCCCACATCCCCAGCTCTTTTTCTTGTCTTCTCTTGGAGGGCCCCGAGCACGTCCAATGAACTGGGACGTATGGTTGCCTGCAATGCAGTGAACTGAGAACATGTGAGTGTTATCTTTTCTCCTTTAATCCCCTTTATGTTATAATTACCTTGTACATATTTACAATTGTCTCATTTGTAACATCTTTGTAAAATATTTCGATAAAACACTGCCTGAAACTTTTGATGGGGTATATTATTTAATACTAGTTCGTTCTCCTGTTCTAAACCATACCCTAAGTCTCCTGAAGGAAAATACGCTACTGTTGTTTTTGGGTTAGCTTCGGACCCGTTTAATCGAAGCTGGTGGCAGCGATACCGTGCAGGCTTTTGGGGTGATGTTTTAGCGACTGCGGCGTTGATAATTATTGTTCCTGCCAGAGTGGGAGTAGTTTATCGCGTCTCTGCAGCGTGCCCAATAGCCAGTACATAGCAGGCAGCCTTTCTGGCGACTAATTACCCCTGGTGCAGTACCTCATCTGACCTGAGAGTAAGGGGGGCGCCAGAGAGCTGCAAGTTTTAAGTGGAACTGTAAGCGGGATATACATAAATCCCTGCAGTTCGTGGTATATTGAAAAGCAGTGGGATACCTAAAATAAGCCCCTGCTGTAAACTAAGAGGTCAATAGCCTTGTGTGTGGTTTTTTCATCACATTGTGGAGTGGATAACTAAGATAAGCCCCCCTGCACATGTGATAGCCGTCTGTTGGCCTAAAGTCACCCAGATCCGTGACGTAGGGGTGACGGTCACTGTGTGAATCGTGACAAATTGGTGGCAGCGGTCAGGGAATCCTGACAAATTGGTGGCAGCGGTCAGGGATTCCTGACAGGGGTGGAAGTGGGGATTAGGCAGGGATCAGTGATCAAAACGTACGGTTGTAGTCAGGTGGCGCAAAGGGGGGATGAAAAAAAAAAAAGGAAAACTGCAGGCACAAACTCTGATAAGTGAACTGCGTCACTTATCAAAGCTTGGCGGCTGCGGGATGTGTGTACGGAGGTTGCGCAAAGGGGCTGAGGGAAAAAAAGCGAGCGCGAGAGTTGATCGGTGGACTGCTGTTATGGACCTGGTGGTTAGGAGCACCCGGAACGACCTGATAGTTAAACTCACACAGGACAAGCTCTGGGAAGTGGGAGCTCTGCTGACCGCAACCCCTAATCCTATCACAACAACTAGAAATAGCAGTGGAGCGTAGCTGACTCTGCCTAGACGCCTCTTCACAGCCTAAGAGCTAACTAGCCCTAAAGATAGAAAATAAAGCCTACCTTGCCTCAGAGAAATTCCCCAAAGGAAAAGGCAGCCCCCCACATATATTGACTGTGAGTAAAGATGAAAGTCACAAACGCAGAAATGAAACAGGTTTCAGCAAAGGGAGGCCAGACTTACTAAACAGACAAAGGATAGGAAAGGTATCTTTGCGGTCAGCACAAAAAACTACAAAAAGACCACGCAGAGTGTGCAAAAAGACCTCCGCACCGACTCACGGTGCGGAGGTGCCACTCTGCATCCCAGAGCTTCCAGCTAGCAAGGCAAAATCATGATAGCAAGCTGGACAAGGAAACAATGAACAAATAATAAACTAGCAGGGACTTAGCTTCTGCTGGAGTAGACAGGTAACCAGAAAGATCCAAGAGCGAACTGAACCAGTACAAGAACATTGACAGCTGGCATGGAGTAACGATCTGAGTGGAGTTAAATAGAGCAGCCAGCCAAAGAACAAACTACGTCACCTGTGGAAGGAACCTCAGAAGCAGCAGCTCCACTCACAGCCACCAGAGGGAGTCCATGGACAGAACTCGCCGAAGTACCATTCATGACCACAGGAGGGAGTTCGATAACAGAATTCACAACAGTACTGCCCCCTCGAGGAGTGGACACCGAACCCTCACCAGAGCCCCCAGGCCGATCAGGACGAGCCAAATGAAAGGCACGAACTTGATCGGCAGCATGAACATCAGAAGCAAAAACCCAGGAATTATCTTCCTGACCATAACCCTTCCACTTGACCAGGTACTGGAGTTTCCGTCTCGAAATACGAGAATCCAAAATCTTCTCCACCACATACTCCAACTCCCCCTCGACCAACACCGGGGCAGGAGGATCAACGGGAACCATAGGCGCCACGTATCTCCGCAATAACGACCTATGGAACACATTATGGATGGCAAAAGAAGCTGGAAGGGCCAAACGAAATGACACAGGATTGAGAACTTCAGAAATCTTATACGGACCAATGAAACAAGGCTTAAACTTAGGAGAGGAAACCTTCATAGGAACATAACGAGACGACAACCAAACCAAATCCCCAACACGAAGTCGGGGACCAACACAGCGCCGGTGGTTAGCGAAACGTTGAGCCTTCTCCTGGGACAATGTCAAATTGTCCACCACATGAGTCCAAATCTGCTGCAACCTGTCCACCACAGTATCCACACCAGGACAGTCCGAAGGCTCAACCTGCCCTGAAGAGAAACGAGGATGGAAACCAGAATTACAGAAAAAAGGTGAAACCAAAGTAGCCGAGCTGGCCCGATTATTAAGGGCGAACTCAGCCAAAGGCAAGAAGGACACCCAATCATCCTGATCAGCAGAAACAAAGCATCTCTGATATGTTTCCAAAGTCTGATTAGTTCGTTCGGTTTGGCCATTTGTCTGAGGATGGAAAGCCGAAGAAAAAGACAAATCAATGCCCATCTTAGCACAAAAGGACCGCCAAAACCTCGAAACAAACTGGGAACCTCTGTCTGAGACGATGTTCTCCGGAATGCCATGCAAACGAACAACATGCTGGAAAAACAATGGCACCAAATCAGAGGAGGAAGGCAATTTAGACACGGGTACCAAATGGACCATCTTAGAGAAGCGATCACAAACCACCCAAATGACCGACATCCTTTGAGAGACAGAGAGATCTGAAATAAAATCCATGGAAATATGCGTCCAGGGCCTCTTCGGAACCGGCAAGGGCAAAAGCAACCCACTGGCATGAGAACAGCAGGGCTTAGCCCGAGCACAAGTCCCACAGGACTGCACAAAAGAACGCACATCCTGTGACAAAGAAGACCACCAAAAGGATCTAGCCACCAAATCTCTGGTACCAAAGATTCCAGGATGACCCGCCAACACCGAACAATGAACATCAGAGATATCTCTACTAGTCCATCTATCAGGGACAAACAGTTTCTCCGCTGGACAACGGTCAGGTCTATCAGCCTGAAACTTCTGCAGCACGCGCCGCAAATCAGGGGAGATGGCAGACAAAATTACCCCCTCTTTGAGAATACCCGCCGGCTCAGGAACACCCGGAGAGTGAGGCACAAAAGTCCTTGACAGGGCATCAGCCTTCACATTCTTAGATCCCGGAAGGTACGAAACCACAAAATCAAAACGGGAGAAAAACAGCGACCATCGAGCCTGTCTAGAATTCAACCGTTTGGCAGACTCGAGATAAGTCAAATTCTTGTGATCTGTCAAGACCACCACGCGATGTTTAGCTCCTTCAAGCCAATGTCGCCACTCCTTGAATGCCAACTTCATGGCCAACAACTCTTGATTGCCAACATCATAATTGCGCTCAGCAGGCGAGAATTTTCTAGAAAAGAAGGCATATGGTTTCATCACCGAGCCATCAGAACTTCTTTGCGACAAAACAGCCCCTGCTCCAATCTCAGAAGCATCAACCTCGACCTGAAACGGGAGCGAAACATCTGGCTGGCACAACACAGGGGCAGAAGAAAAATGACGCTTCAACTCCTGAAAAGCCTCTACAGCCGCAGAGTACCAATTGACCACATCAGCACCTTTCTTGGTCAAATCAGTCAAAGGTTTAGCAACACTAGAAAAATTAGCGATGAAGCGACGGTAAAAATTAGCAAAGCCCAGGAACTTCTGCAGGCTCTTCACAGATGTCGGCTGAGTCCAATCATAAATGGCCTGAACTTTAACAGGGTCCATCTCGATAGTAGAAGGGGAAAAAATGAAACCCAAAAATGAAACCTTCTGAACTCCAAAGAGACATATTGACCCCTTCACAAACAAGGAATTCGCACGAAGGACCTGGAACACCATTCTGACCTGCTTCACATGAGACTCCCAATCATCCGAAAAGACCAAAATATCATCCAAATATACAATCATGAATCTATCCAGGTACTCTCGGAAGATGTCATGCATAAAGGACTGAAACACAAATGGAGCATTAGAAAGCCCGAATGGCATAACCAGGTACTCAAAATGGCCCTCGGGCGTATTAAATGCTGTTTTCCATTCATCGCCCTGTTTAATTCGCACAAGATTATACGCCCCTCGAAGATCTATCTTGGTGAACCAACTAGCCCCCTTAATCCGAGCAAACAAATCAGACAGCAGCGGCAAAGGGTACTGAAATTTGACTGTGATCTTATTAAGAAGGTGGTAATCAATACAATGTCTCAAAGAGCCATCCTTCTTGGCCACAAAAATGAACTCTGCACCCAACGGTGATGACGACGGGCGAATATGACCTTTCTCCAAGGATTCCTTTATATAACTCTGCATAGCGGCGTACTCTGGCACAGATAAATTAAACAGTCGGCCCTTAGGAAACTTACTACCAGGAATCAAATTAATAGCACAATCGCAATCCCTATGAGGAGGTAGGGCACCGGATTTGGGCTCTTCAAATACATCCCGGTAATCTGACAAAAACTCAGGGACTTCAGAAGGAGTGGAAGGCAAAATTTACAGCAATGGAACATCACCATGTACCCCCTGACAACCCCAGCTGGACACAGACATAGATTTCCAATCCAATACTGGATTATGGACCTGTAGCCATGGCAACCCCAAAACGACCACATCATGCAGATTATGCAACACCAAAAAGCGAATATCCTCCTGATGTGCAGGAGCCATGCACATGGTCAATTGAGTCCAGTACTGAGGCTTATTCTTGGCCAAAGGCGTAGCATCAATTCCTCTCAATGGAATAGGATACTGCAAGGGCTCCAAGAAAAAACCACAGCGCCTGGCAAACTCCAAGTCCATCAAATTCAGGGCAGCGCCTGAATCCACAAATGCCATAACAGAATAGGATGACAGAGAGCCAATCAGAGTAACGGACAAAAGAAATTTAGACTGTACCGTACCAATGGTGGCAGACCTAGCGAACCGCTTAGTGCGCTTAGGACAATCGGAGATAGCATGAGTGGAATCACCACAGTAAAAACACAGCCCATTCCGACGTCTGTGTTCTTGCCGTTCAGCTCTGGTCAAAGTCCTATCACATTGCATAGGTTCAGGCCTATGCTCAGAGAATACCGCCAAATGGTGCACAGCTTTGCGCTCACGCAAGCACCGATCGATCTGAATGGCCAAGGACATAGACTCATTCAGACCAGCAGGCGTGGGAAATCCCACCATGACATCCTTAAGGGCTTCAGAAAGACCCTTTCTGAAAATTGCCACCAGGGCACACTCATTCCACTGAGTAAGCACAGACCACTTTCTAAACTTCTGACAGTACACCTCCGCTTCATCCTGATCCTGACACAAAGCCAGCAAGATTTTCTCTGCCTGATCCACTGAATTTGGTTCATCATAAAGCAATCCAAGTGCCAGAAAAAACGCATCTACATCACGCAATGCAGGATCTCCTGGCGCAAGGGAAAATGCCCAGTCTTGAGGGTCACCACGCAACAAAGAAATAATGATTTTCACTTGTTGAACGGGGTCACCAGAGGAGCGGGGTTTCAAAGCTAGAAACAGTTTACAATTATTTTTGAAATTCAGGAACTTAGATCTATCCCCAGAAAACAAATCAGGAATTGGAATTCTAGGCTCTAACATCGGATTCTGAACCACAAAATCTTGATTGTTTTGTAACCTTGCAGTGAGATGATCCACACAAGAGGACAGACCTTGAATGTCCATACCTACACCTGTGTCCTGAACCACCCAGAGGTTAAGGGGAAAAGAAAGACAAAACACACTGCAGAGAAAAAAAAATGGTCTCAGAACTTCTCTTATCCCTCTATTGAGATGCATTAATACTTTGGGCCAGCTGTACTGTTATGGACCTGGTGGTTAGGAGCACCCGGAACGACCTGATAGTTAAACTCACACAGGACAAGCTCTGGGAAGTGGGAGCTCTGCTGACCGCAACCCCTAATCCTATCACAACAACTAGAAATAGCCGTGGAGCGTACCTGACTCTGCCTAGACGCCTCTTCACAGCCTAAGAGCTAACTAGCCCTAAAGATAGAAAATAAAGCCTACCTTGCCTCAGAGAAATTCCCCAAAGGAAAAGGCAGCCCCCCACATATATTGACTGTGAGTAAAGATGAAAGTCACAAACGCAGAAATGAAACAGGTTTCAGCAAAGGAAGGCCAGACTTACTAAACAGACAGAGGATAGGAAAGGTATCTTTGCGGTCAGCACAAAAAACTACAAAAAGACCACGCAGAGTGTGCAAAAAGACCTCCGCACCGACTCACGGTGCGGAGGTGCCACTCTGCATCCCAGAGCTTCCAGCTAGCAAGGCAAAATCATGATAGCAAGCTGGACAAGGAAACAATGAACAAATAATAAACTAGCAGGGACTTAGCTTCTGCTGGAGTAGACAGGTAACCAGAAAGATCCAAGAGCGAACTGAACCAGTACAAGAACATTGACAGCTGGCATGGAGTAACGATCTGCGTGGAGTTAAATAGAGCAGCCAGCCAAAGAACAAACTACGTCACCTGTGGAAGGAACCTCAGAAGCAGCAGCTCCACTCACAGCCACCAGAGGGAGTCCATGGACAGAACTCGCCGAAGTACCATTCATGACCACAGGAGGGAGTTCGATAACAGAATTCACAACAGACTGCGTCACCAATCAACGCTCGGCGGCTGTTAAATGGGTGCACGGAAGGAGGTGCAAAGGAGGATAAAAAAGGGGGAAGGGAGATGGGGGTGGAAGTGGGGATTGGGCAGGGATCAGTGATCAAAACGTACGGTTGTAGTCAGGTGGCGCAAAGGGGGGGTGAAAAAAAAAAGGAAAACGGCAGGCACAAACTCTGATAAGTGAACTGCGTCACTTATCAAAGTTTGGCGGCTGCGGGATGTGTGTACGGAGGTTGCGCAAAGGGGCTGAGGGAAAAAAAGCGAGCGTGAGAGTTGATCGGTGAACTGCGTCACCAATCAACGTTTGGCGGCTGTTAAATGGGCGCACGGAAGGAGGTGCAAAGGGGGGTAAAAAAAGAGGGGGAAGGGAGATGGGGGTGGATGTGGGGATTGGGCAGGGATCAGTGATCAAAACGTACGGTTGTAGTCAGGTGGCGCAAAGGGGGGGTGAAAAAAAAAAGGAAAACAGCAGGCACAAACTCTGATAAGTGAACTGCGTCACTTATCAAAATTTGGCGGCTGCGGGATGTGTCTACGGAGTTGGCGCAACGGGGGTGAGGGAAAAAAAGCGAGCGCGAGCGTTGATCGGTGAACTGCGTCACCAATCAACGCTCGGCGGCTACTAAATGTGCGCACGGAGGCGGCACAAATCGGGGTGGAGGGGGTAAAAAGAGGGGGAAGGGGGATTGGGGTGGATGTGGGGATTGGGGTGGATGAACGGGGATTGGGGTGGATGAACGGGGATTGGGCAGGGATCAGGGATAAAACTTATGTTTAGTTGTCTTCTTTCTTTAGCAGGGATTGTGGTGCTACAGGCTGCTGTGGCACCACAATACCCAGCACAGCAGGTAGATCCAGGCACAAAATCCAGCAGGGAGATCCAGCAGTATGACCGCTCTGTAGGAATCCTCAGCTAGAGTGAGGACCCCTGCAGAGCGGTCATACACAGGTCAGGCAGGTGACAGACAGGTCACAGAGCGGTCATGCTGCTGCTGTGACCTGTCATTGGTGGGATCGACCATAACATCGATCCCAGCAATCAGAGCTTTCCTGGTCACCCAGGCAACTGCTGGTGACCTGGCTGTGACCCGCCTAGGATCGGAGCTGTTCGCGCCGATCCTAGGCAGGTCACAGCCAGGTCACCTGCAGGGCACCGAGCGGTCACAGCGTGACCGCCGCTGTGCCCTGTGATTGGCGCGATCGACGATGACATCGATCGCGCCAATCAGCTCCTGCAGGCCCTGCTGGGCCTGTACTATGTTATATCCTAGGATCGGTGCTATTAGAGCACCAATCCACGCAGGTTCCGGCAGGGCACAGCGCGGTAATACCGCGCGGTGTCCTGCGATTGGCACGGTCGATGCGATCGCGCCAATCCGGGGTATTCTTGCCGGTGCCAGGCACCGGACCTAGGATCGAGTACATCGGTACTCGATCCTAGCCTGTCACCTCATTGTTTCAGCCGCTCCGATTGGCTGAAACAATGAGAATGGCTGTGATTGGCTGTTCAGAATTGAACAGCCAATCACAGCGATCGGGAGGGAAGGTGGGCGACGACAATTCCCTGGATGCCGAGGCCATCTTCCCCCAGGTAAGATGGCATCGGAATTTTAATGCGATCACGCGACTTAAGTCGCGGTATCGCATTAAAGGGCATGACGTACTATCCCGTCGAGGGTCAGATAGGCCCAGGGCACCTCAACGGGATAGTACGTCGAAGGTCAGAGAGGGGTTAAAGAACTGAAAATGCTCATTTGTGGAATTTGCAGCATTAGGAGGTCACATTCACTGAACAAAAAAGCTATTAACTCCAAAACATCCTAACAGGCCAAGTTACATGTTAACATAGGACCGCTTCATTGGTATCACCTTCACAATTCTTGCATCCATTGAACTTGTGAGTTTTTGGAGAGTTTCTGCTTGTATTTCTTTGCATGAAATCAGAATAGACTCCCAGAGCTGCTGTTTTGATGTGAATTGCCTCCCACCCTCATAGATCTTTTTCTTGATGATACTCCAAAGTTTCTCTATAGGGTTGAGGTCAGTTGAAGATGGTGGCCACACCATGAGTTTATCTCCTTTTATACCCATAGAGGCCAATGACTCAGAGGTATTCTTTGCAGCATGAGATGGTGCATTGTCATGCATGAAGATGATTTTGCTCCTGAAGGCACGTTTCTGCTTTTTATACCATGGAAAAAAGTTGTCAGTCAGAAACTCTATAAACTTTGCAGAGGTCATTTTCACACCTTCAGGAACCTTAAAGGGCCTTACCAGCTGTTTGCTCATGATTCCGGCCCAAAACATGACTCCTCCACCTCCTTGCTGATGTCGCAGCCTTGTTTTGACATGGTGGCCATCCACCAACCATCCACTACTCCATCCATCTGGACCATCCAGGGTTGCTCGACACTCATCAGTAAACAAGACTGTTTTAAAATTAGTCTTCATGTATGTCTGGGCCCACTGCAACTGTTTCTGCTTGTGAACACTGTTTAGGGGTGGCCGAGTAGTAGGTTTATGCACCACAGCAAGCCTTTGAAAGATCTTACACCTTGATGTTTGAGGGACTCCAGAGGAACCAGTAGCTTCAAATAACTATTTGCTGCTTTGTAATGGTATTTTGGCAGCTGCTATCTTAATCCAATGAATTTGGCAGAAACCTTCCTCATTATGCCTTTATCTACATGAACTCTGTCTGTGCTCTGTTTCAGTCACAAATCTCTACACAGTATGATGATCATTCTTAAGTTTTCGTGAAATATCTAATGTTTTCATACCTTGTCCAAGGCATTGCACTATTTAACGCTTTTCAGCAGCAGAGAGATCCTTTTTATTTAAAGAAAAGAAAAATAAACCAGCTCACCCGTGATGCATTAGTTGAGCTTCGGGAGCATGGACCCGCTGTGTCCAAATGTGTAAAGTCCAAAAGAAGAAAAATGTCCAGCTCCACCGAATCCGTGAAGCTAAAATGTCTTTATTCACAAACTTGTAACATAGAGGGCACAATCTTCAGCACAAACCATGTGGGTGTGAATCTCAATCTCTTGAGATTCACACCCACATGGTTTGTGCTGAAGTTTGTACCCTCTATGTTACAAGTTTGTGAATAAAGAAATTTTATCTTCACGGATTCGGTGGAGCTGGACATTTTTCTTCTTTTGATCCTTTTTATTTCCCATATTGCTTGAAACCTGTGGCCTGCTTAATAATGTGGAGCATCATTTTTAAGTAGTTTTCCTTTAATTAGAATCACCTGGGAAACTAATTATCACATGTGTTTAAGATTGTAATGTAAAGAGAGAAACAGCTGCAGACCAAACACTGGGGATCACCACACTGATGTATAGTAATAATAATTTTATTGAATATAAAAACCAACAAACTTGTTTAAAAAAAATTAAAAGTCAAACAACGTTGACATAGATGAACCCAGACAGCTTATAATAAAGCCAGAGACAGACCCTCCCAGGGCAAATGCAAAGACATAAACACAACAATGGTGCCAAAATTGCTGCTAGTGGCCTAGGGAATACTCAGATATTAATAAAAATATGCATGCTTATAAGACACTAATGAATTGCACAGGAAGTATTCAAATCACATAACAATAAGTAAGCATTAAACATAGCTGCTGAACACTAATGCTGCCTAATGAAAAAAGCCCTATATGTTAAAGGTACCGTCACACTAGACCAGGGGTCCCCAACTCCAGTCCTCAAGGCCCACCAACATGTCATGTTTTCAGGATTTCCTTAGTCTTGCCCAGGTAATAATTGCATCACCTGTGCAATGCAAAGGAAGTCCTGAAAACATGACCTGTTGGTGGGCCTTGAGGACTGGAGTTGGGGACCCCTGCACTAGACGATATCGCTAGCGATCCGTGACGTTGCAGCATCCTCGCTAGCGATATCGTCCAGTGTGACAGGCAGCAGCGATCAGGCCCCTGCTGTGCTGTCGCTGGTCGGGGAAGAAAGGCCAGAACTTTATTTGGTCGCTGGACTCCCCGCAGACATCGCTGAATCGGCGTGTGTGACACCGATTCAGCGATGTCTTCACTGGTAACCAGGGTAAACATCGGGTAACTAAGCGCAGGGCCGCGCTTAGTAACCCGATGTTTACCCTGGTTACCATCCTAAAAGTAAAAAAAAACAAACACTACATACTTACCTACCGCTGTCTGTCCCCGGCGCTCTGCTCTGCACTCCTCCTGTACTGGCTGTGTGAGCGTCGGTCAGCCGGAAAGCAGAGCGGTGACGTCACCGCTCTGCTTTCCGGCCGCTGTGCTCACAGCCAGTACAGGAGGAGTGCAGAGCACAGCGCTGGAGGACAGAGGGCTGTAGGTAAGTATGTAGTGTTTGTTTTTTTTTACTTTTAGGATGGTAACCAGGGTAAACATCGGGTTACTAAGCGCGGCCCTGCGCTTAGTTACCCGATGTTTACCCTGGTTATCGGCATCGTTGGTCGCTGGAGAGCGGTCTGTGTGACAGCTCTCCAGCGACCAAACAGCGACGCTGCAGCGATCCGGATCGTTGTCTGTATCGCTGCAGCGTCGCTAAGTGTGACGGTACCTTAAGACATGAGTGTTGCTCAAAAAAACTAATGAAAAGGCTATGCGGCATGTCTGAATCACTTCTACAGACCCCGCTAGGTGGCTTCGTCAGGGGCCCCTGACGAAGCCACCTAGCGGTGGCGATACGCGTCGGGCATCTCCACGGGCTCCCCGGTTCCTAGGCATATTTGCACACACCATGTGCTGCTGTGGGTCTGTATAAGTGATTCAGACATGCTTTATTATAAGCTGTCTGGGTTCATCTATGTCAACGTTGTTTGACTTTTAATTGTTTTTAAACAAGTTTGTTGGTTTTTGTATTCAGTAAAATTATTATTACTATACATCAGTGTGGTGATCCCCAGTGTTTGGTCTGCTGCTTTTTCTCTCTTTACATTATGTTCTAATTTTTTGCATTGAACTTGGGAGTATCCCCCTAGTTATACTGTGGTGCCCTCCTTAATATAATTTGTTATGTGTTTAAGATTGATTTCAGTGATCCATTGAGCCCTGAGACACAATACCATCCACGAGTTTATTTGAAAAACAAAACAATTACATCTTTATAACACTTAAATCCAATTTGCATAATAATTTGGAACACAGTGTAAAAGGGAAAAAATGTAAACTATGCACTTAATGCTGCGCCCCAGAGACCTGGTCGTTACAGTAATGTCGCTCTGCCACTAAGGGAAGTGATGGTATGTCTGACGGCACTAAAGGAGTTCATCTGACCAGGTATCACCAGCACACATTACACTTCACACTCCGGCCACTAGGGGGAGCAAAAGGTTCTATTTATTAGGCCACTCCTCACACTGGTAAAACTAGGGGTTGGATAGGAAGTTAGGACAGAAGCTGACTGGGTTTTGCCCAGGCAACATCCCGTGGCAGGGGGTGTTGCGGGGGAGACTTCAGAGGGGTCCCTGTCAGGCGTGGGAACCTGGCAGAGACTTAGCGACAATGACAGACAGCAACGGAACCGCGCCTGCACTACCTTGCGGCGGTATCCTTAGAAAGGACTCGAAGGGAAGGATATTGTGGACAGTGAGAAACGAGATCAAGCACAAAGGAGAGCCAGTAGGAGTCGTGCCCCGAGAACGGCAACATCCTACTGAGGCGCGTAGCCAGTGACCGGAACACCGAGGAAGTAACTGACTTTATGCCTTACTTCAAATACCGCAGGACAGTTAATTATAGGTTGGCTGTCTACCTTACATCACCTAAGCAGACATAGGGGGCAACCGTGGAGAGGGGCATCTCTAGGGTCCCGGAAAAGCTCCGAGCCTTCCCGTCAAACGGGTGCGTCCTAGCCATAACCAACTTGGGGGACAGAGAATAGAAAGAACGAGAAAGAACGAGAAAGAACAAGAACAGAATTTGTGAGGACTATCCCGAATGCTCAGCAGGGAAGCACTATAACACACAGGCGCTAGTGGTAGGCAACGATTTCCACCTGCAAAAGGAACTCTGGATGTGCCTTCGGACCGGCCAGTCTCAGACAGCCCTGTTAACAGTGCTCTGGAGTGAGGATTCTGAAGTCACCAGTAAAGAGGTAAAGAGACTGCAACCCTGTGTCCTCGTTATTGACTGCACCTCACACCATCACCACCTACACTATCGGGAAGCCCTGGGGACATACTTCACCTGTGGGAAGGTACACCATCTAGCTGCCATAACACCACCCCAGTGGACCCCAAGCAGCGTCGGTCATCCTGACCGAGTACCACAGGTGGCGTCACGAAACCTAGCCGACTTTCATCATCCCTTTTATTGGACGGCCCTTAGCAGGGTCACGGACCGGGTCCAGCCACCGTGACAACCCCAGAACTGAGCCAGAGAGGACCAGTACCGAGTAACCCGCGGCCCTACGTCTGGGGGCGCTCTAACTTGGCGTCATGAACAGGATAGTACTTAAGCCTGAAAAATTGGGTCATGTGTGCCTTGGAACTGTGATTGAATTGTGCTTGAACCGTGATTTATTGCAAGGACTGTGTATTGCTAATTGCCGCAAGATTCCTGCCCAAACCGCCGCCATTGCAGTGCCACGAGGAGCGCAAGAGAAGAAGAAGGGCGTGTAGTTGTGGGCGTGAAAGAACTGAGAAACTTTCAGTTTCATTTTTCATTTTTTTAAATTTCCAAACATGTTCCCATACAGTCTAGTAAGCAAAAGGTATAAAGATAATTGAGTTAGAGGATCTAAAATCAAGATTTAATAAACCGGGTCATAGTGACCCAGGAGCAATACAAGTGTATAGTACATGGGAACAAAACAGCAGGGTCAAGGTTTGGAAAGCTTTCTCCTGGCGGTCTCCCCATTGAATCTTTTGATTTTTCGCTCCCGCTGGTACTCCTTTCAACAGTTCCAATAACGGATTCGCAATCTGGGTGAAGGTGTTCACGAACCGTCGGTAATACCCAGTCAGTCCTAAGAAGGCTTGGAAATCTTTTACGGTTCTCGGGGTTGGCCAGTCTCGCACCGCTGCAATATTTTCATTAGACGGACGTATACCTTCTGCAGAGACCACATGCCCCAGGAACTCAATCAGGGTGCAGAAAAGTTGACTTTTAGATGGTTTCACTCGAAGCCCATGCTTCTGTAGCCGGCTGAGTATTTGCTCCAGATGCTCTGTGTTCTTCGAAAGTGTGGGCAAATACAATTATGCCATCCAGATAGATGAAGGAGGCTTCAAAGATCAGGTCTCCCAAACACCTCTCCATGAGTTGCTGAAAAGTACCGGGAGCATTAGCCAATCCAAATGGCATTCTGTTGAGCTCATACAGGCCCATGGGTAGTATAAAAGCCGTCTTTGCTCGGTTGTGTTCTGACATTGGCACTTGCCAGTACCAGCTAGCCAGGTCTAGAGTGGAGAAATATTTTGTGTTACTCAGATGAATCTTCAATCCGGGGCAGTGGGTACGAATCTCGCACCGTACAGGTGTTTAACTTGCGATAGTCCACACAGAGCCATAGGGTGCCATCTTTTTTACGTATGAGGACAATGGGTGCAGCCCACGGGCTCTGCCTCTCTCGGATGACTCCATTATGTAACATTTGTGCTAACATGCCTTTTACCTCCTTGTACATTTGCAGGGGAATCTGTCTGTAACGTTCTCTCACAGGTGCAGCGTTACCCATTGGGATCTCATGGGTGATAGCAGTCATACAACCGAAGTCATCCTCGTGTCTAGAAAACATTTCTTGATAATGTCCCAACACAGTCTCCACTTGTTTCACCTGTTGTGGTGTGAACTCTGACAACACAGCCCAGGTTTGTTCTAGGATGTGACGCCCCCTCTTTTGCAGTTGAGGTTCGAACACAAGGGTGGTCTCTACAGCTACAGTACACGGATCTTCCTTGTTTGCCTTTAATTGAATGGCCTGTGTTGGTATAAGTTCTTCTGGCATGTCTACAATTTTTACGATTTTGCTTCTGGGCGTGTCAGAGTATCTTCTCTTAGGTTTACACACCGCACAGGTATCTTTCTATCACACAGGGTAGCTAATGTCCTTGCTATTAAGAGCCCCGATGGTAAACTTTCCACAGTTGCAGGTTCCAGTTGAACTTCAACCCTTTCCAATGGGGTGCATGCTCAAACAGGTAGTGAAATCACACTTTGACCCAGAGGTAAATCAAGATTGGTCGTGGCTGGTATGATCACCTCCCCTAACACCTTTCCTTCACAGGAGACCTTTTATGTCTTGGACGTCCAGATCAATTGCTGGAACACCTTCCTTTGTGCGGTATGCGGGCTCCATTGTTTCAGGAATGCGTTCGGAGATTCGCTAATCAGAAGACTTCCAAACTCTGAGTACATTCATTCCAAGCATAACAAACGTTTGGAATGAATGTACTCAGAGTTTGGAAGTCTGATTAGCGAATCTCCGAACGCATTCCTGAAACAATGGAGCTCGCATACCGCACAAAGGAAGGTGTTCCAGCAATTGATCCGGACGTCCAAGGCATAAAAGGTCTCCTGTGAAGGAAAGGTGTTAGGGAAGGTGATCATATCGTATGTCCATGCACGGGGTCATCTGTGGTCAACACTACTCACTTACGGCCCAGGTCTTTGCTGCAGACTTTAATCTGCATCCACGCCACCCCTGCAACCGGGATGGGCAGTTGATTGGCGGCTGTCAACTTGATCACTGGCCCCCACTCTGGCCTCAAGGCGTCATTAGAGAAACTCATGATCAGCAAGCAGTTACTGTAGATATTTTATAATGAATAATAATTCCTTGAGCTGACGCGCTCCCAGACACTACACTAGCGGTAGACTCCGTGTCTGGGAGCGCATCAGCTCAAGGAACTATTATTCATTATAAATTATCTACAGCAACTACTTGCTGAACCATGAGTTTCTCTAATTGTTATACATACATACATAGGGAATAACAGATCCATATCTGCCTTCTGCACACTAGTAATACGTAACTGATGAAGGTCGCACCAGACCGAAACGTTTTCGTGTTTACTACAATATAATTTTCAGCAAATACATTTAAGTTGAGTGCTAGGTTTTTATCTATTGTGTTCTCTGGTGGTCCTAATGATGGCGATGTCCTTTTGTGGTCCCGGAGACGGCGTCCTCTCCCAATACCGACGATGGCGGCAATAGTCTGTGGCTCCAGCACAGGCACTGGCCTCAATGGATGAAGGGAGGAAGGGGAATAATCTTTCCTCTCAGCAGTGAGAGTATTTACACTAGTGGGGCCTATGACACTGTCCTGACACTGTTTATAATGGCCATCTTGGTCCGATGCGCTGTACTGTTCAGCGCCTGCATCCTGTACACCGACATTGCCTCTCACGGTCAGTTCTGCTGACCAGAGAGGATTTCTTAACGTAGTCGGCCACGTCAGCAGTCTTGTAAATGTCCGTGATGTAAGCAGGGACAGTGGTATTAGCATGGACATCGGTATCTCTGGTGTGTCAGTGGAACCCCGTCTGTCGGCTCCTGTCAGCGCGTCCTCTCATCCACGGCTCCAGTCAGCACAGCCCCATCGCCTCACAGCTAATCTTCTTGAACAGGACCCTCTCCCGCACACCGTTCCTGCCTGAACGGTTTGAATTTCTGCACGTGCTTAACTGTCTGCTTAGCCACACCCCCTTCTCTTGAGCACAGGGACACTCCAAGCTCTCCCCCCTGTATCCTAGGTGACAGACCCGACAGTTCCGGACCCATTACGGATGAGGCAAACCTGGTTAGTTTCTCCACCTTACATGTTCACAGATGGAAAAATGATGCATATCAAGAAAAGAACACTGTCCCTACTGTGAAACATGAAGGAGGCTCTGGGGCTGATTTGCTGCATCTGGCAGAGGGTGTCTAGAGTCTGTGCAGGGTACAATGAAATCTCAAGACTATAAAAGGATTCTAGAAGGAAATGTGCTGCCCAGTGTCAGAAAGCCTGGTTTCAGTTGCAAGTCATGGGTCTTGCAACCGGATAATGACCCAAAACACAGCTAAAAACACCCAAGAATGGCTAAGAGGAAAAAAATTGGACTATTTTGAAGTGGCCTTCTATGAGCCCTGACCTAAATCCTATTGAGCAACTTTGCAAAGAACTGAAACATGCCATCTGGAAAGGCAACCTTCAAACACGAGACAACTGGAGCAACTAGCTCTTGAGGAGTGGGCCAAAATACCTGTCAAGAAGTGCACAAGTCTCATTGACAGTTACAGGTATCATTTGATTGCAGTGATTGCCTCAAAAGGTTGTGCAACAAAATATTAAGTTAAGGTCTAATAGAGTGCAGGGTAGGCTATGTCACCACGGAAAAGACAGACCAACTGTTGAGGGGGGTTTATTAACAGGAGCGATATTCTCCTTGCAGGGAGAAAACAGTAGAATATAAACTGCAGAAATAACGGTGCAAAATATATGGGAAGCAGTATAACAGAAGTAAATGGAAGCTCTTGGGAAAAACACTTATCAGTCTGATGAGGACTTGGTTGTAGGGTCGTCTTTTCCAACGTAGGCGCCGGGAAACAGTGGCACTTGTCGTCCCTCTGTTATCCATGAGCTGGGAACCCGCAACCTGGGGTTTGAGGGTTTACTGAGGTGAGTAGAGGGGATGCTAGGCAAACGGGGTCCCCTGTGCTCTGAGTCTTCTGCCTCAACAGTGCCATTAACTCACAAGATACAGTCCTTCTGGACAATCTTCCTGTCTCAATCCTCCGACCAGGAGCTCTCTCTCTCTCCTCCCCAGAGCACTGCTGCGTGCTGTTCTGTCCGCTGTATCCACTGCTCTCTCTGCTGCACACGCTGCTCTCTCTTTTGCACACTCTGCTCTCTCTGCACTGCATGCTGCTCTCTCTGCTGTTCACGCTGCTCTAGCCCTTTAAAGCTCACCTCTTTTCTCTTAGCCCGGCTTCCTTCCTATCCCGGCCTCTAAGTCTGCCCCCAGGGAAACCTGCTGCACAGCTAAGTGGTTCCAGGCACGGAGCAGAGAAGGTAACCCCCTTACATTCCCCCCTCTTTTTCCTCGCCATTCTATGAGCGAGAGTTCCCGAAGTACCTGTTGGCAATCTTCCAGTCCTTGCACAATCTGCTGCCAGATGAACTCATCCTGATTGTAGCGAACAGGGGGGTACACCAGCCGTTGAACGTGCAGAGCATCTCAAATCAGCAGGGGTGGTGATGTCAACTGCTGTAGGAGGAGTGGGGGTCGAGGTCTCCTCTGATATGTTGGTAATTCCAGGCACCAGCTCTGTTTCCGGGCTCCCTTGGAGAAACTGTGAGTCTTCTTCGTCTTCCACATCAACATTGATCACTGGCGCAGCCGGTGAGGGCACTGGGGCCAATTGAACCGATTTAGGATCTCGAGACAAACATAGACGCAACATATTCCTGTGCAGTGTGCGGTTTGGGGTCCCCTCTTCTGTTTCGGGCTGAACCTCATAAACGGGACTCCCGTTGCCAAGCTGCCGCTTCACTCGGTACGGCCTCTTCTCCTACCGGTACCCCAATTTGTTGTGTGGGCTCTTTTCTCTCACTATGACTTGGTCTCCATGCTGCAGGGCTGTCCCCCTTTGAGGAGCTACTTGGGGGTGTTCCAATATCTGTCGCCCTTCTTGCAGCAGTCTGGGGTCCGGAGCTGCCTACGCTTTGATGGTCACCAGCCATGGATCTTCTGGCCTAGCGGTCAGCTGCACGATTTCCGATGGGACCAGCTCATCTGGGAGGCCCAGGACTTGGGCGACTTCACTCCTGGGGGTAAAGTTGCATCTGTCTCCCCCAAATTCATGCAGCGCACAAGGACAGTACCGTTCCGCACGGTAGCCAGGGACCACGTGACCAATATTTCTGACGGCAGCTGGTCGACTCTGCTGGGCTCAATATGGACTTCCACCCCTTCCAGCAGGATACCAGTTTGTATAGGCAGGGGAAGGACCGTCTGTCCAGGGGGCAACACTCGATTGACAGAGGCGGGGACGATGACTTTGCCGAGTTCCTTTCCGTAGCTGTATGCTTCCCGGACATGGGCTGTCCGTATCAACTGTTGAAAAACCCTTTTCTGGGGTGTTTGGTCCCTCAAATGTTGTAGAAACTGTCCGGTAATCATTAAAAAGTAGGCTCCTGAGGTCTTTTAACACATTCATGCCAAGGGTCACGGTACGGTCTTTAGCTACTTCTCCATCCACCAATACTCCTCCTCTTCTCCCGACATCTTTACCGCAGACCTCTATGTTCATCCATACCAGCCCTGCGACTGGGATGGGCAATTGATTGGCCACCATCAGTTTGATCACAAGGCCTCATTCGGGTGGTAGCGCCTCCGTGAAGTGACGGCAGAAATATCCCTCAGGCATGGTGGTCACTTGTGAGTCTGTGTCCACCAGGCACTGTACCGCTCTTCCATTGATTTCTGCCCATTCCAGGGGGCACGTGGAAACAAGGCTGGGGGTTCTTTTACTACTCCTCTTCTGTTCTCCACACTCCGAGCGATGTCCCTCAAGCTCGGAGCCACCTAGCTTAAAGGAGGGTGCGGGGATGGTCGGCTCCGGCAGGGACACCACTGGGCAATGTAGCCGGGCTCTCCACAGGTGTAGCATGTAAGAGGGCTTCTCCTCCTGGTAGCTTCAGCCTCCTTTCGGAGGGCTGCTTCTCTGCCTCGCACCAAAGGGCCGGACCCTACTGCCAGAGTTCTTTTTGAGGCCGCCATTTCTTCACGGACTAGCTTAATCTCCATTCTCAGGTCCTCCACCCATTGAGGGATATTGTCTGCGGTGGTGGAAACCTCTCCTTTCCGTACCCTCCCCACTGGCCCTGTCACTCCCTGCTCTTGTTCTCACACACGTGCCTCGCTGCCAGCTTTGGAGAAAGTCATGTCTGGCTTTACCCGCTTGCGCTGTCGCAGCGCCTGTTTCATCATTGCGTCACGCAGTCCCGTCACCAGCTGATCCCTAAGCACCACATCAACTGGTCCTACACCTACACCGTTTTTCCGTCTAATAGCAGTGTGGAGCTCTTGTAGGGCATTCATGAATTGGGTCACGGTCTCCCCCTCTCTTTGTACCCAGTGAAACAGTCGCATGTGAAGTTCCCCTACGTCAGTGGGCGCCCTATGCGTCTCCTCTAGTATGCGCAGCACTTTGTCTAGGGTATCTCTCTCCCAGGGAGACCTATGCATGACAGAATCCTGTGCCTCCCCCTCCAGGGCCATCAATGCAATTTCTGCCTCCAGGGCTGGTGTCATGGAGTGCATCCGCATCATTCCCCGGATACGCTCCGCCCAGCTCCACAGCATCACATTGCTCTCAGTGGAACTTGGCAAATTATTCAACATGGCTCCCAGGGAAATGCTAGACCTGGGACCTTCCCCAACTGCTTGGTCTGCCCTTTCCACGCTACTGTGTGACATCCTGCCGACTACGCCAAGTGTAAAAGAGTGCAGGGTAGACTGTGTCACCACGGAACAGACAGACCAACTGTTGGGGGGTTTATTAACAGGGGCGATATTCTCCTCGCAGGGAGAAAACAGTAGAATATAAACTGCAGAAATAATGGTGCAAAATATATGGGAAGCAGTATAACAGATGTAAATAGAAGTTCTTGGGAAAAACAAATATCAGTCTGATGAGGACTTGCTTGTAGGGTCGTCTTCTCCAACGTAGGCCCGGGGGAAACAGCAGCACTTGTTGTCCCTCTGTTATCCGTGAGCTGTGTAGTCTCTGGGAACCCGCAACCTGGAGTTTAAGGGTTTACTGTCATGAGTAGAGGGGATGCTAGGCAAACGGGGTCCCCTGTGCTCTGAGTCTTCTGCCTCAACAGTGCAGCCTCTCTTGGGAGAACGATGCTCAGTCTATTATTGGTTCTCCCAGCAGGAATCAGGGGCTCTGAACTAATGCCGTGGGTGCTAGGGGCCACTGTCTCTGCACGAGTCACTGTCTTTGCATGGGTCAATGTCTTTGCACGAGCGTCAGAGCGCACCTCTCCAGTCACAGCAGAGTCTGCTTTCACGTACAAGATACAGTCTTTCTGGACAATCTTCCTGTCTCAGTCTCCGACCGGAAGCTCTCTCTCTCCCCCCGGAGCGCAGCTGCGTGATGTTCTGTCCGCTGTATCCGCTGCTCTCTCTGCTGCACACGCTGCTCTCTCTGCTGTGCACTCTGCTCTAGCCCTGGAAAGCGCGCCTCTTTTCTCTCTCAGCACGGCTTCCTTCCTGTCCCGGCCTCTAAGTCTGCCCCCAGGGATACCTGCTGCACAGCTAAGTCTTTCCAGGCACGGAGCAGAGAAGGTAACCCCCTTACAAAGGGTACCATCATTTCTGTCCAGGCTTATTTCATAAGTTTTATTTATTTTTATTTTTTAAAATTCTGTAGAAGCATGGTTGAAAAGCAATGTCTGACTTTGATTTGTTCATTTTCAGAGATTTTTAATTTATTATTACTTTTGTCAGATTCAAGTTATTTCTATGACCATTGTGGGTTTTAATGTCATTAACCCCTTTCTGACCTCGGACGGGATAGTGCGTCCGAGGTCAGAAGCCCGCTTTGATGCGGGCTCCGGCGGTGAGCCCACATCAAAGTCGGGACACGTCAGCTGTTTTGAACAGCTGACATGTGCCCGCAATAGCGGCAGGTGAAATCGCGATTCACCCGCTGCTATTAACTAGTTAAATGCCGCTGTCAGACAGCGGTATTTAACCGGCGCTTCTGGCCATCGGGCCGGAAATGAGCGCATCGCCGAAACCCGTCACATGATCGGGGGTCAGAGATGCTTCTGCATAGTAACCATAGAGGTCCTTGAGACCTGCACAAACTTCATAACAATAAAAACGTCAGCTCGACATGCAAAAAATAATCCCTCAACCAACCCCAGACCACGAAAAATGGAGACGCTACGGGTATCGGAAAATGGCGCAATTTTTTTTCTCAAGCAAAGTTTGGAATTTTTTTTCACCACTTAGATAAAAGAGAACCTAGACATGTTAGATGTCTATGAACTCGTAATGACCTGAAGAATCATAATGGCAGGTCAGTGTTAGCATTTAGTGAACCTAGCAAAAAAGTCAAACAAAAAACAAGTGTGGGATTGCACTTTTTTTGATGATGTCGTTCAAAAGTACAACTCGTCCCGCAAAAAATAAGCCCTCACATGGACATATTGATGGAAAAATAAAAAAAGTTATGGCTCTGGGAAGGAGGGGAGCGAAAAACGAACACGGAAAAACAGAAAATCCCAATGTCATGAAGGGGTTAAACGAGGGGTGCCAACAATTTTGACTACTTGTGTATGAGAGAGCATATAAAGAATGATGAATGTAAATAATATTACATTTTCTCTTCACTGGATCAGACGCAAATAAATTATTATGATAGTAAAATCATCACAAGTGTCCGTATAGTCCTAGGGAATTCCTGTCACTTGAAATCTCCTGGTAAAAAGACAGTGAAAATTAAAAATGTTTAAAAACAAATAAAAATGGTAAAATAAAAATACCATAAAGACTATTTTTAACCCCTTCATGACCCAGCCTATTTTGACCTTAAAGACCTTGCCGTTTTTTGCAATTCTGACCAGTGTCCCTTCATGAGGTAATAACTCAGGAACGCTTCAATGGATCCTAGCGGTTCTGAGATTGTTTTTTCGTGACATATTGGGCTTCATGTTAGTGGTAAATTTAGGTCAATAAATTCTGTGTTTATTTGTGATAAAAACGGAAATTTGGCGAAAATTTTGAAAATTTCGCAATTTTCACATTTTGAATTTTTATTCTGTTAAACCAGAGAGTTATGTGACACAAAATAGTTAATAAATAACATTTCCCACACGTCTACTTTACATCAGCACAATTTTGGAAACAAAATTTTTTTTTGCTAGGAAGTTATAAGGGTTAAAATTTGACCAGCGATTTCTCATTTTTACAACGAAATTTACAAAACCATTTTTTTTAGGGACCACCTCACATTTGAAGTCAGTTTGAGGGGTCTATATGGCTGAAAATACCCAAAAGTGACACCATTCTAAAAACTGCACCCCTCAAGGTGCACAAAACCACATTCAAGAAGTTTATTAACCCTTCAGGTGCTTCACAGCAGCAGAAGCAACATGGAAGGAAAAAATGAACATTTAACTTTTTAGTCACAAAAATTATCTTTCAGCAACAATTTTTTTATTTTCCCAATGGTAAAAGGAGAAACTGAACCACGTACGTTGTTGTCCAATTTGTCCTGAGTACGCTGATACCTCATATGTGGGGGTAAACCACTGTTTGGGCGCACGGCAGGGCTTGGAAGGGAAGGAGCGCCATTTGACTTTTTGAATGAAAAATTGGCTGCACTCTTTAGCGGACACCATGTCACATTTGGAGAGCCCCCGTGTGCCTAAAAATTGGAGCTCCCCCACAAGTGACCCCATTTTGGAAACTAGACGCCCCAAGGAACTTATCTAGATGCATAGTGAGCCCTTTAAACCCCCAGGTGCTTCACAAATTGATCCGTAAAAATGAAAAAGTACTTTTTTTTCACAAAAAAATTCTTTTAGCCTCAATTTTTTCATTTTCACATGGACAACAGGATAAAATGGATCCTAAAATTTGTTTGGCAATTTCTCCTGAGTACACCGATACTTCACATGTGGGGGTAAACCACTGTTTGGGCACATGGTAAGGCTCGGAAGGGAAGGAGCGCCATTTGACTTTTTGAATGAAAAATTATCTCCATCGATAGCGGACACCATGTCGCGTTTGGAGAGACCCTGTGTGCTTAAACATTGGAGCTCCCCCACAAGTGACCCCATTTTGGAAACTGGACCCCCCAAGGAACTTATCTAGATGCCTAGTGAGCACTTTAAACCCTCAGGTGCTTCACAAATTGATCCGTAAAAATGAAAAAGTACTTTTTTTTCACAAAAAATTTATTTTCGCCTCAATTTTTTCATTTTCACATGGGCAATAGGATAAAATGGATCCTAAAATTTGTTGAGCAATTTCTCCCGAGTACGCCGATACCTCATATGTGGGGGTAAACCACTGTTTGGGCACACGGCAGGGCTCGGAAGGGAAGGCGCGCCTTTTAACTTTTTGAATGGAAAATTAGCTCCAATTGTTAGCGGACACCATGTCGCATTTGGAGAGCCCCTGTGTGCCTATGCAATGGAGCTCCCCCACAAGTGACCCCATTTTGGAAACTAGACCCCCCAAGGAACTTATCTAGATGCATACTGAGCACTTTAAACCCCCAGGTGCTTCACAGAAGTTTATAATGCAGAGCCATGAAAATAAAAAATAATTTTTCTTTTCTCAAAAATGATTTTTTAGCCTGGAATTTCCTATTTTGCCAATGGTAATAGGAGAAATTGGACCACAAATGTTGTTGTCCAGTTTGTCCTGAGTATGCAGATACCCCATATGTGGGGGTAAACCACTGTTTGGGCGCACGGCAGGGCTCAGAAGGGAAGGCACGCCATTTGGCTTTTTAAATGGAAAATTATCTCCAATCATTAGCGGACACCATGTCGCGTTTGGAGAGCCCCTGTGTGCCTAAACATTGGAGATCCCCCACAAATTACCCCATTTTGGAAACTAGACCCCCAAAGGAACTAATCTAGATGTGTAGTGAGCACTTTGAACCCTCAAGTGCTTCACAGAAGTTTATAACGCAGAGCCATGAAAATAAAAAAAAAAAATTATTTTCTCAAAAATGAATTTTAGCCCGCAATTTTTTATTTTCTCAAGGGTAACAGGAGAAATTTGACCCCAAAAGTTGTTGTCCAGTTTCTCCTGAGTACGCTGATACCCCATATGTGGGGGTAAACCACTGTTTAGGCACATGCTGGGGCTCGGAAGTGAAGTAGTGACGTTTTGAAATGCAGACTTTGATGGAATGCTCTGCGGGCGTCACGTTGCGTTTGCAGAGCCCCTGATGTGGCTAAACAGTAGAAACCCCCCACAAGTGACCCCATTTTGGAAACTAGACCCCGAAAGGAACTTATCTAGATGTGAGGTGAGCACTTTGAACCCCCAAGTGCTTCACAGAAGTTCATAACACAGAGCAGTGAAAATAATAAATACGTTTTCTTTCCTCAAAAATAATTTTTTAGCCCAGAATTTTTTATTTTCCCAAGGGTTACAGGAGAAATTGGACCACAAAAGTTGTTGTCCAGTTTCTCCTGAGTACGCTGATACCCCATGTGTGGGGGTAAACCACTGTTTGGGCACACGTGGGGGCTCAGAAGGGAAGTAGTGACTTTTGAAATGCAGACTTTGATGGAATGGTCTGCGGGCGTCACATTGCGTTTGCAGAGCCCCTGGTGTGCCTAAACAGTAGAAACCCCCCACAAGTGACCCCATTTTGGAAACTAGACCCCCAAAGGAACTTATCTAGATGTGTGGTGAGCACTTTCAACCCCCAAGTGCTTTACAGAAGTTTATGACGCAGAGCCGTGAAAATAATAAATACGTTTTCTTTCCTCAAAAATAATTTTTTAGCCCAGAATTTTTTATTTTCCCAAGGGTTACAGGAGAAATTGGACCACAAAAGTTGTTGTCCAGTTTCTCCTGAGTACGCTGATGCCCCATGTGTGGGGGTAAACCACTGTTTGGGCACACGTGGGGGCTCAGAAGGGAAGTAGTGACTTTTGAAATGCAGACTTTGATGGAATGGTCTGCGGGCGTCACGTTGCGTTTGCAGAGCCCCTGGTGTGCCTAAACAGTAGAAACCCCCCACAAGTGACCCCATTTTGGAAACTAGACCCCCCAAGGAACTTATCTAGATATGTGGTGAGCACTTTGAACCCCCAAGTGCTTCACAGACGTTTACAACGCAGAGCCGTGAAAATAAAAAATCATTTTTCTTTCCTCAAAAATGATGTTTTAGCAAGCAATTTTTTATTTTCTCAAGGGTAACAGGAGAAATTGGACCCCAGTAATTGTTGCGCAGTTTGTCCTGAGTATGCTGGTACCCCATATGTGGGGGTAAACCACTGTTTGGGCACACGTCGGGGTTCGGAAGTGAGGGAGCACCATTTGAATTTTTGAATACAAGATTGGCTGGAATCAATGGTGGCGCCATGCTGCGTTTGGAGACCCCCTGAAGTGCCTAAACAGTGGAAACCCCTCAATTCTACCTCCAACACACCCCTAACCCTTATCCCAACTGTAGCCGTAACCCTAATCACAACCCTAACCCCAACACACCCCTAACCACAACCCTAACCCCAACACACCCCTAACCCTAACCACAACCCTAATTCCAACCCAACTCTAAGGCTATGTGCCAACGTTGCGGATTCGTATGAGATTTTTCAGCATCATTTTTGAAAAATCCGCGGGTAAAAGGCACTGCGTTTTACCTGTGGATTTACCGTGGATTTCCAGTGTTTTTTGTGCGGATTTCACCTGTGGATTCCTATTGAGGAACAGGTGTAAAACGCTGCGGAATCCGCACAAAGAATTGGCATGCTGCGGAAAATACAACGCAGCGTTCCCGCGCGGTATTTTCTGCACCATGGGCACAGCGGATTTGGTTTTCCATATGTTTACATGGTACTGTAAACCCGATGGAACACTGCTGCGGATCCGCAGCGGCCAATCCGCACCGTGTGCACATAGCCCAATTCTAAAGGTTTGTGCACACGCTGCGGAAAACGCTGCGGATCCGCAGCAGTTTCCCATGAGTTTACAGTTCAATGTGAACCTATGGGAACCAAAAATCGCTGTACACATGCTGCGGAAAAACTGCACGGAAACGCAGCGGTTTACATTCTGCAGCATGTCACTTCTTTCTGCGGATTCCGCAGCGGTTTTAGAACTGCTCCAATAGAAAATCGCAGTTGTAAAACCGCAGTGAAATGCGCAGAAAAACCGCGGTAAATCCACTATAAATCGGCAGCGGTTTAGCACTGTGGATTTTTCAAATCCGCTGCGGAAAAATCCGCATAGGACCAGAATACGTGTGCACATACCGAAACCCTAAACCTAGCCCTAACCCTACCCCTAACCCTACCCCTAACCCTAACCCTAGCCCTAACCCTACCCCTAACCCTACCCCTAACCCTAACCCTACCCCTAACCCTAACCCTACCCCTAACCCTACCCCTAACCCTAACCCTAGTTCTTACCCCAACCTTAGTGAAAAAAAAAAAATTCTTTATTTTTTTTATTGTCCCTATCTATGGGGGTGACAAAGGGGGGGGTCATTTACTATTTTTTTTATTTTGATCACTGAGATATAACCTATCTCAGTGATCAAAATTCACTCTGGAACGAATCTGCCGGCCGGCAGATTCGGCGGGCGCACTGCACATGCGCCCGCCATTTTGGAAGATGGCGGTGCCCAGGAAAGAAGACGGACGGACCTCGGGCGGCCAGGTAAGTATAAGGGGGGGGAGATCAGGGCACGGGGGGGGCGTCGGAGCACGGGGGGGTGGATCGGATCATGGGGGGGGTGGATCGGAACACGGGAGGGAGGATTGGAGCACGGGGAAGGATTGGAGCACGGGGTGAGGGATCGCTGTGCGGGGGGGGGGGTGGATCGGAGCACGGGGGGGGGTCGCTGTGTGCGGGGGGGGGATCGGAGTGCGGGGGGGTTTGATTGCAGCACAGGGGGTGTGATTGGTGCACGGGGAAGCGGACAGGAGGACGGGGGAGCGGAGCACAGGACGGAGGGGAGCGGACCACAGATCGGGGGGCTGGGGGGGCGATCGGAGGAGTGGGGTGGGTGCACATAAGTGTTTCCAGCCATGGCCGATGATATTGCAGCATCGGCCATGGCTGGATTGTAATATTTCACCAGTTTTTTAGGTGAAATATTACAAATCGCTCTGATTGGCAGTTTCACTTTCAACAGCCAATCAGAGCGATCGTAGCCACGAGGGGGTGAAGCCACCCCCCCTGGGCTAAACTACCACTCCCCCTGTCCCTGCAGATCGGGTGAAATGGGAGTTAACCCTTTCTCCCGGCCTGCAGGGACGCGATCTTTCCATGACGCATATGCTGCGTCATGGGTCGGAATGGCACCGACTTTCATGACGCAGCGTATGCGTCAAAGGTCGGGAAGGGGTTAAAGAAAAGGGGCAAATCCTGGCTGTATGTACAGCATGTTGCCAGGGCATCTTGTCCATATGATCCTTTGCCGGCCCCACCCACACTGAGTCATTTCCAGAGGCGTGGACATGTATGTTAATGTGTGGGGATTGTGCTGGTGTTCACTTTAAACACTGTGCCATTATGGATATTTTGGGAGCATGCCATTAACCGTTTTCAGGGGATGATTATCCTGGCTTTTAATTGGATATGTTAGCATATATTAAGATCCCATATGGACTTAATTCCTATGCCCTTTCTGAGTTAGCTATCAGCAAAACTTACATTAGCTGGTTCAGGCTGGTAACTATACTTTATTCATGTACTTATGAAATGTTTTATATGCTTGGGAAGTGCCTGTTTGGCCACATTTCGGAAGCTCACTGATATGCATTTGCACTTTATACTTATTACATTTGCACCTTATATATCTCATTTTATAGGAGCACTGGCACTTTCCTTAGCATGTGGATCAATTCAAAATAAAGTATACTGACTGACATACATGTAGGCATATAGACCTACAGTAATACTGCTATTCCTTATACTTTTCAGCACCACTAGGTGGTACTATTGGATTATATTATTTTAATTTATTTTTTAATACTTTATTTGTGTGTATACATGCACATGGATCAAGCTATCTTATAAATTTCTAACATTTCATGTAATATTGATTTATATACCAGTTTCTTCATCCGGTAATATATCTCCTTTATTATTTGATTACTATTTTGTTTCATATGGGTGTATTTTTGTAGGTTATTTCATTCTTTCACTCCCATTCAATTTTTGACCGTTATAGGTTATCTATTTGTTTCCTGTGTTGTCTTTCACAAATCTGGCTCAGAATGGATCTAAGGGCCAGGGACTCAACCTGCCTAAGAAAGATCAGCCATATTTTTTTGTTGAAAAGGGACAGTGTTAGGGCTGGCAGAACGCACCAAATAATTATAGGGATGGTATAAGGTGCGTTTGCAGCCCGGGGTCCACCATGCAAAGTGGACGCCTGCTGCCCGGTAATGGCGGACAATATATGGCGGACTGGCGGTATAATGTGAACACACATGGGTAGCTTCACCCGGTATGTAAGGAAACGAACCCTGATGCGTCACAGGGCCGCAATACCCCAGAGTGAACGCTAGCATTGGGTCACAGGACTCTGCCCTAAGGACACGGGGTTAGAGTCCCACTAGACCACTAGCGCTCAGCGCCGCAACTGCGGTGCCAGGGAAAAAAACTAAATAAAGATTTACCGCACTGAGTGCGTGCAGCGCCGCTCTGGCGAACACCACTAACTGCCCTAACTTGAGTCAGGTAAGCGCACTGGTTGCGCACGGTGCCGCACTGGCTAACGTTGCTCTTTAGACGCTATAGATTGTGCCTGGTGCTGGATGGCACTAACTGGCGCTAGACAGTTCCAACATTCGCGAGCATTCATCAACACTAGAGATGGGAATGATTTGGAGCTTTCACCAGAACAGGCACACATCCACACACACAATAACTGATTGATACTAGTGCATGGCCGAGCGGCCATGCGAACCTTTTATATCTGTAGCCTTCCAGGACCTTCCTATTGCTCCAATCGGAGCCGCTACAGGACCTGAGCATGTAACCCCCGACCACCAATGAGAGGTCGTCTCGTGGGCATGCTCAATAGATGTAAAGCAGGACTTAGTCCCTGGAACGTCTGCTCGCCTCTGATCAATGCTGGTTACAAAGGCTGAGCTTGGAATGGCAGCTGTAACCAAACGCACAGTACCTACTTGAGCCAGATGCTGGGACCGACATCTCTGCTGAACAGGCTCCACTGCGGCTGAAGGAGAATGAGAGACCGCAGCGGACATGGTTTGAGATTCCCCCTGGGCAGCGGTGGGAACTCGACACCCAACATTACCCCCCTCCTTGGGCCTCACTAAGTTCGAAAGCAGCAATGAGCTGCGGAGCCTGAATGGTCTCAGCAGGCTCCCAGGACCTGTCCTCTGGGCCATAACCCTTCCAATCCACCAAATAGAAGTTTTTGCAACGTACATCCTTACACCCTATGATAGCGTTCACCTCGTAATGGTCTGTGGACGAACCCGATGTCCCGGCAGATGACTCGGAAAACTGGGACATGTGAACGGGCTTTAGGAGAGACACATGAAAGGTGTCGGTGATACCTAGGCAAGGAGGAAGGGCCAGACGGTAGCAAACTTAGTGGACTCAACTCGCACCCTGATATTATGGGCGGAGAGCCACACAAAGTCGCCAGGAGCAAAGGTCGGAGCAGGGTGCCGATGTGCATCGGCAGAGACCCTCATTCTCTCCTTAGAGACCCCTATAGCATCCTGTGTGCGGTCCCAAATGTCACGTGCCTCTACAACCCAGTCTGTCACTCTGGAGCCAGCGGAAGACACGGGCATGTGCACAGGAACCCATGCGGAGGAAAGGGGTCTGCCCAGTGGAGTCGTCTAAAGTGTTGTTCAGTGCAAACTCCACCCACGGTAGCAAGGATGCCCAGTCATCCTGCCTGGCTGAAGCAAAATGTCGCAGGTATGTGACCTGGGTCTGGTTGGCCCTCTCTACCAACCCATTCGTCTCGGGATGGTATGCAGAAGAGAGATTCAGCTCGATGCTGAGTAGACGACAAAGCTCTCTCAAGAACCGAGACATAAACTGGGGACCCAGGTCACTGACAATTTTGTTTGGCATACCGTGTAGGTGGAAAATATGCTTGATAAACAACGCTGCCAAGGCCCGTGCAGAAGGTAGCCATGGAAGAGGCACTAAGTGCACGATTTTGGAAAAGTGGTTGGTGACTACCCGAATAATGGTGCAGTTTCGGGACTTTGGTAAGCCCACTATGAAGTCCATCCCGACCATTTCCCAGGGCCTGTCTGCCACCGGCAGGGGGTAAAGTAACCCAGCAGGCCGTTGTCGAGGAGACTTATTCTTGGCACAGGAGACACATGCCCGAATATAGTCTCCGACGTCATGGGCCATATGCGGCCACCAGTACGTCCTCGACAGAAGCTCAGATGTCCTCTTAGTTCCAAAATGGCCACCCACCCTGGATGAGTGACCCCAAGAGAGGACCTCCGGTCGCAAATTAGATGGCACAAAAGTCTTGCCCGGGGGCACAGACTCTAGCGAAACCGTGGTCATGGTCCTCAGACTCTCCGTTTTAGCATTTAATGAACCTAGCAAAAAAGCCAAACAAAAAACTAGTGTGGGATTGCACTTTTTTTGCTATTTTACCGCGCTTGGAATTTTTTTCCCGTTTTCTAGTACATGACATGGTAAAATCAATGGTGTTTTTCAAAAGTACAACTCGTCTCACAAAAATAAGCCCTCACATGGCCATATTGACAGAAAAATAAAAAAGTTATGGCTCTTGGAAAGAGGGAAAACGAAAATGCAAAACAAAAAAAGCTTCGGGGGTTAAGGGGTTAGGGTTTGTTTTTTGTTGGACAATTTGGCATTTTCAATTAAACAATTATTTTTACATACGACTTTTTGATCAGTTTTTATTCACTTGTTCGTGAGACACTATGATGAAAAAGTGACATTTTCTTTTTTTTTTCATGGTCTTTGCCATACTGAATAAGTAACATACCAATTTTATAGAGCAGTTTGTTACATATGTGCTGATATCAAATATGTGTACTTTTTATGTTTAGTTTTGTTTTATCACAAACGCTGTGTTTTAAAGGGCCACTGTCACCCACTCCAGCCGTTATAAACTAAAAGAGCCACCTTGTGCAGCAGTAATGCTGCATTCTAACAAGGTGGCTCTTTTAGTTTTTGGTGCATGTATTCCCAAAATAAAGCGTTTTATAACTTCTCCAAAATACCAGTCTTTATCCAGGGAGGCAGGTCCTCACCCCCCTGCTTGAACCGCCACACTGCCGTCACTCAAATCTTCAGGGGATCCGGGCACCGCCCCCTCTGCGCTGTTTTCGCATGAAATCCGGCGCCTGCGCTGTGTAGTACTGTCTCGTGCAGGCGCAGTAAGCTCTGGCCATCTGACGTCCCAGCCAGGCTTGCAGACTGCAGCTGTGCGGCCACCCACCTTGGTAATCCCAGCCCCGCAGTGTGTTATGCATTATGCACAGTGCTGGGATTCCTGGGCATGCGCACTGCTTGTGCCAACCACTCACTCAGGTCCCCCCGCTGACATACGCAGTGCGCATGCCCAGGAATCCCAGCCCCGCACTGTGCATAATGCATAACACACTGCGGGGCTGGGATTACCAAGGTGGGTGGCCACACTGGCCGCACAGCCGCAGTCTGCAAGCCTGGCTGGGACGTCAGATGGCCAGAGCTTACTGCGCCTGCACGAGGCAGTACTACACAGCGCAGGCGCCGGATTTCATGCGAAAACAGCGCAGAGGGGGTAGCGCCCGGAGCCCCTGAAGATTTGAGTGACGGCAGTGTGGCGGTTCAAGCAGGGGGGTGAGGACCTGCCTCCCTGGATAAAGACAGGTGTTTTGGAGAAGTTATAAAATGCTTTATTTTGGGAATACATGCACCAAAAACTATAAGGCTGGTTTCACATTTGCGTTTAAAAAGGCAGCGTTTTAAACGCAAACGCATTTGGTGAAAAAACGCATGTAAACGCGTTTAAACGCTGCGTTTTATGACGCATGTGTTTTTGCATGCTTTAATACAAATGCGGTGTTTTGCGTTTTTTCATGCGTTTGCGTTTTTTAAACGCATGATAAGAAGTGTGTGACAGCTGCCAATCATCAAAATCAACAAGAAAACCCACTATAAACAAAACAAAAATAGCTAGGGTTAGGGTTAGGATCCCTAGTAACCCTAGGGACCCTAACCCTACCCCTAACCCTACCCCTAACCCTACCCCTAACCCTAACCCTACCCCTACCCCTACCCCTAACCCTACCCCTAACTCTAACCCTAACCCTACCCCTAACCCTACTCCTACCCCTAACCCTACCCCTAACCCTAACCCTAAGGGATCCTAACCCTAATCCTAACCCTACCCATAACCCTAACCCTACCCCTAACCCTAACCCTAAGGGATCCAAACCCTAACCCTACCCCTACCCCTAACCCTAACCCTAGGGATCCTAACCCTAACCCTAACCCTAGCCCTTAGGGTTAGGGTTAGGATCCCTAGGGTTAGGGTTAGGATCCCTTTAGGGTTAGGGTTAGGATCCCTTTAGGGTTAGGGTTAGGATCCCTTTAGGGGTAGGGGTAGGGTTAGGGGTAGGGTTAGGGTTAGGGGTAGGGTTAGGGGTAGAATCCCTTTATCAATTTTATGGTGTGGGGTGGCTTATCAGTGTTTTCTTGTTTTTTTTTAAATAAAAACGCATGCAAACGCATGTGCTTAAAAACGCATGCGTTTACATAGACAGCAATACGTTTTTTTGCGGCAAAAAAATGCAGCTAAAAATTACTACATATTGCATTTCTGCAACACAACGCATGCATACAAAAGACGCATGCATACAAAAGACGCATGCGGCGTCAAAACGCAGCGTCAAAAAACGCAAATGTGAAACCAGCCTAGGAGCCACCTTGTTAGAAGGCAGCATTACTGCTGCACAAGGTGGCTCTTTTAGTTTATAACGGCTGGAGGGGGGTGACAGTGGCCCTTTAAGTGTGAAACAGCTTTTCTTGATTTGTGTGCGCTTTTGTTGTGAGTTTTTTAAAACTTTTTTTGCATGTTTTATTTTACTTTTTTTTGCTTTTTCACTTAGTCCCACTGCAGTGATAGTGTACTTAGAACAGTACTTAAGAATAAGCAATATGTAACACTACAGCCAAGAGAGGAAGGCACCTCACGCCCTAAATAAATCCACCATAATCAGGGATAGTAAATCAGTGGACTACTCCAAGAAGTATAAACACGAGAAAAGGCACGAAAATATAGAAAAGAAAATATCAGTGCATAATACACATTGAGTTCCCCAAAAGATTAATCCTGCTTACCCATCATCAGAGGCAGTGACCCTGTGTCTCCCTGCTGGCCCCTTTGATGCTTGTTTCGCGTGACAGCTTTTTAAAAAAACATGACAGCGGTATTTAAGGCATTAATTAGCCACAATAGGTCGTAAGTCCGTGTCGATACTGTAGGGTCATATACAACTGACACTCGCTATACATTTATTCTTCATCGCAATTAAAAAGATGTGCTGTGGAATAAGCTGCTAACAGGTGTATCGGCAGTTGTTAAGAGGTTAACACATGACATATCAACAAGAGACAAAAACCAGAGCATCAAAAACTTCGTAAAAACACATATTTAAAAAAATGCACTAAAAATGCAATAAAAAGATAACCTAATTACTTACTTACTTCCTTACTTACTACGCAAAAGAGGTTCTCCAGTGAAGGGTCCTTAGGCTAAATTCACATTAGCGTCTCTGTGCACAGCGTATCATCTGCATGTGCAAACGCATGACAAAACGCTTTCAAACACATGGTTATGCTGCGTTTTTTATTTGCATCAGCTTACGCATGACGCAAAAGAAAAACCCCGCTGCGTTTGCATGTGTTTTTGCTTGCATTTGCGTTGATTATGCGCATTCGTTCGATATTTCCAGGAGGGCGTGTCTCAATGGACATGCGCAGTCCGAAATATGCAAGCGCACAGAACGCATGCGTACGTATGTCCTTGCGTACCAATGAGTTCCCATAGACAGTAATGCATTGTTTTGTTGCACTCATCCGCATGCGCATGTCTGCGCTAAATTGATGCCTGAAAAAATGCAACATGTTGCGTTCACCGCATACCGCAAAACTATGCATGCGTATGAAACACATGCGAACCCATGCTAACGCATGTCCCTATATGTACGCAAGATGCATGTGGATCGGTACGCAGGTAAACACTGATGTGAACCCAGCCTTGGGTAATTTTTTTTAATAGAAAAAGTTTGCAAACATGTGTAGGCAAAACCATGGAGGCTGATGGAAAAATGTATGCGTTTCGGTGTGCAGCCTTAATCAAGGTTGTAGGTAAATGGATATACATGGCTATTAAATAAACCTGATTTCCAATCATGTGCATATGCAACATCCAATCACATAAAACTGGAGTTTTGTGGAACTAAATTTAAATTGATTTTAAATTTACCATGATTAACCATGATTAAGGCTACATTCTGAAATGTGTAGGTTTTTTCATAATCCACCGTGGTTTTGCCCACTGTGCTACACATGTTTTTAAACTTTTTCTAAAAAAATTACATATGTGAAGCGATGGCCGGGGAACCACCAAGGTGCAGGGAGACTACCGTACACAAGATGAGGTGCAAACAACAAAGGGTAAATTTATTGCAAGGCAAGGAATGAAGTGGATGAGGAAGGTGCAAACAGGGGTATGCAATGGCAAAAGATAATTTACAAGAGTTGTATTCTTTAGCTGGGCCATCAAATAGCACGATGCTCCAACTATTACAGAATCAATATACGTCACACAAGCAAATGCAAACAATAAACAAAGAATGATGCTACTCTACATATAACCTCCCTGGCCTTTACTAAGCAGGCCACACGGCTGCCATGTTCTGTCTGTTGAAGCCTACACTAGGCTCTGACATGTGCACAAAACAACAGAAACAAACTCACTGTGATGTTGGGGACTCGCATCCAGTCCCGGGGGGCCCCCAACAGTCCAATGCGGTGGTGAGCACAGCTCTCTGCTAGCTCCGTAAAACGTGGTCTTCTCCTTGCTTCTGGATCCGGGAGGTGCTCCTGGAAACTGTAAATCACTTTCTCGGTATCTTCGTGGCTTCTCAAACTAGCACAGGACAGCCACCCTTGCTACGCCCAAAGAGTCTGTCCAACTTCACAAGTCCACTCCGTTCCAGGCTGTGGGTCCTCTTTTGCAGTTACAAGCACAAAGTTCCCTGGCTCTGCAGTAGCTTCATCTCATACACACTGTCTAGGCTCCACCCCTCCCCTCAGCACAGTGCAGTTTATTCACACCGTCTAATGCAGGAGGGAGGCAGAACATTCCATCACACCAGACCGGAGGGTACTGTCTCTTAAAGTGGCAGCGTGTTCCTTACTGTCCATAACAGCACCACCCCCTACATACGCAAGAACTCACTCGCTGGAGAATCTCTTTTCTGTATCCTACTTGCTGCAGCCCTGACGTGGGCGGCTTCATGTGCTGTTCCTTCTTTGTGGCTACAGATGTAACATCTGCTGGGGAGCTGACTGTATCCTTCACCTCCATTTTTTCTATATACATTGGAGATCCTGTCGTGCCCCCAGCATACATCTGAATATTCATTGTGTATACAACATGTCGGATCCTGCTACTAGCCATCTTTCAGATGTTGAAGATAAATCTACACAGGTAGATAAACTAACCTGCATCTATTCTCAATAGCATGGCTAACACCACTAATAATGCCACGGAAAATGATTTACAATTTTTAATGAAGCAACTTGAATATAAAATGACAAAAGAAACTAAACTCTGGTGGGGACTCTACTTCAGTCAAATTTTACATTTCAAAACATATGATCCCAAGGGGACTTAGAATACAGAAAAATACCCCTTCGATCTACTCTGACACGTTCCAATGTGAATGGAAACAGATTCTTTCCTCATTCTCCCTTAATCTAATGCAATTGATTGACAAATATGAAGAGACTGAATTATCCAAAAGTAAAGGTGAAATTAAAGCACTACAAGCCTCATTAAACCCCCTTTACCAACACACCTGCATTAACTTCATTAAATTGGCAAAATGCTCTCTAATTTGAAGGAAATGGAAAACTGTATTATGGACTTAAAAAAAGTTCTAAATTCCAATGGGATACTTTGGATTATTCCAGCAATCATGTATTTACATGGCAATCCTACAAATTCAAAAAATCTGTCCTAAAGAATGGAGATTCAAAACTATACAACCATATCTGGAGAGTCAGCTTTGCTAGTTAAAACACCTCAACAGGCTCTTCTATTAATAATATATCAAATGAACTATTTGACTTTTCATTCAGTTCGATAGGAGATCTGACTCTTGGATCACACCGAAACATATTCACAAATATCAGACAAAAACGGAATAGGCGATGAGGCAAGAAACGTAAATGGCAGAAAATATCCAAAATGAAGACTGTAACATTTCCAGTCTTGAACCTATTCTTTTTTAACTACAAATGTTTTGATCCCCGACATGTGCCTCTAACAGCCCCGAATGGAATTGCGGTCCACCCACGGCTGTTAACCCATTATGAGCCGCTGTCAATCTCTGACAGTGGCATTTAATGTTCCAGACTGTCGTCACAAAGGCAGGTGCCAAGGCAGGGAGGATTACTGCGATCGAGAGGGGCTGGTGATCACAAACAAACTGTTAGTGAAGGTGCAAGATCAGAGGAACAAATGGAGGAGGAAGAGGTGATGGGCGAGCAACTGGCAGGAGATGAACAGGATAATCATCCCCTCGCTGTTGTTTGTTTGTTTGTTGTTGGCAGGAAGGGATGGAGGAAATAAGCATCAGTGTTACCCAGCCACCAACACAGTATGGGCTTGGACCTCTTGGAAGAGCCCAACATATAAGCACCTTCTCGCTGCACTACCTGCAAAATGATCCCCTAATAATTATGATTAAAAATACTGCTGACTACTGGGTTGCCACTCTGTTAGATCCACGTTATAAGGCTACATTTTTCCAGATGCTTCATGCCCTACAAACAGATCAACAAATGTTGGGAGTATGAAAGCATGCTTTTACACAACCTTAAGAGAGCTTTTCCCCAAGACAGCAGTGAGGCACACAGTATGCATTGCAGCTCTAGACTTCAAACCTCTGGTACGTCAATTTGTCAACTCCAAAACATTAGCCACAGCAGCAGCAGCAGTAGTAGTGTAACTGGCAGAAGCAATTTCTGTGAGTCCTTTGACACATTTTTATAACAGCTTGTGCACAACAGAGTCCAAGTCTTAGATGTGGTGAATGAATGGAGAGGATGGTGCAGGAGTATCTAGTACTGAATATCAATACCATCAGGGAGGGTTTTGACCCTTTCACATTTTGGTCTTCAAAAATAGGTGAGTGTCCTCAGCTCGCCTCTCACACCTTGGAGGTCTTATCATGCCCTGCATCCATCGTTCTCTTAGAGCGTGTCTTCAGCGTTGCTGGTGGTGTCTTGATGGATAATCGAAGCTGGCTGTCTCCTTAAAGCGTAGACCACTTAACTATTAATATGAACAAGTCATGGATGTCTAAGTACTTTTGCACTCCAATCGCAGACTGTACAGACTAGGAGTAATTGCAGTCTGTGATATCTTTAGTGTGGCTTCTGTGCATGCTGTTGCTGCTGATTCTGCAGATGTTAACACAAATTTGAAGAAATGTGAACAGTCATGGTAGGTCTTCATCTGCTGGGTTGGCTGTAGTGGAAGATGTATCGGTCCCTATTATACTATTTCTACTATAGTGAAATTGATATCACTTTGGTGGTGTCTGCCACAAATTTTTGTGAACATTTCTTGTTGGGTGTCATCTACTGTTTTGGCTGTAGTGGAAGATGTGTCGATCCCAGAGGCGTAGCTAAGGTTTCAACTTGGGGGGCGAAACA
Organism: Ranitomeya imitator; assembly: GCF_032444005.1. NCBI lineage: Eukaryota > Metazoa > Chordata > Amphibia > Anura > Dendrobatidae > Ranitomeya > Ranitomeya imitator. The sequence continues at coordinate 100,667,424 of NC_091289.1, read as the reverse complement.
TCTGAGTGGGCCCCTAACCAGCTAACCCTGATTACAGCTACGGTTGCGCACTCTAATTGTGAATAGAGTGGAACCTCAGAATATGACTATATATATCTATATACAAAAATGAACATTGATTTTACCTCCATATTGTAACGATATGCAACTTTGATGGTCGCAATACTCTGAGTACCCCTATAGCAATAGAGTAATGCCCACTTAACATTAGTAGTGCCCACTTAATATTTAATAATGTCCCCTAAGTTCCCTCATGTACTGCTCCATTATACACACTATGGTGAGCTCCAAGCTTCCATATACACAGTATAAGGCTAAGTGCACACGTTGCAGAATTGCCGCGGAAATTTCCGTGGCACTTCTGCAACTCCTGCCACGGGTATATCGCATGCGGAATTGGCATGCATATTCCCGCAGAAAACTAGTGTTTTACAAGCATAATTAGCTTGCAGAATGCTAGCGTTTTCCAAGCGATCTGTAGCATCGCTTGGAAAACTGATTGACAGGTCAACACTATGTTTGACAAGTGTGACCAACTTTTTACTATTGATGCAGCCTATGCCGCATCAATAGTAAAAGATAGAATGTTAAAAATAATTTAAAAAAATGGTTATACTCACCTTCTGACGTCCCGATCTCCTCAGCGGCTTCCGTTCCTATAGATGGTGTGTGTGTGTGCAGTACCTTCGATGACGTCGCGGTCACGTCACCGCGACGTCATCGTGGTCATGTGACCGCGACGTCATCGCAGGTCTTTCACACACACCATCTATAGGAACGGAAGCGGCTGCGTGCACCGCTGAGAGGAGGGAGGACTCTGGGGCCATCAGAAGGTGAGTATATCACGATTTTTTATTTTAATTCTTTTTTTTTTACCAATTATATGGTGCCCAGTCCGTGGAGGAAAGTCTCCTCTCCTCCACCCTGGGTACCAACCGCACATGATCTGCTTACTTCCCGCATGGTGGGCATAGCCTCATGCGGGAAGTAAGCAGATCAATGCATTCCTAGGTGTGCGGAATCCCTGCGATTCCACAAATTTAATGAACATGCTGCGTTTTTTTCTGGAATGTGATTCCGCTCAGGAAAAAAATGCAGCATGTGCACAAAAAATGCGGATTGCATTCTATTAAATAGGATGCTTAATGTGAGCTTTTTTTGCGGTTTTATAGCGTCTTTATAGCGAAAAACCGCTGAAAAAATGCGAATAATCTGCTACATGTGCACACAGCCTAAGGCCCCCACAGCTCCCCTATACACAGTATGGTGAGCTCAAAGCTTCCCTATACACAGTATAAGGCCCCCACAACTCCCCTATACACAGTATGATGATTCTATAACTCCCCAATACACCGTATGATGTTTCCACTGCTCCCCTTTACACAGTATAATGCTGACAGAGCTCAACTATAGAAAGTATAATGCCCCCCAGAGCTCCCCTATATACAGTGTAATGGGCCAACAGCTCCCATATGCACAATATGCCATCACAGTTCCCTATACACAGTATGGTGGGTCCACAGCTCTGTTATACACAGTATGATGGGCCTGCAGCTTCCGTGAAACAATATGATGTCTGTTATGGCTGGCAATCAGGCAACACAGCGTGCAGTAATCAGCGCATATACAGAGATCTGGCAATAACCAAAAACAATAGGACAAGCTCTGAGACGTGGAATCTCTGTAGACTGCAGTACCTGATCTATCCTCACACAACTATAAGCAGCAGTGGATTGCGCCTAAAACTACCTATGCAACTCGGCACTGCCTGAGGAGCTGACTAGCCTGAAGATAGAAATACAAGCCTGACTTACCTCAGAGAAATACCCCAAAGGAATAGGCAGCCCCCCACATATAATGACTGTTAGCAAGATGAAAAGACAAACGTAGGAATGAAATAGATTCAGCAAAGTGAGGCCCGATATTCTAGATAGAGCGAGGATAGCAAAGAGAACTATGCAGTCTACAAAAAACCCTAAAACGAAAACCACGCAAAGGGGCAAAAAGACCCACCGTGCCGAACTAACAGCACGGCGGTGCACCCCTTTGCTTCTCAGAGCTTCCAGCAAAAGTTAATAGCAAGCTGGACAGAAAAAACAGAAAACAAACTAGAAGCACTTATCTAGCAGAGCAGCAGGCCCAAGGAAAGATGCAGTAGCTCAGATCCAACACTGGAACATTGACAAGGAGCAAGGAAGACAGACTCAGGTGGAGCTAAATAGCAAGGCAGCCAACGAGCTCACCAAAACACCTGAGGGAGGAAGCCCAGAGACTGCAATACCACTTGTGACCACAGAAGTGAACTCAGCCACAGAATTCACAACAGTACCCCCCCTTGAGGAGGGGTCACCGAACCCTCACCAGAACCCCCAGGCCGACCAGGATGAGCCACATGAAAGGCACGAACAAGATCTGGGGCATGGACATCAGAGGCAAAAACCCAGGAATTATCTTCCTGAGCATAACCCTTCCATTTGACCAGATACTGGAGTTTCCGTCTAGAGACACGAGAATCCAAAATCTTCTCCACAATATACTCCAATTCCCCCTCCACCAAAACAGGGGCAGGAGGCTCCACAGATGGAACCATAGGTGCCACGTATCTCCTCAACAACGACCTATGGAATACATTATGTATGGAAAAGGAGTCTGGGAGGGTCAGACGAAAAGACACCGGATTGAGAATCTCAGAAATCCTATACGGACCAATAAAACGAGGTTTAAATTTAGGAGAGGAAACCTTCATAGGAATATGACGAGAAGATAACCAAACCAGATCCCCAACACGAAGTCGGGGTCCCACACGGCGTCTGCGATTAGCGAAAAGCTGAGCCTTCTCCTGGGACAAGGTCAAATTGTCCACCACCTGAGTCCAGATCTGCTGCAACCTGTCCACCACAGAATCCACACCAGGACAGTCCGAAGACTCAACCTGTCCTGAAGAGAAACGAGGATGGAACCCAGAATTGCAGAAAAATGGAGAGACCAAGGTAGCCGAGCTGGCCCGATTATTAAGGGCGAACTCAGCCAACGGCAAAAATGACACCCAATCATCCTGGTCAGCGGAAACAAAACATCTCAGATATGTTTCCAAGGTCTGATTGGTTCGTTCGGTCTGGCCATTAGTCTGAGGATGGAAGGCCGAGGAGAAAGATAGGTCAATGCCCATCCTACCACAAAAGGCTCGCCAGAACCTCGAGACAAACTGGGAACCTCTGTCAGAAACAATATTCTCAGGAATGCCATGTAAACGAACCACATGCTGGAAGAACAAAGGCACCAAATCAGAGGAGGAAGGCAATTTAACCAAGGGCACCAGATGGACCATTTTAGAAAAGCGATCACAGACCACCCAAATGACCGACATTTTTTGAGAAACGGGAAGGTCAGAAATGAAATCCATCGAAATATGTGTCCAAGGCCTCTTCGGGACCGGCAAGGGCAAAAGCAACCCACTGGCACGTGAACAGCAGGGCTTAGCCCTAGCACAAATTCCACAGGACTGCACAAAAGCACGCACATCCTGTGACAGAGATGGCCACCAGAAGGATCTAGCAACCAACTCCCTGGTACCAAAGATTCCTGGATGACCGGCCAGCACCGAACAATGAAGTTCAGAGATAACTTTACTAGTCCACCTATCAGGGACGAACAGTTTCTCGGCCGGACAACGATCAGGTTTATTAGCCTGAAATTTCTGCAACACTCTCCGCAAATCAGGGGAGATGGCAGACACAATGACTCCTTCCTTGAGGATACTCGCCGGCTCAGATAACCCCGGAGAGTCGGGCACAAAACTCCTAGACAGAGCATCCGCCTTCACATTTTTAGAGCCCGGAAGGTATGAAACCACAAAATCAAAACGAGCAAAAAATAACGACCAACGGGCCTGTCTAGGATTCAAGCGCTTGGCAGACTCAAGATAAGTAAGGTTCTTATGATCAGTCAAAACCACCACGCGATGCTTAGCACCCTCAAGCCAATGACGCCACTCCTCGAATGCCCACTTCATGGCCAGCAACTCTCGGTTGCCCACATCATAATTACGCTCAGCAGCAGAAAATTTCCTGGAAAAGAAAGCACATGGTTTGAACACTGAGCAACCAGAACCTCTCTGTGACAAAACCGCCCCTGCACCAATCTCAGAAGCATCAACCTCGACCTGGAACGGAAGAGAAACATCAGGTTGACACAACACAGGGGCACAGCAAAAACGACGCTTCAACTCCTGAAAAGCTTCCACGGCAGCAGAAGACCAATTAACCAAATCAGCACCCTTCTTGGTCAAATCGGTCAATGGTCTGGCAATGCTAGAAAAATTACAGATGAAGCGACGATAAAAATTAGCAAAGCCCAGGAATTTCTGCAGACTTTTTAGAGATGTCGGCTGAGTCCAATCCTGGATGGCCTGAACCTTAACCGGATCCATCTCGATAGTAGAAGGGGAAAAGATGAACCCCAAAAATGAAACTTTCTGCACACCGAAGAGACACTTTGATCCCTTCACGAACAAGGAATTAGCACGCAGTACCTGGAAAACCATTCTGACTTGCTTCACATGAGACTCCCAATCATCAGAGAAGATCAAAATGTCATCCAAGTAAACAATCAAGAATTTATCCAGATACTCACGGAAAATGTCATGCATAATAGACTGAAAAACAGATGGAGCATTGGCAAGTCCAAACGGCATCACCAGATACTCAAAATGACCCTCGGGCGTATTAAATGCCGTTTTCCATTCATCTCCTTGCCTGATTCTCACCAGATTATACGCACCACGAAGATCTATCTTGGTGAACCAACTAGCCCCCTTAATCCGAGCAAACAAGTCAGAAATCAATGGCAAGGGATACTGAAACTTAACAGTGATCTTATTAAGAAGGCGGTAATCAATACACGGTCTTAGCGAACCATCCTTCTTGGCTACAAAAAAGAACCCTGCTCCCAATGGTGACGACGATGGGCGAATATGTCCCTTCTCCAGGGACTCCTTCACATAACTGCGCATAGCGGTGTGTTCAGGTACGGACAAATTAAATAAACGACCCTTAGGGAATTTACTACCAGGAATCAAATCGATAGCACAATCACAATTCCTATGCGGAGGTAGGGCATCAGACTTGGACTCTTCAAATACATCCTGAAAGTCCGACAAGAACTCTGGGATGTCAGAAGGAATGGATGACGAAATAGACAAAAATGGAACATCACCATGTACTCCCTGACAACCCCAGCTGGTTACCGACATAGAGTTCCAATCCAATACTGGATTATGGGTTTGTAGCCATGGCAACCCCAACACGACCACATCATGCAAATTATGCAGTACCAGAAAGCGAATAACTTCCTGATGTGCAGGAGCCATGCACATGGTCAGCTGGGCCCAGTACTGAGGCTTATTCTTGGCCAAAGGTGTAGCATCAATTCCTCTCAACGGAATAGGACACCGCAAAGGCTCCAAGAAAAATCCACAACGTTTAGCATAATCCAAATCCATCAGATTCAGGGCAGCGCCTGAATCCACAAACGCCATGACAGAATATGATGACAAAGAGCACATTAAGGTAATGGACAAAAGGAATTTGGACTGTACAGTACCAATAACGGCAGAGCTATCGAACCGCCTAGTGCGTTTAGGACAATTAGAAATAGCATGAGTAGAATCACCACAATAGAAACACAGTCTGTTCAGACGTCTGTGTTCTTGCCGTTCTACTTTAGTCATAGTCCTGTCGCACTGCATAGGCTCAGGTTTACTCTCAGACAATACCGCCAGATGGTGCACAGATATACGCTCGCGCAAGCGACGACCGATCTGAATGGCCAAGGACATGGACTCATTCAAACCAGCAGGCATAGGAAATCCCACCATTACATCCTTAAGAGCTTCAGAGAGACCCTTTCTGAACAAAGCCGCTAGTGCAGATTCATTCCACAGAGTGAGTACTGACCACTTTCTAAATTTCTGACAATATACTTCTACATCATCCTGACCCTGGCATAAAGCCAGCAGATTTTTCTCCGCCTGATCCACTGAATTAGGCTCATCGTAAAGCAATCCGAGCGCCAGGAAAAACGCATCGACACTACTCAATGCAGGGTCTCCTGGCGCAAGAGAAAACGCCCAGTCCTGTGGGTCGCCGCGCAAAAAAGAAATAATAATCAAAACCTGTTGAATAGGATTACCAGAAGAATGAGGTTTCAAGGCCAAAAATAGCTTACAATTATTTCTGAAGTTCAGGAACTTAGTTCTGTCACCAAAAAACAAATCAGGAATCGGAATTCTTGGTTCTAGCATCGATTTCTGATCAATAGTATCTTGAATCTTTTGTACATTTACAACAAGATTATCCATTGAGGAGCACAGAGCCTGAATATCCATGTCCACAGCTGTGTCCTGAAGCACTCTAATGTCTAGGGGAAAAAAAAGACTGAAGACAGAGCTAAGAAAAAAAAATGATGTCAGGATTTCTTTTTTCCCTCTATTGGGAATCATTGGTGGGGCTCCTTGTACTGTTATGGCTGGCAATCAGGCAACACAGCGTGCAGTAATCAGCGCATATACAGAGATCTGGCAATAACCAAAAACAATAGGACAAGCTCTGAGACGTGGAATCTCTGTAGACTGCAGTACCTGATCTATCCTCACACAACTATAAGCAGCAGTGGATTGCGCCTAAAACTACCTATGCAACTCGGCACTGCCTGAGGAGCTGACTAGCCTGAAGATAGAAATACAAGCCTGACTTACCTCAGAGAAATACCCCAAAGGAATAGGCAGCCCCCCACATATAATGACTGTTAGCAAGATGAAAAGACAAACGTAGGAATGAAATAGATTCAGCAAAGTGAGGCCCGATATTCTAGATAGAGCGAGGATAGCAAAGAGAACTATGCAGTCTACAAAAAACCCTAAAACGAAAACCACGCAAAGGGGCAAAAAGACCCACCGTGCCGAACTAACAGCACGGCGGTGCACCCCTTTGCTTCTCAGAGCTTCCAGCAAAAGTTAATAGCAAGCTGGACAGAAAAAACAGAAAACAAACTAGAAGCACTTATCTAGCAGAGCAGCAGGCCCAAGGAAAGATGCAGTAGCTCAGATCCAACACTGGAACATTGACAAGGAGCAAGGAAGACAGACTCAGGTGGAGCTAAATAGCAAGGCAGCCAACGAGCTCACCAAAACACCTGAGGGAGGAAGCCCAGAGACTGCAATACCACTTGTGACCACAGAAGTGAACTCAGCCACAGAATTCACAACAGATGTCCCTCACAGTTCCCCTGTACAGAGCATGATGGGGCCACAGCTTCCTTATACACAGTATGATGAGCCCACAACTCCCTTATACACAGTATGATGAGCCTGCAGCTCCCTTATACACAGTATGATGGGCCTGCAGCTCCCTTATACACAGTATGATGAGCCCGCAGCTCCCTTATACACAGTATGATGAGCGCACAGGTCCCTTATACACAGTATGATGAGCTCGCAGCTCCCTTATACCCTGATTATGAGCCCGCAGCTCCCTTATACACAGTATGATGGGCCCACAGCTCCCTGTCATGATTTGGCAGTCTGCAGTCACATAAAGTGACTGCAGACATTTTTTCGAAGCCTTTGTCAACTTTATAGTAATAAATTGCTTATTATTAAAGCACCACTCTAGCAGGTTTTTTTCTCCACCGCTGGAGTGGTGTTTTAAGTGCAAGTCCCTGTCCCCAGTCACTTACACATTCTCCAGCGTATTCACTATTTTGTGGCACTGCTGCAGTACCGCGGCTCAAACTTGTGAGCGCAGCTTCTGACTGGCCAGAAGTGAGAAGCTATGTCACAAGCGCTCAATGTAAGACTATGAGGCTATGTGCACATGTTGCGGATTCATGTGCGGATTTTTCCACACAGTTTTTGCAAAATCCACATGTAAAACATGCTGCGTTTTACATGCGGATTTACCATGGATTTCCTGCGTTTTTGTGAGGATTTCGCCTGCGTTTTTACACCCACACAAAGAATTGAAATGCTGCAGAAAACACAATGCAGCATTTCGACTCGGTATTTTCTGCAGCATGTGTACTGCGGATTTGGTTTTCCATAGGATTACATGGTGCTGTACACCGCATAGAAAACTGCTGTGAATCCGCAGCGGCCAATCTGCACCGTGTGCAAATAGCCTGAGAGTGAGAAAGGCCAGAACGAGGCTCCCATAGACTCACATTGATTAGTGACCTCTGCGCTGCTCCATGAAACAATGGAGCAGCGGACAGGTAAAAAAAAAAAACTGCAGGCGATGGAGCCGAGCAGAGACAAAAACAGATGAAGACGCCAGAAGGTGAGTATCAGACAGAGGGCAGGGGACTTGGATTTTCAGCTCTGCTCCAGCAGTGAAATTAAAAAAAATGCTGGAGAGGTGCTGTAAATGTGATGCAGCTCTTGGTTACTATATGAGGGCTTCGTATACTAATACTCATAAAAGACCCAGGTGGTACGTATCAAAAGCCCCCCCATGTTCAACCTCCCCAGACAGCAAATATCACATGTGATGAAGCACATATAATATCATAACAAAACATTATAATATTCAGCCCCCATCATCTCACATCCACCCCTCAGTGCCCTGTCCCACCTCATCCACCTTAAGCCCCCACAACACCCCCATGGTCTCACATTCACCCCCTCAGTGCCCTGTCCCCCTCCCCCATTTCAGCCCCAACAATACCCTGTTATGGACCTGGTGGTTAGGAGCACCCGGAACGACCTGATGGTTAAACTAACACAGGACAAGCTCTGGGAAGTGGGAGCTCTGCTGACCGCAACCCCTAATCCTATCACACACACTAGAAATAGCCGTGGAGCGTACCTAACTCTGCCTAGACGCCTCTTCACAGCCTAAGAGCTAACTAGCCCTAGAGATAGAAAATAAAGCCTACCTTGCCTCAGAGAAATTCCCCAAAGGAAAAAGCAGCCTCCCACATATATTGACTGTGAGTTAAGATGAAAGTCACAAACACAGAAATGAAACAGGTTTCAGCAAAGGAGGCCAGACTAACTAAACAGACTGAGGATAGGAAAGGTATCTTTGCGGTCAGCACAAAACACTACAAAAAGACCACGCAGATTGTGCAAAAAGACCTCCTCACCGACTCACGGTGCGGAGGTGCCACTCTGCATCCCAGAGCTTCCAGCTAGCAAGGCAAAATCATGATAGCAAGCTGGACAAGAAAGCAATGAACAAATAATAAACTAGCAGGGACTTAGCTTCTGCTGGAGTAGACAGGTCACCAGAAAGATCCAAGAGCGAACTGAACCAGTACAAGAACATTGACAGCTGGCATGGAGTAACGATCTGAGTGGAGTTAAATAGAGCAGCCAGCCAAAGAATAAACTAAGTCACCTGTGGAAGGAACCTCAGAAGCAGCAGCTCCACTCACAGCCACCAGAGGGAGTCCATGGACAGAACTCGCTGAAGTACCATTCATGACCACAGGAGGGAGTTCGATAACAGAATTCACAACATACCCCCATCATCTCACATCCACCCCCTCAGTGCCCTGTCCCACCTCACCCACCTTCAGCCCCAACACCCCCATGGTCTCACATTCACCCCCTCAGTGCACTGTCCCACTTCACCCACCTTCAGCCCCCACAACACCCCCATGGTCTCACATTCACCCCCCAGTGCCCTGTCTTCCCACCCCACAATCCCCCCATGGTCTCACATTCACCCCCTCAGTGCCCTGTCCCACCTCACCCACCTTCAGCCCCCACAACACCCCCATGGTCTACTATCGTGAAATTGGTGCCACTTTGGAGGTGTCAGGCCCTCATTTTTTAAAATTTGAAGACTGATGGTAGGGTGTCGATCTGCTGGGTTGGCTGCAGTGGAAGATGTGTTGGTCCCTTTTATACTATTTCTACTGTGGTGAAAATGATGCCACTTTGGTGGTGTCTGCCACTAATTTTTTGAAATGTGAACACTCCTGGTTGGGTCTCTCCATCCTCTGGGTTGGCTGTACTGGAAGATGTGTTGGTCCCTATTATACCATTTCTACTCTCATGAAATTGAAGCCACTTCGATGGTATCAGGCCCTCATTTTTTGAAATTTGAAGAATCCTGGTTGGGTGTCCATCTGATGAGTTGGCTGTAGGGGAAGATGTGGCAGTCCCTATTATTCTAATTCAACTGTGGTGAAATTGATGCCACTTTAGTGATGTCTGCCACTAATTCTTAGAAATGTAAATACTCTTAATTGGTTTTCTCCATCTGCTGGTTTGGCTGTAGTGAAAGATGTATCTGTCCCTATTATACTTTTTCTACTATGGTGAAATTGATGGCACTTTGGTGATATCTGGTAATAATTTTTATAAATGTGTAGACTCCTGATTGGGTCTCCTTCATGAGTGTTGCCTGTAGCAGTAGGCTTCATCCGGGAGGGTTTGGACTCTTTCACATTTTGGTCTTCAAAAATGGATTAGTGGCCTTATTATGCCTGGCAGCCTGTGTTCTCTCAGAACGTGTCTTCAGCGCTGCTGGTGGTGTCCTGATGGATAAGCACAGCCAGCTGTCCCCTGAAAGTGTAGACCACCTACCTTTCATCAAGATGAACTAGTCATGGATCTCCAATGACTTTTGCACCCCAATCACAGACTGTTCAGACAAGGCGATGTTGAAGCTTTTAGTGTGCTGCATTGATTTTGCATAATTGCAGTCTTTGATATCTTTCGTGAGGCTTTTGTGCCTTCTGTTGCTGCAGATGTTAACACAAATTTGTGGAAATGTGAACATTCATAGCTGGTCTCCATCTGCTGGGTTGACTGTAGTGGAAGTTGTGTCGGTACCATTATACTATTTGTACTCTTGTGACATTGATGCCACTTCGATGTTGTCAGGCCCTTATTTTTCGAAATTTGAAGACTTCTGTTTGGGTCTCCATCTGCTGTGTTAGCTGTAGTGGAACATATGTCAGACCCTATTATACTTTTTCTATTGTGGTGAAGTTGATGCCATTTTGGTGGTGTATGTTAGGGCTGGCGGAACGCACCGAGTATATTTAGATAAAATTATTGGTGCGTTCGCAGCCCGGGGTCCACCGTGCAGGAGAAGAACCTGCTGCTAGCAAATGGCGGCACAATATGGCGGTATAAGCGAACTCTGTTACTTCACAGAGTCGCACAGAAGGGAAAACGCTGTGCCCTGGTAGCGTCACAGGGGAACACAGCTGCCTAACAGATCAATGGTGAGGGAGTAGCAAGCACACAAACACCTCCTCTCCAGTGGAGCTGGAATTCTAATGGCTTTACGCCAGCCCTGAATTCACCACACAAAACTCCTCACCGGAGGTACCGGTATTCCAGTGGCTTATTTCAGCCGGCCACTGACCACAAGCAGACAAGACCACTGAATAGCAAAAGCTCATGACATAAGCTGATCATGCAAACCTTTTATAGCTGCAGCAACTTCAGGACCTTCCTAGAGGACCAATGGGAGCTGCCACAGTACCTGAGCAACTTCAGGACCTTACTAGAAGACTAATGGGAGTTGCTGCAGTACCTGAGCATGTGACCCATGACCTCCAATGAGAGGTCTTACCTTGGGCATGCTCAGAAGGGGAAAAGCAGGACTTAGTCCCAGAGACATCTGCTCGCCGCTGACCAGTACTGGCTACAATAGCTGAGCCTGGAAAGGCAGTAGTAACCATCCGCACAGTATCAGGCTGAGACCGATGTCTCCGCTGAGCAGGCTCCACTGTGGCTGGAGAAGAATGGGAGACCGCAGCGGAGATGGTTTGAGACTCCCCCTGTGCAGTGGCGGGAACTCGACCCCTAACAGTGTATGCCACTAATTGTTTGAAAAGTGAATATTCTTGATTGGGTCTCTCTATCTGCTAGGTTGATTGTAGTGTAAGAAGTGTCAGTCCCTATTATACTATTTCTATTCTCATGAAATTGATGCCACTTCAATGGTATCAGGTTCTCATTTTTTGAAATTTGAAGACTCCTGGTTGGGTGTCCATCTGATGTGTTGGCTGTAGTGGAAGATGTGGCAGTCCCTATTATACTAATTCTTCTGTGGTGAAATTGATGCCACTTTGGTGATGCCTGCCTCTGATTTTTGAAATGTGAACACTCCCTGTTGGGTGTCCATCTGCTGGGTTGGCTCTAATGGAAGATATATTGGTTCCTATAATACTATTTCTACTGTGGTGAAAATGATGCCGCTTTCATGATGTCTGCTATAATTTTTGGGAAATATGAACATTCCTGGTTGTGTGTCCATCTGCTGGGTTGGTAGTAATGGAAGATGTGTCTGTTCCTTTTATGCTATATCTACTATAGTGAAATTGATTCCGCTTTGGTAGTGTCTGCCACTAATTTTGGGAAATGTGAACACTCCTGGTTGGGTGTCAATCTGCTGGGCTGGCTGTAGTGGAAGATGTGTCAGTCCCTATTATACTATTTCTACTCTCGTGAAATTGATGTCACTTTGAAAATGTCTGCCATAAATTTTTGGAAATGTGAGCACTCCTTGTTGGGTGTCCATCTGTTGGGTTGGCTGAAGTGGAAGATATGTAAGTCCATATTATACTTTTTCTACTGTGGTGAAGTTGATGCCATTTTGGTGGTGTATTCCACTAATTGTTTGAAAAGTGAAATATCCTTGATTGGCCTCTCCATCTGCTGGGTTGGCTGGAGTGAAAGATTTTTCGGTCCTATTATACTATTTATATTCTTGTGAAACTGTTGCCACTTCGGTGGTGTCAGGACCTCATTTTTTAAAATTTGAAGACTGATGGGTGGGTGTCCATCTGCTGGGCTGGCTGCAGTATAGGATGAGTCGGTCCCGATTATACTATTTCTACTGTGGTGAAATTGATACCACTTTGATGGTGTCTGCCACTAATTTTGGTAAATGTAAATACTCCTGATTGGTTTTCTTTAGTGAGGCTTTTGTGCCTTCTGTTTCTGCAGATGTTAACACAAATTTGTGGAAATGTGAACATTCATAGTTCGTCTCCATCTGCTGGGTTGACTGTAGTGGAAGTTGTGTCGGTACCATTATACTATTTGTACTCTTGTGACATTGATGCCACTTCGGTGGTCTCCATCTGCTGGGTTGGCTGTAGTGGAAGACGTATTGATCCCTATTATATTATTTGAACTCTCGTGATCTTGATGCCACTTTGGTGGTGTCTGCCACTAAATTTTTGTAAATGTGGAGAGTCTTGATTGGGTCTCTCTATCTGCTGAGTTGGCTGTAGTGGAAGACATATTGGTCCCTATTATATTATTTGTACTTTCGTGATCTTGATGCCACTTTGGTGGTGTCTGCCACTAATGTTTGTAAATCTGGTGAGTCCTGATTGGGTCTCTTCTTCTGCTGGGTTGGCTGAAGTGGAAGAGATATTGCTCCTTCTTATACTTTTTCTACTCTGGTTAAATTGATGCCACTTTGTTGGTATCTGCCATTAATTTTTAGAAATATAAACACTACTAGTGGGGTGTCCATGTGCCAGTTTGGCTGTCATTGGAAAATATGTCGCTCCTCATTATATTATTTCTACTGTGGTGAAATTGGTGCCACTTTGTTGGTATCTGCCACTAATGTTTGGAAATGTGTACACTCCTGGTTGGATATCCATCTGCTGGGTTGGCTGTAGTGGAAGACGTGTTGGTCCCTATTATACTTTTTCTACTCTGGTAAAATTGATGCCACTTTGGTGGTGTCTGCCATTAATTTTTGGAAATATAAACTTTCCTGGTTGGGTGTCCATCTGCTAGGTTGGCTGTAGTAGAAGACTTGTCAGTGCCTATTATACTTTTCCTACTCTGGTGAAATTGATGCCACTTTTGTTGGTGTCTGCCCCTAATTGTTGGAAATGTGAACACTCCTGGTTGGGTCTACATCTGCTGGGTTGGCTGTAGTGGAAGAGGTGTTGGTTCCCATTATACTAGTTCTACTCTGTTGAAATTGATGCCACTTTGTTGTGTCTGCCCCTAATATTTGAAAATTAGGAGAGTCCTGATGGATTCTCTCCATCTGCTGGGTTGGCTGTAGTGGAAGAGATATTTCTCCCTATTATACTATTTCTACAAATTTTTGAAAATATGTAGACTCCTGGTTGGGTCTCCTTCATGTGTGTTGCCTGCAGCAGTAGGCCTCCAAGATCAGCAGGCCTCCACCTTCTTTGAGTCAAATGCCTTTGTTACTATCTTTACATTTTTCTGACAAAAGTAGTCTGTGAAACTGATATTTATGCCACCTGAGTATGGCTGAGCATAAAGGCAGGTTGAGCTGTTGTATGTAGTGTCAGAGCTCCCAGGACAGCAGGCCTACACCAATGCCTCACCCACCCAGTCTTAATTTGAAGTTCAATTCAAAGCTGTAAATGCTGGCCCAGACCTGGTACCTCATGCATGGCTGATTGCTGCTGTGCTATTCTAAAATTTGTACTGTGGGTGAATTGAGGCCACTTTCCTGATGTGTTTTGGCACCTTTTTGGGCCTGTTTTAAGGTGTTGTGTATGAGTTTATTTTTTGCCTCCCATTGACTCCAATGACTTTCTGCTATGTTCGGCGAATACTGGACAAATAAATTAGTGAATATTGCAAAATCAAAGCTTATAATCCAAACCGAACATTGAAATATTCGCTCATCTCTATTCCTAGATCTACTTTGAGCAAAAAACGCAAATAATAATTATTGATCATTGGAATGGAATTTTGGGACCCCTTCATTGTGATTAATAGTAATTATTAGTTTGTTGTTGTTTTGTCTCCATATGTTCACACGTATTATTCATATGCCAGATAGATTTTTATTGGTATATTTGACTTAGGATATATAGGTGGTTCTCACAAAGTTAGAATACCATCAAAAAGTTAATTTATTTCAGTTCTTCTATATAAAAAAATGAAACTCATATATTTTATAGAGTCATTACACATAGAGTGATCTATTTTAAGTGTTTATTTCTGATAATGTTGATGATTATGGCTAACAGCCAATGAAAACCCAAAAGTCATTATCTCAGTAAATTAGAATACTTTATAACACCAGTTTGAAAAATGATTTTCAAATCTAAAATGTTGGCCTACTGAAATGTATGTTCAGTAAATGCACTAAATACTTGGTGTCTCTCATTTTCCTCTTGACAATAGCCCTTAGATTCTCTATGGGGTTAAGGTCAGGAAGGTTTGCTGGTCAATCAAGCACAGTGATGCTGTTGTTTTTAAACCAGGTATTGGTACTTTTGGCAGTGCAGGCAGGTGCCAAGTGTTATGGCTGGCAATCAGGCAACACAGCGTGCAGTAATCAGCGCACATACAGAGATCTGGCAATAACCAAAAACAATAGGATGAGCTCTGAGACGTGGAATCTCTGTAGACTGCAGTACCTGATCTATCCTCACACAACTATAAGCAGCAGTGGATTGCGCCTAACAACTACCTATGCAACTCGGCACTGCCTGAGGAGCTGACTAGCCTGAAGATAGAAATACAAGCCTGACTTACCTCAGAGAAATACCCCAAAGGAACAGGCAGCCCCCCACATATAATGACTGTTAGCAAGATGAAAAGACAAACGTAGGAATGAAATAGATTCAGCAAAGTGAGGCCCGATATTCTAGACAGAGCGAGGATAGCAAAGAGAACTATGCAGTCTACAAAAAACCCTAAAACGAAAACCACGCAAAGGGGCAAAAAGACCCACCGTGCCGAACTAACAGCACGGCGGTGCACCCCTCTGCTTCTCAGAGCTTCCAGCAAAAGACAATAGCAAGCTGGACAGAAAAAAACAGAAAACAAACTAGAAGCACTTATCTAGCAGAGCAGCAGGCCCAAGGAAAGATGCAGTAGCTCAGATCCAACACTGGAACATTGACAAGGAGCAAGGAAGACAGACTCAGGTGGAGCTAAATAGCAAGGCAGCCAACGAGCTCACCAAAACACCTGAGGGAGGAAGCCCAGAGACTGCAATACCACTTGTGACCACAGAAGTGAACTCAGCCACAGAATTCACAACAGTACCCCCCCCTTGAGGAGGGGTCACCGAACCCTCACCAGAACCCCCAGGCCGACCAGGATGAGCCACATGAAAGGCACGAACAAGATCTGGGGCATGGACATCAGAGGCAAAAACCCAGGAATTATCTTCCTGAGCATAACCCTTCCATTTGACCAGATACTGGAGTTTCCGTCTAGAGACACGAGAATCCAAAATCTTCTCCACAATATACTC
This sequence comes from Ranitomeya imitator, assembly GCF_032444005.1. Classification (NCBI taxonomy): domain Eukaryota; kingdom Metazoa; phylum Chordata; class Amphibia; order Anura; family Dendrobatidae; genus Ranitomeya; species Ranitomeya imitator. The sequence goes on along the minus strand of NC_091289.1, from coordinate 100,651,183 downwards.
CAATTCCCCCTCCACCAAAACAGGGGCAGGAGGCTCCACAGATGGAACCATAGGTGCCACGTATCTCCTCAACAACGACCTATGGAATACATTATGTATGGAAAAGGAGTCTGGGAGGGTCAGACGAAAAGACACCGGATTGAGAATCTCAGAAATTCTATACGGACCAATAAAACGAGGTTTAAATTTAGGAGAGGAAACCTTCATAGGAATATGACGAGAAGATAACCAAACCAAATCCCCAACACGAAGTCGGGGTCCCACACGGCGTCTGCGATTAGCGAAAAGCTGAGCCTTCTCCTGGGACAAGGTCAAATTGTCCACTACCTGAGTCCAGATCTGCTGCAACCTGTCCACCACAGAATCCACACCAGGACAGTCCGAAGACTCAACCTGTCCTGAAGAGAAACGAGGATGGAACCCAGAATTGCAGAAAAATGGAGAGACCAAGGTAGCCGAGCTGGCCCGATTATTAAGGGCGAACTCAGCCAACGGCAAAAATGACACCCAATCATCCTGGTCAGCGGAAACAAAACATCTCAGATATGTTTCCAAGGTCTGATTGGTTCGTTCGGTCTGGCCATTAGTCTGAGGATGGAAGGCCGAGGAGAAAGATAGGTCAATGCCCATCCTACCACAAAAGGCTCGCCAGAACCTCGAGACAAACTGGGAACCTCTGTCAGAAACAATATTCTCAGGAATGCCATGTAAACGAACCACATGCTGGAAGAACAAAGGCACCAAATCAGAGGAGGAAGGCAATTTAACCAAGGGCACCAGATGGACCATTTTAGAAAAGCGATCACAGACCACCTAAATGACCGACATTTTTTGAGAAACGGGAAGGTCAGAAATGAAATCCATCGAAATATGTGTCCAAGGCCTCTTCGGGACCGGCAAGGGCAAAAGCAACCCACTGGCACGTGAACAGCAGGGCTTAGCCCTAGCACAAATTCCACAGGACTGCACAAAAGCACGCACATCCCATGACAGAGATGGCCACCAGAAGGATCTAGCAACCAACTCCCTGGTACCAAAGATTCCTGGATGACCGGCCAGCACCGAACAATGAAGTTCAGAGATAACTTTACTAGTCCACCTATCAGGGACGAACAGTTTCTCGGCCGGACAACGATCAGGTTTATTAGCCTGAAATTTCTGCAACACTCTCCGCAAATCAGGGGAGATGGCAGACACAATGACTCCTTCCTTGAGGATACTCGCCGGCTCAGATAACCCCGGAGAGTCGGGCACAAAACTCCTAGACAGAGCATCCGCCTTCACATTTTTAGAGCCCGGAAGGTATGAAATCACAAAATCAAAACGAGCAAAAAATAACGACCAACGGGCCTGTCTAGGATTCAAGCGCTTGGCAGACTCGAGATAAGTCAAGTTCTTATGATCAGTCAATACCACCACGCGATGCTTAGCACCCTCAAGCCAATGACGCCACTCCTCGAATGCCCACTTCATGGCCAGCAACTCTCGGTTGCCCACATCATAATTACGCTCAGCAGCAGAAAATTTCCTGGAAAAGAAAGCACATGGTTTGAACACTGAGCAACCAGAACCTCTCTGTGACAAAACCGCCCCTGCACCAATCTCAGAGGCATCAACCTCGACCTGGAACGGAAGAGAAACATCAGGTTGACACAACACAGGGGCACAGCAAAAACGACGCTTCAACTCCTGAAAAGCTTCCACGGCAGCAGAAGACCAATTAACCAAATCAGCACCCTTCTTGGTCAAATCGGTCAATGGTCTGGCAATGCTAGAAAAATTACAGATGAAGCGACGATAAAAATTAGCAAAGCCCAGGAATTTCTGCAGACTTTTTAGAGATGTCGGCTGAGTCCAATCCTGGATGGCCTGAACCTTAACCGGATCCATCTCGATAGTAGAAGGGGAAAAGATGAACCCCAAAAATGAAACTTTCTGCACACCGAAGAGACACTTTGATCGCTTCACGAACAAGGAATTAGCACGCAGTACCTGGAAAACCATTCTGACTTGCTTCACATGAGACTCCCAATCATCTGAGAAGATCAAAATGTCATCCAAGTAAACAATCAAGAATTTATCCAGATACTCACGGAAAATGTCATGCATAAAAGACTGAAAAACAGATGGAGCATTGGCAAGTCCGAACGGCATCACCAGATACTCAAAATGACCCTCGGGCGTATTAAATGCCGTTTTCCATTCATCTCCCTGCCTGATTCTCACCAGATTATACGCACCACGAAGATCAATCTTAGTAAACCAACTAGCCCCCTTAATCCGAGCAAACAAGTCAGAAATCAATGGCAAGGGATACTGAAACTTAACAGTGATCTTATTAAGAAGGCGGTAATCAATACACGGTCTTAGCGAACCATCCTTCTTGGCTACAAAAAAGAACCCTGCTCCCAATGGTGACGACGATGGGCGAATATGTCCCTTCTCCAGGGACTCCTTCACATAACTGCGCATAGCGGTGTGTTCAGGTACGGACAAATTAAATAAACGACCCTTAGGGAATTTACTACCAGGAATCAAATCGATAGCACAATCACAATTCCTATGCGGAGGTAGGGCATCAGACTTGGACTCTTCAAATACATCCTGAAAGTCCGACAAGAACTCTGGGATGTCAGAAGGAATGGATGACGAAATAGACAAAAATGGAACATCACCATGTACTCCCTGACAACCCCAGCTGGTTACCGACATAGAGTTCCAATCCAATACTGGATTATGGGTTTGTAGCCATGGCAACCCCAACACGACCACATCATGCAAATTATGCAGTACCAGAAAGCGAATAACTTCCTGATGTGCAGGAGCCATGCACATGGTCAGCTGGGCCCAGTACTGAGGCTTATTCTTGGCCAAAGGTGTAGCATCAATTCCTCTCAACGGAATAGGACACCGCAAAGGCTCCAAGAAAAATCCACAACGTTTAGCATAATCCAAATCCATCAGATTCAGGGCAGCGCCTGAATCCACAAACGCCATGACAGAATACGATGACAAAGAGCACATTAAGGTAATGGACAAAAGGAATTTGGACTGTACAGTACCAATAACGGCAGAGCTATCGAACCGCCTAGTGCGTTTAGGACAATTAGAAATAGCATGAGTAGAATCACCACAATAGAAACACAGTCTGTTCAGACGTCTGTGTTCTTGCCGTTCTACTTTAGTCATAGTCCTGTCGCACTGCATAGGCTCAGGTTTACTCTCAGGCAGTACCGCCAGATGGTGCACAGATTTACGCTCGCGCAAGCGACGACCGATCTGAATGGCCAAGGACATAGACTCATTCAAACCAGCAGGCATAGGAAATCCCACCATTACATCCTTAAGAGCTTCAGAGAGACCCTTTCTGAACAAAGCCGCTAGTGCAGATTCATTCCACAGAGTGAGTACTGACCATTTCCTAAATTTCTGACAATATACTTCTACATCATCCTGACCCTGGCATAAAGCCAGCAGATTTTTCTCAGCCTGATCCACTGAATTAGGCTCATCGTAAAGCAATCCGAGCGCCAGGAAAAATGCATCAACATTACTCAATGCAGAATCTCCTGGTGCAAGAGAAAACGCCCAGTCCTGTGGGTCGCCGCGCAAAAAAGAAATAATAATCAAAACCTGTTGAATAGGATTACCAGAAGAATGAGGTTTCAAGGCCAAAAATAGCTTACAATTATTTCTGAAGCTCAGGAACTTAGTTCTGTCACCAAAAAACAAATCAAGAATCGGAATTCTTGGTTCTAGCATCGATTTCTGATCAATAGTATCTTGAATCTTTTGTACATTTACAACGAGATTATCCATTGAGGAGCACAGAGCCTGAATATCCATGTCCACAGCTGTGTCCTGAAGCACTCTAATGTCTAGGGGAAAAAAAAGACTGAAGACAGAGCTAAGAAAAAAAAATGATGTCAGGATTTCTTTTTTCCCTCTATTGGGAATCATTGGTGTGGCTCCTTGTACTGTTATGGCTGGCAATCAGGCAACACAGCGTGCAGTAATCAGCGCACATACAGAGATCTGGCAATAACCAAAAACAATAGGATGAGCTCTGAGACGTGGAATCTCTGTAGACTGCAGTACCTGATCTATCCTCACACAACTATAAGCAGCAGTGGATTGCGCCTAACAACTACCTATGCAACTCGGCACTGCCTGAGGAGCTGACTAGCCTGAAGATAGAAATACAAGCCTGACTTACCTCAGAGAAATACCCCAAAGGAACAGGCAGCCCCCCACATATAATGACTGTTAGCAAGATGAAAAGACAAACGTAGGAATGAAATAGATTCAGCAAAGTGAGGCCCGATATTCTAGACAGAGCGAGGATAGCAAAGAGAACTATGCAGTCTACAAAAAACCCTAAAACGAAAACCACGCAAAGGGGCAAAAAGACCCACCGTGCCGAACTAACAGCACGGCGGTGCACCCCTCTGCTTCTCAGAGCTTCCAGCAAAAGACAATAGCAAGCTGGACAGAAAAAAACAGAAAACAAACTAGAAGCACTTATCTAGCAGAGCAGCAGGCCCAAGGAAAGATGCAGTAGCTCAGATCCAACACTGGAACATTGACAAGGAGCAAGGAAGACAGACTCAGGTGGAGCTAAATAGCAAGGCAGCCAACGAGCTCACCAAAACACCTGAGGGAGGAAGCCCAGAGACTGCAATACCACTTGTGACCACAGAAGTGAACTCAGCCACAGAATTCACAACAGCCAAGTGCAGCTGTAGAATGAAATTTCCATCTCCAAAAAGCTTGTTGGCAGAGGGGAGCATGAAGTGCTCTAAAAATTCCTGGTAGACGGCTGTGCTGACTTTTAGACGTACACTAGCAGATGATATGCCTCCCCAAACTATCACTGATTGTGGAAACTTTACAATAGACCTCCAGCAGCTTGGATTGTGTGCCTCTCCACTCTTCCTCGAAACTCTGGGACCTTGATTTCCAAATGAAATGCAAAATTTACTTTCATCTGAAAACAACACCTTGGACCACTGAGCAACAGTCCAGTTCTTTTTCTCCTTGGCCCAAGTAAGACACTTTTGGCGTTGTCTATTGGACATGAGTGGCTTGACACAAGGAATGTGACACTTGTAGCCCATGTCCTGGATATGTCTCTGTGTGCTGCTCAGTTTATTCTGATAGACTTTCAGTCATACATGGACATTTATGTAGTGCTAATATGCCTGGTTCTATCATTTGTTGTATTTTTTATACTTTGCTGCCATCTACTGGCCGTTGCTATATCACACTGTAATATTTGTTATGGCATTTTCCCACAACACCTTTCTGTCTTTAGCTCCTCCTATCTTTTTCCTTCTTTTCCTGTTTTGTACTCTGTGCCATCTTGGATCTCACATGTGCTGCAGAGCTGGAGAAAGGATTCTCTTGTTACCTCTAACATGAAGCTTCTATTATCTCTATCTGGTGATTCTGTAACAGCTCTAACCTACAGTCCTCACTCTCACCAAGGTACTGTAAATAAACCTGTTGAATGTATCACTGCATCATCCTTCCGGATCACCACGCGCGGCTGATAGAGACTGGTGGCACAGGTTGGCGAGTAACGCTATCTGCCATTGTTTATATAGCGATTTGTGATCACATCCCTTAGACACATCTCATCCACGTATATCGGTGGCAGAATACTCTGTGTGGTGGCTCTTGGAGAAATGACTCCAGCAGCAGTCCACTCCTTGTGAATCTCGCCCAAATTTTTGAAAGGCCTTTTCTTACCAATCCTTTCAAGGCTGCAGTTATCCCTATTGTTTGTGCACCTTTTTCTACCACACTTTTTCCTTCCACTCAACTTTCCATTAATATGCTTAGATACAGCACTCTGTGAACAGCCAGCCAGCTTTTTTAGCAGTGACCTTTTGTGGCTTGCCCTGCTTGTGGAGAGTGTCAATGACTGCCTTCTGGACAGCTGTCAAGTCAGCAGTCTTCCCCATGATTGTGGAGCCTACTGAAACAGACTAAGGGACCTGTTTAAATGCTTAGGAAGCTTTTGTAGGTGCTTTTGTTACTTATTCTAATTTACTGAGATAATTATTTTGGGGTTTTCATTGGCTGTGAGCCATAATCATCAACATTAACAGAAATAAACGCTTGAAATAGATTACTCTGTTTGTAATGACTCTATATATGAGTTTCACATTTTTTGTTGAAGAACTGAAATAAATTAACTTATTGATGATATTCTAATTTTGTGAGAAGCACCTTACATCTTAGATCCATAGTAGAAATAATTGTCTAAAAAGGGCTTTACAGTACTTTAATTTTTCAAATAACCTGTCCATGCAGTATTAGATTATCATATACATTGTGCAACTCAAGTGAGTCCATTTTAGAATCCCTTGTAGGATACTCTCCCTATTTGCTGTTTCAAATAAAATTCATTTTTAATACAATTGATCTCTTCTTTACTCAGCTTTCTGTACATTTAGTCTAAGTAATTGGATTAAATGATATTTTGTAAGCCTTGGAATGACTTGTCTTCTTAAGTTCTATAACTTTTCATCATGTGGTTACATGACTTCACAGTGACCACATGATGTACCAGCCAGGGGAACACTCCGTCCTCTTCTCACTTCATTGCTGCTTTATTTTACACAATGTGTTTGGTGACATCAATATTGCTGTCTATAAGGTTATATTTAGGATGAATTTACCACATAAAAACACTTTTCCTTCTGGTCATGCGATAACTGATCCCTGATGCTGAAGCCTGAATCATACGTCTCATCCTGAACAGCATCTGGAAACTGCAAGATAGTGTGGTGCTGAGCTGAAAAGACGTAAGTAGCTGACACTGATCAAACTCTCTGCAGGTTATGGGATGCTCGGTGACATAACAAATGTTTCCATAGAAGCAGAGACTACTACATATTTTCTTAAAGAACTTTAAGCTCTATCAAAGGTTTGTGTTTACAACAATTATTGAGGAGCTGCAATGAACATGTGTGTGCATTACCATTACCTACATGACTTGTACTGCAATCATCATAATGTTTAGGGTTTATTCTAATTTTGGTTTTTTATTGTGTACAGGTGCAGTATGTGTTTTTTACTGGTAGAACTTGTACCTATAAGGGTATATGCACACGTTAAGTATTTGCCTGCAAATCCACAGCGGGTTGGACACTGCGGATTTGCAGCAGCTTTCCATCAGGTTTACAGTACCATGTAAACCTATGGAAAACCAAATCCGCTGTGCCCATGGTGCGGAAAATACCACGCAGAAACGCTGCATTGGATTTTCTGCAGCATGTCAATTCTTTGTGCGGATTCCGCAGCGTTTTACATCTGCTCCTCAATAGGAATCCGCAGGTGTAAAACCACAGGTGAAATCAAAAAAGCATGAAATCCACGGTAAACCCGCGTGTAATCCACAAGTAAAACGCAGTGCGTTTACCTGCAGATTTTTCAAAAACGGTGAAGAAAAATCCACACATGAATCCGCAATGTGTGCACATAGCCTAATAGTAAATGGGGACGTTCAGATATTAAGGCTATGTGCCCATGTTGCAGATGCGTGTGCGGATTTTTCTACACTGCTTTTGAAAAATCCACAGGTAAAATGCACTTCACTTTACCTGCGCATTTACCGCGGATTTACCGTGGATTTCCTGCAATTTTTGTGCAGATTTCACCTGCAGTTTTACACTTGCGGATTCCTATTGAGGAGCAGGTGTAAAACGCTGTAGAATCCGCACAAAGAATTGACATGCTGCGGAAAATACAACACAGCATTTCCACGTAGTATTTTCCGCACCATGGGCACAGTGGATTTGGTTTTCCATAGGTTTACTTGGTACTATAAACTGTTGGCATATGCAACAGATTAGGACTTATTACAAGTGAAAGGAGGACTTTATACTAACCAGACAGCAGATGGCGATAGTGTGTAAAGTTATATACTTGCTGTAATGTGGGGAGGAAAGCTCTCAATTGTTGGTTGTTTTCTTACTTCCTGTTTTATTTTTCTTCATGAATGTGTTGTCTTCAGTGCACGGACTGTGTGACACTGAATTGTATCTCATGTTTATCCAGTATGAAGTAAATACTGTTTACTCAAGATATCTTGCTGATTGAAGCTCTCATAAGTACAGCGGTGACTGCAAGAAGACGCACTCTGCAACAGGTTATGGGCCCAGACACTACAGGTCTGCACTACAAGCCCAGGCAGCAGGATCCTGGTTTATAACCCCAGATAATGGAGCACACAGATAAGCTCTGTAAACAGAAGGAAATAAATCCAGATACAGAGTGACAGAGGAATTCATGATCCCGGGGGCGGATATAATTACAGAGAATTCACAGGACATACAGGAGAATATCTTCAGTACAAATCTCTAAACAAGTAAGACTATATAAAGATGATGAGTAAAGTAACACAGAACTGAAATTTACAGTAGCTAAACTGAATAGTGAAAATTATCAGTTATGGAAATTCAAAGTAGAGATGTTGTTATCTAAGGATGATCCACGGGAAGTAATTGTTACAGCAAGACCAGATCAAGATAATCAGACATGGGATAAGAAGAATAGGCAAGCAAGAGCCACCATTAGCTTATTAGTGGATGATGCTCAATTAATACATATAAGAAATGAACAAACAGCTAAGGGAATGTGGGAAGCATTAAGAAAACTGTATGAAAGACCTAGCTTGAATCACAAGTTATTTTTATTAAGAAAGCTGTACAGTATGAGATTGAGTGCAAATGACGATATGCAGAAGCACATATTCTCAATGATGGAAGTGATATCACAGCTAAGATCTATTGGTGAAGATATTAAAGAAAGTCATGTAGCAGCTATATTGTTGTGCAGTTTACCAGATTCATATACAGCCTTGATAAATGCCCTTGAGACAAGACCAGAAACTGACATTACATTAGATTTTGTGAAAACAAGACTAATAGATGAATATCAGAGAAGAAAAGAACAAAGAAATTATTCTTCTACTGAAAAGGACAGTGAAAACGCTCTTAAAGCTACAGAATTCAAAAAACCCTATAATAAAGAGACAAGAGAATGCTTCAGATGTAAGAAAAAAGGTAATTTAAAGAAAGACTGTACCATATGGAAAGCAGAACAACAAAAATTATAACATGAAAAGCATACACAGAAAGTAAAAAACACAATTTCCGATTCATGTGAGAATAATTGGAATGGCACATTTAAAGTAACAGACAAGAAATCATCACTTGGTTGGTTTATTGATTCAGGAGCAACGAGTCATATGACAAGTGACAAGAATTTCTTTACTGATCTTGATTTAGATAAGAAAGAAGCCATTTATCTTGCAGATGGAAGCAAAATAACCGCAGAAGGTATCGGACAAGGTATGCTAAATTGTTCAAACAAGTTCGGGCAAGATTCAAAGATACTTGTACAGGATGTGTTGTATGTTCCAAAATTGGAAGGCGGATTATTATCTGTGAAACGTTTAACAGCAAAAGGACTTACAGTGAAATTCAAAGACAATGGGTGTGCAGTTATTGCAGGAAACAAGGCAATAACCAAAGTCAAGGCAGATGAACAATTATATCATTTTGACACACCAAAGGAACAGATGAAGGTATGTAAAAACTGTATTCACATGTGGCATAGACGTCTAGGACATAGACACCTTGACAGTATAAGGGAACTGCAGAGAAAAGAATTGACAAAAGATTTAAAGATATCAGATTGCTCAATTACCATAAGATGTGAATGTTGTATAAAATCCAAAGCCACAAGGATATCTTTTCCAAAAGAAAGTGAGATGAAAAGCGAAAGACCACTTGATTTGGTGCATACTGACGTATGTGGACCCATGAAAGTGACTACATCAGGAGGCAATAGATACATGTTGACTTTTATAGATGATTACTCAAGATACACAGTCACATACTTAATTAAAAACAAAAGTGAAGTTTTTGATAAACTTGTAGACTATGTAACAAGATCAAGTAACAAATTTCAAAGGAAGCCAATTGTCATCAGAAGTGATAATGGAAGTGAATTTACAGGTCACAGAATAGAAGATTACTTAAGACAAAATGGAATAGAACACCAGAAAACGGTTCCATACACACCTGAACAAAATGGAGTAGCAGAAAGAAAAAACAGAACTCCAACAGAAATGATAAGATGTATGCTGACGGATTCCAAACTACCAGAGAAATATTGGGGTGAGGCAGCAATGACAGCTACATATCTACAGAACCGACTTTTTTCCAGAAAACTGACGAAAACTCCATATGAACTGTGGCAAGGTATGAAACCAAGTGTCAATCATTTAAAAGTTTTTGGATGTAAAGTTTTTATATTCATTCCAACAGAAAAACGTTCCAAACTTCAAAACAGATCCATGGAAGGAATATTTGTTGGATATAGTGAAAATTGCAAAGGATACAGAATCCTAGATCCCAAAACAAACAGAGTTACGGTGAGTAACAGTGTGACATTCATTGAAGATTTAAATGAAGACATTATGATTTCAGTTGAAACAAAAAATGAGAAAACCAATAGTGACACAACTGAAGAAATATCTGATGAGAAAGAAGCAGAAGTTAATGAAGAACAAAATACTGAAAGTGAAGAATCACAACTACAAACAGACACAGAACCAAGACGTTCAATGAGAGAGAACAAAGGAAAACCACCAAAACGTCTCTCATAGAAGACAAGCACAAGAAAAATCTATGAGCCTACCTCTTGGGAAGACATATCTAACCTTCCTGTAGAAGAAGCTAATAAATGGATAGAAGCAACAGAAACAGAAATTAAATCCATGCAAGATTCAAATACATGGACACTAACAGATTTACCAGAAGGAAGAAAAACCATAGGATGTAAATGGATTTTTAAAGTTAAATACCAAACAGATGGCACAGCTGAAAGATACCGAGCAAGACTCGTAGCTAAAGGGTATTCTCAAAAATATGGAGAAGACTATGATGAGACATTTGCTCCAGTTGTCAAACACACTACAATAAGAACTTTACTTACAGTTGCAGCAATGAAACAGATGCAACTGAGACATCTGGATGTAAAGACAGCTTTTCTGAATGGAGATTTAACAGAAGACATTTATATGGAACAACCTCCAGGATTCAAAGATGAAAGAAATCCAAACAAAGTTTGTAAACTACAGAAAAGCATATATGGTTTAAAGCAAGCAGCTAAAGCATGGAATGACAAAATCACGGAAGTACTTACAAATAAAAACTTTCATAGAAGCAAAGCTGATCCATGCTTATACACAAAAAGGCTGATTAATAGATGGATTTATATACTCATATATGTAGACGACATTTTGATTTGTTTTGAACAAGAAAGGGATAACGAAAACATTCTAAAAATCCTGAAGCAACATTTCGAAATCAAAGACTTGGGAAATGTAAAACAATATCTAGGAATACAAGTAGAAAGAGAAGAAGACGGAAGTTTCCTTCTGAATCAAAATCACATGATTCAAGACATAACAGAAAAATTTGGATTAAAGGATGCAAAAGCAGTAAAGTCTCCAATGGAAACTAATTATCTCAAAGAGATGAACAGTGAAAAAAATATGCTACTAAATAATGAAGAATACAGAACAGCAATAGGAAAACTACTGTATCTAGCAACCGTTACAAGACCAGACATCGCAGCAGCAGTAGGAATCCTGAGTAGAAAGGTATCAAAACCAAATAAAGCTGATTGGAATGCCGTGAAGAGAGTAATGCGTTATTTGAAAGGAACTAGCAATGTTAAGCTGAAATTACCCACAAGCGATGATTGCATTTTAACAGGATATGTTGATGCAGATTGGGCTGGAGATCCAACTGACAGAAGATCTACCAGTGGACATATTTTTTTCCTCTCAGGTGGACCAATAAGTTGGACAAGTAAGAAGCAGTCAATTGTGACACTATCTTCAACAGAAGCAAAATATGTTGCCGCAGCACACGCGAGTCAAGAAGTACTGTGGTTAAGACAATTGTTGACAGAATTAGGACAACCACAGTTGGCACCGACAAAACTGAAAGAGGACAATCAAGGATGTCTTGTTCTTGCTCACATGGAAAGAGTCAATCCAAGAACCAAGCATATTGATGTGAAATATCATTTCTTGAGAGATCATCAGGAACAAGGAGTCTTGAAGTTAAAGTACTGTCCTACTGAAGAAATGACAGCAGACATTTTCACGAAGGCGTTGAATGCTGATAAACATCAGAGACTAATAAAAAAGTTGGGTTTGATTGAATAAGTCCTTACTGTTGAGAAAGGGTGTTGGCATATGCAACAGATTAGGACTTATTACAAGTGAAAGGAGGACTTTATACTAACCAGACAGCAGATGGCGATAGTGTGTAAAGTTATATACTTGCTGTAATGTGGGGAGGGAAGCTCTCAATTGTTGGTTGTTTTCTTACTTCCTGTTTTCTTTTTCTTCATGAATGTGTTGTCTTCAGTGCACGGACTGTGTGACACTGAATTGTATCTCATGTTTATCCAGTATGAAGTAAATACTGTTTACTCAAGATATCTTGCTGATTGAAGCTCTCGTGAGTACAGCGGTGACTGCAAGAAGACGCACTCTGCAACATAAACTGCATGGAAAACTGCTGCGAATCCGCAGCGGCCAATCCACTGCGGATCTGTAGGCAAATCCGCACCGTGTGTGGCGTCTTATCAAAATTGTCACTATAAGCCTATTGGTCCATAAAACAATAGAGCAGTTTTCAGATTCCATCCAAGTGTAGTCTGTTTTCAATACATAATGCTAGATTGAAAAATATATTTTTTTCAATCTCATTAGTGATGAGTGAATGTGCTCGCCACTACTCGTTACTCGCCAAAGTATCAGTGTACTCGGTGTACTCGCCGAGCACCGAGCATTTCCGGGATTATTTGGCGGTAACTGCTGTCTCCAGCCAGCATTTTTGGTGGACTGTAGAGACCCAATAACCCTGCAGGGATTGTCTGCCAGGCCATGAAACGTCGCAGCCATCTTTGTTGTGGTCGTGCAGTGATTGGCTTGGCCGCACAGCATCATCACAAGTATAAGAGACCAGACGCTGCCCTGCTCTGGATTCAGCGAGAGTAGGGAGAGCTGCTGCGGAAATAGGGTTAGAACCGTGCTTTTCATAGTTAGTGTAGGTCTGCAACTGTTAATTCCATAACTCCTCAGAAACCAACAGTCCTTTTTAGGGCTAATTCGTGGGTCCCGAGATTGCAGCGCTAGGCAGGCAGGGCACGGAATATCCACATCAGTGTAAGGCCTGCAGGCACTGTATGTGAGTACATACTGTAGCTCCCAGCTCATTCCTCCCAAAGCTCCATAACTGTCTGCTGCTGCTGCTTATTTACCATATAACTAGTTGCAGTTTTCATTTTTTTTTCTTTTTTCCAAAAATTCACCACCCCCCAAAAAATATGCAGTCTATTATGTCAGACTGAGTCCTGGTGCATCTGTAGAAAAATCATAGTTTGTCATGGATACGTAGCATAGTTGTGTGAGCTAGCTTTGTTCTATTTTTTTTTTTTTTTTTTATAAATTCACCCAAAAGCCAAAAAAAAAAAAAAAATTAATACAGTCTGTTATGTCAGGCTGAGTCCTGGTGTTTTTTTTTTAAATTGTATTTCCTCAGTAGCATAATTCTGTGCAGCGTCGGACTGGAGCACCTTGGGCTCACCAGAGAAAATCATTCTTGGGGCCCAATATGTAGCTACATAGAAATAGATATAAGACCACCAATTGTGCGGTAAAAAGCGCTAATATCAGGGCATAATATAAGGTAGTACACGTCTTAATTATGTAGCAAGGGTTGGGGTAGCCCCCGCGCAGAATATAATTTAGCCCCCTCATAAAATATAATGCAGTCCCCTCTAATAGAATATAATGCAGCACCCCACAAAATATAATGCAACCCCCTCAGGTATAACGCAGTCCCCACCACAGAATATAATGTAGCACCCTCATAGGGTATAATGCAGCCCCCTCATATAGTATAATGCAGCCACCACAGAATATAATGTAGTCAACTGAGAGAATGCAGCCCTACCACAGAATATAATGCAGCCCCCCATAGAGTATACTGTAGCCCCCTCACATAGTATGATGTAGCCCCCATAATATAATGTAGTCCCCTGAGAATAATGCAGTCCCCCCACAGAATATAATGTAGCCCCCTCATAAAGTATAATGCAGCCCCATTCCACCCCCATCATTGTCCTCATCACCACCTCCATTATTGCCTTCTCCCCCCCACCCCTATCATTCTCCCCCACCACCTCCATCACTGCCCATTCCACCACCTGCATCATTGCCTCGTCCCCCACCATCATTGTCCATTTCATCACCTCCATCATTGCCTCCCCCCACCACCATCGTTGCCTCCCCCACCACCATCCTTGCCTCCCCCACCACCATCCTTGCCCATCACCTCCATCATTGCCTCCCCCCACCACCTTCATTGCCCATTTCATCACCTCCATCACTGCCTCCCACCACCACCATTGCCCATCACCTCCATCATTGCCTCTCCCCACCACCATCATTGCCCATCACCTCCATCATTGCCTCCCCCACCACCATCATTGCCCATCACCTCCATCATTGCCTTCCCACCATCATTGCCTATCACCTCCATCATTGCCTCCCCACCATCATTACCTATCACCTCCATCATTGCCTCCCCCACCATCATTGCCTCCTCTCACCTTCATTGCCCATCACCTCCATCATTCCCTCCCTCACCATGATTGCCCATCACCTCTTTCATTGTCTTCCCCACCATCACTGCCCATCACTTCCATCATTGCCTCCCCTCACCTCCATCATTGCCTCCCCACCACCACCATCATTGCCCTTCACCTCCATCATTGCTTCCCCACCATCATTACCTATCACCTCCATCATTGCCTCCCCCACCATCATTGCCCATCACCTCCATCATTCCCTCCCTCTCCATGATTGCCCATCACCTCTTTCATTGTCTCCCCCACCATCATTGCCCTTCACTTCCATCATTGCCTCCCCTCACCTCCCTCATTGCCTCCCCACCACCACCATCACTGCCCATAATTATGCTCCAGCAACATTAATTCTAATTCGTCCATTTTGTTGGCGAGGCTTCTGGCATTAGTATACATGCACTTTATGTATCTCTCTGCACCTCTATTCTTTACTATATTTATATCTGTTCTAACCCCACCCCCATGCCACCGCCACCCCCAACTTCCTTATTTGTGCCCAGGTCTCTATCTGCACTATCTTTCCCTCCTATAAAAAGAATACCCTCCCCCCATTCCATACTTTAAACACTCCTCCATCCTTCTAGCCATTTTCTCCCCCAGCACAGCTGCACATTCCCCATTGAGGTGCAGCCCGTCACTAGTGTAGAACCTGTAGCCAACTGAGAAGTCGGCCCAGTTCTGCAGGAACCCAAACCCCTCCTTCCTACACCAATTCTTGAGCCACTTATTAACTTCCCTAATCACCTGTTGCCTCTCTGGTGTGGCACGTGGTACAGGCAGTATTTCGGAAAATACCACGTTGGAGGTCCTTGATTTCAGCTTGCAGTCTAATTCCCTGAAATCATCTTTAAGGACCTTGCACCTACCTCTAACTTTGTCATTTGTGCCAATGTGCACCATGACCGCTGGCTCCTCACCAGCCCCTCCCAATAATCTGTCAACCCAATCAGTGATGTGTCGGACTCGAGCGCCAGGTAAGCAGCACACCGTTCGACGATCCCTGTCTTTGTGACAGATTGCCCTATCTATTCCCCTAATAATTGAGTCGCCCACTACCAGCACCTGTCTGGCCTGCCCTGCTCTCCTATTTCCCTCCTTACTGGAGCAGTCACTCCTCCGGCTTTCAGAGGACATGCCTGGCTGCAGCAGTGCTCCCCCTGTACTGGCACCCCCCTCATCTGCCAACTTAGCAAACTTATTGGGGTGTTCCAGATCAGGACTAGCCTCCCTGGCACTCTTCCCTCTACCCGGCCTTCTGTCACCCAGCTTGCTGCTCCACTGTCCTGCAGCTCCATCCTACCATCCCCCCCCTCATCTGTCCCATTGAGCATCTGCTCAGTGAGCAGAAAACTCCTTTCCATATTGTCAATGGATCTCCGTGTTGCCAGCTGCACATTTAGATTCAGAATCTGGGCTTCCAAATGCACAACGTGCTCACATCTCGCACAGCAGTATGCACCCTCGACCGGCTGCTCAAGGATTGCATACATGTGGCAAGATGTGCACTGGATGGCATTAACAATAGTGGAGCACATTTCCTAATGGGGATTGCACCAGACAGAAAAGTTAAATAAAAATAAATACAAAGTATTAATAAAATATGGACGTCAATTCAGTAATTCCTCCCTTGGAAACTCCCTGAATCCAAAGTCACTGAATCACAAGTCACACTTACCGCCGTTCACACTTACGCTCAGGTCACACTCAGCTCATTCACACTCGCTAAGCTGAAGATTTAAAGAGATTTTTTTTTTCCCCTCAGCAGCAATCCACCTTGCTGTTCAATGCTCTTCCAAAAGTTGGTGCAGTTGTTATTAACTGTGGCATCTAAGACATTAAATGGCTGCGGTTGACATTAACTTGGGATGTCGTATGCCGACATCTCTGCCATCACTGCAGTATAATAATGTGGTAGCATATATGAATGACACGAAATGACATGGTGGTTAATGCCAACTGTATAAGAGTAGATATTGCTTCTAGCAGCATTTTTACGTTTTATCAATTGTTTCCATAATCAATTATTTTTTACTTATTTATTTAATCTTAAAGGAATTTTCTCAAGATCGATCTTCAGGAGTGCAGTGCTCCCTAGATTGACAGTACAGGCTGGTAGCATGTTTGTCATGTGGGTCCTAATTGTGCGCTTTCTGATGCTGCATGGAGATGCATCTTTGACTCTGCAGCAAGGAAGATAGCACGGTCTCTGAAGCTGAACAGCCCTCTTCAGAGCAGTGCTTGCAAGATCTATAGAACAGAATTAAATGCTGCACTCACTGCCTATGAGATTGGCCATCGCTGACTGCACAAGACTGCAGAAGTAGCCAGTAACTTAGACAATGAGCAGAGAGCTATAGAATTAAAAATCCAACCGTTCTTGAAAATGGAGATGATTTTTAATGACAAAAAAAATTGCTGAATTGCTCAATGCTAAAAGAAGTTTGCAGTATTAAAGGGGTTGTCCACTGCCTGAACAACCTTTTCTTAAAATAAGTTCTCCCCTTCATAAAAAAAAATTCATATACTCGGTGGCGCCGGGTCTCCATTATTTTACCACGTGAGTTCTGCAGCCGCTATTGTGCAGGAAATGAGTATATGTTATTTTTATTTTACATGAAAGACTCCTTCTTTTAAAGAAAAATGTTGTCCAGGTAGTGGACAAACTCTTTAAACATTTATCATGTTGAGAAAACCCCTTTAATATTGTTTATTATATCATATTTATAACATATATAGTGATCTCTGGGTTATAATATGTAAACATTTTTTTTCTTTAGCCCCGACTGTTAGATTGCGCAACTTCAGAATTGGAGCCAGGCAGACAGACTACTCTGTGCCATGATTCAGCCTCTCTACAGTATTGTCACCGGATTTTCCTATAATATTGAAGAGCTTGTTACATGGGAGTTTGAATTGACACTGAGTCATATAATCCAGGAGTCCATCATCTTAGAAGAAACCATTCAGGAAATGCATGAAGAACATTGGATGTTAAGTAACAGATTCTTCATTGTACCTGGAATGCAGTAGAAATATTTTGAGAGCTTCATGTTAAAGAACAATAAGAAACAAGGAAAGCACCCTCAGCTGACTGATTCATGTGTACACTTCAGAGCATTAGTGTATGAAAACTGCCAAGGAGATACCATTTCTGTGTAATACTACTGTTTGTAAATATGTTATTTATGGACTGCACAGTGATTAATCAGAAATCTGAGCACCTTGTATAGAAAGAACATTTTGTTAAGAATGTGCACTTATTCATATCAAGGTGGATCAGATTCTTTGCACAACAAACAAAAACTGCCCCACTACTCAGTGATTGTGCCCCCTAACCCCTGTCATCAAGCTGGTTATATGAAAACGAAAGTAAAGGAGTTGTCCAGTCACACCAAATTGATCAGCTATCTTGAGGAGACCCGGCATCAGGGGCAGATGTACCACATGTGCGGCTGGAGAGGGCAATGATGGGGGTGGTGGAAAATGCAATGACGGGGGTGGTGAGGGAGAAAGCAATGATAGGGTGGTGAGGGAGGAGGCAATGATGGGGTGGTGGGGGAGGAAGCAATAATGGAGGTGGTTGAATGGGCAATGATGGGAATGGTGGGGTAAAAGGCAAGGATGGTGGTGGTAGAAAGGACAATAATTGTGGTGGTGAAAGGGCAATGATGGGGAGGTGGAAAGTTCAATAATGGGGTGGTGGAGAGAAGGTAATAATGGTGGTGGTTGAAATGGCAATGATGGGGTGGTTGGGAGAAGACAATGATGGAGTGGTGGACAGGGCAATGATGGGGTGGTCAGGAGGACAATTATAGGATTGGGGGGAACAATTATTGCTGTGTTAGAGACAGAAATGATGGAGATGGTGGTGAAGAGGAAATTATGGAGGTGGTGGAATGTGCAATGATGGGGTGGTGGGGAAGAAGGCAATGATGGAGGTGGTAGAAAGGGCAATAACGAGGTGGTGAAGGAGAAGGCAATGATGGGGTGATGGACAGGACTATGATGGGGTGGTAGGGGAGAATAATGATGGGGCGGGGGAGAGGATGATGATGGAAGTGGTAGGGGAGAATAATGATTGAGGTGGTGGAGAAGGCCATGATAGGGTGGTGGGGAGAAAGCAATGATGGAGGTAGTGTAAAGGATACCGATGGGGTTCGTGGGGGAGAACAATGATGGTGATGGTGGAGAGGACAATGATGGGAGTGGTGGTTGAGAACAATGTTTGGGGTGTTGGGGATGGCAATGATTGGTGTGGTGGAAAGGACAATGGTGGAGGTGATGGGGAGAACAATGATTGGGGTGTGGAGAATGCAATCATGGAGGTGATGGAGAGGTCAATAATGAGGGTGGTGGAGAAGACAATGATAGGGTGGTGGAGAGGGCAATGATGGGGTGGTGGAGAAGGCAGTGATGGATAGGGCAATGATGGAGGTGAGGGAGGGGACAATGATGGGATATAGGGGGAGAAGAGGACAATGATGGATATAGGGATTGGGATGGGAGTAAGGGGGACTTATACTGGGCTCATGAACAAGAGGAAGGGGAGGAGGACATTAGATAAAGATGTGAAATGAATTGGGTGGTGGAAGAGGGTGCTAAGTCCCTGATAGCATCCTCCCCAACTCACAATTCATTGTGATGCTATCGGGGACTTAAGATTTATTGGGGAGAGGAAGCGATAAGGTGCATAGGACCCGTTATAATTACAAATTTTTATTTATTTCTTGTTCCTGGGTACAAAGTGTGTTTTCCTAACCCGTTCTGCCTAAAACAAATAGAAAATAGTTGTTGTTCCACAAAACCTTTGCTTCTGTGATCAGGACAATGACATTTTGAAATGTGTCTGTTTTCAGGAAAATTCTCGATTCGTATTCAATACTAAGTAGTCTTCTAGAATATTGTTGAACTGCTAGAATTGTGCAGAAGTTTATACAATTTTCCAGAATTATCTAGAAGTTTCCAGAAACTTTTTGAACTTTCTAGAACGTTCTCGAACTGTTCAATAGTAGTCATACAAGTATAAAAGCACAGGTGACTCGAACCAACATTACGGTTTATGTTATTGCTGAATAAGAGAATCACGAATCGTAGTTAAAGAGCAATTATTTGTTTTAGATGGCATCAAGAGGTTTTTTTGCACCCAGCAGATGTATTTTGCTACGTGTGTGGACAATTTATAAAGACAAGAGTGAGAAAGTATTCCGTGAAAGCATGTCGTATGATGTCCAATGCCTACAAAGTATATTTCGGCATGCCTGTTGGGGATCAAGAAAAGTCCTGGGCACCTCATTTCACATGTGAATATTACAAGAAAACTCTTGAAGGTAAGGTGAACAATTTGCTGCTCGCCTATATGGCAGTGCTTTATTTTTTAGAATTTCAATTATTTAGATCTAGTACAGTTTAAGGAGTTGCAATTGACAAAATTTTTGGCTCTTGACAAGGAGTCAGCAGCTTTCAAGTAGCTCCAAGATCTCTTCCCAAAGCTGTCCAAGACAAAGGTCAAGCCCGGTATCTTCGTCGGACCGCAGCTCAAGAAGATCATAGAATGTGACGAGTTCGCCAAGCTGCTGAACAGTATGGAGAAAGTGGCTTGAAACAGTTTTGTTGCAGTGGTTCATGGCTTCCTGGGTAATCACAAGGCTAAAAACTATGTGCAGTTGGTTCAGACTTGCATAAAGAATTATGCCATACTGGGATGCAGAATGTCTCTCAAAGTCCATATCCTTGACGCTCATCTTGACAAGTTCAAGGAAAACATGGGAGCTTACGCAGAAGAGCAAGGAGAGCGCTTTTATCATGATATATTGGACTTTGAACGTCGTTACCAAGGACAGTATAACGAAAACGATGGGGGACTATATTTGCGGGCTTCTTCAAGGAAGCGATTTGCAGTACACTCACAAATCTAGAAAAACTACTCATTTCTGAACCTTTTTGAGTGATTTTTGATTTTCATTGTCTATTTACCATGCAAGTGTTTTTTATCAGACCGCATGAACAAAAATATAATAATTTCCCTTTTTGTCACAATAAATGCAACATTTTTCTGGCCTGTGGTCATAAAATCAAAGTTTGTGCTGAATGTAGTCGTTTTTCCATAGTTTTTAAACATAAACAGTTGATATATTACCCTTGGAAGCCACGAACAAAAATTGTGTTACATAGTGTAATGAATTAAAAGGTGGGAGAAGATGCTGTCATTGACTTGTAATGAATAGGGTGGTGGTGGACTATGCTCAGTACCTGATAGCTTCTTATCCCACTTCCAAACTGATTATGGTGCTATCAAGGACTTAGGCCATGTTCACACAGTGCGTTTTTTACCGTGGAAACGCAGCGGTTTTGCCGCTGCGGTTCCGCGGCTGTTTTCCATGCAGGGTACAGTACACTGTACCCTATGGAAAACAGGACCCACTGTGCACATGGTCCTGAATTGAAAAAAAAAAACCGCACTGATTAGCTGCGGTAAAAAAGAAGTACCATGTCACTTCTTTTTGTAAAACAGCAGCGGTTCTGCACCCATAGACCTCCATTGTGAGATCAAACCCGCAGTAAAACCCGCAGATCAAAAATAGATCTGCGGGTTTTATTGCGGTTCGTGGTGCAGAACCGCTGCAGCAGGAAGTGCGGGGAAGCGGGCAGAAGTGCGTGGGTGGAGTGTGGCTGCCCCGATCCCACCCCCCCATGCTCCGATGCCCCTCCCCCGTGCTCCGATGTCACCCCCCCGTGCTCCGATGCCCCCCCGTGCTCCGATGCCCCCCCCGTGCCCTAATCTCCCCCCCTTATACTTACCCGGCCTCCCGGTGTCCGTCCGGCCGTCTTCTCCCTGGGCGCCGCCATCTTGCAAAATGGCGGGCGCATGCGCAGTGCGCCCGCCGAATCTGCCGGCCGGCAGATTCGTTACAAAGTGCATTTTGATCACTGGGATATAACCTATCTCAGTGATCAAAATAAAAAAAATAGTAAATGACCCCCCCCCCCTTTGTCACCCCCATAGGTAGGGACAATAAAAAAAATAAAGAATTTTTTTTTTTTTTTCACTAAGGTTAGAATAGGGTTAGGGTTAGGGGTAGGGTTAGGGTTAGGGGTAGGGTTAGGGTATTTTCAGCCATTTTAACCCTAAAAAAATTCCTAGAAAACACACAGACTCTGGCTAGAAAACTGCATCAAAAAACGCATCAAAAAAGGACCAAAAAAGGACCAAAAAAAGGACCTGCGTTTTCTGCCAAGAGCTGCAGTTTTTTAAAAAACAGTCCTGAAAAAAAAAGGATGGAAATCAGGAACGTGTGAACATACCCTTATACTGATTGGAGGAAAACAGGACAAGGACTAAGGCTTTGTGCACACGATCAGGATTTGCAGGAGAAAATTCTGCTGCATATCCTAATGTGTTGGCAGGAAGAACGCTGCTTAAAAACAGAGTTATTTTTTGTTAATGTTTTTGCCATGCTTTTGTTACGTATTTTCCCCATTAGTATGGGTGAAATATGCTGCAAGAATTGACATTATGCAGATTTTAATCTGCTGCAAATCTGCAAGGAAAAATAAGCATCGTGTGCATGAGACTTCAGGGATCTTATTCACTTCGCCTGTACTATAAACCTTGCATATACTCCGTGTGCCCATAGCCTTACAGTCAATTGGGGAGAGTCACAGACTGAATAATTTATATTATTGGGAGTCAGAGATTATAGTTAATGGGGGGCACAGTGCTGCTTATCACTTTATATTTTTAATGGTGGAGTACATATCTGTATTCGGGGGAGACACAAATATGTATACAATGTATGTGACATTGCTATTTTCAGGCTTACAAGGATCATTGTGACAAGACGAGTCGTGGCTTGGAGATGTCGACATGAAGGTCTGACCAGATGAAGAAGAGACAGGAGAGTGGCTCTAATCAGACGAGACATCAGCGGTAAGTGCCAGGATGTAGATATTATTCTGTTTCTGTACTGTGTGACGTGAAGTGATAATGTTATCTGTAAAATCCCTTATTCTACAGTCTCACATTTGTGTGAAATGTCCGTGTGCTTCCAGTTTGTTTTATCGGATGGCACACAGACTCGTAGAGTTTTATAGATCCATTCACACATACTGTAAATTAAAATCACAGATCTGAGAATGTTTTGTTCTGATCCGATTTTGAGGATCAGCATAGGACATGCTCAATGCATCTGTAAAAGCACCCAGCACACCGACACTGCACACAGATACAGGAATGTAGCCTTACTATTTATACCACAGTCCCTTAGCATATACTGTAGTATACTCGCTTATTATGTATAACACAGTCCTTTAGTATATAGTGTACTCACTTATCATGTATAGCACAGTCCCTTAGTATATAGTGTACTCACTTATGTATAACACAGTCCCTTACTATATAGTGTATAAAATTATTATGTATAGCACAGTCCTTTAGTATAAGTGTACTCACTAATTAAGTATAACAGTCCCTTAGTATATAGTGTACTCATTTATTTTGTATAGCACAGTCCCTTAGTATATAGTGTACTCACTTATGTATAGCACAGTCCCTTAGTATACTCACTTATTATGTATAACACCATCATTAGTTACATAGTTTCGCCTTTTATTATGTATAACACCATCCCTTATTACATACCATCATCTCTAGTTATATATGGTGCTGACACTTATTATATAGCTTCCTCTGCTGTTATGTACAGTGCTGTCTCTTACAAAGTGTATTCTTGTTATTTTTGCTATTCACAACTCCATTTTTTATTACATAGTCCCCTCTCTTCTTAGATATGAAATAACTGCTGATGGAGCAGCCCGTGAACAGATGACCAGTCCATCAGCTTCTCCATTAGAAAATAAGCTTCCCCATGCTCCATCAGCTGTCATTGCATTATAAATCTAACAAGACAGGATAAAGGGAACTCTAAAATACCACATACTAGATATCTCTGAATGAAATATTCCAGTTGCAAATTTTTATTCATTGCATAGTGGAATGTGCTCAGAACAATAAAACATAACAATTATCAATGTAAATCAAAATAAATATTCCATGGAGGTCTGGATTTGGAATGAAACTCAAAATCAAAGTGTAAAATTAAATTACAGGCTGATCCAACGTCAGTGGAAATGCCTAATGACAAGAAAAAGATGCTCAGTATTGTATGTGGCCTCCTCATGCCTGTATGACCTCCCTACTGTACAATGCCTGGGCAAGCTCCTAATGAGCGGCGGATGGTCTCCTGAGGAATCTCCTCCCAAACCTGGACTAAAGCATCTGCCAACTCCTGGACAGTCTGTGGTGCAACGTGATGTTGGTAGATGGAGCGAGACATGATGTCCCAGATGGGCTCATCATGGATTGGATTCAGGTTTGGGGAACGGGTGGGCCAGTCCATAGCTTCAATGCCTTCATCTTGCAGGAACTGCTGACACACTCCAGCCACATGAGGTCTGGCATTGTCCTGCTTTAGGAGAAACCCAGGGCCAATAGCAACAGTATATGGTCTCACAAGGGGTCTGAGGATCTTATCTCAGTACCTAATGGCAGTCAGGCTACCTCTATCGAGCACATGGAGGGCTGTGCAGCCCTCCAAAGAAATGCCATCCCACACCATTACTGACCCACTGCCAAACCGGACATGCTGAAGGATGTTGCAGGCAGCAGATCACTCTCCACGGCATCTCCAGACTCGGTCCCATCTATCACATGTGCTCACTGTGAACCTGCTTTCATCTGTGAAGAGCACAGGGCACCAGTGGCGAATTTGCCAATCCTGGTGTTCTGTGGCAAATGCCTAGCGTCCTGCACGGTGTTGGGCTGTGAGCACAACCCCCATCTGTGGACTTCGGGCACTCAAACCATCCTCATGGAGTCGGTTTCTAACCATTTGTGCAGACACATGCACATTTGTGGCCTGCTGGAGGTCATTTTGCAGGGCTCTGGCAGTGCTCCTCCTGTTCCTCCTTGCACAAAGATGGAGGTAGCAGTCCTGCTGCTGGGTTGTTGCCCTCCTATGGCCCCTTTAACGTTTCCTGGTGTACTGGCCTATCTCCTGGTAGAGCCTCCAGCCTCTGGACACTATGCTGACAGACACAGCAAACCTTCTTGCCACAGCTCGCATTGATATGCCATCCTGGATGAGCTGCACTACCTGAGCCACTTGTTTGGGTTGTAGAGTCTGTCTCATGCTACCACGAGTGTGAAAGCACCACCAACATTCAAAAGTGACCAAAACGTCAGCCAGAAAACATTGGTACTGAGATGTGGTCTGTGGTCCCCACCTTCAGAACCACTCATTTATTGAGGGTGTCTTGATAATTGCCAATAATTTCCATCTGTTGTCTATTCCATTTGCACAACAGCATGTGAAATTGATTGCCAATCAGTGTTACTTCCTAAGTGGACAGTATGATTTCACAGAAGTTTGATTTACTTGGAGCTATATTCTGTTGTTTCAGTGTTCCCTTTAGTTTTTTGAGCAGTGTATATATATATATATATATATATATATATATATATATGTATATATATATATATATATATATATATATATATATATATATATATATATATATATACATATATATATATATATATATATATATATATATATATATAGGGATTTGGATGTTTCGCTCCCAGCAGTTTGCCCCCAGCAGTTCACCCCCAGCAGTTCGCCCCTGGGTACGTTTCTCCCCCGAACATTTCGTCCCCAGCATTTGGCCCCCAGGATGTTTCACTCCCGCACATTTCACCCCCGCATATTTTGCCCCCAGCAGTTTGCCCCCGGATGTTTGTACCCTTGTGGTTCATGAATTCCTGTCCGTCATCAATGTTTCGCCCCCATCAATTTGCCCCCAGTAGTTCGCCCCCGGATGTTTGCACCCTTGTGGTTCATGAATTCCTGTCCGTCATCAATGTTTCACCCCCCCAGTTCACCCCCAGATGTTTGTACCCTTGTGGTTCATGAATTCCTGTCCATCATCAATTGTTTGCCCTCGGCAGTTCCCACCCGTCATCAATGTTTCACCCCCGGGAGTTCGCCCCTGGATGTTTGTACCCTGTTTTTCCCCCAGAATTTTGTGTTTGGATGTTTTGCTAGTTTGTCCTCATGGTTCATGAATTCCTGTCCGTCATCAATCTACATGCCACAAAAGTACTGTACAGAGTGCTGCACTTTTGTGACATGTTAAATCAACTGTTTCCATCTGTTAACCTCACAACTGATTGCATTATAGTGTCAAAGCATTTTGCCCGCAAATTTAACAAGACATTTTCCAAAACTTTTCTAAAACGTTTTTGTGTTAGAAAGACATAACATGAAAAAAATAAACGGATTAAAAAAAATGTAGTGTGAATGAGGCCTGATTTAGGTAGGGAATGTAAACCACTCTAAAATCAAAACATTTTGTTAACTTTTACCTGACCTAGCACTGACCTGCTTGTTTGCAAGTTTTGTTGCAGATGTAACAATTTTCATGTCAGGTTTCCTCCTGCAAGTTACCTAAAGGTACCTTCACACTAAGCGACGCTGCAGCGATACCGACAACGATTTCGATCGCTGCAGCGTCGCTGTTTGGTCGCTGGAGAGCTGTCACACAGACAGCTCTCCAGCGACCAACGATCCCGAGGTCCCCGGTAACCAGGTTAAACATCGGGTTACTAAGTGCAGGGCCGCGCTTAGTAACCCGATGTTTACCATGGTTACCAGCGTAAACGTTAAAAAAACAAACACTACATACTTACCTTCAGCTGTCTGTCCCTGGCGCTGAGCTTTCCTCTGCACTGTCAGCGCCGGTCAGCCGGAAAGCAGAGCGGTGACGTCACCGCTGTGCTTTCCGGCTGGCCGGCGCTGACACAGGATGCAGGAGGAGTGCAGAGAAGCAGAGCGCCGGGGACAGACAGCTGAAGGTAAGTATGTAGTGTTTGTTTTTTTAACGTTTACGCTGGTAACCAGGGTAAACATCGGGTTACTAAGCGCGGCCCTGCGCTTAGTAACCTGATGTTCACCCTGGTTACCAGTGAAGACATCGCTGGATCGGCGTCACACACGCCGATCCAGCGATGTCAGCAGGAGATCCAGCGACGAAATAAAGTTCTGGACTTTCCTCAGCGACCAATGATCTCCCAGCAGGGGCCTGATCGTTGGTCGCTGTCACACATAACGATTTCCTTAACGATATCGTTGCTACGTCACAAAAAGCAACTATATCATTAACAATATCGTTAGGTGTGAAGGTACCTTTAGACTAGCTCTTATTCCATCTTTACATAAAAATATAGAAGTGTCTAAAATTTCTACAAAGAGAGAGGTGTACTGGCACAAAAAAATCAGTCAGCTTCCACAGCAATTCACTTTCTACAAGTATGAATTCAGTTCTATCCAAACGTGGGAAGAAGTTGGTCTACGAGCAGAGGCGTAGCTAGGGTTTCAGCTTAGGGGGGGGGCGAAAAATCTGAGTGGGCCCCTAACCAGGTACCCCTGACTACAGCTACATGGTGCACCCTAATTGTGAGCATAGGGGAACATCAGCAGATCTTCACATACAAAAGATGAAAAAGTAGCGGCACTCACCAGTTTGCTCAAAATTGTGTCTTTAATGTATCTTCAGTCCATAGTACGAGTGATACAGATACATTGAAGGTAGTTACGAGGGTGCGGGGAGTGAAGGGGGACGACGGCCGTTTCGTGCGATCTGCACTTCGACGGGTCCATAGGGTTAAAATGATGTCATTTCCTTTTAAAGGGTGTATGCACATCAAGCTAAATTACTGACACAGACGTTACTTTCTAATATTTCAACAAGTATCTGAACATAATAACAGAATAACAAAAACATAGTCAGTAATAAATCACAATTGCTAGTTGCAACGTAAGACGATATTCAAAGGAATACGGCCATGTCTAATTTGTCGTTTAGGCCAAGCGGTCCTTGTGCGTTAGTTCTAATGATCCATTTCCCTTCCTCCCTCAGGAGGAGTTTATCATGGTTGCCCCCTTGGGGTGGGAATTTCACTATCTTTAAACCGGCAAACTGCAAGAGTTCAGGGTTACTTTTATGTTTCTCTTGCATGTGCGTTATGAGTCTCATGCAACCCTTTCCTGATGTCACCGAATTATAGTGCTCACGGAAACGCACGAATAAAGGCCGTATAGTTTTTCCAATGTAATAAAAATTACATGGACAGAACATAACGTACACAACAAACTTACTTTTGCATGTTATAAAATTGGTAACCTTTTGTGTTAACCCTCCGATTTTTAAAGGGTTATCCAATTTATGTAAATGGCAAAATTTACAGTTTTTGCATCTAAAATTTCCTTTAGGGGAATCTTTCGCTAACCAATTATTTTGCGTTGGTAACAATCTGTTATGCACTAATAAGTCACCAAGATTTTTAGTACGCTTATAGGCGAATTGTGGGTCTAAAGTTGTTAATTTTGATAGATCTCTATCAGTTTGCAATATATGCCAGTTTTTTCTTACCGCAGCATAGACAGCTTTATCAATTGGACTGTGGGAAAAAGTAAAGGTGAATTTTCGATTACTGGTCTCTGTATGTATTAAAGGTTTACTTTTTGACCTTTTTAACAATTCTATTTGAGTTAGTTTTTCAGCCCGCTTCTCCGCCTGTTCTAAAGTTTTTAATGGGTACCCTCTGTTTATAAAGCGGTTTTTTAATTCTGCCACTTGTTGTTTATAAATGTTATCATTATTATTTATTTTTCTTAATCTGACCATCTGACTGTAAGGTATGCTTTTTTTCGTATGAATGGGATGGGCACTATCATAATGCAGGAGGTTATTTGTTGCAGTAGGTTTTCTAAATACTGTAGTATTTATGACTCCCTCCGTTATATCGATCTTTACATCCAGAAACTCCAATGATTTTTTGCTAAAACATGAGGTAAAACACATATTTTCATCATTATGCATATTTAAAGCAGAAACAAAATTATTAAAGTCCTGTTCCGTGCCATCCCATATAATAAAAATATCATCCGCAAAATGTAAATACGTTCGGATGAATTTTAAGTAGGGATTGTCAATAGTCGTTATATATTTCTCCTCGAATGCTGCAAGAAAAAGGTTTGCGAATACACATGCGACTGGAGTGCCCATCGCAGTGCCGGTTCTTTGCGCATACCGTCTATCAATGAATTTAAATGCATTATGCGATAATACAAAGGTAAGGCTTTCAACGATGAATGAGATAAAATTTTGATCTTTGCCAGTATTCTGCAAGATCCTCTCAACTGCACTGATGCCTCGATCTTGTGGAATCCTTGTATACAAATTTACAACATCGATAGAGGCAAGAGAGAAATTCGTCTGCCAGGCTATATCTTTCAACACCCGTAGAAAATTCCCACTGTCCTTGACAAATGAAGGTATTTTTTTCAGTAAGGGTTTTAGCAACCAGTCAAGAAATTGAGACAATGGCTCTGTGATGGAATTTATGCCCGAGATTATTGGGCGGCCGGGAGGTTTCTTTGCACACTTGTGTATTTTCGGTATGCTATTCCAGTGAGGTATGTTGGGGAATTCTGGTATAAGCTTTTCCGCCCTATTTTTCCTTAGAATTCCTCTTTCTACATATTTGCTCAACAAGGCTCTCAACCTTTCTTTATATTTATTTGTGGGATTACAGTCCAAAGGTTGATACGTTTTTATGTCATTCAATTGCGATAACGCCTCACTGATATAATAATTTTTATCTAAGATGACTAAGTTCCCACCTTTATCGGATTTTCTTATTACGATGTCATCCCAGCTTTGCATTTCGCGTAACGCTCTTAATTCACCCTCTGTTAAATTTTTGGGGGATTTCGGATAGATTAATGCTTCTACATCCTTCAACCGTATCAACCTTTGGACTGGGGATTTTCTACGGGTGTTGAAAGATATAGACTGGCAGACGAATTTCTCTCTTGCCTCTATCGATGTTGTAAATTTGTATACAAGGATTCCACAAGATCGAGGCATCAGTGCAGTTGAGAGGATCTTGCAGAATACTGGCAAAGATCAAAATTTTATTTCATTCATCATTGAAAGCCTTTCCTTTGTATTATCGCATAATGCATTTAAATTCATTGATAGATGGTATGCGCAAAGAACCGGCACTGCGATGGGCACTCCAGTCGCATGTGTATTCGCAAACCTTTTTCTTGCAGCATTCGAGGAGAAATATATAACGACTATTGACAATCCCTACTTAAAATTCATCCGAACGTATTTACGTTTTGCGGATGATATTTTTATTATATGGGATGGCACGGAACAGGACTTTAATAATTTTGTTTCTGCTTTAAATATGCATAATGATGAAAATATGTGTTTTACCTCATGTTTTAGCAAAAAATCATTGGAGTTTCTGGATGTAAAGATCGATATAACGGAGGGAGTCATAAATACTACAGTATTTAGAAAACCTACTGCAACAAATAACCTCCTGCATTATGATAGTGCCCATCCCATTCATACGAAAAAAAGCATACCTTACAGTCAGATGGTCAGATTAAGAAAAATAAATAATAATGATAAAATTTATAAACAACAAGTGGCAGAATTAACCCCTTAGCGACCGCCGATACGCCTTTTAACGGCGGCCGCTAAGGGTACTTAAACCACAGCGCCGTTAATTAACGGCGCTGTGGAAAAAGTACATAGCGCCCCCCAGAGGCCGATTTTCTCCGGGGTCTCGGCTGCCGAGGGTAGCCGAGACCCCAGAGAACATGATTCGGGGTTTTTTTAACCCTCCCCGCATTTGCGATCGCCGGTAATTAACCGTTTACCGGCGATCGCAAAAAAACAAAAAAACAAAAAAAACGCGATCTCTTTTTAATTTCTCTGTCCTCCGATGTGATCGCACATCGGAGGACAGAGAAAAGGGGTCCCAGGTGGCCCCCCAATACTCACCTAGCTCCCCCGATGCTCCTCGTGTCTCCCGGTGGGCGCCGCCATCTTCAAAATGGCGGGCGCATGCGCAGTGCGCCTGCCGGCCGGCACCGGGAGATTCTTTGGGGTCTCGGCTGCCGGGGGTAGCCGAGACCCCAAAGAGCATGATCGGGGTCGGTATTACCGACCCCTGTTTTGCGATCGCCGGTAATTAACTGTTTACCGGCGACCGCAAAAAAAAAAAAAAAAAAAAGTAAAGTGTAATTCTCTGTCCTCTGATGTGATCGCACATCAGAGGACAGAGAAATCGGGGGATTCGGGGACCCTAGCATACTCACCTAGGTCCCTGGATCCTCTTGCTGCTCCTCCTGGCCGCCGGCAGAAGAAAATGGCGGGCGCATGCCCAGTGCGCCCGCCATCTGTCTCCATCTGCCGGCCGGCAGGGGAACAGCAGTTGGGGCTAAAATTAGGGTTAGGGGTAGGGGTAGGGTTAGGGGTAGGGTTAGGGGTAGGGTTAGGGTTAGGGGTAGGGTTAGGGGTAGGGTTAGGGTTAGGGTAGGGGTAGGGTTAGGGGTAGGGTTAGGGTAAGGGGTAGGGTTAGGGTTAGGGGTAGGGTTAGGGGTAGGGCTAGGGTTAGGGCTAGGGTTGGGGCTAAATTTAGGGTTAGGGTTGGGGCTAAATTTAGGGTTAGGGTTGGGGCTAAATTTAGGGTTAGGCTTCTTTCACACTTACGTCGGTACGGAGCCATCGCAATGCGTCGGCCCGACATACCGACGCACGTTGTGAAAATTGTGCACAACGTGGGCAGCAGCTGTAGTTTTTCAAAGCATCCGCTGCCCAATCTATGTCCTGGGGAGGAGGGGGCGGAGTTACGGCCACGCATGCGCGGTCAGAAATGGCGGATGCGACGTACAAAAAAACATTTCATTGAACGTTTATTTGTGCCGACGGTCCGCCAAAACACAACTGATCCAGTGCACGACGGACGCAACGTGTGGCCATCCGTCACGATCCGTCGGCAATACAAGTCTATGGGCAAAAAACGCATCCTGCGGGCACATTTGCAGGATCCGTTTCTTGTCCAAAACAACGGATTGCGACGGAATGCCAAACGACGCAAGTGTGAAAGTAGCCTTAGGGTTAGGGTTGGGGCTAAAGTTAGGGCTAGGGTTGGGGCTAAAGTTAGGGTTAGAGCTGGGATTAGGGTTAGGGTTTGGATTAGGGTTGGTATTAGGGTTAGGGTTGGCATTAGGGTTACGCTTGGGATTAGGGTTAGGTTTGGGATTAGGGTTAAGGTTAGGGTTGTGATTAGGGGTGCATTGGGATTAGGGTTAGGTTTGAGGTTAGGGTTGAGATTAGGATTAGGGGTGTATTGGATTTAGGGTTTTGATTAGGGTTATGGTTAGGGTTGACATTAGGGTTGTTTTGGGGTAAGGGTTGTGATTATGGTTAGGGTTAGTGATTAGGATTATGGATCAGGTTGGGATTAGGGTTAGGGGTGTGTTGGGGTTAGGGTTGGAGCTAGAATTGGGGGGTTTCCACTGTTTAGGTACATCAGGGGGTCTCCAAACACGACAGCCAATTTTGCGCTCAAAAAGTCAAATGGTGCTCCCTCCCTTCTGAGCTCCGCCGTGCGCCCAAACAGTGGGTTACCCCCATGTATGGGGCATCAGCGTACTCGGAATAAATTGGACAACAACTTCTGGGGTCCAATTTCTCTTGTTACCCTTGTGAAAATAAAAACTTGGGGGCTACAATATCTTTTTTGTGGAAAAAAAAATATTTTTTATTTTCACGACTCTGCATTCTAAACTTCTGTGAAGCACTTGGGCATTCAAAGTTCTCACCACACATCTAGATAAGTTCCTTGGGGGGTCTAGTTTCCAAAATGGGGTCACTTGTGGGGGGTTACTACAGTTTAGGTACATCAGGGGCTCTGCAATCGCAACATAATGCCCACAGACCATTCTATCAAAGTCTGCATTCCAAAAAGGCGCTCCTTCCCTTCCGAGCTCTGCCGTGCGCCCAAACAGTGGTTTACCCCCACATATGGCACATCAGCGTACTCGGGATAAATTGGACAATAACTATTGCAGTCGAATTTCTCCTGTTACCCTTGTGAAAATAAAAACTTGGGGGCTACAATATCTTTTTTGTGGAAAAAAAAATATTTTTTATTATCACGACTCTGCGTTCTAAACTTCTGTGAAGCACTTGGGCATTCAAAGTTCTCACCACACATCTAGATAAGTTCCTTGGGGGGTCTAGTTTCCAAAATGGGGTCACTTGTGGAGGGTTTCTACTGGTTAGGTACATCAGGGGCTCTGCAAACGCAACATAATACCCGCAGACCATTCTATCAAAGTCTGCATTCCAAAACGGCGCTCCTTCCTTCCGAGCTCTGCCGTGCGCCCAAACAGTGGTTTACCCCCACATATGGGGTACCAGCATACTCAGGACAAATTGGACAACAACTTTTGGGGTCCAATTTCTCTTGTTACCCTTGTGAAAATAAAAACTTGGGGGCTAAAAAATCTTTTTTGTGGAAAAAAAAATATTTTTTATTTTCACGGCTCTGCATTATAAACTTCTGTGAAGCACTTGGGCATTCAAGGTTCTCGCCACACATCTAGATAAGTTCCATGGGGGGTCTAGTTTCCAAAATGGGGTCACTTGTGGGGGATTTCTACTGTTTAGGCACATCAGGGGCTCTCCAAACGCGACATGGCGTCCGATCTCAATTCCAGCCAATTCTACATTGAAAAAGTAAAACGGCGCTCCTTCACTTCCAAGCTCTGCGGTGCGCCCAAACAGTGGTTTACCCTCACATATGGGGTATCGACGTATTCAGGAGAAATCGCACAACAACTTTTGTGGTCTAATTTCTCCTGTTACCCTTGTGAAAATAAGAATTTGTGGGCGAAAAGATCATTTTTGTGTAAACAAAAGCGATTTTTTATTTTCACGGCTCTACGTTATAAACTTCTGTGAAGCATTTGGGGGTTCAAAGTGCTCACCACACATCTAGATAAGTTCCTTAAGGGGTCTAGTTTCCAAAATGGTGTCACTTGTGGGGAGTTTCCACTGTTTAGGCACATCAGGGGCTCTCTAAATGTGACATGGCGTCCGATCTCAATTCCAGCCAATTCTGCATTGAAAAAGTCAAACGGCGCTCCTTCACTTCCAAGCTCTGCGGTGCGCCCAAAAAGTGGTTTACCCCCACATA
This sequence comes from Ranitomeya imitator, assembly GCF_032444005.1. Lineage (NCBI taxonomy): Eukaryota > Metazoa > Chordata > Amphibia > Anura > Dendrobatidae > Ranitomeya > Ranitomeya imitator. The sequence goes on along the minus strand of NC_091289.1, from coordinate 100,617,309 downwards.
TGGGGTATTGGCGTATTCAGGAGAAATTGCATAACAAAATTTATGGTTACATTTCTGTTTTTACACTTGTGAAAATAAAAAAAATGGTTCTGAATTAAGATGTTTGCAAAAAAAAGTTAAATGTTCATTTTTTCCTTCCACATTGTTTCAGTTCCTGTGAAGCACGTAAAGGGTTATTAAACTTCTTGAATGTGGTTTTGAGAACCTTGAGGGGTGTAGTTTTTACAATGGTGTCACACTTCGTTATTTTCTATCATATAGACCCCTCAAAATGACTTCAAATGTGATGTGGTCCCTAAAAAAAAATGGTGTTGTAAAAATGAGAAATTGCTGGTCAACTTTTAATCCTTATAACTCCCTAACAAAAAAAAATTTTGTTTCCAAAATTGTGCTGATGTAAAGTAGACATATGGGAAATGTTATTTATTAACTATTTTTCGTGACATATCTCTCTGATTTAAGGGCATAAAAATACAAATTTTGAAAATTGCAAAATTTTAAAAATTTTCGCCATATTTCCGTTTTTTTCATAAATAATCGCAAGTAATATCGAAGAAATGTTACCACTAACATGAAGTACAATATGTCACGAAAAACCAATCTCAGAATCAGCGGGATCCGTTGAAGCGTTCCAGAGTTATAACCTCATAAAGTGACAGTGGTCAGAATTGCAAAAATTGGCCTGGTCATTAAGTACCAAATTGGCTCTGTCACTAAGGGGTTAAAAAACCGCTTTATAAACAGAGGGTACCCATTAAAAACTTTAGAACAGGCGGAGAAGCGGGCTGAAAAACTAACTCAAATAGAATTGTTAAAAAGGTCAAAAAGTAAACCTTTAATACATACAGAGACCAGTAATCGAAAATTCACCTTTACTTTTTCCAACAGTCCAATTGATAAAGCTGTCTATGCTGCGGTAAGAAAAAACTGGCATATATTGCAAACTGATAGAGATCTATCAAAATTAACAACTTTAGACCCACAATTCGCCTATAAGCGTACTAAAAATCTTGGTGATTTATTAGTGCATAACAGATTGTTACCAACGCAAAATAATTGGTTAGCGAAAGATTCCCCTAAAGGAAATTTTAGATGCAAAAACTGTAAATTTTGCCATTTACATAAATTGGATAACCCTTTAAAAATCAAAGGGTTAACACAAAAGGTTACCGATTTTATAACATGCAAAAGTAAGTTTGTTGTGTACGTTATGTTCTGTCCATGTAATTTTTATTACATTGGAAAAACTATACGGCCTTTATTCGTGCGTTTCCGTGAGCACTATAATTCGGTGACATCAGGAAAGGGTTGCATGAGACTCATAACGCACATGCAAGAGAAACATAAAAGTAACCCTGAACTCTTGCAGTTTGCCGGTTTAAAGATAGTGAAATTCCCACCCCAAGGGGGCAACCATGATAAACTCCTCCTGAGGGAGGAAGGGAAATGGATCATTAGAACTAACGCACAAGGACCGCTTGGCCTTAACGACAAATTAGACATGGCCGTATTCCTTTGAATATCGTCTTACGTTGCAACTAGCAATTGTGATTTATTACTGACTATGTTTTTGTTATTCTGTTATTATGTTCAGATACTTATTGAAATATAAGAAAGTAACGTCTGTGTCAGTAATTTAGCTTGATGTGCATACACCCTTTAAAAGGAAATGACATCATTTTAACCCTATGGACCCGTCGAAGTGCAGATCGCACGAAACGGCCGTCGTCCCCCTTCACTCCCCGCACCCTCGTAACTACCTGCAATGTATCTGTATTACCCGTACTATGGACTGAGGATACATTAAAGACACAATTTTGAGCAAACTGGTGAGTGCCGCTACTTTTTCATCTTTTGTATGTGAAGATCGTTATTACCTCTTAAGCTGAGCACCGTTACCCAGTGGCTCTCTGAACACCGCAAGTGGTATTAATCCATGTAATGAGTATAAGGAGCATAGAGCTGTAATAGATATCCTAGTGCCATTCCACTCTCCAAGCAAATTTGAACATCAGCAGATGACCGCATTGTGACTGAAAATACATCTATATAAAAACACTGATACTACTATATGAGGACCATATATTGGTAGATACCAGTTCTACAGACCATATAAGAGATCACAGCACAGTTATAGATAATAACTTACAGATGACGTTCTTTCTGATGGAATCGTTCACTTTTCTCATCTGTTCCATCTGGCCCAGCCCAACAAGACAACTTCTCCACCAGGACTCGTCTGCAGAAATTATGATGACACATCAGACTTCTCACATTTCCAGCCCCGTCCCCATCTATCCCCAACCTGCACAAACTCCTCATTCTGCTGATACCCAATACTGAGCCACTGCTGCCGTATGTGTCCCTATTACTGCCCCTGATACCCCAATACTGAGCCACTGTTGCCGTATGTGCCCCTATTATTACACCTGATACCCCAATACTGAGCCGCTGCTGCCGTATGTGTCCCTATTACTGCACCTGATACCCCAATGCTGAGCTGCTGCCGTGTGTTCCTATTACTGCACCTGATACCCCAATACTGAGCCGCTGCTGCCGTATGTGTCCCTATTACTGCCCCTGGTACCCCAATACTGAGCCGCTGCTGCCGTATGTGTCCCTATTACTGCCCCTGATACCCCAATACTGAGCCACTGTTGCCGTATGTGCCCCTATTACTACACCTGATACCCCAATACTGAGCCGCTGCTGCCGTATGTGTCCCTATTACTGCACCTGATACCCCAATACTGAGCTGCTGCTGCCGTATGTGTCCTTATTACTGCACCTGATACCCCAATACTGAGCCGCTGCTGCCGTATGTGTCCCTATTACTGCACCTGATACCCCAATACTGAGCCGCTGCTGCCCTATGTGCCCCTATTACTGCACCTGATACCCCAATACTGAGCCGCTGCTGCCGTATGTGTCCATATTAATGCCCCTGATACCCCAATACTGAGCCGCTGTTGCCGTATGTGTCCTTATTACTGCACCTGATACCCAAATACTGAGCCGCTGCTGCCGTATGTGTCCCTATTACTGCACCTGATACCCCAATACTGAGCCGCTGTTGCTGTATGTGTCCCTATTACTGCACCTGATACCCCAATACTGAGCCGCTGCTGCCGTATGTGTCCTTATTACTGCACCTGATACCCCAATACTGAGCTGCTGCTGCCATATGTGTCCCTATTACTGCACCTGATACCCCAATACTGAGCCGCTGTTGCCGTATGTGCCCCTATTACTACACCTGATACCCCAATACTGAGCCACAGCAGCCGTATGTGTCCCTATTACTGCCCCTGATACCCCAATACTGAGCCGCTGCTGCCGTATGTTTCCCCATTACTGCCCCTGATACCCCAATACTGAGCCGCTGCTGCCATATGTGTCCCTATTACTGCACCTGATACCCCAATACTGAGCCGCTGCTGCCGTATGTGTCCCCATTACTGCCCCTGATACCCCAATACTGAGCCGCTGCTGACGTATGTGACCCTATTACTGCACCTAATACCCCAATACTGAGCCGCTGCTGCCGTATCTGTCCCTATTACTGCACCTGATACCCCAGTATTGAGCCTCTGCTGCCGTATGTGTCCTTATTACTGCCCCTGATACTCCAATACTGAGCCGCTGCTGCCGTATGTGTCCCTATTACTGCACCTGATACCCAAATACTGAGCCGCTGTTGCCGTATGTGACCCTATTACTGCCCCTGATACCCCAATACTGAGCCGCTGCTGCCGTATGTGTCCCTATTACTGCACCTGATACCCAAATACTGAGCCGCTGTTGCCGTATGTGTCCTACAGCACCTGCTGTGTGGTACAATAATGGTGCCGCCCCACATAGCAATGCCACCACTGTGCCCCTTACATAGTAATAATGACTCTTTTGTGCTCTCTAGATAATAAAATTCACCCCTAGAAAACATTAATGCCCTGTGCTAGTGCCCTCCACATTTTGTCCCTAAAAAGTAAAAATACCACACATGAAGTTTTGATGGTCTCAGTACTGAGTGCCCATATAACAATAATGTTTAAGTTCCCACTTAACATTTAATAATGTCCCCTAAGTAGCCTCCATGTACAGCTTGACTATACACAGTATGGTGGGCCCACAGCTTTCCTATGCACAGTATAATGCCCCCACAGCTCCCCTATACACAATATTTTGAACCCACAGCCCCCCATACACAGTATGATGGGCCCACAGCTCCCGTACATACATTATGATGTCCATTAGAGTTCCCCTATACATAGAATGATGTCCTCAATGATCCCCCAAAACACAATATAATAGTTACCGTAATAGTGTTCTGACACTGTGTCTCCTGCACTGAGAGTCACACTGCCAGGAGGAAATTAGCTTTATTTCTCACTGCAGCCTCGGGGGTAACGCTGGCACGGTTTCAGTCACCGCTCTGAGTATAGAGCAGCAGCTGTAACTGCGCCTCTTAGGGTATGTGCACACATTGCGGATTCTCCACAGATTTACTGCGGATTTTGTTGGTTTTGTGTGGATTTCACCTGCGTTTTTACACCTGCGGATTCCTATTACAGAATAGGTGTAAAATGCTGCAGAGTCCTCACAAAGAATTGACATGCTGAGGAAAATAAACGGCAGCATTTCCACGTGGAATTTTCCGCAGCATGTGCACTGCGGATTTTGTTTTCCATAGGTTTACATGGTACTGTACAACACATGGAAATCTGCTGCAGATCCACAGCAAAATCCACAATGTGTGCACATACCCTTGATGCGCCATTCCAGCAGTCAAATAAAAAAAATGCTGGAGTGATGCTTAAGGGAATGTGCACACAACAGGATTTCTTGCAGAAATTTTCCTGACAAAAAACGGACATTTCTGCCAGAAATCCGCATTTTTTTCACGTTTTTTGACGCGTTTTTTGTGCGTTTTTTCCCAAATGCATAGAATTGCGGGAAAAACGCAGAAAATCCGCAAAAATAATGAACATGCTCATTTTTTTTACTGCGATGCGTTTTTTTCTCTGAAAAAACGCATCCATGTGCACAAAACATACAGAATGCATGTTAAATGATAGAATGCATAATGTATGCGTTTTTAATGAGTTTTTATAGCGTTTTAGTGCGAAAAAACCTGAACGTGTGCACATAGCCTAAATGTGATGTAGCTTATGGCTTACCCAGCTGGTTAGTATAATATGCCCCCTACCTCCCCATCCCAGAGAACAACTATTACATGTGATAGAGTGCGTATAGTCTGGTAACCATCTAATAATCAGCCCCCCAGTGCCTGTCGCCCCTCACCCCCATCCTCTAACATTTACCCCCCAGGGACTATGACATGCCTATCAATCTTATCCCCACTTACCAATGAAGATTGCAGCAGGACCAGGAAGTAGCTGAATAAAATGCAGGCGGGCACTAGGACCCAGCGTGCTGCCCTGAGCTAGTCTCAGCGTGCACAGGGAGGGAAGAAACCTGCAGCCTGGGAGAAGCTCCTGAGGTCAGCACAATCCAGTGCAGGAGGGAGACTTGTAACTGGTCACTGTCCGACCAGCATGCAGAATCTCCGTCAGGCAGGGGAGCAGGCATTTTGCTGCTCTCCTCCTGTGCTGTATTGTGCCTCAGCACAGAAGTGGCAGTGCCGGCTCACAGTGGGCCCCTTCATGTGACAGGGCCCGGGGCGATGGCCCCCTCTGCCCCCCCAGTAGCTACGCTACTGTCTACGAGAATCACATTTACGTATTTTCCAAACGAATGGCTGACGATGTCCATGGCATCTGGGTGTGTGAAAAATGGTCGACTTGCAAGTGACGTGTTTGGACCAATGAAGCATCTGGTGAAGTGGTGAAAGTAACCAATCCCCACAACCATGCAGCACAAGCACCAAGACATGAAGCAATCCAACTTGTCAATGAAGCGGTCACCAGGGCAAGGACAACACAGGAGACACCACAACAGATTCTCACAGAAGACATTCCAGGAGCCCATTCTAATGCTGTAGCACTTCTCCCAAAGAAAGCATCACTGAAGAGAACAATACAATTATCAAGGCAACTTGGCAATATTCTAAGGTTGCCCCAAACCCTTGATGTTATTCCCCAGGAGTTCCTGGGGATCAATATTGATGGCATCCAGCAGCAGTTCCTTCTGCATGACTCTGGTAAGCATTTAACATTTCCATTATGCAGAATTATTGCAAAGTTTATGTTGCACAAATGTGAAAAATTATATATTACAAAAAGCTGATATAGAATACTATGTGATTTTTTTGCCTTAAAGGGAAACTTTGAGGATAGTATAATGTAGGATGAGACCTACTAATTGTCACTATGCCTCACTTGTTTAGTTGCAGTTTAATTCTCTGCTCAGCTTCAAAGTAGAAGTCCTGCCTTTAAAGGGACTCTGTCACCTGAATTTGGCGGGCTCTGTTAGCGGTCCGATGGGCGGTGTTTTCTGTCATGCACCCCTTCCTTTCCCATTGGCCGCAATATTGTCTTGAATTTGACTAGGTTTCCTCTGTAATACATGTGTGCGCAATGCAATCTCGCCTTGCGCACGCGCAGTATACTTTGCTCAACTGCGGGCAAAGCCAAAAAGCATTAGTGTGCATGCGCCGGCGCACTGTGTCCTGGAAGTCTTTCACTGTTTTCTGGGACATAGTGCGCCGGCGCATGCGCACTAATGCTTTTCGGCTTTGCCCGCAGTTGGGCAAAGCATACTGCGCGTGCGCAAGGCAAGATTGCATTGCGCATGTGTGTATTATGGAGGAAACCTAATCAAATTCAAGACAATATTCCTTTTCAAGATTCCTAGCTAGGGATTCCCTTGGTCAAGAAGACTCTCCACACAGGTTGGGACCTCAGCAAAAGAGAGAGAAGTAATTTTTATTTTCTGATGAGCAAACTCCGAACATTGCCTGTTTGGGATTGGTGTGGTTGAACAAACCCTGAACTTTCCAGATCGGGTTTGCTCATCACTAGATACAGTATGATATGTAATGGATGACAAAAAGAAGCCATTAAATGTAACACCACTAGTACATGACAGGAAAATGATGGTCACTTGTCTTAGATCAGGGGTGTCAAACTCATATTCACCAAGGGCCACACCAATTTAATTTTGCTGAAAGACCGAATGCACACAACCGAGTTCCGTCACTGTCACATCTTCCCTGGATCTCACTGAAATCATGGAGAGCTATGGCTGCAGCTTCCAGTCACTTGTCATTGTCGTTGGTGCTGAAAGTTGCTGATAAACAGCTGGTTCAATGCAGAATACAACTGGACCCTATTCATGGCCTAATCTGAGGAATGGGTATCTATAGAAAATCGGATCCTGAAGTGAGAATACCACTTTTATCTGCTGGTCCATTCTTTTGTATACTGGCAGAGTGTTCTGTGAGGGCTAATCCCAAAACCCCCATCTGAAGACCTGATAAAGAGGTTCTGTAGTAGCTGCTTAACCACCACTTTAGTTCAGCAAAGCCAATATCTCAGTTCTGCAGAGATGGTTGGTGTGATTAACCCTGTAGTCAGTCAACAATCCCCCTGCTTCCATACATAGGGGTATTCTCATGCCGAAGAGCAAAATCAAAATAACGCAGCATGCTTCAGCAATCATGTTGCAGTAAGCATGCTGCCGATCTTTGCCTAATCTTCTCCTGGCTGTGTGGGCTGGCTATAGCCATGCTGGATCCAGAGGCCACCATGAGTCTTGGAGGGGATATCTGAGACATGGCTGGATGAAAGCCATGACTGGGCTGTTAACTTGCAGGGCTATAGTCTGTTCAGAAATGACTGAACAGATAAACAACGGGGAGGGGTGTGTCTATATTTAAAATCATCCTTAAAACCCAAAAAGTCCCTGTGGGTGGAGGTAAGGGGAGGGGGGGAAATAATAAATTACTGATAGGGGTTTGTTATGTCTCCAAAAATAATGGAAGCAATGGATAATATCCTCGTAAAGCAAATAGATGAAGCTGCGACTCAAGGAGAAGTCATTATTATGGGGGACTTCAACTACCCTGAAATATATTGGGGAACAGAAACCTGCAGTTCCAGCAAAGGTAATCGGTTTCTGACAACTATGAGAGACAATTACCTTTCACAACTGGTTCAGGACCCAAAAAGAGGGGGGCACTGCTAGACCTAATATTAACCAACAGGCCAGACCGCATATCAAATATAAGGGTTGGGGGTCACTTGGGGAATAGTGATCACAAAATAATAAGTTTTCATGTATCCTTTAATAAGATGTGTAGTAGAGGGGTTATAAGGACACTAAACTTCAGGAGGGCAAATTTCCAACGGATGAGAGATGATCTTGGTGCAATTAACTGGGATGATATCCTGAGACATAAAAATACACAAAGAAAATGGGACACATTTATTAGCATCCTGGATAGGACCTGTGCACAGTATATACCGTATGGGAATAAACATACTAGAAATAGGAGGAAACCAATATGGCTAAATAGAGCTGAAAGGGGCACAATAAGTGACAAAAAGAAAGCCTTTAGAGAATTAAAGGAAGTAGGTAGTGATGAGGCATTAAATAAATACAGAAAATTAAATAAATTCTGTAAAAAGCAAATTAAGGCAACAAAAATTGAGACAGAGAGACTCATTGCCAGAGAGAGTAAAAATAATCCCAAAATACTATTTAACTACGTAAATAGTAAGAAACTAAAAAATGATAGTGTTGGCCCCCTTAAAAATAGTCTGGGTGAAATGGTGGATGAGGATGAGGAAAAAGCCAATATGCTAAATGACTTATTTTCATCAGTATTTGCACAAGAAAATCCCATGGCAGACAATATGATCAAAGATAACAAAAAATCCCCATTAAATGTCACCTGCTTAACCCAGCAGGAAGTACGTCAGCGTCTAAAAATCACTAAAATTGACAAATCTCCGGGCCCGGATGGGATACACCCCCGACTACTGCAGGAATTAAGTACAGTCATTGATAGAAAATTATTTTTAATCTTTAAAGACTCCATAATAACAGGATCTGTACCACAGGACTGGCGAATAGCAAATGTGGTGCCAATATTCTAAAAGGGAACAAAAACTGAACTCGGAAATTATAGGCCAGTAAGCTTAACCTCTACTGTGGGTAAAATCCTGGAGGGTATCCTAAGGAATGCTATGCTGGAGTATCTGAAGAGGAATAACCTCATGACCCAATATCAACATGGGTTTACTAGGGACCGTTCTTGTCAGACTAAGGCTACTTTCACACTAGCGTCGGTACGGGCCCGTCGCAGTGCGTTGGGCCGACGTACCAACGCATGCTGTGAAGTAAAATCACAACGGGGGCAGCGGATGCAGTTTTACAACGCATCTGCTGCCCCATTGTAAGGTCCGAGGAGGATGGAGTGGAGTTCCGGCTGCGCATGCGCGGTCGGAAAAAGCGGACCCGTTGCAAGCAACGTTTTTTTGTCCCGACGGACTGCAAAAACACGTTACATCCATCGCACGATGGATGCAACGTGTGGCAATCCGACGCAATGCGTCGCTAATAGTGTTGAGCATTCCGATACCGCAAGTATCGGGTATCGGCCGATACTTGCGGTATCGGAATTCCGATACCGAGATCCGATACTTTTGTGGTATCGGTATCGGATACATAGAGATGTGTAAAATAAAGAATTAAAATAAAAAATATTGAAATTCTACTCTGTAAGCCCCAACAAGGTCATTAATAAATATGTTAAAAAGAAGAGGGCCCAATACTTACCCCTGTGGTACCCCACTGCTAACCGCGACCCAGTCCGAGTGTGCTCCATTAATAACCACACTTTGTTTCCTATCCCTGTGCCAGCTACCACGCGGCCACGCGGCCACGCCCAATCACAAGCCGCTACGTCTTTGAAAGTCATTAACGCGCTCATTTTTAAAAATGAGCGCGTTAATAGCTTGCGGTGACGTCGCGGCTTGTGATTGGTCGCGGCCACGCCCAATCACAAGCCGCTACGTCTTTGAAAGCCATTAACGCGCTCATTTTTAAAAATGAGCGCGTTAATAGCTTGCGGTGACGTCGCGGCTTGTGATTGGTCGCGTGGCCGCGACCAATCACAAGCCGCTACGTCTTTGAAAGTCATTAACGCGCTCATTTTTCAAAAATGAGCGCGCTAATAGCTTGCGGTGACGTCGCGGCTTGTGATTGGTCGCGTGGCGGTCACATGGGCGGCCCGCGACCAATCAGAAGCCGGGACGTGATTCTCAGGTCCTAAAAGCGCTGATTTTGAACAAAGAAGCCTGCCGGTTACCCGCGCTGAGTTCAGGGGCCGCCGGAGAGGTAAATATATCAATATTTTTTATTTTAATTCTTTATTTTACACATCCCTATGGATCCCAGGGCCTGAAGGAGAGTTTCCTCTCCTTCAGACCCTGGGAACCATGAGAATACCTTCCGATACTTGATGTCCCATTGACTTGTATTGGTATCGGATATCGGTATCGGCGATATCCGATATTTTTCGGGTATCGGCCGATACTATCCGATACCGATACTTTCAAGTATCGGACGGTATCGCTCAACACTAGTCGCTAATAAAAGTCTATGGAGAAAAAATGCATCCTGCAGGCAACTTTGCAGGATGCATTTTTTCTTCAAAACGACACATTGTGACGTACGCCTAACAACGCTAGTGTGAAAGTAGCCTAATCTGATCCATTTCTATGAAGAGGTAAGTTCCAGACTGGACCAAGGGAACCCAGTGGACGTAGTGTATATGGACTTTTCAAAAGCTTTTGATATGGTACCACACCAAAGATTTATACGTAAAATGAGAATAATGGGGATTGGGGAAAATATGTGTAAGTGGGTTAAGAGCTGGCACAGGGATAGGAAACAAAGTGTGGTTATTAATGGAGCACACTCGGACTGGGTCGCGGTTAGCAGTGGGGTACCACAGGGGTAAGTATTGGGCCCTCTTCTTTTTAACATATTTATTAATGACCTTGTTGGGGCTTACAGAGTAGAATTTCAATATTTGCAGATGACACTAAACCCTGCAGGGTAATCAATACAGAGGAGGACAATGTTATATTACAGGAGGATTTATGTAAACTAGAAGCTTTGGCTGATAAATGGCAAATGAGCTTTAATGGGGAAAAATGTAAGGTCATGCATTTGGGTAGAAGTAATAAGATGTATAACTATGTGCCTATTTCTAAAACTCTGGGCAAAACCGTCAATGAAAAAGACCTGGGTGTATGGGTGGATGACAAACTCACATTTAGTGGCCAGTGTCAGGCAGCTGCTACAAAGGCAAATAAAATAATGGGATGCATTAAAAGAGGCATTGATGCTCATGAGGAGAACATAATTTTACCTCTATACAAGTCACTAGTTCGACCACACTTAAATACTGTGTACAGTTCTGGTTTCCGGTGTATAAGAAAGAGATAGCTGAACTAGAGCGGGTGCAGAGCAGAGCGACCAAGGTTATTAGAGGGCTGGGGGGTCTGCAATACCAAGATAGGCTATTACACTTGGGGCTATTTAGTTTGGAAAAACGAAGGCTAGGGGGTGATCTTATTTTAATGTTTAACCCTGCTGTTTTGTTCGCATTTACTATACACTTGTAGTGTTCCGGGTCACTATGACCCGGCTTATTAAACCTTGATTTTAGACACTCTAACTCTAGACTGTTTGTGAACATGTTTGGTAGTAAAAAAAAAAAAGAAAAATGAACTGGAAATCTTTTGTTTTTGTTTTTATTCTGAAAAAACAGATCAATGAGCAAAACGAAAATAGAAAACTACACATATTTTGTAATAAAAAAACCTTTGTAAGTAAACAATAATAATAAAGTCTGAGAAAAAAAACAGCTTCAAAAACAATAAGAGCTTCTATACTACATCAAAGCATACCAGTGCTCAATTTCCAGCAATCTATCATGCTACGTGTAGAGCAGTGTATCACACAGTAATAACACTAATTACATGTACTAAAATAAAATAAAAGTATTCCTTTACAATATACAATCTATCAATAGAATTGATTAGTAAAATCATAACAAGCAACATACCTGTAGAAAACAAAGATACTGCCTGGAACAGAGATATCCTGGAACAGAGGTATGTACACAGCTGCTCTCCAAAGAAACTGAAAGGTAACATGTCTGGGCTAGCATATGTGTACTGATAAGAGCAGAGAAGATAAGAGCCCTTCTGAAAACAAGCAGATAAGCCAGGAAGACAGACTAGCTTTACAAAAAAAAGTCTTAGACAGCGCGTTCTGAGCAGTCCGTTCTGCGCATAATATACACGTATAGTGCACACCTAGTGATCTCTCCGGATGCACTCTACATTTTAGAATAGACTGCGCACCAAAAATAATCAATATAAAGCCATTTTTATGGTGCGCAGATCTCAATGCATACCCCCGGTAGAGCGCGTGTACGACCCCATTGAAATAATTTAGGAAATAAATCAATTGATATACAATAGTAGATGCAATAAATAGACCCAACTGAGGTTATAACTCCTTTATTTCACTGAAAATATGGCCTCACAGCTGTAAAAAACGATGTCGGGTCACTATGACCCGAACACAACAAGTGTAACTTTTTGCGTGTAGCAAAAAGTAAACGAAAAAAAAAAAAAATACTCATAGGTAGGTCCCCCAAAATGAGGAAAAGTCAATGAGTCTCAAGTTTTAGAGACTTACAGAAAAAAATCTACAGGGCCGCAAAAAGTCTGTTCGGGTCACTATGACCCGAACAGAACATCAGGGATAAATATATAAGGGGACAGTACAAAGACCTTTCTGATGATCTTTTTAATCATAGACCTGAGACAGGGACAAGGGGGCATCCTCTACATCTGGAGGAAAGAAGGTTTAAACATAATAACAGATGCAGATTCTTTACTGTAAGAGCAGTGAGACTATGGAACTCTCTGCCGTATGATGTTGTAATGAGTGATTCATTGCTTAAATTTAAGAGGGGACTGGATGCCTTTCTTGAAAAGTATAATGTTACAGGTTATATACACCAGATTCCTTGATAGGGCGTTGATCCAGGGAACTATTCTGATTGCTGTATGTGGAGTCGGGAAGGAATTTTTTTCCCCAATGTGGAGCTTACTCTTTGCCACATGTTTTTTTTTTGCCTTCCTCTGGATCAACATGTTAGGGCATGTTAGGTTAGGCTATGGGTTGAACTAGATGGACTTAAAGTCTTCCTTCAACCTTAATAACTATGTAACTATGTTACTATGTTACCAACTGATGATATGGAAAGGGGCCTCTTGTGTCGAGACATTGAGGGCACCCCTACCTGACATGATTATGGGATGCCTATGGGTTCTAATTGCAGCAGGGATCTAACAGATCCACAAAAGCTGACATCACCAGGTCCCTATAAAGTCATGTGTTGTTAAAGGGACAGAGCTTACAAAATAAAGGAGGCCCAGGAAGCCTTCAGAATTAAACTTGAAAAGAAACTGTCCCACAATAATACCAGAGAGGTTTGGGCAGGAATGAAATTACTGACTGGGCTTAAGCTGAGGCCTGAAAATGATCCAGGAACAATGGACAAGGCTAATGAGATGAATGAGTATTTCAATAGATTTAGCAGTACATGTGTAATGCAAACTGATAGTGGATGGGAACCGGGTGCAAATTCTGCAACATCGATATTGGAGGATGAGCAGACCTATTTTAGAGTATCCGAAAATGATGTGAGGAGGCAGTTTAAGTCACTTAACATTGGTAAAACTGCAGGACCTGATGGACTCAGCTCACGTGTCCTTAAAGTTTGTGCAGACCAGCTGTGTACTGTCTTTACGCGCCTATTTAATGGAAGTCTACAAACCCAGAGGGTACCAGTGTTATGGAAAACTTCCTGTCTGGTGCCGGTACCCAAGACGACTTCTCCTGCAACCCTAAATGACTATCGTCCTGTGGCCTTAACATCTCACGCTATGAAGGCCTTGGAAAGATTAGTGCTTGCTCACTTAAGACCAAGGGTCAATGCTTTTATCGATCCCCTTCAGTTTGCCTACCGACATAGATTGGGGGTGGATGATGCTATCCTTTCTATGTTACATAGGGTACATTCATTTCTGGAGACTGACGGAACCAGGGTGCGAGCGATGTTCTTCGATTTCTCGAGTGCATTTAACTCCCTGCAGCCACTTTTACTACACAAAAAGATGACTGATATGAAGGTTGAGGAGGGGATGAGAAATTGGATAACTGACTACCTATCAGATCGGCCACAGTTTGTACAGATGGGAGCAGTGGTGTCAAGCAGATTATTGAGCAGTGTAGGTGCCCCCCAGGGAACGGTGCTTGCGCCATTTCTATTCACACTGTATACTTCAGACTTTCAGTATAAATCTGAACTTTGCCACCTTCAAAAATTTTCGGATGATTCTGTGGTTGTGGGATGCATCAGGGGGATGAGGAATATAGAAGGGTGGTATCGAATTTCGTGGATTGGTGCAATGGTAACTATCTGCAACTAAATGTTAAGAAAACGAAGGAGTTGGTGGCCAACTATAGCAGGATTAAGATGGAATGCTTACCGATCACTATTGCTGGTCAGGAGGTAGAGCAGGTGGAGAGTTACAAATATTTGGGGGTCCATTTGGATAGCAAACTGGACTGGAGATGCCACTCAGAGTTTGTCTACAAGAAGGGGATGAGCAGGTTGTATTTCCTAAGGAAACTGAGGTCTTTTAATGTGTGTAGCAAAATGTTAGAAATGTTCTACCAATCTGTGGTGGCAAGTGCCATCTTTTTTGCAATCACGTGCTGGGGTAGTAGTGTGCGGGCCTCTGATGCTAATAAGCTGAATAAGATTATTAAGAAGGCAAGTTCTGCTGTGGGCTGCAAGCTGGACTCTTTTGGGGAGGTAGTGGAGAAGAACTCTGAAAAAGTGTATGACAATTATGAATAATAATGCACATCCACTATATGAGCTATTCATGAGACAGAAGAGCACCTTAAGTAACCGGCTTATACTCCTGAGGTGTAAGAAGGAAAAATATAGGAAATCGTTTGTGCCAACTGCCATGGGAATGTACAACAATAACATTAGGGTTAAACCACCAAGGTGAATGTCTACTTATTTCTCTACATTTCAGTTCACTCGCTGTGTATGTCCTATTCTAATGTATAATGTTCTTCTGTCAACAAACTGTCATGTCAACTATGTAATTCCTTTATGATTTTTATGTTTTAAGTCGTGCTGCTGTGATACCATAATTTCCCACGGGATCAATAAAGTGTATCGTATCGTATCGTATCGTACTTCCTAACAGTACTTCCTTAAACTCCACCTTTTTTTATCAAGATGTATAAAAAACAAATATAAAAAATCCTGGCCAGTAGTGCTTATATGTATATGGAGTGCCCCTTAGGGCTGTGGGATACGTGGTACCAGGCCAGACACAGTTTTTAAACGGGAAGGTGACGACAGCAGTGACCCGGTCCGTGGCCCCCCGGACGTCCAATAATAAAGCGTTTTTGTGGTAAGTGGAAAATGGGAAATGGGAATAAAGTTTATGGGGAAAAGGGGAAATATTCGTGACGCCACCCGTGGTGTTCGGCAACGAGATGGTGGCCGATCCTGCAGTTCAGATCCTCTGGGGCAGATGGTGATGCAGCAGAGTTGGTGCAGCTCTCCACGGGTAGAGCTAACCCCAGGGCAGATGTAGTGTTGAGACATAAGATGGTGGTGGTGGCTATACCGGGCAGGTGTGATTGGAATAACGCAAAAGACACATCAAGGTGCAGTTTCCAGATTTTTACTTACAGTTCTTTATGGCACCCAGCTGGGTGCTGTGTCCTCCGGGTCCATGATTCAGCAAACTCCCAGGTAGTTTGGGATGCACCCTTCCAGGACTCCTTTCATATGCTGTCCTCTAGACATCTTTCTACGCTGGCTTTCTTCTTCTCCTGCCCGAACCTCGTCGGGTGACGTTCTCTCAGTCGCCTGGATTCTCTATGGCTGCAGTTTTTGGCAAAGTATGGGTGATTGTGGCTGTGCTTCTTGCAAAAGCCACAGCCTCCGGTTTCTTAGCTAGACTTCTAGTTTCTTACTAAGTTGGGTCCGGTCCCCTTACTGCAACTTGGTCCCTCCACATCTGGATGTGGGCCCCACGGGTGACTTCTGCACTTCCCATGCCCCTAGGACCCCTCTTGTCTTTCTGGAGCTTCTTTCAGTCTCTATTTCACACTTCTTCTGTCTGTCCGTCAGGAGCTGCAGACCTGCACGTCTGCTCATCTCCCCTTCCTCCCTCCTACTCTTTACTTTCCTCTCCTAATTAGCTCCTCCCCTACTCTTCATACCTCACCCACTCCCACCACCCATTCCTATCCAGTTTGGGATGAGGCCTTCCTCCCTAAGGGTATGCCAAGGTGCCCCGACTAAACTGGTGTGTGTTGGATGTGAGTGTTAGAGTTCTGGGTAATGCTCCCTCCTTACCTGAGAGTGGCATTGGAGCACCCGCTAGGACCGTGGGGTACTCGGTACCGGGTCGCTCCTTAAAGGGCTGTGTCACAGTGGCAGTGACCCGGTCCGTGGCCCTGGGCGTCCAATAAAAAGGGGGAGAAGATATAATAAAAAATAAAGTCTAAAGCATAGTGTTCGTGACGCCACCTGTGGTACTCGGCCAACGATGGCCGATGCTGCTTAAAGGGGTCCTCTGGGGATGATGGTATTGCAGCGAGATGGTATAGTTCCCCACAGGTAGAACTTTAGTCCCCAGGGCTCCCGATGTAGTTGGTACAGATGAAAGATGGTGAAGTGCAGGAAAGAATTTAAGGACACAAGGTTCCAGTCTCTTTACCTTTTACTGGTGCAGTTCAGGTACTCAGATTACAGATGGTCTTTGGAATCCGGGCAACCCGGAAGCGATTCGGAATAGCCAGATGGGGTTGAAAGCCTTCCTTAATGCACTGTGTTTTAACTTCCTTGCTGCCTGAGACTTCACACAAGGTCCTCTCTTTCTCTCTCTGTCCCTTTTAGGTGGACGCTACCCGCATGGCAGGCATCTCAAGCCTTTTTACGGGTGTTTCATTTTGTGATGACTCCGGGCTCTATCTGCTGCTGTGCCTTTGGGTGTAATGGTGGCCAGGAGACGTGCAATCTCCTGCCTGCCAGTTTCTGCTGTGGGGCATACAGTTACCTCCACAACCTTGGAATTCCGGCCTCAGGTTTCTTGCGCTTGAACCTGGAGGGAGCCCAGTCTCAGCTCCAGTCCAGTTTCTCTCTCCTCCTTTGCTCCTTCTCCCTTCACAGTCTCCTACAGACTGCTCTATCAGGAGCTGCAGAACCAAACATCTGCTCAGCTCCAGCTTTCCTCTTGACTGACTAGCTAACTCCTCCTCCAGCCAGAATATATCTAGGGAAGCTACCCTGAAACTGGGTTCAAAGCTCCCCCTTCTGACCTGGAGTCAGAGCAGTGTTGTATGTACATGTTACCTGTTAAAGGGATCCTCCTCACTTCCAGGCATGGCATTACCCTCCCCATGAGGAAGGCAATACCACTGTAACAACCGACTTCCTGGGGTGTTACAGGATACCACCCCTCTGGGTGAGGTGCATTATCTCTGTGGCGACTGGACCCCAAGAGCGCAGCATACATAGTATCAAAATACTTATTTAATTAAATTAATTGTATGATGCGTTTCAGGGAGAAATCCTCCTCCTCAGATAAAATAGATAGAATATCTTATTTACATTTAAAGGGAGTCTGTCACTCCCACAATGGAATTTATACTGACTAATTATTTACATCAGGAATCTAGTCCCCATTTAAATAATATAAGGCAAATATAGCTTAACTTTATAGTTAATTAAAAATCGATTTTTATTTGATGTAGAAATGAGGACGCTTCAGTGCACCCGTGGAGTGGCATATTACTTGGTGCACCACCACGCACTTCTTTTTACATGATAAAGCCAGTACCTCACATTGATTGACTTGTGCTCCATCTCCTGTCTGCTGCTCACTAAGAGTGTAAGTGGGGACAACCTCTTTAAGTGCTTCACCCCAGAGCCTGTTTTCACCTTCATGACCGGGCCAAATTTTGCAATTCTGACCATTGTCAATTTATGTGGTAATAACTCTTCAACGGATCCTAGTGATTCTAAGAATGCTTTTTCCTGACATATTGTACTTCATGAAAGCGGTAAGATGTCATCGATATGACTTACGTTTATTTGTGAAAAAATGAGAAATTTGGTGAAAATTTGGAAAATGTTGCAATTTTCAAAATTTTAATTTTTATGGCCTTAACCCTTTCGTGCCCGGGCCTGTTTTTGCCTTCATGACCAGGCCAATTTTTACAATTCTCACCACTGTCACTTTATAAGTGGAATGCTTCAAGGGATCCCAGTGATTCTGAGACTGTTTTCTTGTGACATATTGTACTTCATGTTAGTGGTAAAATTTTTTCGATATGACTTGCATTTATTTGTGAAAAAAAAACATAAATTTGGTGAAAATCTTGAAAATTCACAATTTTCAAACTTTTAATTTTTATGCCCTTAAATAAGATAGTCATATTGCATAAAATAGTTAATAAATAACATTTCCCACATGTATACTTTACATCAGCACAATTTTGGAATCAACAATTTTTTTTTGTTAGGACGTTATAAGGGTTAACCCCTTCACGACATGCGCCGTACTAGTACAGCGCATGTCGTGTCTCCCCCTTTGATGTGAGCTCCGGCGCTGGGCCCACATCAAAGTCGCGACATGTCAGCTGTTTTGTACACCTGAGCAAATGTGGGGAATACTACTGTTTGGGCGCACCGCAGGGCTCAGAAGGGAAGGAGTGCCAATTAACTTTTGGAATGTAAAATTGGCTGGAATCGATAGCGGACACCATGTTGTGTATGGAGAGGCCGTGACGTGCCTAAACAGTGGAAACCCCCAACAAGTGACTCCATTTTGGAAACTAGACCACTCAAGGAATTTATCTAGAGGTCTGCTGAGCACCTTGAACCTCTAGGGGTTTCACAGAAATTCGTAATATTGAGCCATCAAAATAAAAAAAAAACATTTTTACCACAAAAATGCTATTTAGCCCCCAATTTTTTATTTTCACAAGGGTAGCAAGAAAAAATGGAACCCAAAGTTTGTTGTGCAATTTCTCCTGAGTATGCCCATACCCAGTATGTGGCAGAAAATTACTGTCTGAGAGCAAAGGAGGGCATGAAAGGGAAGGAGCGCCATATTACGGTGCAGGTTTTGATGCATTGGTTTTAGATGGGTTAGATCACATTGGCAGAGCCCCTGAGGTGCCAGAACAGCAGAAACCCCCGTTAGTGACCCCATTTTACAAACTACACCTCTCAATGAGATCATCTAGGGGTGCAGTGATCATATTGACACCAGAAATGTGTCACAGAATTTGATATCATTGGGCAGTGAAGAAAAAATAATTACATTTTTACCACAAAAAAATTGTTTTAGCTCCAGATTTTACATTTTAACACTGGTAAAAATGGTACCAAAATGTGTTACACAATTTCTTCTGAACTTGGCAATATCCAATATGTGGCTGTACAGTACGGCTTAGCCTAGCAGCAAGACTCTAGAGGGACAGAGCGCTATTTGACTCTTGGAGAACAAATTATTATAGGATAGTTTCCAGACTCTATATAAAGAGCCCCTAAATGCCAGAAAAGCAGAATCCCCCCTCAAGTGACCCCAGTTTCATATATACCCCTTTAGGATTTTATCTACAAGGGTAGTGATTATTTTGATTCCATGGGTTTTTTCCAGAAACAGGCAGCATTGGATGTTCCTGAGTGAAAAATGCAAACTGCCGTTGTAGTGACCAGTACGTTGCAGTCACCAGTATGTTATGCCCAGCTCATGCTTCTGGATACATGCACCAATAAATTAGGTGGGCTCCCATCATTACAGAAATGCCAAACATGTGAATGATATATGTGGTTTAGTTACACTGTGGGGCTCAAAAGGGAGGGGGGCATTTGAATTTGGGAGCATAGAATTTCTTTTAGGTGGGTGATTAGCCATAACGCTTCTCCAAAGCCTTTGTGATATGGAAGCCCCCTATATTTCCATTAACAGAGAACAGACCTGAGTGAGGACTTGCTTTTTATGAGAATTGAGTGGAAGCTTTTATTGGGAACATTTTACATAACGTTTGGGATCATAGTTATCCAGCGCTCTATGCTATGCACTTACTTTGGGGTTTCTATTTAAATCTCTGAGTGATGTGACAGATGAAACCCCTGATTCATTCACTATAATGAGGCAGCAGAGTTACGCTGGACTCCATCTGGCCTCTGTTCAGCGGTGTCCTTCTTTTCAGAGGTGCACAAAACAGGTTGACTGTGCTTTTATGTATGGCTAAAAAGGACACCACCGAATCACAGGTCTTATGGCATCCACAGTGTCTCCATCTGCCTCATTATAGGGAATCTTTAGCAAAAGGTTCCGTCTGAATCACCTTTTTCAGAGAATTACACAGAAACCCCGGTGTAAGTGCTCAGCGCAGTGAGCAGGATAAATGTGCGACGAACCTTATTGCGATCTTTGGGAGGTAGAATGAAAAAATCAACAGCAGGTGAAAAATTGGTTTTATTTATCTTTTATGCTGTTTGTCATGTGGTATAAGTGATTAGGCGACTTTATTCTTTATTTGGTGCAATTACAGCGATAACAGATGTATATCAGGTTTTTATGTTTGCCAGCTGTCACACACTAAGGCCAGTTTCACACATCCTGATATTTCTGGTACCGGAAAAACCGGTATCAGAGATTTCAGTGTCCGTGTGTCCGTGTGTGTACTTTGTGCGGCACACATGTGGCAACCGTGTGCCACATCAGTACCCCACGGACGGCCACCAGGGAAGCAGCGCTACAGTAAATGCTGTTCCCCTGCGTGTGGTGCTTAAGGCGGCTGTCATCCCTTCTCCCCTGATCGGCTGGCAAGAAGCGCGAGCAGGGGAGAATGAATGAATGATACACAGCGGGCACAGGCTCAGTAACTAGGGTTGACGTCACTGAGTCTGTGCTGGCTCGCCAGCATGAACTCGTGTGACCTCAGGACCGTGGGAGAATGCAAGTGACGACGTCACTGTGACAGAGCTTGAACTGCCGTGACCTCATCACTTGCATTCTCCCACAGTCCTGAGGTCACAGGAGTTCATGCCAGCGAGCGAGCACAGACTCAGTGACGTCACCGCTAGTTACCGAGCCTGCGCCCGCTGCGTATCATTCATTCCCCAGTAGTTTACAGCCGGGCCAGTCATATTAGCACCACTCCTGGTTGTAAATGAATCTAAGCGATTAGGGCGCACAGCCGTATAGACCAAATAAAGCAGGGGTCCCCAACTCCAGTCCTCAAGGCCCACCAACATGTCATGTTTTCAGGATTTCCTTTGTCTTGCCCAGGTAATAATTGCATCACCTGTGCAATGCAAAGGAAATCCTGAAAACATGACCTGTTGGTGGGCCTTGAGGACTGGAGTTGGGGACCCCTGAAATAAAGAATACTGAGGGTGCAAAACAACAGTAATAAAAACTGAACAAGTAAACCAAGAAGAAAAAGTATTACTGCACAGGAGCTGCACACCATCAAATAAGTAAATAACAAAAGATAAACATAGACTGATTTTATTCACGGATCAGGACATACAACATAAATAATAAAAACATAATTAAAAACATGAAAACAACATCATGAACACACAGGAAATGCATATAGTGACTCAGTATAATCAGCTAACCCAACAAGGACCGTTGGCTCATGGGGTGTTGCGCAAAAATCTATAGTGCCAGAAGGACAGTGCTGGAATAAAGCTCGTATGGCCGAAACCACAGACCAAAACGAGCAAAAAATAATAAATAATAAATAACAAACGCACAACAACGTCCAGAACAAAAGGCAGCAACCAGTCAAAAAAGGACATATACAGGGCAGCCTATACAAAATGGTACAACTGAGACACAACGTGTAAGCAGGAGAAACCTCCCAAATGTATACCACCTGGTGACGTGATGCCCCACGCGTATCGCCCGGCGAACCGGGCTTCGTCAGGGGATGCATGTTGGCCCGTGCACCAGCCTTAAATAGTGTCTGCTAGATAGCAGATAAAGTTCCGGTGTGCACCGGCCAGCGCCGTAAAACCGGAAATGAGCGCTAACCATAATTAGGTGCTGACACCTAAGAGCCCAGCGCTGACATGGGCAGAAGGCTCAGGGGGGCGGGAGACACCAGCGGACACAAACCAAAGTGGGAGGTCCGCGAAGTCCCGACAATACAGCACGATCATGCCGAGGGCCCAGCGCTGACATGCGCAGAAGGACCGGGACAGAAGAGACACCAGCGGACACAGACCAAAATGGGAGGTCCATGGAGTCCCGACAATGCAGCGCGATCATGCGCAGAGAGGAAGAGCAAAAGTGGACACAGCGCAAGCGCCGGTGAAAGCCAATGGAGAAAATGCAGACATGCGCAGATAAGGGGACAGAAAACATAGACAGCCCTGACACTAGAATAGGAGGCCCGTAGTGTCCTGATGGAACAACACATGCGTGCACAAAGAGGAAAGGCAGAAATAGATAATATATACATTGCATGTGCGCCCGCAGGGGCCATTAATAACAGGGCCAGGAAACATACACCGATACCGGTCCACTAGAGACCGAGAACAGGAATAACTACCCCTAAATACAATAAGATTAAGAAATAAAACACCGTAAATAGGAAACGGTGAAGATACATAAAGGGGAAAATACACCTGTAAGAGGACAAAGGTCACTCACACACATAACCCAGCTACAACGGACCAGGCATCCCCCGGGGGCAGTCAAGCATGCACACAAACTTACTACCTCACAGATCAAGATAGAATGGAAGTATTGAGGCGGTCACCATAGTACCCAAATGAAACTTTATTCGACAAGAATAACAGTGTAATAATGTAACACATACAGAGTTCTATAAAATATATATGATATGAACACAGCAATACACATAATATATCCAGCATGTTACACATCTATTGTAAAAAGAACATATAACAGGGCAAAATGGGACCAGTAAGGTCAAGTGTGCGCAGTGCTGAAAAACAGCACCCCCCATGAGCCCAAAAATACCAAGAGATGTTATTAAACTTGGCATCTGACCCACAAAGATGGAAAAGGAGGTCCATTATGGCCTCATACGCGTAATGCTAGATAATAGCACCCCCATGAGTCGAGGTCCAAACCAAGTCTAATTCCAGACCAATATGGTCAAGAGTGCGCAGTGCTGAAAAACGACACCCCCCACGAGCCCAAAAATATATAGAGATGTTATAAATTTGACATCTGAACCACAAAATGGAGGGGGAGGTCCATTATGGCCTCATACGCGCAGTGCTGGATAATAGCACCCCCATGAGTAAAGATCCAAACAAAGTCTAATTAGACTGGGCAGTGGTACCCCATAAAGCAATATAACCTAGATGTACAGAGGCACGTTTTATTGCAAAGGATGAATATATAAAAATCGGGACCCAAAATGAACTCAAGTAACCATAATGGATAGCGTCCATAGGAACAGTCGAGCCTGAGACACAGATCCCGCTGAGGAACACACACTAGGATCTGCAGAGTCCATGGTCCACGTAGGGAAGCGAAGGTAAATATACCGCATTTATGATATGAGATGGACAGAGGCAGTTTCCAAAATGGGCAAACACCTCCAAACCCAGGCTCATCCACAGTAGACCAACACATGAGGGAACGTTCATCCAAGGAATCCAGTAAATAGAAGCTCTTCATTAAGACCTACGGGAGTAATGGAACCAAGATTAAAAATCCACCTCGCCTCCATGCGCAGAAGTGGCTGTCCATATGCACCGCCCCTGTTGGTTGTACGCACTCTGTCCAGTCCAATAATTTTAGTGCCCAGGGTCCGGCCATCATGATGTGCCAAAAAATGAGATGCTACCGGAGTAAGTACTTTACCTTTCAAGGAGTCACTGCGTGCCAGATTAATGGTAGAGAAGTTGCTCTGTGCTACAAAGGGGTATAACTTTTTCCCCGGTCCATGAATTGGATAAGTTTACAGTGGTAAAGGATCTGTATTTATTCTGCAGACGTCTTCTTTTACAGGTGTTACACAGTAGACCACACATGACAGAGGGATTGGATCAGACGGACCAACAGGTCTTTCGTGACCTTCTACTACTCTTGCAGGAAAATAGCCTTGATGATGGTAAGGATTCTCGCCTTTTTAAAAACAAATCCAAAGTAGCTCCACCTTTTTCTTTAGTCCCTGCCATTCAAGTGTTTTTGAGCTCACCAAACGTGATATTGTAGCCCTACGACCCGGCAGATCCGTGCCGGGTAACCTTAGTGGTGACGAGAGGCGGGCCCTTAGAGATCTTAGGTCCAATACTAACTTCCTTATTAAAGAGGCTGATAAGGGGGGTAATGTGGTCCTGTGGCCACACTCCCTCTATCTAGAAGAGGCCCACCGACAACTTAGCAACAGTCGATTTTATAGGAAGTTGCCATCGGACCCTACGGCTGTGTTTGCAGGGAAGTTTAGACAGCTTTTGGAGAAGGCAAGGGATCTGGGCATCATTAGTCATCATGAGTTTGAGTTTATGTGGGTAGCGGTCCCTATTACAGCAACATTTTACATGCTACCTAAGATTCACAAAGATTCACAGAGACCTCCGGGCCGCCCTATCGTAGCTGGGATAGGGAGTCTCTGTGAAAAAGCTTGCATGTATGTGGACCATTTCTTGCAGCCCCTAACTAGAAATTTACCATCTTTTGTTTTGGATACATCACACTTTATCCGTATCTGTCGTGAAGTGTCTTTACCCTCTAACTTTTTATTGGTTACTTGCGACGTTGAGTCGCTCTATTCCAATATTAGTCATGAGGACGGAATCACTGCCACTTTGTATTTTTTGGACCAGTTGGGGCATTCAGATCGAATGCATGATTCTCTAATAGTTGACCTGCTTGAATTTATCATGAAGCACAATTTCTTCCTGTTTGATAGGTCCTACTATCTACAAGTTTCTGGAGTGGCCATGGGGGCGCGCTGTGCCCCGGCCATTGCCAATCTCTTTTTGGGTTGGTGGGAGGCCACCATGGTGTACCCCCTAGAGGAGTTTAAGCGGCATGTCTGCCATTGGAGTCGATATATCGACGATATTTTTTCATTTGGACGGGCAGCATTGATGAGTGTCACAATTTCGTCACTCTTCTTAATAGGAATCCTCATAATATTGTGCTTACGTATTCCTTCTCCTCTACCACAGTGACTTTTTTGGACCTACAAGTGATGGCCAGGGATGGCTCTCTTTTCACCAAACTATTCCGGAAACCGACTGCCACCAACAGTCTTCTTGACTTTAGAAGCTTCCATCCTATACATACCCGGAATGGTGTTCCTGTTGGGCAGTTCCTGAGAACACGGAGAAATTGTACCTCGGATGAGGACTTCCACCAAGAAGCTCTCAACTTGACCAGTTGGTTCCGTCAAAGACATTACCCACGGAGAAGCATCTCTGCAGCCTTTCAGCGGGCCAATGGGCACACTCAAGAGTCGCTGTTGGTGCCTCAGAACAAGGTATGGGACAATAGGCTCAGATTTGTCACCAGTTATAATAATAATTGGTCACAGATCAGAACTATTCTGCAGAGGCATTGGGATATCCTTACCACTGACCTGTCCACATCAAGAGTGGTGGGGGACCGACCACAACTTGCAGCCAGAAGAGCCCCTAATTTTAGAGATCTCCTGACAAATAGTCATTATAAAAGGCAAACCATTAGGCTTAATCGAGGCATTGATCTTCGTGGGTCATTTGCATGTGGAAATTGTAATATTTGTCCACATATGTGCCCCACTAGAAGTTATTTTGTGAACCCTATCAATCAGAGCAGACATACAGTGGGGCAAAAAAGTATTTAGTCAGTCAGCAATAGTGCAAGTTCCACCACTTAAAAAGATGAGAGGCGTCTGTAATTTACATCATAGGTAGACCTCAACTATGGGAGACAAACTGAGAAAAAAAAATCCAGAAAATCACATTGTCTGTTTTTTTTTAACATTTTTGCATATTATGGTGGAAAATAAGTATTTGGTCAGAAACAAAATTTCATCTCAATACTTTGTAATATATCCTTTGTTGGCAATGACAGAGGTCAAACGTTTTCTGTAAGTCTTCACAAGGTTGCCACACACTGTTGTTGGTATGTTGGCCCATTCCTCCATGCAGATCTCCTCTAGAGCAGTGATGTTTTTGGCTTTTCGCTTGGCAACACGGACTTTCAACTCCCTCCAAAGGTTTTCTATAGGGTTGAGATCTGGAGACTGGCTAGGCCACTCCAGGACCTTGAAATGCTTCTTACGAAGCCACTCCTTTGTTGCCCTGGCGGTGTGCTTTGGATCATTGTCATGTTGAAAGACCCAGCCACGTTTCATCTTCAATGCCCTTGCTGATGGAAGGAGGTTTGCACTCAAAATCTCACGATACATGGCCCCATTCATTCTTTCATGTACCCGGATCAGTCGTCCTGGCCCCTTTGCAGAGAAATGGCCCCAAAGCATGATGTTTCCACCACCATGCTTTACAGTAGGTATGGTGTTTGATGGATGCAACTCAGTATTCTTTTTCCTCCAAACACGACAAGTTGTGTTTCTACCAAACAGTTCCAGTTTGGTTTCATCAGACCATAGGACATTCTCCTAAAACTCCTCTGGATCAACCAAATGCTCTCTAGCAAACTTCAGATGGGCCCTGGACATGTACTGGCTTAAGCAGTGGGACACGTCTGGCACTGCAGGATCTGAGTCCATGGTGGCGTAGTGTGTTACTTATGGTAGGCCTTGTTACATTGGTCCCAGCTCTCTGCAGTTCATTCACTAGGTCCCCCCGCGTGGTTCTGGGATTTTTGCTCACCGTTCTTGTGATCATTCTGACCCCACGGGGTGGGATTTTGCGTGGAGCCCCAGATCGAGGGAGATTATCAGTGGTCTTGTATGTCTTCCATTTTCTAATTATTGCTCCCACTGTTGATTTTTTCACTCCAAGCTGGTTGGCTATTGCAGATTCAGTCTTCCCAGCCTGGTGCAGGGCTACAATTTTGTTTCTGGTGTCCTTTGACAGCTCTTTGGTCTTCACCATAGTGGAGTTTGGAGTCAGACGGTTTGACGGTGTGCACAGGTGTCTTTTTATACTGATAACAAGTTTAAACAGGTGCCATTACTACAGGTAATGAGTGGAGGAAAGAGGAGACTCTTAAAGAAGAAGTTACAGGTCTGTGAGAGCCTGAAATCTTGATTGTTTGTTTCTGACCAAATACTTATTTTCCACCATAATATGCAAATAAAATGTTAAAAAAACAGACAATGTGATTTTCTGGATTTTTTTTTCTCAGTTTGTCTCCCATAGTTGAGGTCTACCTATGATGTAAATTACAGACGCCTCTCATCTTTTTAAGTGGTGGAACTTGCACTATTGCTGACTGACTAAATACTTTTTTGCCCCACTGTAGGTTGTGCGCCTATATTAATTGCAAGACGACTTTTGTTATCTACGCTCTCATTTGCCCTTGTCGTAAGGTTTATGTTGGCCAGACCTCTCAGGAGTTACGGCGTAGAGTGCAAAAACACTTCTCTACCATTAATCTCCTTGAAAGGTAAAGTACTTACTCCGGTAGCATCTCATTTTTTGGCACATCATGATGGCCGGACCCTGGGCACTAAAATTATTGGACTGGACAGAGTGCGTACAACCAACAGGGGCGGTGCATATGGACAGCTACTTCTGCGCATGGAGGCGAGGTGGATTTTTAATCTTGGTTCCATTACTCCCGTAGGTCTTAATGAAGAGCTTCTATTTACTGGATTCCTTGGATGAACGTTCCCTCATGTGTTGGTCTACTGTGGATGAGCCTGGGTTTGGAGGTGTTTGCCCATTTTGGAAACTGCCTCTGTCCATCTCATATCATAAATGCGGTATATTTACCTTCGCTTCCCTACGTGGACCATGGACTCTGCAGATCCTAGTGTGTGTTCCTCAGCGGGATCTGTGTCTCAGGCTCGACTGTTCCTATGGACGCTATCCATTATGGTTACTTGAGTTCATTTTGGGTCCCGATTTTTATATATTCATCCTTTGCAATAAAACGTGCCTCTGTACATCTAGGTTTTATTGCTTTATGGGGTACCACTGCCCAGTCTAATTAGACTTTGTTTGGATCTGTACTCATGGGGGTGCTATTATCCAGCACTGCGCGTATGAGGCCATAATGGACCTCCCCCTCCATTTTGTGGTTCAGATGTCAAGTTTATAACATCTCTATATATTTTTGGGCTCGTGGGGGGTGTCGTTTTTCAGCACTGCGCACTCTTGACCATATTGGTCTGGAATTAGACTTGGTTTGGACCTCGACTCATGGGGGTGCTATTATCTAGCATTACGCGTATGAGGCCATAATGGACCTCCTTTTCCATCTTTGTGGGTCAGATGCCAAGTTTAATAACATCTCTTGGTATTTTTGGGCTCATGGGGGGTGCTGTTTTTCAGCACTGCGCACACTTGACCTTACTGGTCCCATTTTGCCCTGTTATATGTTCTTTTTACAATAGATGTGTAACATGCTGGATATATTATGTGTATTGCTGTGTTCATATCATATATATTTTATGGAACTCTGTATGTGTTACATTATTACACTGTTATTCTTGTTGAATAAAGTTTCATTTGGGTACTATGGTGACCGCCTCAATACTTCCATTCTATCTTGATCTGTGAGGTAGTAAGTTTGTGTGCGTGCTTGACTGCCCCCGGGGGATGCCTGGTCCGTTGTAGCTGGGTTATGTGTGTAAGTGACCTTTGTCCTCTTACAGGTGTATTTTCCCCTTTATGTATCTTCACCGTTTCCTATTTACGGTGTTTTATTTCTTAATCTTATTGTATTTAGGGGTAGTTATTCCTGTTCTCGGTCTCTAGTGGACCGGTATCGGTGTATGTTTCCTGGCCCTGTTATTAATGGCCCCTGCGGTCGCACATGCAATGTATATATTATCTATTTCTGCCTTTCCTCTTTGCGCACGCATGTGTTGTTCCATCAGGACACTACGGGCCTCCTATTCTAGTGTCAGGGCTGTCTATGTTTTCTGTCCCCTTATCTGCGCATGTCTGCATTTTCTCCATTGGCTTTCACCGGCGCTTGCGCTGTGTCCACTTTTGCTCTTCCTCTCTGCGCATGATCGCGCTGCATTGTCGGGACTCCATGGACCTCCCATTTTGGTCTGTGTCCGCTGGTGTCTCTTCTCTCCCGGTCCTTCTGCGCATGTCAGCGCTGGGCCCTCGGCATGATCGTGCTGTATTGTCGGGACTTCGCGGACCTCACACTTTGGTTTGTGTCCGCTGGTGTCTCCCGCCCCCCCGAGCCTTCTGCGCATGTCAGCGCTGGGCTCTTAGGTGTCAGCACCTAATTATGGTTAGCGCTCATTTCCGGTTTTACGGCGCTGGCCGGTGCACACCGGAACTTTATCTGCTATCTAGCAGACACTATTTAAGGCTGGTGCACGGGCCAACATGCATCCCCTGACGAAGCCCGGTTCGCCGGGCGATACGCGTGGGGCATCACGTCACCAGGTGGTATACATTTGGGAGGTTTCTCCTGCTTACACGTTGTGTCTCAGTTGTACCATTTTGTATAGGCTGCCCTGTATATGTCCTTTTTTGGCTGGTTGCTGCCTTTTGTTCTGGACGTTGTTGTGCGTTTGTTATTTATTATTTATTATTTTTTGCTCGTTTTGGTCTGTGGTTTCGGCCATACGAGCTTTATTCCAGCACTGTCCTTCTGGCACTATAGATTTTTGCGCAACACCCCATGAGCCAACGGTCCTTGTTGGGTTAGCTGATTATACTGAGTCACTATATGCATTTCCTGTGTGTTCATGATGTTGTTTTCATGTTTTTAATTATGTTTTTATTATTTATGTTGTATGTCCTGATCCGTGAATAAAATCAGTCTATGTTTATCTTTTGTTATTTACTTATTTGATGGTGTGCAGCTCCTGTGCAGTAATACTTTTTCTTCTTGGTTTACCACTCCTGGTTGTAAACTCTATTTACCCCAGATGTGGATTACAGCGTGGGACTGACTGAACGCCGGACAGGTATGGGTATATTGTTGGTTTGTTATTTTTATTTTTTTACAGGAGATCAAGGGCGTCGCTTGGATTACCAGTAAAATAAGGGTATGTGCACACATTGCGGATTCCATTGCGGATTTTTCTGCGCGGATTCTGCAGAAATGACCTGCGTTTTACCTGTGGATTCCCTGCGGGTTTTCTGCTGATTTTGTGCAGATTTTTTGCGGATTTCACCTGTGTTTTTACACCTGTGGATTCCAATAATAGAATAGGTGTAAAACACTGCGGATTCCCCTCAAAGAACTGACATGCTGCGGAAAATAATCCACTGCGTTTCTGCGCAGAATTTTCCACAGCACGTTTACAGCGGATTTGGTTTTCCTTAGGTTAACATGGTACTGTACACTGCATGGAAAACTGCTGCGGATCCGCAGGCCCAAATCCTCTGCGGATCCACAGCCAAATCCCCAATGTGTGCACTTACTCTAAAGATGGTAAAACTGTGTGGTGTCTGATTTCATTAAAATACTTTACTCTGCATGTGTGTGTTCATTTAACCCTTTACTAACTTTAGGATTAGTACTGGATAGGTGTCTTATTGACACCTCTCCATTACTAAGCCAGGCTTAATGTCACCTTACAATAGGAAGGTGACATTAACCTCTCATTATCCCACTTGCTACCACTACAGGGCAAGTGGGAAGAACTGGGCAAAGCTCCAGATTTGGAGCACCTAATAGATGCACCTTTTCTGGTCATCTGCGGGCTGCTGTTTTTAGGCTGTGTAGGCCCATATCCATGGCCACTTACTAGCCTGAGAATAGCAGCCCGCACCTGTAAGTTTTGCCAGGTTGGTTTAACAACATAGGGGGGGACCCCACGTCGAGTTTTCCACTCATTCATTCTCCCCTGCTTGCCGGCAGAGCAGGGGACAATGGATGAAATCAGCGTTCAGCACCACACGCAGGGGAACAGTGCTTACAGTAGCGCTATTTTACCAGCGGCCGTCCGTGCACACGGAGGACAATGTGCACTGTTCTCCTTGTCAAAACAAACAGAAAAAGGAGCCACTAGAACATATTCGCACACCACCAATAATGCATATAAAAAAGGAACAACTTTATTGGAAGTACAATTAAAAACAGTTAAAATCGATACAAACAACAACTGCCTCCTCCCACACATAAGGCCTGTACAATGCTGCATATACTGCAGATATGGCACCAGAGTAATAGAAAATGCTATACAAAATATACATATACTGGGACACACTGCACAAAATCAAAGCCTATTGCTAGACAAGGGTACATCCACAAATAAGGAACATCAAGATTTAGTAGAAATAAATAAATGGTCCTTTATATCCCTATTTGATGCAAAATATAAGCCCAAAAGTAGGCGCACCATTAACCCCTTTACCCCCAAGGGTGGTTTGCACGTTATGGACCGTGCCAATTTTTACAATTCTGACCACTGTCCCTTTATGAGGTTATAACTCTGGAACGCTTCAACGGATCCTGGTGATTCTGACATTGTTTTCTCGTGACATATTGTACTTCATGATAGTGGTAAAATTTCTTTGATATTACCTGCGTTTATTTGTGAAAAAAATGGAAATATGGCGAAAATTTTTAAAATTTCGCAATTTTCCAACTTTGAATTTTTATGCAATTAAATCACAGAGATATGTCACACAAAATACTTAATAAGTAACATTTCCCACATGTCTACTTTACATCAGCACAATTTTGGAACCAAAATTTTTTTCTGTTAGGGAGTTATAAGGGTTAAAAGTTGACCAGCAATTTCTCATTTTTACAACAAAATTTAGAAAACCATTTTTTTAGGGACCACCTCACATTTGAAGTCATTTTGAGGGGTCTATATGGCAGAAAATACCCAAAAGTGACACCATTCTAAAAACTGCACCCCTCAAGGTGCGCAAAACCATATTCAAGAAGTTGATTAACCCTTCAGGTGTTTCACAGCAGCAGAAGCAACATGGAAGGAAAAAATTAACATTTTACTTTTTAGTCACAAAAATGATCTTTCAGCAATAATTCTTTTAATTTCCCAAGGGTAAAAAGATGAAATGGACCTCAAAAGTTGTTGTCCAATTTGTCCTGAGTACGCTGATACCCCACATGTGAGGGGGAACCACTTTTTGGGCGCACAGCAGGGCTCAGAAGGAAAGGAGCGCCGTTTGACATTTTCAATCTAAAATCGGCTGGAATTGAGATCGGACGCCATGTCGCGTTTGGCGAGCCCCTGATGTGCCTAAACAGTGGAAAACCACCACAAGTGACCCCATTTTGGAAACTAGACCCCCTAAGGAACTTATCTAGATGTGTCGTGAGCACTTTTATCCCCCAAGTATTCACGAAAGTTTATAATGCCCGGGCGTGAAAATAAAAAATCCAATTTTTTCCACAAACATGATCGTTCAGTCCCCAATTTTTTATTTTCTCAAGGGTAAAAGGAGAAATTGGACCCCAAAAGTTGTTGTCCACTTTGTCCTGAGTACGCTGATACCCCATATGTAGGGGGGAACCACTGTTTGGGCGCATGGCAGGGCTCAGAAGGAAAGGAGCGCCGTTTGACATTTTCAAGCTAAAATTGGCTGGAATTGAGATCGGACGCCATGTCGCGTTTCGCAAGCCCCTGATGTGCTTAAACAGTGGAAAACCCCCACAAGTGACCACATTTTGGAAACTAGACCCCCTAAGGAACTTATCTAGATGTGTCGTGAGCACTTTTATCCCCCAAGTGCTTCACGAAAGTTTATAATGGCCGGGCGTGAAAATAAAAAATCCTATTTTTTCCACAAACATGATCGTTTAGTCCCCAATTTTTTTATTTTCTCAAGGGTAAAAGGAGAAATTGGACCTCAAAAGTTGTTGTCCAATTTGTCATGAGTACGCTGATACCCCATATGTGGGGGGGAACCACTGCTTGGGCACATGGCAGGGCTCAGAAGGAAAGGAGCGCCGTTTGACATTTTCAAGCTAAAATTGGCTGGAATTGAGATCGGACGCCATGTCGCATTTGGCAAGCCCCTGATGTGCCTAAACAGTGGAAAACCCCGACAAGTGACCCCATTTTGGAAACTAGACCCCCTAAGGAACTTATCTAGATGTGTCCTGAGCACTTTTATCCCCCAAGTGCTTCACGAAAGTTTATAACGCCTGGGCGTGAAAATAAAAAATCCTATTTTTTCCACAAACATAATCGTTTAGTCCCCAATTTTTTATTTTCTCAAGGGTAAGAGGAGAAATTGGACCGCAAAAGTTGTTGTCCAATTTGTCCTGAGTACGCTGATACCCCATATGTAGGGGGGAACCACTGTTTGGGCGCATGGCAGGGCTCAGAAGGAAAGGAGCGCCGTTTGACATTTTCAAGCTAAAATTGGCTGGAATTGAGATCGGACGCCATGTCGCGTTTGGCAAGCCCCTGATGTGCCTAAACAGTGGAAACCCCCCACAAGTGACCTCATTTTGGAAACTAGACCCCCTAAGGAACTTATCTAGGTGTGTCGTGAGCACTTTTATCCCCCAAGTGCTTCACGCAAGTTTATAATGTCCGGGCGTGAAAATAAAAAATCCTATTTTTTCCACAAACATGAGCGTTTAGTTCCCAATTTTTTTATTTTCTCAAGGGTAAAAGGAGAAATTGGACCCCAAAAGTTGTTGTCCAATTTGTCCTGAGTACGCTGATACCCCATATGTGGGGGGGAACCACTGCTTGGGCACATGGCAGGGCTCAGAAGGAAAGGAGCGCCGTTTGACATTTTCAAGCTAAAATTGGCTGGAATTGAGATCGGACGCCATGTTGCGTTTGGCAAGCCCTTGATGTGCCTAAACAGTGGAAAAACCCCACAAGTGACCCCATTTTGGAAACTAGACCCCCTAAGGAACTTATCTAGATGTGTCGTGAGCACTTTTGTCCCCCAAGTGCTTCACGAAAGTTTATAATGCCCGGGTGTGAAAAAAAAACCCTATTTTTTCCCACAAAAATGATCATTTAGTCCCCAATTTTTAATTTTCCCAAGTGTAACAGGAGAAATAGGACCCCAAAAGTTGTTGTCCAATTTGTCCTGAGTACGCTGATACCCCACATGTGGGAGAAAACTACTGTTTGGGTACACTTCGGGGCTCGGAAGGGAAGTAGTGACGTTTTGAAAAGCAGACTTTGATGGAATGGTCTGCAGGCGTCATGTTCCGTTTGCAGAGCCCCTGATGTGCCTGAACAGTAGAAATCCCCCACAAGTGACCCCATTTTGGAAACTAGACCTAATTTGGAACTTATCTAGGTGTGTGGTGACAATTTTGAACCCCCAAGTGTTTCACTTAAATTTATAACGCCCGGGCGTGAAAATAAAATATCCTATTTTTTCCTACAAAAATGATCATTTAGTCCCCAATTTTTAATTTTCCCAAGTGTAACAGGAGAAATTGGACCCCAAAAGTTGTTGTCCAATTTGTCCTGAATACGGTGATACCCCACATGTGGGAAAAAAAACTGTTTGGGCACACGTCGGGGCTCGGAAGGGATGTGGTGACGTTTTGGAAAGCAGACTTTGATGGAATGGTCTGCAGGCGTCATGTTCCGTTTGCAGAGCCCCTGATGTGCCCAAACAGTAAAAAAAAACACACAAGTGACATTTTGTAAACTAGACCCCCAATGAACTTACATAGATGTGCCCCCTTTTTGGAACTAATCTACTGTTTCCTGTAAAGTAAATTAGTAGTGCATGGAGGTGTGGTACACTCTGAAGCAATCCTTCATACACAGGCCAGGTTTTTCGGGGCAGGTGTCGCATTGATAAATGGTGTCCTTGCGTATTCCCCTTTTGTAACACATTCGGCACCTTTTTTGCGACTTACCTCTTTTTGCAGTTTGCGGGACCTCCCCCGGGAAATGCTGACCTGGTACGATACGAGCACCTTCAGTTCCGGAAGTACTGGGGCCAGCTCCTTCCCTCGTGCCAAATAACAGGGCCTTAACCACTACCTCCTGGAACTGAAGGTACGA
The DNA here is from genome assembly GCF_032444005.1 of Ranitomeya imitator. Taxonomy (NCBI): domain Eukaryota; kingdom Metazoa; phylum Chordata; class Amphibia; order Anura; family Dendrobatidae; genus Ranitomeya; species Ranitomeya imitator. The sequence continues at coordinate 100,582,146 of NC_091289.1, read as the reverse complement.
CGTATCGCTGTGGCGTGCACATCGTGACAGCAGGAAAGCGTTGAGCATTGCCATTTGTACGATGTGCACGGACAGCTTTTTGTACCACACCTTGGCCTTCCTCAAAGCACTGTATGGTTGGAGGAGTTGATCGGAGAGATCAACGCCCCCCATGTTTTTGTTGTACCCCAGTACATAGTCCGGTTTGCAGACCTGTGTAGAGGTACCCCGTACAGTGCTGAGGGCACTGCCATCACCGTGTATGGTGGTCAAGAGAAGGACATCCCTCTTGTCCTTGTACTTGACCACCAGCAGGTGGTCGCTACATTGGGCTCTGCTCTCACCTTTTCTGAGCATCTGCCCAAGTAGCGTCTTTGGGAGGCCTCTCTGATTTTTGCGGACAGTACCGCAGGCTGCGGTACCTCGCGCAGAGAGGGATTTGTAGAGTGGGATGCTGGAATAAAAGTTATCAGTGTAGAGGTGATAACCTTTATCCAACAGTGGGTGCACCAAATCCCACACTATTTTCCCACTCACTCCCAGGACAGGGGGACACTCAGGCGGTTCAATCCTGCTGTCCTTTCCCTCGTAGACTCTAAAGCTGTAGGTGTACCCTGAGGTACTCTCACACAGCTTGTAGAGTTTGATTCCGTACCTGGCCCTCTTGCTGGGCAGGTATTGACGGAATCCGAGCCGCCCCTTAAAATGAACCAAGGACTCATCCACGCAGATGTCCCTTTTGGGCACGTACACTTCACCGAACTTTTTGTTGAAGTGTTCGATGACAGACCGAACTTTGAACAGACGGTCAAAATTGGGGTCATCTCGTGCGGGACACTGTGCATTATCGGAGTAATGCAGGTACTTGTGGATGGCCTCAAAACGCGTTCGGACCATGACCATTCGGAACACTGGAGTGTTGAATAAAATATCAACACTCCAATATTGCCGAACTTCTGGCTTCTTCAGGAGCCCCATATGAAGCATCAGGCCCCAAAACTGCATCATCTCAACTGCGTCTACAGGAGACCAGTTGGAATATGATGAACCGGTGTTTTGCTCCAAAAATTGACGAGCGTACAAATTAGTTTGCTCCACCATGAGGTTAACAAAATCCTCAGAGAAAAAGACTTTGAAAAAGTCTGTTTCTGTGAGGCCGGTGGTGTCAAACCTGATTCCTGATTCTGCCACAAAATCAGGAATCAGTGGCTCGTAATTTTCGGGTGGCGAGGTCCATACGGAGTCCGAAGAGGGGCGCGCTGGTTTCATCTTCAGGAGTGGGCCCTGCCTCATCTTCATCTTCATGAATGATGGGCACTACTTCTGTCCTGCGGCGTCTGCGTGGCGGTTCCGCAGGGCCGGAGGAGGAAGATGAGGAGGGGGAAGAGGATGAGGAAGAGGATGAGGAAGAATCAGAAAAATAAAGAAAAGTGGGATCCTCTCCCTCACTATCAGTGTCGGAGGCAAGAAAAGCATATGCCTCCTCCGCTGAATAGCGCTGTTGGGATGAACGGGACGAACGGGACATTTTTTTGCCAGTATGGTGCTTTTGTGTACTTTATTGGGAACTATGTGTACGTGTGGGGGGATAGTGTTTGGTGCAAACTATTCTAAAAAGAAAAAGCTAAAGGAAAAAAAAGCAAAGGGGGGAAAAAAATACCTGTGAAAGGAAAAGTCTAAAACAGCAGGCCCTAGCTCTGATAAGTGAACCGCGTCACTTATCAAATTTCGGCGCCTGCTGGGTGTACGAACGGGGATGTGGAAAAAACGCCAGGCACGAGAGCTCTGATAAGTGACACGGTTCACTTATCAGAGATCGGCGGCTGCTGGGTGTGCGAACGGGGATGTGAAAAGGGAAGGCACATATTAGATGCGGCGGCAGGGGGAGCGCAAGGGGATGGGGGGAAAAAAAAAAGGAAAGACACGGATTAGACGCAGCGGCTGGGGGAGCGCACGGGGATGGGGAAAAAAAAAAAAGAAAAGGGAAGGCACAAATTAAACGTGGCGGCTGGGGGAGCGCAAGGGGATGGGGGGAAAAAAAAAAAAAGGAAAGACACGGATTAGACGCAGCGGCTGGGGGAGCGCACGGGGATGGGGAAAAAAAAAAGAAAAGAAAAGGGAAGGCACAAATTAAATGCGGCGGCTGGGGGAGCGCAAGGGGATGGGGAGAAAAAAAAAAAAAGGAAAGACACGGATTAGACGCAGCAGCTGGGGGAGCGCACGGGGATGGGGAAAAAAAAAAGAAAGAAAAGGAAGGCACAGATTACACGCGGCGGCTGGGGGAGCGCAAGGGGATGGGGGAAAAAAAGAAAAGGCACGGATTAGACGCAGCAGCTGGGGGAGCGCACGGAGATGGGAAAAAAAGAAAAGAAAAGGGAAGGCACAAATTAAACGCGGCGGCTGGGGGAGCGCAAGGGGATGGGGGAAAAAAAGAAAAGGCACGGATTAGACGCAGCAGCTGGGGGAGCGCACGGAGATGGGAAAAAAAAAATGAAAAGGGAAGGCACGGATTAGACGCAGCGGCTGGGGGAGCGCACGGGGATGGGGAAAAAAAAAAGAAAGAAAAGGAAGGCACAGATTACACGCGGCGGCTGGGGGAGCGCAAGGGGATGGGGGAAAAAAAGAAAAGGCACGGATTAGACGCAGCAGCTGGGGGAGCGCACGGAGATGGGAAAAAAAGAAAAGAAAAGGGAAGGCACAAATTAAACGCGGCGGCTGGGGGAGCGCAAGGGGATGGGGGAAAAAAAGAAAAGGCACGGATTAGACGCAGCAGCTGGGGGAGCGCACGGAGATGGGAAAAAAAAAATGAAAAGGGAAGGCACGGATTAGACGCAGCGGCTGGGGGAGCGCACGGGGATGGGGAAAAAAAAAAGAAAGAAAAGGAAGGCACAGATTACACGCGGCGGCTGGGGGAGCGCAAGGGGATGGGGGAAAAAAAGAAAAGGCACGGATTAGACGCAGCAGCTGGGGGAGCGCACGGAGATGGGAAAAAAAGAAAAGAAAAGGGAAGGCACAAATTAAACGCGGCGGCTGGGGGAGCGCAAGGGGATGGGGGAAAAAAAGAAAAGGCACGGATTAGACGCAGCAGCTGGGGGAGCGCACGGAGATGGGAAAAAAAAAATGAAAAGGGAAGGCACGGATTAGACGCAGCGGCTGGGGGAGCGCACGGGGATGGGGAAAAAAAAAATGAAAAGGGAAGGCACAGAATTCACACGGCGGCTGGGGGAGCGCAAGGGGATGGGGGAAAAAAAGAAAAGGCACGGATTAGACGCGGCGGCTGGGGGAGCGCACGGGGATGGGGAAAAAAAGTGAGCACGAGTGTTGATAGGTGAACTGCGTCACCAATCAACGCTCGGCGGCTGCTAAATTTGGGCACGGATACGGCGCAAGGAGGGGGATGGGAGAAGGGGGGATGGGAGAAGGGGGGATGGGAGAAGGGGGGATGAATAGAGATCGGGCCGGGATCGGGGTATCAACACTTACGGTTTGTAGTCTCTCTTCTTTCTTCTTTCTTTTTTCTTTAGCTAGAATTGTGGTGTCACAGGCTACTGTGGCACCACAAGTCTCAGCACAGGAGGGGATCTCGCAGCGTGACCGCTCTTAAGGAATCCTCACCAGCAGGTGACAGGCAGGTGACCGGCAGGTCACCAGCAGGTCACCATCAGGGCACAGCGCGGTCACACCGCTGCTGTGCCCTGTGATTGGCGCGATCGACGATCACATCGATCGCGCCAATCAGACTAGAGGGATGCCGATACAGAGGCAGGGAACACGGGGCTGCAGAGCGAGCAGGTAGGCAGGAAACAGCGGCGGTAACAGCGGCGGTAACACCACCGCTGTGTCCTGCGATTGGCGCGATCGATGTGATCGTCGATCGCGCCAATCAGCGTTGAATGCTCCGGAGCCATGACAGGGGATCCGGAGCCATGGCCCGGGGCTGCAGAGCGCGCAGGGACAGGCAGGGCACAGAGCGGTAACACCGCCGCTGTGCCCTGCGATTGGCGCGATCGATCGATCTCGATCGCGCCAATCCTGGGGGGAATTGGGCCTATGCCTGGCATTGCCAGGCACTGGCCTAGGATCGAGTACATCGGTACTCGATCCTAGGCTGGGACCTCACTGTTTCAGCCAAATTGATTGGCTGAAACAATGAGAAAGGCTGCGATTGGCTGCTCAGAATTGAGCAGCCAATCACAGCGATCGGGAGGCCGGGGGGGCGGCGACAGGCCCTAGGATGCCGACACCATCTTCCTGCAGGTAAGATGGCGTCGGAATTTTAATGCGATCACTGCGACTTAAGTCGCAGTGTCGCATTAAAGGGCATGACGTACTATTCCGTCCTTGGGAAGTAAAGCCCACCCCACATGGACGGAATAGTACGTCTGATGGCAGAAAGGGGTTAAAGGGACACTGTCACCTGGATTTGGAGGGAACAATCTTCAGCCATGGAGGCGGGGTTTTGGGGTTTTTGATTCACCCTTTCCTTACCTGCTGGCTGCATGCTGGCTGCAATATTGGATTGAAGTTCATTCTCTGTCCTCCGTAGTACATGCCTGCACAAGGTAATCTTGCCTTGCGCAGACGTGTACTATGGAGGACAGAGAATGAACTTCAATCCAATATTGCAGCCAGCATGCAGCCAGCAGGTAAGGAAAGGGTGAATTAAAAACCCCAAAACCCCGCCTCCATGGCTGAAGATTGTTCCCTCCAAATCCAGGTGACAGTGTCCCTTTAAAGATCAAAACATGATGAAAATGATGCAGCCCATGCCACCTCCTAATAGAGGCAAAGACCAGAGTACTTCCATGAGGAAAAATACCCCAGACAGGGCAGTGTGCAGCCCAATCACCCAATAGTCACCTGAAGTAGGGAGGGTGAAAACGGCAGCCAAAAAATGTCACAGGCCCGGGAGGCAGATGAGCCCTGTTCTCCTTGTGCACGTGTGTGGCATATTTTGCGGCCCGTGTGTCTGGGTAAAAACGGACATGTCTGCATGTTTTGCACACGGACACACGGTCCGTGAAAATACGCTGACATGTGCATAGACCCATTCATTTGAATGGGTCTATGTGTGTCAGTGTCTCGGGTGCGTGAGAAAACTTTCACCACACGTACAAGAGACAGTGATGTGTGAAACCGGCCTAAAAGACGCTTTTGATTGCAAAAACAAGTTTTTTGCATCATCATATTTTGAGAGCTATATTTTTTTCATATTTCGGCAGACAAAGTCATATGTGGGCTTGTTTTTTGCCACCATTTTCAGGCATATGACATTTTTTGATCGCTTTCTATTCTGAATTTTGGGAGACAGAATGATCAAACACCAGGAATTCAGGAATTGGTTTTGTTTTTTTAATGACGTTCTGTGTATAGTAAAATTAATAATTCTTAAAATTAAAATTAATAATTTATTCTCTGCGTCAGTACGATTACAGCGATACCACATTTATATGTTTTTTTTTACGTTTTGCCGCTTTTTCACAATAAAAACTATTTTATAGGAAAAATAATTGTTTTTGCATCGCTTTATTCTGAAAAGGGATAACTTTTTTATTTTTCTACTGTTGGACCTGTATGGAGGCTTGTTTTTTGCGGGACAATATGATGTTTTCAGCGGTACCATTTTTATTTTGATATGACATTTTGATCTTGCTTTATTCTACTTTTTGTTTGGCGGCATGATGAAAAAGTAAAGGTTTGTTCTCCATTTTTGTTTTGCTTTTTTTACTGTGTGCACTGAAGGAGTGAACAAGTGTATAGGTTGGTTCGTTCTGGATGCGGCAATACCAAATATGTGTATTTTTTTGTTTCTATATATATGTATATATGTATTTATTGGTTTAATATTTTTTCTTTATTTATTTTGTATTTTTTTAATAGTTTTAAAACATTTTTTGTTACTTTTTTTAAAACTTTTTTACTTAGTTCCTGTATGGGACATCAATTTTTATTTGTCTGATCACAGGTCTCTTACAATGCAATACACATGTATTGCATTGCAAGAGACCTGTGAGTTTTACACAGGCAGATCGCTTGTTAGACTCAGCTGCAGGCTGAGCCTAACAAGCCACCATAGCTGGAGGTCATCACGTGACCTTCTGCTGCAGGGGCAATGCGGATCAGATCTCATCGGGAAGGGTGTCGGAGAGGTGAGTATAGCAGGGGTCTCCCTCTACTATCTTCTAAATGCCGCAATTGCGGCATCTAGAAGATAGCATAGGGTTAACATCATTGGGACCTGATCTAATCAGGTCCTGATTATGTCACCTGTCAAAGCAATGGCTCTGCACAGGAATAGCAGTGCTTGCTGGAGCCTGGGGGCCCTGAGCACTGCGAGACCACCCACCGTTCATAAACTTCGGCACTGCACAAGTCCCTGCAAGCACTGACATTTATGTACAGTGGGCAGTCATGAAGCGGTTAAATCAGAGAGTTATATGACACAAAATAGCTAAAAAATAACATTTCCAACGTGTCTACTTTTCATCAGCACAATTGACACATTATTTTTTTTTGTTAGGCAGTTATAAGAGTTAGGCCGGGGTCACACACAATGTATAAAAATCTGTCCGATTTTGTCTGCTGAGAATCGCACAAATGTTCTCCGTATGGTGATCCATATCTCATCCGTGTGCAATGCCAGGATGCGTTTTTTTCTCAAAAAAGTATCCGTGTGTCATCCGTGTGGTGAGATTTTCTCACATACTTGCAAAATGAGCAAATAATGTCTGAGGCTTTCCTGTCACCTGCCCAATGCACACTGATGGTCCGTGTGCTGTGCAATTTTTTCTCACACCCATAGACTTGCATGGGTGTTTCTCAGCTGAGATATGGGGACAATCGCAGCATGCTGCGATTCACTCGCAAGTGTAATACGGACGAGAAAAAAACGGATGATGTGAGCTGCCCCATAGATTAACATTGGTCCGAGAGCTATGCGATTTTTTATCGCTTAAGACTCATCCGTATTGCGCTGTAGTGTGACCCCGGCCTTAAAAGTTGAGCAGCAATTTCTAATTTTTCCAACAAAATGTACAAAACCATTTATTTATGGATCACATCACATTTGAAGTGACTTTGAGGGGCCTATATGACAGAAAATACTCAAACACGACACGAGTCTAAAAACTGCACCCCTCAAGGTGCTCAAAACCACATTCAAGGCGTTTATTAACCCTTCAGTTGCTTCATAGGTTTTTTTTTGGAATGTGGAAGGAAAAAATGAACTTAACTTTTTGTCACGGGATCCAAGAAGTAACGTTTCTCCTTGTGGAGAATAACATGTTAAGCATGACTTAAAGCTGCAATGCTCCTCTGGTAAATATGCAAATTGTCTCTTCAGAGAAGAAGAGAAAGAGAACAATTTGCATATTTACCAGAGGAGCATGAGAGGGGAGTATTGGCTTGCACTCTATCTTAATACGTGGTGCCAGTGTAATGGATCCTGTGGACCCCAAGCATAAAAATCAAATATTCACTGCACACTCTGTCTGGTATGTAATGCCACAAAATGTTAATCCAAAAAGTGATAACAGCAAAAAGTACATGTGGCACAGAGAATTTTGGGAGCAACAGAAAAGTGACGTTTTGGCCTACCAATGGCCTTAATCAGTACGTTGCTGTGAAGAGAAACATAAATCAGTTTTGTATTCACATAAATAAGCAGATAACCAAGTTCAAAATAAAAATAATGCCCCCCAAAAATTATATCTACAATGCATAACATAGATAAAAACATGTGGCTAATAGGCACATTTAGTAGCAGTAAAGTGCATGCTTTACAAGGATATAAGAACATCACAAAGTCACCGAGTATCAACATCAAAATAGAAATAAAAGAGAAAGTGTAACACCCAAATAAACAAGTTGTTACAGTGGCATTGCCTTCCTTTTGGGGAGGGTGATACCATGCCTGGAAGCAAGGAGGATCCCTTTAACAGGTGGTACTTACATGCAACATAATCTGATTCCAGTGTCAAAGTGAACATAAGGCAATGATCACAATAAAGTATAAAAATATAATTTTATTACAAAAAATATAACAAAAAAATAAAGTACAAAAAAGAAAACAACCAGTAATACTACAGCATATAAAGGATATAACGAATGAGGAGACCAGATCCATATAATAAAAAATATATATACTAGAAAAATAATATATAACCCTCCAAGGTGCAAAAGATGGATGACAAAAGAAATGGACAATCCATCTCAATAAAGTGCATATGCTTTCATGATAAATAGTCTAATCAAGACAAAAAGTGCATAAAACCTCTGGAGCAATACTAGTACCAGTGTGAAGATGATCTGTGACCCTCAAGGACTCCGACTCCAACGTACGTTTCGCCTAAGTGGCTTTTTCAAGGAGTCTTTGAAAAAGCCACTTAGGCGAAACGTACGTTGGAGTCGGATAAAGCATATGCACTGGTTGTTTTCTTTTTTGTACTTTATTTTTTTGTTTGTTATATTTTTTGTAATAAAATTATATTTTTATACTTTATTGTGATCATTGCCTTATGTTCACTTTGACATTGGTTTTATATTTGATGGTGGACATTAAAACACTAGAACTACTGATGGAGTCATTTTGACTCCTTTCGTTTTTTATTTCTCTTCTGTGACTACATTTTTCAGACTTCCGGCTTGAAACTCGGTGACTTTTCCTCAAATATGATGTGAAAAAAGATTTTGTGAGAATAAATAATTTTGGTAAAAAATGTGCGCGTTTTTTTCAAAATTGACCAAGAACTACTGAAGGGAGTCATTTTGACTCCCTACTATATTTTGAGGTCCTTTTGTCACTAAATGTTGCTATAAAGTTTTGTGCATAATTTTTTCACTCTGTCTTATTTACCCTGATGTTCATATAGATGTAGTTCAATTTACATGTCAACTTTTCACATTTTCCTTGTGTTTTACCTGCTTGTATTATTGTGTAATGCTGAACAAAATAGCTTGTTTACTCTAGGCTCTTATCTTATGCTAATGAAGGGTGGTGTTTTTCTAAGGTCCTAGCAGGAGACAGTATTCTGGATAGTAACTTTACTTTCAGTTCAGCTGAAGAGACAAAGAGAACAGACGCAGACATACGAGCTCTGAAGACTCATACAGGTATGAATTGTTATGAAATAGTTTAGCTGTCTGTCAACTGATTCAGCCCACTTACTTTTGAAGGTGGCAGAACAGTTATTATTTCTTTTAGTTTTCATTTCATTTCTATTTTTCAGCAGGGAACTATATAGAATTATGGAATTTGTGAGGAATATGGAGAGAAGACGTTTGATAAAGCCTCAGGATATTCTGGCTACTTTGCAATCCATACCGGAGGATGAATCGGAATCCGAATTGCAGGAACATGTATTTGATTCTGACAGTGATGAAGATTTCATTCCTCACAACATATCAAGTGAATCTGAAGACTCAGAAGGAACAAATCCAGAAGGTAAGTAGTTATGTGTATTTATTTGTTCTTCCACACACTGAGTTAGGGCCTGTGCACACTAGCAGAATTCTGGCTGAACAGCCATCTGGATATTCTTGCCGCAATACAGGCCGTACCTGCCCGCTCATGCCTGAAGCTCCGCTCCGAACCCCGGGCTGGAGCCGCTGTCAGGGACAGAGCAGCGCTTGCTTACGCGCGAGCACGGCTCCGTCCCAGACAGCGGCTCCAGCCCGGGGTTCGGAGCGGAGCTTCAGGTATGAAACTCCGCTCTGTACCTGAGCGGGCAGGTACGGGCCGGATTGTGGTGAGAATATCCGGTCGGATATTCCGCCGCTAATCCAGCCAGTGTGCACGGACCCTTACAAAACAAAAATTCTAAATATTCATCAACTTTTTTCCAGATATTCCAAGCACATCAACTGGGGATCGGGCTCATGCAGTTATGTTGCCTCGTGACCATCCTCCTGGTCGTGGACAGAAAAAATCAGCAAAACGTCCCAGAAATGAAAGAACAACAGATAACGATGGCGGCGAAGGTAATGCAACAACAAACACCAGAGAAGGCGAATCTGAAGGAATACTAGTTTCAGCGGATGGTATTCAATGGAAACCTGTTGAAATTGGACAACACTTGCCTGGTAGGCGTGACAGCCAAAATATTCTTCGAGAAGCACCTGGCCCTACAGGATACGCCAGAAGAAATATCATTATCGATAGTCCTTTGAGCGCATGGTGTTTATTTTTTGATTCATGTACAGTGGGGCAAAAAAGTATTTAGTCAGTCAGCAATAGTGCAAGTTCCACCACTTAAAAAGATGAGAGGCGTCTGTAATTTACATCATAGGTAGACCTCAACTATGGGAGACAAACTGAGAAAAAAAAATCCAGAAAATCACATTGTCTGTTTTTTTAACATTTTATTTGCATATTATGGTGGAAAATAAGTATTTGGTCAGAAACAAACAATCAAGATTTCTGGCTCTCACAGACCTGTAACTTCTTCTTTAAGAGTCTCCTCTTTCCTCCACTCATTACCTGTAGTAATGGCACCTGTTTAAACTTGTTATCAGTATAAAAAGACACCTGTGCACACCGTCAAACCGTCTGACTCCAAACTCCACTATGGTGAAGACCAAAGAGCTGTCAAAGGACACCAGAAACAAAATTGTAGCCCTGCACCAGGCTGGGAAGACTGAATCTGCAATAGCCAACCAGCTTGGAGTGAAAAAATCAACAGTGGGAGCAATAATTAGAAAATGGAAGACATACAAGACCACTGATAATCTCCCTCGATCTGGGGCTCCACGCAAAATCCCACCCCGTGGGGTCAGAATGATCACAAGAACGGTGAGCAAAAATCCCAGAACCACGCGGGGGGACCTAGTGAATGAACTGCAGAGAGCTGGGACCAATGTAACAAGGCCTACCATAAGTAACACACTACGCCACCATGGACTCAGATCCTGCAGTGCCAGACGTGTCCCACTGCTTAAGCCAGTACATGTCCAGGGCCCGTCTGAAGTTTGCTAGAGAGCATTTGGTTGATCCAGAGGAGTTTTAGGAGAATGTCCTATGGTCTGATGAAACCAAACTGGAACTGTTTGGTAGAAACACAACTTGTCGTGTTTGGAGGAAAAAGAATACTGAGTTGCATCCATCAAACACCATACCTACTGTAAAGCATGGTGGTGGAAACATCATGCTTTGGGGCCATTTCTCTGCAAAGGGGCCAGGACGACTGATCCGGGTACATGAAAGAATGAATGGGGCCATGTATCGTGAGATTTTGAGTGCAAACCTCCTTCCATCAGCAAGGGCATTGAAGATGAAACGTGGCTGGGTCTTTCAACATGACAATGATCCAAAGCACACCGCCAGGGCAACGAAGGAGTGGCTTCGTAAGAAGCATTTCAAGGTCCTGGAGTGGCCTAGCCAGTCTCCAGATCTCAACCCTATAGAAAACCTTTGGAGGGAGTTGAAAGTCCGTGTTGCCAAGCGAAAAGCCAAAAACATCACTGCTCTAGAGGAGATCTGCATGGAGGAATGGGCCAACATACCAACAACAGTGTGTGGCAACCTTGTGAAGACTTACAGAAAAGGTTTGACCTCTGTCATTGCCAACAAAGGATATATTACAAAGTATTGAGATTAAATTTTGTTTCTGACCAAATACTTATTTTCCACCATAATATGCAAAAATGTTAAAAAAAAAACAGACAATGTGATTTTCTGGATTTTTTTTTCTCAGTTTGTCTCCCATAGTTGAGGTCTACCTATGATGTAAATTACAGACGCCTCTCATCTTTTTAAGTGGTGGAACTTGCACTATTGCTGACTGACTAAATACTTTTTTGCCCCACTGTATATTGACACATATAAAGAACTGTACGCTTGCAGAAGCATGCAGGAACAATAATTTACAGTTTACTCTATCTGATGAGGAGCTAGATGCATTCATTGCGATATTCTATGCTCGTGGAATATCTGGCACGAACCGTCACTCGATTAGCAGTATTTGGTGTAATGACTGGGGAATACCGTTTTGCAAAGCGACAATGTCTAGGGACCGCTTTGTTGAAATTATGAGGTTTCTCAGATTTGATGAGAAATCTACTCGATCGGAGAGACTGCAAACGGACAAGTTTGCTCTATTTTCTACTGTGTGGGACAGGTTTATTGAAAATTGTATTGCGTGTTACAAACCTGGCCCATACATAACGGTGGATGAGCAACTTTTCCCAAGCAAAACTAGGTGTCCATTCACGCAGTACATGCCTTCCAAACCAGATAAATATGGCCACAAATATTGGCTAGCTGTTGATAAGGAGAGCAAATATCTGGCAAGTGGCTTCCCTTATCTAGGCAAAGATGACACACGCCGTGCTGAGGACCGTTTAGCTGACCATGTGGTAATGAAGTTATTGGACCCGTTTTTGAAAAAAGGTCGCAATGTTACAACCGATAATTATTTTACTTCATTAAAATTAGCTAAACAGCTAAAAAGCAAAGGAACAACCATCGTGGGAACACTGAATAAGATAAGGCGAGAAGTGCCTAAAGAAATAAAATCCATGAAAGAGGAATTGTACAACACTAAAGTGTTTAGAAATGAAGACAATTTTACACTTACAGTATATCAAGGAAAGCCGAACAAAAATGTTGTCATTTTGAGTTCCGTCCATCCAGATGTTGTTGTTGCGTCTGATTCCGCTAAAAAAACTCCAGAAACGGTAAAGTTTTACAATGAAACAAAATATGGAGTAGATGTAGTGGATCAGATGGCACGAAAATATACCACACGAACATCCACGAGGAGATGGCCTGTTCATGCATTTGAAAATGCCTTAGACTTTGCGGGTATAAATGCATGTATAATATTCAAGGAGATTACCCACCAAAAAATGTCACGCAAGGCATTTTTGCAAACGCTTGTGAGAGAGATGAGTGGTCCTTATGTCACAGATAGGGAAAAGGGTTCCACGTCCCAAGTTTCTACATGTTCAGAAGTGATGGTTCAAACAAAATTTTGCCAGATCAAAGAAAAGTGCAAGAAAAATAGATCTGTCGGCAATTGTAAGACTTGTGGTAAGTCTTTGTGTGGGCAATGTACTGCCATAAATCAAAGGCAATGCCTAAAATGCGAAACACCAAATGTTTAGAAGGTGAATTCTGCGCCATATTTTCATTTTTATGCTCCTCCACCTACATTTTCTCTGCTTTTTGTTCTTCAGTTGTTTATATGTGTGCACTTGAATAAGAAAAAATGTTTGAAAAACGTCTATTATAATTATTGTTATTTTCTGTAGAAAAATAAGAAAAGCAGAAAAAAAACAATCAAAAGCATTACTGTTGGATCTCACAATAATAATACATTACAAAAAATATAATTATTAATAAATAACCACAAATGAAACTCTAAAAGTAAATGAAAACAAGCAAGGAGTCAAAATGACTCCTTTCAGTAGTTCTAGGCGGGGTCACGAGTCCAGTAGTCCTAGTGTTAATTCACTTGGGTGAATTTTGTTGTTTATTATAATCTGATTCCAGGCCAGAAGGAGGAGCTCTAGACCCGGTTTCAGGGGAGCTTCCCCAGATATATATTCTGGCTTGGAGATGTAATTAGTTGTGTTTTGGAGGGAGTTTGTAGCAGACAATCAGAGAGGACAGTCTGGGAGAGGAGAGTGAGCAGGAAAGCCAGAGCCGTGCAGCTATGTGTGCTGCAGCTCCAAGCCAGAGAAGAGAAGCAGACAGCGTTGCATTTGTAGAATGTGCCAAAGGGAAGAAGCTCAGGAGTATTAAGGAGCTGGAAGGGAGCTGTGACTGAGCTCCTTCTATGTTGGAGCGTAGGAACCAGGCACCGGGAGCCCGAGGCTGTGTGTTATGTTTGCTAATGACAGGTGTTATGAAGGCAATCCAGAAACACAGTGTGCTTAGCGATCAGAGCGCATACAGTGATCTGACAAATACCCAAAAATACAAGAACGAGCTCTGAGACGTGGAAACTCTGTAGACTGCACACCTGATCCTATCCTAAACACAACTAAAAGCGGCTGTGGATTGCGCCTAACAACTACCTAGGCAACTCGGCACAGCCTAAGAAACTAGCTAGCCTGAAGATAGAAAAATAGGCCTGACTTGCCCCAGAGAAATTCCCCAAAGAAAAAGGCAGCCCCCCACATATAATGACTGTGAGTAAGATGAAAAGACAAAACGTAGGGATGAAATAGATTCAGCAAAGTGGGGCCCGATATTCTAGGACAGAGCGAGGACAGTAAAGCGAACTTTGCAGTCTACAAAAAACCCTAAAGCAAAACCACGCAAAGGGGGCAAAAAAAACCACCGTGCCGAACTAACGGCACGGCGGTACACCCTTTGCGTCTCAGAGCTTCCAGCAAAACAAAAGACAAGCTGGACAGAAAAAAAGCAACAAAAAAGCAAAAAGCACTTAGCTATACAGAGCAGCAGGTCACAGGAACAATCAGGAGAAGCTCAGATCCAACACTGAAACATTGACAAGGAGCAAGGATAGCAGCATCAGGCGGAGTTAAGTAATGAAGCAGTTAACGAGCTCACCAGAACACCTGAGGGAGGAAGCTCAGAAGCTGCAGTACCACTTGTGACCACAGGAGTGAATTCAGCCACAGAATTCACAACAGTACCCCCCCCTTGAGGAGGGGTCACCGAACCCTCACCAGAGCCCCCAGGCCCACCAGGATGAGCCGCATGAAAGGCACGAACAAGATCGGAAGCATGAACATCAGAGGCAAAAACCCAGGAATTATCTTCCTGAGCATAAACCTTCCATTTAACCAGATACTGGAGTTTCCGTCTAGAAACACGAGAATCCAAAATCTTCTCCACAATATACTCCAATTCCCCCTCCACCAAAACCGGGGCAGGAGGCTCAACAGATGGAACCATAGGTGCCACGTATCTCCGCAACAACGACCTATGGAATACATTATGTATGGAAAAGGAGTCTGGGAGGGTCAAACGAAAAGACACAGGATTGAGAACCTCAGAAATCCTATACGGACCAATAAAACGAGGTTTAAATTTAGGAGAGGAAACCTTCATAGGAATATGACGAGAAGATAACCAAACCAGATCCCCAACACGAAGTCGGGGACCCACACGGCGTCTGCGATTAGCGAAAAGTTGAGCTTTCTCCTGGGACAAGATCAAATTGTCCACTACCTGAGTCCAGATCTGCTGCAACCTATCCACCACAGAATCCACACCAGGACAGTCCGAAGACTCAACCTGTCCTGAAGAGAAACGAGGATGGAACCCAGAATTGCAAAAAAATGGAGAAACCAAGGTAGCCGAGCTGGCCCGATTATTAAGGGCGAACTCAGCCAACGGCAAAAAGGACACCCAATCATCCTGGTCTGCAGAAACAAAACATCTCAGATATGTTTCCAAGGTCTGATTGGTTCGTTCGGTCTGGCCATTAGTCTGAGGATGGAAAGCCGAGGAAAAGGATAGGTCAATGCCCATCCTACCACAAAAGGCTCGCCAAAACCTTGAAACAAACTGGGAACCTCTGTCAGAAACAATATTCTCAGGAATGCCATGCAACCGAACCACATGCTGAAAGAACAAAGGTACCAAATCAGAGGAGGAAGGCAATTTAGCCAAGGGCACCAGATGGACCATTTTAGAAAAGCGATCACAGACCACCCAAATGACTGACATCTTTTGAGAAACGGGAAGTTCAGAAATGAAATCCATCGAAATATGTGTCCAAGGCCTCTTTGGGACCGGCAAGGGCAAAAGCAACCCACTGGCACGAGAACAGCAGGGCTTAGCCCTAGCACAAATCCCACAGGACTGCACAAAAGTACGTACATCCCGTGACAGAGATGGCCACCAGAAGGATCTAGCCACTAACTCTCTGGTACCAAAGATTCCAGGATGACCAGCCAACACCGAACAATGAAGTTCAGAGATAAGTTTATTAGTCCACCTATCAGGGACGAACAGTTTCTCTGCTGGACAACGATCAGGTTTATTCGCCTGAAATTTTTGCAGCACCCGCCGCAAATCAGGGGAGATGGCAGACACAATGACTCCTTCCTTGAGGATACCCGCTGGCTCAGATAAACCCGGAGAGTCGGGCACAAAACTCCTAGACAGAGCATCCGCCTTCACATTTTTAGAGCCCGGAAGGTACGAAATCACAAAGTCGAAGCGGGCAAAAAATAACGACCAACGGGCCTGTCTAGGATTCAAGCGCTTGGCAGACTCGAGATAAGTCAAGTTCTTATGATCAGTCAATACCACCACGCGATGCTTAGCTCCTTCAAGCCAATGACGCCACTCCTCGAATGCCCACTTCATGGCCAGCAACTCTCGATTGCCCACATCATAATTACGCTCAGCGGGCGAAAACTTCCTGGAAAAGAAAGCACATGGTTTCATCACTGAGCAATCAGAACCTCTCTGTGACAAAACCGCCCCTGCTCCAATCTCAGAAGCATCAACCTCGACCTGGAACGGAAGAGAAACATCTGGCTGACACAACACAGGGGCAGAACAAAAACGACGCTTCAACTCCTGAAAAGCTTCCACAGCAGCAGAAGACCAATTAACCAAATCAGCACCCTTCTTGCTCAAATCGGTCAATGGTTTGGCAATGCTAGAAAAATTACAGATGAAGCGACGATAAAAATTAGCAAAGCCCAGGAACTTTTGCAGACTTTTCAGAGATGTCGGCTGAATCCAATCCTGGATGGCTTGGACCTTAACTGGATCCATCTCGATAGTAGAAGGGGTAAAGATGAACCCCAAAAATGAAACTTTCTGCACACCGAAGAGACACTTTGATCCCTTCACAAACAAAGAGTTAGCACGCAGGACCTGAAAAACCATTCTGACCTGCTTCACATGAGACTCCCAATCATCTGAGAAGATCAAAATGTCATCCAAGTAAACAATCAGGAATTTATCCAGATACTCACGGAAGATGTCATGCATAAAAGACTGAAACACAGATGGAGCATTGGCAAGTCCGAACGGCATCACTAGATACTCAAAATGACCCTCGGGCGTATTGAATGCAGTTTTCCATTCATCTCCTTGCCTGATTCTCACCAGATTATACGCACCACGAAGATCTATCTTAGTGAACCAACTAGCCCCCTTAATCCGAGCAAACAAGTCAGATAACAATGGCAAGGGATACTGAAATTTAACAGTGATCTTATTAAGAAGGCGGTAATCAATACACGGTCTCAGCGAACCATCCTTCTTGGCTACAAAGAAGAACCCTGCTCCCAGTGGTGATGACGATGGGCGAATATGTCCCTTCTCCAGGGATTCCTTCACATAACTGCGCATAGCGGCGTGTTCGGGCACGGATAAATTAAATAATCGACCTTTAGGGAATTTACTACCAGGAATCAAATTGATAGCACAATCACAATCCCTATGCGGAGGTAGAGCATCGGACTTGGGCTCTTCAAATACATCCTGATAATCAGACAAGAACTCTGGGACCTCAGAAGGGGTGGATGACGAAATCGACAAAAATGGAACATCACCATGTACCCCCTGACAACCCCAGCTGGATACCGACATGGAATTCCAATCCAATACTGGATTATGGGTTTGTAGCCATGGCAACCCCAACACGACCACATCATGCAGATTATGCAACACCAGAAAGCGAATAACTTCCTGATGTGCAGGAGCCATGCACATGGTCAGCTGGGCCCAGTATTGAGGTTTATTCTTGGCCAAAGGTGTAGCATCAATTCCTCTCAATGGAATAGGACACCGCAAAGGCTCCAAGAAAAACCCACAACGTTTAGCATAATCCAAATCCATCAGATTCAGGGCAGCGCCCGAATCCACAAACGCCATGACAGAAAACGACGACAAAGAGCATATCAAGGTAATGGACAGAAGGAATTTGGACTGTACAGTACCAATGACGGCAGACCTAGCGGACCGCTTAGTGCGCTTAGGACAATCAGAAATAGCATGAGTGGAATCACCACAGAAGAAACACAGACCATTCAGACGTCTGTATTCCTGCCGTTCAACTCTAGTCATAGTCCTATCGCACTGCATAGGCTCAGGTTTAACCTCAGGCAGTACCGCCAAATGGTGCACAGATTTACGCTCGCGCAAGCGTCGACCGATCTGAATGGCCAAAGACAAAGACTCATTCAAACCAGCAGGCATAGGAAATCCCACCATGACATCCTTAAGAGCCTCAGAGAGACCCTTTCTGAACAAAGCTGCCAGCGCAGATTCATTCCACTGAGTGAGTACTGACCATTTCCTAAATTTCTGACAATATACTTCTATATCATCCTGACCCTGGCACAAAGCCAGCAAATTTTTCTCAGCCTGATCCACTGAATTAGGCTCATCGTACAGCAATCCGAGCGCCAGGAAAAACGCATCGACACTACTCAATGCAGGGTCTCCTGGCGCAAGAGAAAATGCTCAGTCTTGAGGGTCGCCGCGCAAAAAAGAAATAATAATCAAAACCTGTTGAATAGGATTACCAGAAGAATGAGGTTTCAAGGCCAGAAATAGCTTACAATTATTTTTGAAACTTAGAAACTTAGTTCTATCTCCAAAAAACAAATCAGGAATAGGAATTCTTGGTTCTAACATAGATTTCTGATCAATAATATCTTGAATTTTTTGTACATTTATAACGAGATTATCTATTGAAGAGCACAGACCCTGAATATCCATGTCCACACCTGTGTCCAGAATCACCCAAATGTCTAGGGGGAAAAAAAAAAGTGAACACAGAGCAGAAAAAAAAAAATGATGTCAGAACTTTTTCTTTCCCTCTATTGAGAATCATTAGTGAGGCTCCTTGTACTGTTATGTTTGCTAATGACAGGTGTTATGAAGGCAATCCAGAAACACAGTGTGCTTAGCGATCAGAGCGCACACAGTGATCTGACAAATACCCAAAAATACAAGAACGAGCTCTGAGACGTGGAAACTCTGTAGACTGCACACCTGATCCTATCCTAAACACAACTAAAAGCGGCTGTGGATTGCGCCTAACAACTACCTAGGCAACTCGGCACAGCCTAAGAAACTAGCTAGCCTGAAGATAGAAAAATAGGCCTGACTTGCCCCAGAGAAATTCCCCAAAGAAAAAGGCAGCCCCCCACATATAATGACTGTGAGTAAGATGAAAAGACAAAACGTAGGGATGAAATAGATTCAGCAAAGTGGGGCCCGATATTCTAGGACAGAGCGAGGACAGTAAAGCGAACTTTGCAGTCTACAAAAAACCCTAAAGCAAAACCACGCAAAGGGGGCAAAAAAAACCACCGTGCCGAACTAACGGCACGGCGGTACACCCTTTGCGTCTCAGAGCTTCCAGCAAAACAAAAGACAAGCTGGACAGAAAAAAAGCAACAAAAAAGCAAAAAGCACTTAGCTATACAGAGCAGCAGGTCACAGGAACAATCAGGAGAAGCTCAGATCCAACACTGAAACATTGACAAGGAGCAAGGATAGCAGCATCAGGCGGAGTTAAGTAATGAAGCAGTTAACGAGCTCACCAGAACACCTGAGGGAGGAAGCTCAGAAGCTGCAGTACCACTTGTGACCACAGGAGTGAATTCAGCCACAGAATTCACAACAGCTGTGTGGAACTTTATGTCCCACAGCAGAAACAGAGGGCAGAAGATTTTAGGTGATCTGTTTGCACCCACACCCGAAGGTACAGCAACATACAGAGCCCGGAGTCATCTGAGAGACTCCTGTAAAAAGGCTTGCGTTGCCTACCATAGGGTACTGTCTTAGGACAGGAAAAGAGAGTACCTTGTGTGAGGCCTAAGACAGTAAGGGACTCGCCTTACAGAGCAAGAAGGAAGGCTTACAACCTCAACTGGAAGGGGGATCCATAATTGCTTCCAGGCCAACTGGACCTCACCTACACCTGTTACCGATACCCAGGACTATGGCCGTGAATCACCAGTAAACAGGTAAAGAGACTGCAACTTAGTGTCCTCTGGTTATTTCTGGCACCACACCATCTTTGCCAAATACACCGGGAGCCCTAGAGACCCAGCTTCTCCTGTGGGAAGCCATACCATCCCTGCTGCCACATCACCCCAGTGGACCCCTTTAAGCAGCGTCGGTCATCCATGACTGAATACCACAGGTGGCATCACGAACATTCTTATTTCTAATCACCCCTTTAAAGACCTTTCCCATTTAACTTGGACACCCAGGGCCATGGACCGGGTTGCTGCCACCGTGACCTCCCCTTTAATGACAACCGGACCCGGTACCAAGTAACCCCTAGGCCCTGATGGGCGCTCCAACTGCCTTTACTGTAAAGTGGTTTGACTTAATGGAACACCCAATAAATATGTGTGTAGAGAAGCCCCAAAATAATAGAAGGACCAAGCTGCAAAAAAAGAATGTGGAAAGATCGGAGTTATGTATCTGTATAGTGTTCTGTGGCGCCAGACGCTGAATAAAAAATCCTGCCCACCTCCACTACCCCGACATAACAGCATCAGAGGGGCTGAGCAAGGGAGCGCTGTCAATCCATCATTGAGGTACCGAAGGGCATTCTATTAGCCTCTGTATTTATCGCCGTTAACCCCTTCATTTTCCGCCCTTAACCCGGTCTCATATCTACTCCCAGAGCACACTACAGCATATGGTTTCCTGAGGACCACAAGTATCTATACATCAGCCTGCAGCCTTCCTGAGGCACACTATACAGATACATAAATCCCATCTTTCCACATTCTATTTTTGCAGCCTGGTTATTCTATTATTTTGGGGCTTCTCTACAAACACATTTATTGTGTGTTCCATTAAGTCAAACCACTTTACAGCAAGGGATTTCTCTTTTATTTCTATTTTGATGTTGATACTCGGTGACTTTGTGATGTACTTATATCCTTGTAAAGCATGCACTTTACTGCTACTAAATGTGCCTATTAGCCACATGTTTTTATCTATGTTATGTATTGTATATATGATATTTTTGGGGCATTATTTTTATTTTGAACTTTGTAATCTGTTTACTTATGTGAATATGAGTCGCCCGTCAGGGAAATGGGGCACTCGGTACTGGGTCCGGTCGCAATTAAAGGGGTAGTCACGGTGGCAGCGACCCGATCCGTGGCCCTGGGCGCCCAAGTGAAAGGGACGGTCTTTAAAGGGATTGTGGTAATAAGGAAAGTTTGTGACGCCACCCGTGGTTTTCGGTCAGAGGTGACAGACGCTGCTTAAAGGGGTCCTCTTGGGGCGATGGCACTGCAGCAAAAATGGTGTCACTTCCCACATGTGAAGAGGTGTCCCCAGGGCTCCCGGTGTATTTGGCAGGGATGGTGAATGCCGCAAATAATTGGAGGACACAGGGTTGTAGTCTTTACCTGGTTTACTGGTGTTAAGCAACCTCAGTCTAGGGCACCGGCAACAGGTGTAGATGTAGTCCAGGCAGCCCGAAGACAGGTGGAAATCCCCTTCACAGGTCAGTTAGGGAGCCATCCACTATGCGCTGGTCTGTAGTCCCTTGCTACCTGTAGTTGTCTAATAAAGTTCTCTTTCTTCCCCTGTCCAGGGACAGTACCTGCACAGTAGGCAACTTGAGCCGTTTCTTTGGGGTCTCTTTCCACAGTCACTCCATGTGCTTTACAGAAGTTTATAGCATTGACCCATGAAAATTAACCCCTTAATCCCATATGACGTACTATCCCGTCCAGGTGCCCTGGGACTTAATTCCCTGTGACGGGATAGTACGTCATATGCGATCGGCCGCGCTGTTGTGAATTTGCTTTTTGGCTCCCTCTAGTGGTTACTAGTTTTTTGACTCTGGTTTTTCTGTCTTTCCTTTTATCCGCACCTGGGTCGTTAGTTAGGGGCGTTGCTTTATTAGCTCCCTGGACACTCAGTTCTAGGCCTGGCAACGTAGTTATCAGAGCTAATCTGCTGTGCTCTTGTCTACTGATCCTGGTCCGGTTATTCAGCTAAGTCATTTACTTTGCTTTTTGCTATTTGTTTTTGGTTTTGTATTTTTGTCCAGCTTGTTCCTAATCTGTATCCTGACTTTTGCTGGAAGCTCTAGGGCGCTGGTGTTCTCCCCCCGGACCGTTAGACGGTTCGGGGGTTCTTGAATTTCCAGTGTGGATTTTTGATAGGGTTTTTTGTTGACCATATAAGTTACCTTTCTATATTCTGCTATTAGTTAGCGGGCCTCTCTGTGCTTAACCTGGTTCATTTCTGTGTTTGTCATTTCCTCTTACCTCACCGTTATTATTTGTGGGGGGCTTCTATCCTGCTTTGGGGTCCCTTTCTCTGGAGGCAAGAGAGGTCTTTGTTTTCCTCTACTAGGGGTATTTAGATTCTCCGGCTGGCGCGAGTCATCTAGGATCAACGTAGGTATGACCCCCGGCTACTTCTAGTGTTGGCGTTAGGAGTAGATATATGGTCAACCCAGTTACCACTGCCCTATGAGCTGGATTTTTGTATCTTGCAGACTTCCACGTTCCTCTGAGACCCTCGCCATTGGGGTCATAACAGTTTGCCAGGCCTATATTAAATGTTTAATGCATTGCAAAAGAGGGATTATAAGAAAGAAGATTCTGAGTTTTTTTTTTTTCTCCTCTCTCATTTTTTTTTTTTTTTTTTTTTTTCTTCATCCCCTTTACCTCAGAGTGGCTTATGCTTGCTGCAGACATGAATGTCCAGACCTTGATTACAAGTGTGGACCAGCTGGCTACTCGTGTGCAGGGCTTACAAGATTATGTTATCAGAAGTCCTGGGTCAGAACCTAAGATACCGATTCCTGAACTGTTTTCCGGAGACAGGTTTAAGTTTAGGAATTTCAAGAATAATTGTAAATTGTTTTTGTCCCTGAGACCCTGTTCATCTGGAGACTCCGCTCAGCAAGTAAAAATTGTTATTTCGTTCTTACGGGGTGACCCTCAAGATTGGGCTTTTTCGCTGGCGCCAGGAGATCCGGCATTGGCTGATATTGATGCGTTTTTTCTGGCGCTCGGTTTACTTTATGAGGAACCCAATCTTGAGATTCAGGCAGAAAAGGCCCTGCTGGCTATGTCTCAGGGGCAGGACGAGGCTGAAGTGTATTGCCAAAAATTTCGGAAATGGTCCGTGCTGACACATTGGAACGACTGTGCACTGGCCGCTAATTTTAGAAATGGTCTTTCTGATGCCATTAAAGATGTTATGGTGGGTTTTCCCATTCCCACAGGTCTGAATGATGCTATGGCACTGGCTATTCAAATTGACCGGCGATTGCGGGAGCGCAAGACCGCAAATTCCCTCATGGTGTTGTCTGAACAGACACCTAATTCGGTGCAATGTGATAGAAAAACCGCAAATTCCCTCATGGTGTTGTCTGAACAGACACCTGATTTAATGCAATGTGATAGAATCCTGACCAGAAATGAGCGGAAAATTCATAGACGCCGGAATGGCTTGTGCTACTACTGTGGTGATTCTACACATGTTATCTCAGCATGCTCTAAACGTATAGCTAAGGTTGTTGGTCCGGTCACCGCTGGAAATTTGCAACCTAAATTTATTCTGTCTGTAACTTTGATTTGCTCACTGTCGTCTTATCCTGTCATGGCGTTTGTAGATTCAGGTGCTGCCCTGAGTCTTATGGATCTGTCATTTGCTAAGCGCTGTGGTTTTACTCTTGAACCATTAGAAAATCCTATTCCTCTTAGGGGTATTGATGCTACGCCATTGGCAGCAAATAAACCGCAGTATTGGACACAGGTTACCATGTGCATGACTCCTGAACACCGCGAGGTGATACGTTTTCTTGTTTTACATAAAATGCATGATTTGGTTGTTTTAGGGCTGCCATGGTTACAGACCCATAATCCCGTCCTGGACTGGAAGGCTATGTCAGTTTCTAGTTGGGGCTGTCGTGGTATTCATGGGGATATCCTGCCTGTGTCTATTGCTTCTTCTACGCCTTCGGAAGTTCCGGAGTATTTGTCTGATTATCAGGATGTCTTTAGCGAGTCCAGGTCCAGTGCATTGCCTCCTCATAGGGACTGTGACTGTGCTATAGATTTGATTCCAGGCAGTAAATTTCCTAAGGGAAGACTCTTTAATCTGTCGGTACCTGAACATACCGCTATGCGTTCGTATATCAAGGAGTCTTTGGAGAAAGGACATATTCGTCCGTCTTCTTCCCCTCTTGGTGCAGGATTCTTTTTTGTGGCTAAAAAGGACGGATCTTTGAGGCCTTGTATTGATTATCGGCTTTTAAATAAGATCACTGTCAAATTTCAGTATCCTCTGCCGCTGTTGTCTGACTTGTTTGCCCGAATTAAAGGTGCCAAGTGGTTCACCAAGATAGACCTTCGTGGTGCGTACAACCTTGTGCGCATTAAGCAAGGTGATGAATGGAAAACCGCATTCAATACGCCCGAAGGTCATTTTGAGTACTTGGTGATGCCTTTTGGGCTCTCCAATGCGCCTTCAGTTTTTCAGTCCTTTATGCATGACATTTTCCGGAAGTATCTGGATAAATTTTTGATCGTTTATCTGGATGATATTTTGGTTTTTTCTGATGATTGGGACTCGCATGTGGAGCAGGTCAGGTTGGTCTTTAAAATTTTGCGTGAAAATTCTTTGTTTGTCAAAGGCTCAAAGTGTCTCTTTGGTGTACAGAAGGTTCCCTTTTTGGGGTTTATTTTTTCCCCTTCTGCTGTGGAGATGGACCCGGTCAAGGTCCGAGCTATTCTTGATTGGACTCAGCCCTCGTCAGTTAAGAGTCTTCAGAAGTTCTTGGGTTTCGCTAACTTCTACCGTCGTTTTATCGCTAATTTTTCTAGCGTTGTGAAACCTTTGACGGATATGACCAAGAAGGGCTCCGATGTAGCTAACTGGGCTCCTGCTGCCGTGGAGGCTTTCCAGGAGTTGAAACGCCGGTTTACTTCGGCGCCTGTTTTGTGCCAGCCCGATGTCTCACTTCCCTTTCAGGTTGAGGTGGATGCTTCGGAGATTGGAGCAGGGGCCGTTTTGTCGCAGAGAGGCCCTGGTTGCTCTGTTATGAAACCTTGTGCCTTTTTCTCTAGGAAGTTTTCGCCTGCCGAGCGAAATTATGATGTGGGCAATCGGGAGTTGTTGGCCATGAAGTGGGCATTTGAGGAGTGGCGTCATTGGCTCGAGGGTGCTAAGCATCGTGTGGTGGTCTTGACTGATCACAAAAATCTGATGTATCTCGAGTCTGCTAAACGCCTTAATCCGAGACAGGCCCGCTGGTCATTGTTTTTCTCCCGCTTTGATTTTGTTGTCTCGTATTTACCAGGTTCAAAGAATGTGAAGGCCGATGCTCTTTCTAGGAGCTTTGTGCCTGATGCTCCTGGAGTCGCTGATCCTGTTGGTATTCTTAAGGATGGAGTTATCTTATCAGCTATTTCTCCGGATCTGCGACGTGTGTTGCAGAGATTTCAAGCTGATAGGCCTGAGTCTTGTCCACCTGACAGACTGTTTGTTCCGGATAAGTGGACCAGCAGAGTCATTTCCGAGGTTCATTCCTCGGTGTTGGCAGGTCACCCGGGAATTTTTGGCACCAGAGATCTGGTGGCCAGGTCCTTTTGGTGGCCTTCTTTGTCAAGGGATGTGCGGTCATTTGTGCAGTCCTGTGGGACTTGTGCTAGAGCTAAGCCTTGCTGTTCTCGTGCCAGCGGGTTGCTCTTGCCCTTGCCTGTCCCGAAGAGACCTTGGACACATATCTCCATGGATTTCATTTCTGATCTTCCGCTATCTCAGGGCATGTCTGTTATCTGGGTGATATGTGATCGCTTCTCCAAGATGGTCCATTTGGTTCCTTTGCCTAAGCTGCCTTCCTCTTCCGATCTGGTTCCTGTGTTTTTCCAGAACGTGGTTCGTTTGCACGGCATCCCTGAGAATATTGTGTCAGATAGAGGATCCCAGTTCGTTTCCAGGTTCTGGCGATCCTTTTGTAGTAGGATGGGCATTGATTTGTCGTTTTCCTCTGCTTTCCATCCTCAGACTAATGGACAGACGGAGCGAACCAATCAGACTTTGGAGGCTTATTTGAGGTGTTTTGTCTCTGCTGATCAGGACGATTGGGTGACATTCTTGCCGTTGGCTGAGTTTGCCCTTAATAATCGGGCTAGTTCCGCCACCTTGGTTTCGCCTTTTTTCTGCAACACTGGTTTCCATCCTCGCTTTTCTTCAGGTCATGTGGAGTCTTCTGACTGTCCTGGGGTGGATTCTGTGGTGGATAGGTTGCAGCGGATCTGGAATCATGTGGTGGACAACTTGAAGTTGTCACAGGAGAGGGCTCAGCGCTTTGCCAACCGCCGCCGCGGTGTGGGTCCCCGACTACGCGTTGGGGATTTGGTATGGCTTTCTTCCCGCTTTGTTCCTATGAAGGTCTCCTCTCCCAAATTTAAACCTCGTTTTATTGGTCCTTACAAGATATTGGAAATCCTTAATCCTGTATCTTTTCGTCTGGATCTTCCTGTGTCGTTTGCTATTCACAATGTATTTCATAGGTCCTTGTTGCGGCGGTACGTTGTGCCTGTAGTTCCTTCTGCTGAGCCTCCTGCTCCGGTGTTGGTTGAGGGCGAGTTGGAGTACGTGGTGGAGAAGATCTTGGATTCTCGCCTCTCCAGGCGAAGACTTCAGTACCTGGTCAAGTGGAAGGGCTATGGTCAGGAGGATAATTCCTGGGTGGTCGCCTCTGATGTTCATGCGGCCGATTTAGTTCGTGCCTTTCATGCCGCTCATCCTGATCGCCCTGGTGGTCGTGGTGAGGGTTCGGTGACCCCTCACTAAGGGGGGGGTACTGTTGTGAATTTGCTTTTTGGCTCCCTCTAGTGGTTACTAGTTTTTTGACTCTGGTTTTTCTGTCTTTCCTTTTATCCGCACCTGGGTCGTTAGTTAGGGGCGTTGCTTTATTAGCTCCCTGGACACTCAGTTCTAGGCCTGGCAACGTAGTTATCAGAGCTAATCTGCTGTGCTCTTGTCTACTGATCCTGGTCCGGTTATTCAGCTAAGTCATTTACTTTGCTTTTTGCTATTTGTTTTTGGTTTTGTATTTTTGTCCAGCTTGTTCCTAATCTGTATCCTGACTTTTGCTGGAAGCTCTAGGGCGCTGGTGTTCTCCCCCCGGACCGTTAGACGGTTCGGGGGTTCTTGAATTTCCAGTGTGGATTTTTGATAGGGTTTTTTGTTGACCATATAAGTTACCTTTCTATATTCTGCTATTAGTTAGCGGGCCTCTCTGTGCTTAACCTGGTTCATTTCTGTGTTTGTCATTTCCTCTTACCTCACCGTTATTATTTGTGGGGGGCTTCTATCCTGCTTTGGGGTCCCTTTCTCTGGAGGCAAGAGAGGTCTTTGTTTTCCTCTACTAGGGGTATTTAGATTCTCCGGCTGGCGCGAGTCATCTAGGATCAACGTAGGTATGACCCCCGGCTACTTCTAGTGTTGGCGTTAGGAGTAGATATATGGTCAACCCAGTTACCACTGCCCTATGAGCTGGATTTTTGTATCTTGCAGACTTCCACGTTCCTCTGAGACCCTCGCCATTGGGGTCATAACACGCGCTCACGGGGGGAGCGCGGCCGATCACGGCCGGGTGTCAGCTGCCTATCGCAGCTGACATCCGGCACTATGTGCCAGGAGCGGTCACGGACCGCTCCCAGCACATTAACCCCCGGCACACCGCGATCAAAGATGATCGCTGTGTGCCGGCGGTGCAGGGAAGCATTGCGCAGGGAGGGGGCTCCCTGCGGGCTTCCCTGATACGATCGGTACACGGTGATGTACTCACCGTGTACTGAGCGTCTTCTCCCTGCAGTCCCCGGATCCAAAATGGCCGCGGGGCTGCATCCGGGTCCTGCAGGGAGCACTTCCGGGTCAGGATCAGGCTGCAGCTGCAGCTCTAATCCTGCCCGGCTGTATGTCAGATCACCGATCTGACAGAGTGCTGTGCACACTGTCAGATTGGTGATCTGTGATGTCCCCCCCTGGGACAAAGTGAAAAAGTAAAAAAAAAAATTTCCACACGTGTAAAAAAAAAATAAAAAAAAAAAATTCCTAAATAAAGAAGAAAAAAAAAATATTATTCCCATAAATACATTTCTTTATCTAAAAAAACAAAACAATAAAAGTACACATATTTAGTATCGCCGCGTCCGTAACGACCCGACCTATAAAACTGGCCCACTAGTTAACCCCTTCAGTGAACACCGTAAGAAAAAAAAAAAAAAACGAGCCAAAAAACAACGCTTTATTATCATAATGCTGAACGAAAAGTGGAATAACATGCGATCAAAAACACGGATATAAATAACCTTGGTACCTCTGAAAACGTCATCTTGTCCCGCAAAAAACGAGCCACCATATAGCATTATAACCAAAAAATAAAAAAGTTATAGTCCTCAGAATAAAGCGATGCCAAAATAATTATTTTTTCTATAAAATAGCTTTTATCGTATAAAAGCGCCAAAACATAAAAAAATGATATAAATGAGGTATCGCTGTAATCGTACTGACCCGAAGAATAAAACTGCTTCATCAATTTTACCAAACGCGGAACGGTATAAACGCCTCCCCCAAAAGAAATTCATGAATAGCTGGTTTTTGGTCATTCTGCCTCACAAAAAATCGGAATAAAAAGCGATCAAAAACTGTCACGTGTCCGAAAATGTTACCAATAAAAACGTCAACTCGTCCCGCAAAAAACAAGACCTCACATGACTGTGTGGACCAAAATATGGAAAAATTATAGGTCTCAAAATGTGGAGACGCAAAAACTTTTTTGCTATAAAAAGCGTCTTTTAGTGTGTGACGGCTGCCAATCATAAAAATCCGATATAAAAAATGCTATAAAAGTAAATCAAACCCCCCTTCATCACCCCCTTAGTTAGGCTTGGTTCACATTGCGTTAATGGGTTAACGCTAACGGACAGCGTTGCACGGCGAAAATGTCACAACGCCGTGCAACGGGTCCATTAGCACACCCATTGACAGCAATGTGATTTTCGGGTGTAGCGCATCGCTAGAGCGTGCCATTTTCGGCTTGCGCTAGCAAGGTGTCGTTCTTTTGTGGCGCGCCTCGGACGCTGCTTGCAGCGTCCGCGGCGCGCCCGAGGTCCGATCCCCGATCTTCCAGAGCGGGGACGTTAACGCGACCACTAAACACGACACCTAAAAAGACATTGCGTTAGCGCAATCCGCTAGCGCTAAACGGATTTCCCTAACGCAATGTGAACCTAGCCTTAGGGAAAAATAATAAAATTAAAAAAAATGTATTTATTTCCATTTTCCCGTTAGGGCTAGGGTTAGGGCTAGGGTTAGGGCTAGGGTTAGGGTTTGGATTACATTTACGGTTGGGATTAGGGTTGGGATTAGAATTAGGGGTGTGTCAGGGTTAGGTGTGTGGTTAGGGTTACAGTTGGGATTAGGGTTAGGGGTGCGTTTGGATTAGGGTTTCATTTATAATTGGGGGTTTCCACTGTTTAGGCACATCAGGGGCTCTCCAAACGCGACATGGCGTCCGATCTCAATTCCAGCCAATTCTGCATTGAAAAAGTAAAACAGTGCTCCTTCACTTCCGAGCTCTCCCGTGCGCCCAAACAGGGGTTTACCCCAACATATGGGGTATCATCGTACTCGAGACAAATTGGACAACAACTTTTTGGGTCCAAGTTCTCTTGCTATCCTTGGGAAAATAAAAATTTGGGGGGCTAAAAATCATTTTTGTGGGAAAAAAAAAGGATTTTTTATTTTCACGGCTCTGCGTTGTAAACTGTAGTAAAACACTTGGGGGTTCAAAGTTTTCACAACACATCTAGATAAGTTCCGTGGGAGGTCTAGTTTCCAATATGAGGTCACTTTTGGGGGGTTTGTACTGTTTGGGTACATCAGGGGCTCTGCAAATGCAACGTGACGCCTGCAGACCAATCCATCTAAGTCTGCATTCCAAATGGCGCTCCTTCCCTTCCGAGCTCTGCCATGCGCCCAAACAGTAGTTCCCCCCCACATATGGGGTATTGGCGTACTCAGGACAAATTGGACAACAACTTTTGGGGTCCAATTTATTCTGTTACCCTTGTAAAAATACAAAGCTGGGGGCTAAAAAATCATTTTTGTGAAAAAAAAAAAGAATTTTTATTTTCACGGCTCTGCGTTATAAACTGTAGTGAAACACTTAGGGGTTCAAAGTTCTCACAACACATCTAGATAAGTTCCTTAGGGGGTCTAGTTTCCAAAATGGTGTCACTTGTGGGGGGTTTTAATGTTTAGGCACATCAGGGGCTCTCCTAACCCAACCTGGCGTCCCATCTCAATTCCAGTCAATTTTGCATTGAAAAGTAAAATGGCGCTCCTTCCCTTCCGAGCTCTGCCATACGCCCAAACAATGGTTTACACCCATATATGGGGTATCAGCGTACTCAGGACAAATTGGACAACAATTTTTGAGGTCCAATTTCTTCTTTTACTCTTGGAAAAATAAAAAATTGGGGGCGAAAAGATCATTTTTGTGAAAAAATATGATTTTTTATTTTTACGGCTCTGCATTATAAACTTCTGTGAAGCACTTGTTGGGTCAAAGTGCTCACCACACCTCTAGATAAGTTCCTTAAGGGGTCTACTTTCCAAAATGGTGTCACTTGTGGGGATTTCAATGTTTAGGCACATGAGGGGCTCTCCAAACGCAACATGGCGTCCCATCTCAATTCCTGTCAATTTTGCATTGAAAAGTCAAATGGCGCTCCTTTCCTTCCGAGCTCTGCCATGCACCCAAACAGTGGTTTACCCCCACATATGGGGTATTAGCGTACTCAGTACAGATTGTACAACAACGTTTGGCATCCATTTTATCCTGTTACCCTTGGTAAAATAAAACAAATTGGAGCTGAAATAAATTTTGTGTGAAAAAAAGTTAAATATTCATTTTTATTTAAACATTCCAAAAATTCCTGTGAAACCCCTGAAGGGTTAATAAACTTCTTGAATGTGGTTTTGAGCACCTTGAGGGGTGCAGTTTTTAGAATGGTGTCACACTTGGGTATTTTCTATCATATAGACCCCTCAAAATGACTTCAAATGAGATGTGGTCCCTAAAAAAAAATGGTGTTGTAAAAATGAGAAATTGCTGGTCAACTTTTAACCCTTATAACTCCCTAACAAAAAAAAATTTTGGTTCCAAAATTGTGCTGATGTAAAGTAGACATGTGGGAAATGTTACCTATTAAGTATTTTGTGTGACATACATCTGTGATTTAAGGGCATAAAAATGTAAAGTTGGAAAATTGCGAAATTTTCTAAATTTTCGCCAAATTTCCGTTTTTTTCACAAATAAACGCAAGTTATATCGAATAAATGTTACCACTAAAATGAAGTACAATATGTCACAAGAAAACAATGTCAGAATCGCCAAGATCCGTTGAAGCGTTCCAGAGTTAAAACCTCATAAAGGGACAGTGGTCAGAATTGTAAAAATTGGCCCGGTCATTAACGTGCAAACCACCCTCGGGGCTTAAGGGGTTAAAAAAATCAAAATTTTCCCAACAAAAATTATTTTTTGTGCCAAATTTTGCAATTTCACAAGGGTAACAAGAAATTGCACCATACAATTTGTGGTGCAATTCTCCTCCTGAGTATGCAGATACCTCATATGTGGGGGAAAACCACTGCTTAGGCTCACGGCAGGGCTCAGAAAAGGAGTGACATTTTGGAATGCAGAATTTGATGGAATGTTCTTCCAGTGTCATGTCTTGTTTAGAGAGCCCCTGATGTGCCAAAACAGTGGAAAACCCCCACAAGTGACACCATTTTCGAAGCTAGAACCCTCAAAGAATGTATCTAGATGTGTGGTGACTACCTTGAACCCCCAGCTACTTCACAGAAGTTTATAACATAACATCTAATTTTTCCCACAAAAATGTTATTTTAGCTCCATTTTTTCCTTTCACAAGGACAGCAGGAGAAATTGGACCACAACATTTGTTGTGAAATTTCTCCTCAATACACTGATACCCCATATGTGGACAAAAGCTACTTTTGAGGGACAGTGCACAGCTCTAAAGGGAAGAAGTGCCATATTGAAGTTGACATTTTGCTGGACTGGTTTGTAGAGCCTCTGAAGTGTCAGAACAGCAGAGCCCAATATAAGAGACCCTATTTTACAAACTACACCTCTCAATGAATTCATCTAGAGGTGCAGTGATCATATTAACAACACAGGTGGGTCACAGAATGTTATACCATTGGGCAATGAAGAAAAAAAAAATTATATTTTTAACACCAAAATGTTCTCTTAGCCCTAGATTTTACATTTTCACACTGGGAAATGGGTAAAAATTGCTCCAAAGTTTGTCCTACAATTTCTGGTGAATGCAGAAATACCCCAAATGTGGCTATGCAGTACTGCTTAGCCATATAGCGAGGCAAGGGTGGGACAGAGTGCTATTGGCAAACAGCACTCGGTCCCTCCCGAGTCTACCCATATGGCTAAGCAGTTCTGTCATACAGGAGGCATCCTGGAGCGCAGAATTTCCAAGAATGGTTTACTGACTCCATATAAAGAGCCCCTAAGTGCTAGAAGAGCAGAAATCCCCCTCAAGTGACCCCATTTTGGACATGATAACCCTTTGGGAATTTATCTACAGATGCCGTGATGATTTTGACTCCATGGGAGTTTTGCAGAAACAGCAGTGGATGTTCCTGAGTGAAAATTGAAAGCTGCCATTCTGGCGCCCAGTACGTTGTAATGACATGTGCATTGTAGTGCCCACCCATTGTGCCCAGCTCATACACGTGTAAATTAGGTGGGATGTCATCGCTACAGAAATGCCAAACATGTGGACGCTAAATGTGGATTAGGCACACTGGGGCTCAGAAGGGAGGGGAAGCATTTGGATTTGGGAGCACCGAATTTGCTGAATTTCTTCTGGGGGTCAAGGGACATTTCGCATTTCTAGAACCTTTGTGCTACCAGTACAGTGTAAACCCCCTATTTTTCCATTAACCGATGATGGACATGAGTGGGGACTTGCTTTTTTTGTGGATCGAATTGAAGCTTTAATTGGGAACATTTTACATAACAATTTAGATCACATTTATCTGGTGCTTTAAGCACTCAAATCAGGGTTTTCCTTTAAATCTTCAAGTGACGTAATTCAGATGAAACCCCCAAGGGATGTACTCACTATTATGAGGCAGCAATGTTACTCTAGACTCCGTCTAGCCTCTGTTCAGCAGTGTCCTTTTTTTCAGAGGTGCAGAAAACTCTGGCAGACCATGCTTTTATGCACTCCTAATAAAAAGACAAATGTTTTTACAATTTGATTTCACCTGCTTTTCGTTCCCCTTCTTCCCAGAGACATTTTTTTTATTTTTTCATCAATATGGCCATGTTTTTTACGGGACGAGTTGTACTTTTGAATGATACTATTGGTTTTACCATGTTGTGTACTAGCAATCAGGAAAAAACTCCAAGTGCTGCGAAATTGCAAGAAAAAGTGCAATCCCTCACTTGTTTTTGTTTGGCTTTTTAACTAAGTTCACTAAGTGCTAAAACTAGCCTGCCATTATGGTTCTCCAGGTCATTACGAGTTCATAGACACCAAACATGTCTAGGTTGTTTTTTATCTAAGTGGTGAAAAAAAAATTCAAACTTTGTTGAAAAAAATTGTGCCATTTGCCGATACCCGTAGTGTCTCCATTTTTCATGATCTTGGGTTGAATGTAGGCTTATTTTTGGCATGCCGAGCTGACATTTTTAATGATACCATTTTGGTGCAGATACGATCTTTTGATCGCCGGCTATTGCATTTTAATGCAATATCGCGGCGACAGAAAAAAAAGGATTCTGGCATTCTGATTTTTTTCCTAGCTTTGTCGTTTAGCAATCAGGTTAATCCTTTTTTTATTGATAGATCGGGAGATTCTAAAAGCGGCAATACCAAATACAGTGCATTGCGAAAGTACTCGGCTCCCTGGAACTTTTAAACCTTTTCCCACATATCATGCTTGAAACATAAAGATACCAAATGTACATTTTTGTTGAAGAATAAACAACAAATGGAACACAATTGTGAAGTTGAACAAAATTTATTGGTTATTTTAAATTTTTTGGGAAATTCAAAAACTGAAAAGTGGGGCATTGCAATATTATTTGGCCCCTTTAACTTAATACTTTGTTGTGCCACCTTTTGCTGCGATTACAGCTACAAGTCGCTTGGGGTATGTCTCTATCAGTTTTGTACATCGAGAGACTGAAATTTTGCCCATTCTTCCTTGGCAAACAGCTCAAGCTCAGTGAGGTTTGATGTAGATCGTTTGTGAACAGCAGTTTTCAGCTCTTTCTACAGATTCTCGATTGGATTGAGGTCTGGACTTCGACTTGGTCATTCTAACACCTGGATACGTTTATTTGTGAACCGTTCCATTGTAGATTTTGCTTTATATTTTGGATCATTGTCTTGTTGAAAGACAAATCTCCGTCCGAATCTCAGGTCTTTTGCAGACTCCAACAGGTTTTCTTCAAGAATGTCCTGTAATTGGCTCCATCCATCTTCCCATCAATTTTAACCATCTTTGCTGTACCTGCTGAAGAAAAGCAGGCCCAAACCATGATGCTGCCGCCACCATGTTTGACAGTGGAGATGGTGTGTTCAGGGTGATGAGCTGTCGCCTTTGCGCTAAAGATATCGTTTGGCATTGTTGCCAAAAAGTTCAATTTTGGTTTCATCTGACCAGAGCATCTTCTTCCACATGTTTAGTGTGTCTCCCAGGTGGCTTGTTGCAAACTTTTTATGGATATCTTTGAGAAATGGCTTTCTTCTTGCCACTCTTCCATAAAGGCCAGATTTGTGCTTCGAGAGACTGAAATTCTTGCCCATTCTTCCTTGGCAAACAGCTCGAGCTCAGTGAGGTTTGATGGAGATCGTTTGTGAACAGCAGTTTTCAGCTCTTTCCACAGATTCTCGATTATGTCCACAGAAAAGATAAGCACATAAAATGGGAGTGTTCACCTTATGATGTTGCTCCAGGTTAGCACAGCTCCATTAATAGCTATAAACTAATACAGCGATGTGTGCCAAAATGGCTCCAGAAGGCAAAAGGTAGAAAAATAAAGCATTTGCAGAACAATTTCCAAACAAACTTCCAGACAATAATTAGTTGATTTTTATTGTACGTCCAGACACAGATTCAACAGTTGCTGTTAAACGTTTTCGGTCCCAATGGACCTTCCTCAGAACAATTCCATTTTATCTGATACAGGGATATCAAGAGAGAATACAGAACACATATTTTAGTCTCTGCCTGGTGTCAAAATGTCACAGTACAATTGCAATGTCACATACAAAGTCAAAAGGAAAACATAAAGTGTCTCAAAAAAATATAATCATAAATGAAGTATATACAAAGGTTACATAATGAGTCTATAGAAAATATATGCGGACACTACCGCAATGGTCGAGTCTATCCAAGGGTTAAGTATCCTATATACCACTGTGCGGACTTAAGAGAAAAATGGGGTATACGGATATAGTATGCGCTATGCAATAAAAGGATATATGTGCTCCTGGAGAAAAAAAGAAGGGTGGAGCTCCCACGTGGGTGAGAGTTGAGGTGACGGTGGAGTTCATCCTTATAAGTACCTAAGAAGTGCTAGTGCTCAGTGAAACGTGCCTAAAGAAAAAAGCATATATAGTGTTGAGACGCACACAATCCGCATCCAATGGCTATAACAGTAGATGGAAAACAATAAAACCCAGTGGAAGTGTTAACAGCCTAACTAGGAGTCATAAGGTGCCATATGTAATATGGGTAATGAGGCATATCAAGGTTCATCTACCTCCCTTCAGACTGGTAAGCTCCTATCTCATTATCCTGCAGCGGTCATATTCACCATATGTATAGTGAGTGCTAGCGTTTTTGTTTGATACTCTTTCTGCCCTCTCACCATTTAGAAATATGGGCCACAGCCTTTCATAGCAAACCGAGTTTGCCTATTAGCCCTCGCACCAGCATATTGGTAATCGCCTCCCCCCCTTCTAGGACACCTAGCGTCCTTTCAGTACATTCTCCTTAGTGCTCACACCATCCATGTTTTTACCCGTTACAGTACCGCCCCACAGCATTACTCCAGTAAGGTGTCTCTTCATCTTTGTTTTACTCGGCAACACCAGGTGTTATGATCTGGTGGCCTAGGAGCAGCATGAGACGGACTCTGGAGAAGGTGGTCCCTGTACTGACCGCAAACCCTGAACCTAGCAGCGCAACTAGAAGTAGCCATGGGGGGTACCTAACACTCCCTAGACCCCTCGACACAGCCTAAGAACTAACTTCCCCTAAAGACAGAAACAGGAAACCTATCTTGCCTCAGAGAAAATCCCCAAAGGATAGATAGCCCCCCACAAATATTGACTGTGAGAGGAGAGGGAAATAACATACGCAGACATGAAATCAGAATTTAGCATAGGAGGCCATACTAGCTAAAAAGAAAGTATAGAACAGAGTACTATGCGGTCAGTATTAAAACACTAGAAAATATCCACCACAGAAAATACAAATCACCACATCTGACTAAAGACATGGAGGGTATATCTGCATATCCAGAGACACAGCTTGGCTGCAAGAAATCCTTCACAGACTAAGCTGGACAAAACAAAACATGAAAATGCACAGAACTTTATGGTCCACAGCAGGTGGACAGCAAAAACAAGGCCAGAACTTATCTTTGAAGAAATGAACAGCAGACCAGGAGAGACCAGGAATGGATGTTGTCCAATGGACAACTGGCACTGACTAAAGGATAAAGCAGGACTTAAATAGCCCAGCCCAGATTGCAAAAAATGGATACACCTGATAAATGCTACGATCCAACTACCGCAGCACTACCACTCATAACCACCGGAGGGAGCCCGAGAGCAGAATTCACAACAACCAGGTGAACCTTGATATGCCTCATTACCCATATTACATATGGCACCTTATGACTCCTAGTTAGGCTGTTAAGCATTTTGCAACTGTGTTGCCAACATCTTGCTATATGGGCTGGCTGCACACTATATTGCATTTGTTCAAATACCTGGGCAGGTAAGGAGTGCTGCCTTTTTTCTGCTGTTTTATTTTATTTTTGGAGGATTTTAGTCCTCTTTTGTGGCTTTGCTTTTATTTCCTTACCAATTTTAATACACACGGAACGACATGAAAAATAAAAAAAAACAATTCCTGAATTCCTGGTGTTTGATCATTCTGTTTCCCAAAAATCAGAATAGAAAGCGATCAAAAAATGTTATGTGCCCAAAAATGGTACCAATAAAAACGTCAGCTCAACCCGCAAAAAACAAGCCCTCACGTGACTCTGTCGGTTGAAATATAGCAACATTATAGCTCTCAAAATATAGTAATGCAAAAACTTGTTATTGCAATAAAAAGCGTCTTTTAGTATGTAACAACAGCAAAACATAAAAACCTAATATAAAACTGGTATCGCTGCAGTCGCATCGACCCGAAGACTAAAGTCACCTAATCATTTAAACTGCACGAGGAACGGCGTAAAAAATAAATTAAACCAATTTTTCACCTGTTGATTTTTTCATGCTGGCTCCCAAAGATCGCAGTAAGGCTCAGCGCACATTTATCCTGCGCACTGCGTTGAGCGCTTACACCTGAGTTTCTGTGTGAATCTCTCAAATAGTTGATTCAGACGGAACCTCCGGCAGAAGATTCCCCATAATGAGGCAGATGGAGGCACTGTGGACATCATGGGACCTGTGATCCGGCAGTGTCTGTCTTTTTAGTCATACTTAAATGCGCAGTCAACCAGTTTTGTGCACCTCTGAAAAGAAGGAAACCGCTGAACAGAGGCCAGACGAAGTCCATAGTAACTCTGCAGCCTCATTATAGTGAATGGATCAGGGGTTTCATCTGTCAGATCACTCAGAGATGTAGATGGAAACCCCAAAGTAAGTGCTCAGCGTAGGGCGCCAGATAAATGAAACACCCCAGGTAACCGGTTGCTACAGTGATGTTGCCTTCCTTTTGGGGAGGGCGATCTCACGCTTGGAGGCAAGAAGGATCTTCTTTACCAGGTAATGCTCCCACATTCAAGACATTCCGAATTCAGGGCAGAAGGGGGAGCTCATGACCTGGATTCAGGGGAGCTTCCCCAGCTTTAAGTGTTCTGGTCAAGAGGAGGAGTTAGGCAGTCTGGAGCAGACAGAGGGAGTGAGAGGACAGGAAAGCAGAGGGGCATGCACGAGAAAGTGGTGCAGTTCTTGGAAAGAAAGAGAGTTGGGCAGAGATTGCCAGAGAGGAGCTGGTCGAGGAACCTCAGCTAGGTGGATCTGGTAGGATCTGGTAGTAGAGAGGTGCAGCTGAGCAGACGTGGGAGTCTGCAGCTCCTGGCAGAAAGTGGAAGAGAACAGTGAGAAGGACTAGTGGAGCCATGCAGCCAGGACTGAGCTGCAGTTTCAGAAGGGAAGATAACCCGAGGGGTTGAATGTAGTGAGCATCAGCAAGGACCTCACATACGAGCGTGAGTAGGAAGGCTTATGGACCTCACCTGGGAGAGGGATTCACTATTGCCTCCTGGCCAGCTGGACCATATCACCACCTGTTCCTGGTACCCTAGACTGTTGACTGCTACCACCAGTAAACCAGGTAAAGACTTTACAATTTTCTGTCCTCCACTTATTTGCCGGCATGCACCATCCTTGCCCATACACCTTGGGAGCCCTGGGGACCCAGCTTCACCTGTGGGAAGAGTTACCATCTTGCTGCAACAACATCACCCCAGAGGACCCCTTTAAGCACCGTCGGTCCCCTCTGACCAAGAACCACAGGTGGCGTCATGAATAGACTTTATCTCCAAATACCCTTTAAAGACCTTCCCCTTTTAAGTGAGCGCCCAGGGCCACGGACCGGGTCACAGTCAGGCCGGCTTCACACTCAGATCCAACAATTCAGTCTTACTTGCCACACAAAATGCAAAAAAGACTAAAAGCACAATGTTTTAAACAATATTAATATCGTAATGTTTATTAATAATTAACAGAAATGAAACAAAGATAAATAGTAAAAGGAAAATCTCCCATGTTGCGGAACGGAAATTTTACAACATGGCCACAGAACAAAAAACACCTGAATATATCATTAGCTCACTACCAAAGACAGCCTGTGTTGTTGAATATGACTCTAAGCTGGACACCAATAGTCTCTAATGCATCCAGTCCCCTAGTGACAGCAGGTGTTATTTAACATAGGTGCCAAAAAAGGTTTTATCACTGCCAAAAGCATATGACTCACTAATTAGCTGCCCTTAAGTAAACACCATAGAGAATGCCAAAAACAAGCCGATATAAGTGAGCCTTAGACTACTTACATAGTGTTTGTAGTGCCAATGTCCGTTCCTTTACCCCGACGCACGTTTCGTAACACTTCCTCAGGGGGCGGCCTCACACTCGGCGTATAAAAATACAATCCGTATTCTACGGTCGTAATACGCCTCAAAATTCGAAATACGGTGATCCGTAAGTACTCCGTAGGCAAGGTGTGGTCGCGTATTTTGCGCATGTAATGTTGCGTATGTAATCCGTATGCCCACCGTAATGCATATTTTTCACGCAACCTGACAAAATGGACATTTAACGGTTTTGGAGGCTGAAATTGATTTAAATCACCATCATCAACCCTATTTAAGGCCTATACAACAGGTGGCTCACTCCCATATGGCCATTTTGTGGTTTTGCATCTGTTGGAGTGTTGTGGTAACATTTGCACCATGTCCGACCTCCTGCAGTTCACCCCAACACAGTGGGTTTTGTTTAACTGGTTCTTATCGCGTCGGTTTGGCCAGCCATATCCTGTGACTGTGGATCCGCGAAGGAGGAGCAGAAGAATGTGGGTGCATCCTCTTTTGACTAAACGCCTCACTAAAGGCCATTTTCATCGGCTATATACAGCTCTGCGGGAACATCCAGAAAAGCTCTATCTCTACTGTCGCATGACAATCCCAACTTTTGACAGATTGTTGGAGATATTATGGCCAGGAATCACATCTCAGGACACAAGGATGCGTAAAGCCATATCCGCCGAGGAACGTCTTCTCCTTACCTTACGGTATGTATTCTCCATCCTCACATACTGTATGTTGATGATCTTTTTTAATTTATGTGTTTGTTTCTATCTGTTTTTTTCTGGAATATGTGTACATTAGGTCACAAGCAGATGTGACAAAGTTAAGCACCCTAAGGACATTTTTCCCTTTCCAGCGTTAATCTGCTTTCTGAAAATAGCAAATATGATTGTGCTTATTCATGTTTTGTGTGCACTCTTGAAACCTACCTAATTTTTTTTTTGTTTCACTTTCAGATTCCTGACCACTGGATTGTCATTTGCGGGACTCCACCTGGAGTTTTTGATTGGCCGATCAACAATTTCTGGCATTGTGCGGTTAACCTGTCGGCAAATATGGGATAGACTCAAGGACCTTGTGATGCCTGAACCAAAACAGGCTGATTGACTCAAAATAGCCCGTGGGTTCCAGGACAATTGTGACTTCCCAAACTGCATTGGAGCGGTGGATGGGAAACATATCAGGGTACATAAGCCGCCAAACTCTGGCTCCCAATTCTACAATTATAAGCAGTTTTTCTCTGTAGTTCTGTTAGCTGTAGTTGACAGTAACTACAGGTTTATAATTGTAGACATTGGGGCCTATGGCCGAACTGGAGACTCTAGGGTCTTCAATTCGTCCATAATGGGTCGGCGGCTATGTGACAACCAGTTAGACCTCCCACCACCACAACTCCCAGGCTCCACTGCAGAAGCACTGCCTTTTTTTTTGTTGGAGATGAGGCGTTCCAACTCACCAGACACGTCATGAGGCCTTATCCCCGGTGCAACCTGGACCACCGTCAGAGGATATTTAATTTGCGCCTTTCTAGGGCGCAGAGACTGGTGGAGTGCGCTTTTGGTATTCTGGTGGCCAAATGACATGTCCTACAGACTGCCATACAGCTCAGTGAGGCTACAGTCAATGAAGTTATCAAAGCCTCAGTAATTTTGCACAACTATACCCGCATACATGATTGCTTCTCAGATGGTAATGATGAACACATGTTGCGTAGTGTAATTAGGCCAACACCACATGGCCCTCTTCCGCGCCGTCCCCTTTCTGGCCTAAAAGTTAGGGATGTTTTTACAAATTTTTTTGTTTCTCCTCAGGGTTCTACTCCCTGGCAAGATTATGCTGTTTCTCAGTTGTGATTTCATTATTTTCTATATATCTTTATCAAATATACTATTTTCATCCACTGAAACAGTACTGTGTGTGTTGTGTTTCCTTAATGACCATATGTTTATGTTTACAGAATATGTGTGTGATGCAATAATGATTGGTCCACAAACATCAATTGGCTTTTGTCAAAATTTTTTAGTAACATCCCAAGCCTTTTTTCGTTAACTTGATACCATATTTTTGTCATATGGTTTTTTTTGGCATTTTTTGGGGGTTCTTGAAACAAGTAACCACAACAAAGTGGAAATAGTGCCAAAACATATAGAAAACATGGTAGGCAGCTCACAAAACTAAAGAATATAAACAAAAAAACCAAACACATTACAGATCCCTGTAAGTTGGCGGGGGAGATGGCGGCAGCTCAGGGTCCTGGTCAGGGGGCCTTTGTTGGGCCCATTGTCCTTCATCCTGTGAGGATGCAGTGGCTTGTGGCACAGAATACTGGCCTTGTCCATATTAGCCAGTTGTGTGTTGTCCATAAGCGAATTGTCTCTTGCCCTCATGTTGACGGACATATTGGCTCGCATCATACCCAACCCCAAAATGGCAATGTTGTCCAAACCCAGGTTGGGACCAGCCTACATCACTGGGTCTGGAAAAGTGGCCATATTAGGAATGGGGGTTGTAGGCTGCCATTTGGTACACTGATGGCCTTTGTAGATTTTTGGGTGGGAGGGGTTGAGG
Organism: Ranitomeya imitator; assembly: GCF_032444005.1. Taxonomy (NCBI): domain Eukaryota; kingdom Metazoa; phylum Chordata; class Amphibia; order Anura; family Dendrobatidae; genus Ranitomeya; species Ranitomeya imitator. The sequence continues at coordinate 100,540,252 of NC_091289.1, read as the reverse complement.
TGTAGGCATACGTGGAGTAGGTGCTGCAAATCCTGATTGATGCTGCTCCTGTTGAGGGAATTGAAGGCGCAAGAGGTTTGTTTGGGAAAGCTGCCTTCGCTCAATATATTCAAACACCTCATAGGGGTTATTTGGAGGGGTGCTTAAATCAATCAGGATTTGCATACACCCTCACACACGTAGCCTCACCTCACGGTGAAGGGGTCTAAGGTAACGGGCAAGGCTGCGGGCAAAGGCCTCCTCTCTAGGGTTGAGCGAAACGGATCGTTCATTTTCAAAAGTCGCCGACTTTTGGCACAGTCGGGTTTCATGAAACCGATGCGGTACGCGACTTTCGCGCCAAAGTCGCATTTCAATGACGCGAAAAGCGCCATTTCTCAGCCAATGAAGGTGGACGCAGAGTGTGGGCAGCGTGATGACATAGGTCCTGGTCCCCACCATCTTAGAGAAGGGCATTGCAGTGATTGGCTTGCTGTCTGCGGCGTCACAGGGGCTATAAAGAGGCGTTCCCGCCGACCGCCATCTTACTGCTGCTGATCTGAGCATAGGGAGAGGTTGCTGCCGCTTCGTCAGAAGCAGGGATAGCGTTAGGCAGGGTCCATTAACCACCAAACCGCTTGTGCTGTAGCGATTTCCACTGTCCAACACCACCTTTTGTTTGCAGGGACAGTGGAAGCTACATTTTTTTTCCTCAGCGCTGTAGCCCATTGGGCTGCCCTAGAAGGCTCCCTGATAGCTGCATTGCTGTCTGTACGCCGCTGTGCAAACCAACTGCTTTTTTCAAAGCACAAATCCTATTGTTCCTTCCTTTCTGCACAGCTATCTTTTTTGTTTGTCCACACTTTTGATGTAATTTGTGCAGCAGTCCACTCCTTCTTATTGCTGCCTGCCATACCTGGCTGAGATTACTGCAGGGAGATAGTAACTGTAGGACAGTCCCTTTTTTTTTCTTTTTAATTCTCCCTAAAAAAATAATTTGTGGGAGATTAAGATTGGCATTTCTGCTAGAGTGCGAGTCCTGTGCGTGCCATCTCTCTTAAATAGTGGGCCATAGAAAGCCTTTTATTTTTATTTTTTTAATTTGGTATCTACATTCTCCCTGAAAAAATTTAAAAAAACCTGTGGGAGATTAATATTGGCCTTTCTGCTTGTCTGCCAGTCCTGATTGTGCCATCTCTCTTAAATAGTGGGCCATAGAAAGCCTAGTTTTTTTTTTTTAATTTAGTATCTAAATTCTCCCTGAAAAAAAAAACCTGTGGGAGATTAATATTGGCCTCTCTGCTTGTCTGCCAGTCCTGATTGTGCCATCTCTCTTAAATAGTGGGCCATAGAAAGCCTAGTTTTTTTTTTTTAATTTGGTATCTAAATTCTCCCTGAAAAAATAAAAAAAAACCTGTGGGAGATTAATATTGGCCTTTCTGCTTGTCTGCCAGTCCTGATTGTGCCATCTCTCTTAAATAGTGGGCCATAGAAAGCCTAGTTTTTTTTTTTTTAAATTTGGTATCTAAATTCTCCCTGAAAAAAAAAAAAAAACCTGTGGGAGATTAATATTGGCCTTTCTGCTTGTCTGCCAGTCCTGATTGTGCCATCTCTCTTAAATAGTGGGCCATAGAAAGCCTAGTTTGTTTGTTTTTAATTTGGTATCTAAAGTCTCCCTGAAAAAATAAAAAAAAACCTGTGGGAGATTAATATTGGCCTTTCTGCTTGTCTGCCAGTCCTGATTGTGCCATCTGTCTTAAATAGTGGGCCATAGAAAGCCTAGTTTTTTTTTTTTTTTTAAATTTGGTATCTAAATTCTCCCTGAAAAAAAAAACCTGTGGGAGATTAATATTTGCCTTTCTGCTTGTCTGCCAGTCCTGATTGTGCCATCTCTCTTAAATAGTGGGCCATAGAAAGCCTAGTTTTTTTTTTTTTTAATTTGGTATCTAAAGTCTCCCTGAAAAAATAAAAAAAAACCTGTGGGAGATTAATATTGGCCTTTCTGCTTGTCTGCCAGTCCTGATTGTGCCATCTCTCTTAAATAGTGGGCCATAGAAAGCCTAGTTTGAAAAAAAAAAAATTGGTATCTAAATTCTCCCTGAAAAAAAAAACCCGTGGGAGATTAATATTGGCCTTTCTGCTTGTCTGCCAGTCCTGAGTGTGCCATCTGTCTTAAATGGTGGGCCATAGAAAGCCTAGTTTTTTTTTTTTTAATTTGGTATCTAAATTCTCCCTGAAAAAAGAAAAAAACCTGTGGGAGATTAATATTGGCCTTTCTGCTTGTCTGCCAGTCCGGAGTGTGCCATCTGTCTTAAATAGTGGGCCATAGAAAGCCTAGTGTTTTTTTTTTAAATTTGGTATCTAAATTCTCCCTGAAAAAATAAAAAAAAACCTGTGGGAGATTAATATTGGCCTTTCTGCTTGTCTGCCAGTCCTGAGTGTGCCATCTCTCTTAAATAGTGGGCGATAGAAAGCCTAGTGTTTTTTTTTTTTTTTAAATTTGGTATCTAAATTCTCCCTGAAAAAATAAAAAAAAAACCTGTGGGAGATTAATATTGGCCTTTCTGCTTGTCTGCCAGTCCTGATTGTGCCATCTCTCTTAAATAGTGGGCCATAGAAAGCCTAGTTTGAAAAAAAAAAAATTGGTATCTAAATTCTCCCTGAAAAAAAAAACCTGTGGGAGATTAATATTGGCCTTTCTGCTTGTCTGCCAGTCCTGATTGTGCCATCTCTCTTAAATAGTGGGCCATAGAAAGCCTAGTTTTTTTTTTTTAATTTGGTATCTAAATTCTCCCTGAAAAAAAAAAAACCTGTGGGAGATTAATATTGGTCTTTCTGCTTGTCTGCCAGTCCTGACTGAGTGTGCCATCTGTCTTAAATAGTGGGCCATAGAAAGCCTAGTTTTTTTTTCTAAAAAATTTGGTATCTAAATTCTCCCTGAAAAAAAAAACATGTGGGAGATTAATTTTGGCCTTTCTGCTTGTCTGCCAGTCCTGAGTGTGCCATCTGTCTTAAATAGTGGGCCATAGAAAGCCTAGTGTTTTTTTTTTTTTTTTTAAATTTGGTATCTAAATTCTCCCTGAAAAAATAAAAAAAAACCTGTGGGAGATTAATATTGGCCTTTCTGCTTGTCTGCCAGTCCTGAGTGTGCCATCTCTCTTAAATAGTGGGCCATAGAAAGCCTAGTGTTTTTTTTTTTTTTTTTTAAATTTGGTATCTAAATTCTCCCTGAAAAAATAAAAAAAAAACCTGTGGGAGATTAATATTGGCCTTTCTGCTTGTCTGCCAGTCCTGATTGTGCCATCTCTCTTAAATAGTGGGCCATAGAAAGCCTATTTTTTTTTTTTTTTTTTTAATTTGGTATCTAAATTCTCCCAGAAAAAAAAAACAGTGGGAGATTAATATTGGCCTTTGTGCTTGGGTGACAGTCCTGCGTGTGTGGCATCTCTCTCATTTGGTGCCACAGAAAACAGTGTGTAACATCATGCCTGATTTTCCTTGCGGTCTCACCCACCTATAAAGGGATATCTAAATCATACAGAAGTTAGAGTTCACCTTGTAAGTTGTTTGACAGTAACAAATACCGTTAGTTTGGTGACGTTTTTAAAACAATGAGGAAGTCTGGTGGAAGAGGTCGTGGCCGTGGGCGTTCATTGCTAGCTGGCAATGATGGTAGTGGTAGTGGAGCATCGGGTGGCCGTGGGAAAAACAATATAGCACTTAAGTCTCGAGCTGTGGAGCCAGGTTCGTCGTCTGGCTACACAAGGCCTCGAACGCTCCCTTTTCTGGGAGTAGGAAAACCGCTTTTAAAGCCGGAGCAGCAAGAGCAAGTTTTGGCTTACCTTGCTGACTATGCCTCTAGCTCTTTTGCCTCCTCTTCTGAAACTGGTAAATGTAAAAGCAGCGCGTCGTTAGTGGATGTTCACGGTCAGGGACAAGTCGCTTCCTTGTCCTCTTCAGCAAAAACAGCAACAGAGAAGGATGCAGCAGGCGACACAACGGGTTACTCCATGGAGCTCTTTACACATACCGTCCCTGGTTTAGAAAGTGAAACAGTTAACAGGCCATGCCCATTACAACATGAATCGGACATGGAGTGCACAGAAGCACAGCCGCAGCCAGATTATTATGCTGGTCCTTTGACTCAGACCACAACATTGCCCTCGCAGGGTACTGATCCAGAATCAGACCCTGATGAGACTATGTTGCCCCGTCACGAACGCTATACCACCGACTTACACAGTGACACAGACGAAGTTGCACACGAGCTAGAAGAGGAGGTTATAGATGACCCAGTTGTTGACCCCGATTGGCAGCCATTGAGGGAACAGGGTGCAGGCGGAAGTAGTTCTGAAGCGGAGGAGGAGGGGCAGCAGCAGGCATCAACATCGTAACAGGTTCCATCTGCCGGGCCCGTGGATGGCGCAAAACACGTGGCAAAGCCAAAACCTGTTGGAGGACAGCGTGGCCATCCGGTTAAAGCTCAGTCTGCAATGCCTGAAAAGGGATCCGATGCTAGAAAGAGTGCAGTCTGGCATTTTTTTAAACAACATCCAATTGATCAGCGCAAAGTCATCTGTCAAAAATGTTCAACTATCTTAAGCAGAGGTCAGAATCTGAAAAGTCTAAATACAAGTTGCATGCATAGACATTTAACCACCATGCATTTGCAAGCCTGGACTAACTACCAAACGTCCCTTAAGGTTGTAGCACCCTCGGCCAATGAAGCTAGTCAGCAACGCTACATCACTTCCGTCAGTGTAAGGCCACCATTTTCCGCACCACCTGCAGCATCTGTGCAGGTTTCTTTGCCAGACCAAAGCAGTCAGGGTCAGGGAATCACCAGTTTCGTAGTAGGAAACACTGCATCTAGGGCACCGGCGGCAACAATACCGTCTTCAACCGTCTCTCAGTCTGCCATGTCCACCGGCACCCCCTCTAGTTCCACCATCTCCAGCTCTCCAGTCCAGCTCACCCTACATGAGACTCTGGTTAGAAAAAGGAAGTACTTAGCCTCGCATCCGCGTACACAGGGTTTGAACGCCCACATAGCTAGACTAAACTCGTTAGAGATGATGCCCTACCAGTTAGTTGAAAGCGAAGCTTTCAAAGCACTAATGGACTACGCTGTACCACGCTACGAGCTACCCAGTCGACACTTTTTTTCGCGAAAAGCCATCCCAGCCCTCCACCAGCATGTTAAAGAGCGCATCGTCCATGCACTCAGGCAATCTGTGAGTACAAAGGTGCACCTGACAACAGATGAATGGACCAGTAGGCATGGCCAGGGACGTTACGTGTCCATCACGGCACACTGGGTAAATGTGGTGGATGCAGGGTCCACAGGGGACAGCAATTTTGGGACAGTTCTGCCTAGCCCACGGTCTAGGAAACAGTTGGCTGTAGCCGTTCGCACCCCGTCCTCCTCCTCCTCATCCTCCTGCAGAAGCGAGAGCTCGTCCACAGACTGCAGTCGCCCAACCACTCCATCCGCAGCTGCCACAGTTGCACACCAGTTGTCCCATTATGGGGCAGCTACTGGCAAGCGTCAGCAGGCTGTATTGGCTATGAAGTGTTTGGGCGACAAAAGACACACCGCGGAAGTTCTGTACGAGTTCTTGCACAAAGAAACACAGTCGTGGCTGGGCACTGTAGATCTTGAGGCAGGCAAGGTAGTGAGTGATAACGGAAGGAATTTCATGGCTGCCATCTCCCTTTCCCAACTGAAACACATTCCTTGCCTGGCTCACACCTTAAACCTGGTGGTGCAGTGCTTCCTGAAAAGTTATCCGGGGTTATCCGACCTGCTCCTCAAAGTGCGCGGACTTTGCTCGCATATCCGCCGTTCGCCCGTACACTCCATCCGTATGCAGACCTATCAGCGGTCTTTGAACCTTCCCCAGCATCGCCTAATCATAGACGTTGCAACAAGGTGGAACTCAACACTGCACATGCTTCAGAGACTGTGCGAACAGAGGCGTGCTGTTATGTATTTGTGGGAGGATACACATACACGGGCAGGCAGTAGGATGGCAGACATGGAGTTGTCAGGTGTGCAGTGGTCGAAGATACAAGACGTGTCAAGTCCTATAGTGTTTTGAGGAATGCACACGGCTGGTTAGTGCAGACAACGCCATAATAAGCATGAGCATCCCCCTAATGCGTCTGCTGATGCAAAGTTTGACACACATAAAGGAGCAGGCGTCTGCAGCAGAGGAAGAGGAAAGCCTTGATGACAGTCAGCCATTGTCTGGTCAGTGCAGTGTACAGGACGAGGTAGCGGGTGAACAGGAGGAGGAGGACGAGGAGGATGATGGGGATGAGTATTTTTTTAATGAGGAAGCTTTTCCGGGGCCACTGGAAATTGGTGGCGTGGCAAGGCCGGGTTCTGGTTTTTTGAGGGACACAAGTGACGTAGATTTGCCTGAAACAGCACCTCAACCCAGCACAACCGCAGATTTGACAACTGGAACTTTGGCCCACATGGTGGATTATGCCTTACGTATCCTCAAAAGGGACACACGCATTACTAAAATGATGAATGATGACGATAACTGGTTGGCCTGCTTCCTTGATCCTCGTTATAAAGGCAAATTGCAAAATATTATGCCACATGAGAACTTGGAACTAATATTAGCAACCAAACAATCAACTCTTGTTGACCGTTTGCTTCAGGCATTCCCAGCACACAGCGCCCGTGATCGTTCTCACACGAGCTGCAGGGGCCAGCAGACCAGAGGTGTTAGAGGTGCAGAAATCAGAAGTGGCGTTGGACAGAGGGGTTTTCTGACCAGGTTGTGGAGTGATTTTGCTATGACCGCAGACAGGACAGGTACTGCAGCATCAATTCAAAGTGACAGGAGACAACATTTGTCCAGTATGGTTACTAACTATTTTTCATCCCTTATCGATGTTCTCCCTCAACCGTCATTCCCATTTGATTACTGGGCATCCAAATTAGACACCTGGCCAGAATTGGCAGAATATGCATTGCAGGAGCTTGCTTGCCCGGCAGCTAGTGTCCTATCAGAAAGAGTATTAAGTGAGGGCAGGTTCAATATTAACCGAAAAAAGGACTCGTCTGGCTACCCAAAATGTTGATGATCTAACATTCATTAAAATGAACCACAACTGGATTTCGAATTCTTTTGCCCCACCTTGCCCGGCTGACACCTAGCTTTCCTATGAAAAGGTCTTGATTGTGGACTACTCTGACTGACTTTTCCAATCGCGTAATTTGCAGCAGCTGATTGTCCAGCATACGACATGTTTACACCTCCCTAAATGGCCAAAATCCCCCCACGGGGCCGTGGTCTCGCCACATGGCGCAAGCACCTGTGAGAGTCCCGTTTGTCTGAAGAGGTGGGTGTGCCCGCTTTAGGTCGACGGCACTGCCACTGGGTCCCTCATAGTACAATAAAGTGTCTCTGGCGGTGGTGGTGCGCACCCAACGTCAGACACACTGTTGTAACATGAGGGGCCCTGGGCCTGTACCGCCGGCCACAAGAGAGTCCCCCCCCCAGCTCAAACATTGCTCTACCACTTGCACAATTATCTCTCACAGTTCCACCAATGTTTAGTCTATGCGCTGACATCATTCAATGCCTGGCACTGACAATACCAATGTGTTGACATGTATGATGGTACTTAACATAGTCAGGGGCAGTGTCCTATATTTACACCAGTAAATAATTAGCGCTAAATTACTAGGTCTAAAACTCAGTAGAGGAGCCCACCCCTGTACTTAAGTATTCCACCCTTTTGTGTTTTGGTTTTGTTGTAATGCGAGACATTAACATCTAATTATTTTTTTGGAGTACTAACTGGCAGACACTCATTACAATCGGCCTCCGCTGACAACACCAATGCTGCCTGCGTACCCCTGCAAGAGAATTGCAAGTGCCTACAGCCAAATTTTGTTATGTTAGGCCTAATACGCCTGTCTCCGGTCCCTCCTGCCACTAGTCCTCGAGTGACCTGTCTACTGCTGCCCGTGTACCCCTGGAACCAATTTAAAAGTGCCTACAGCGAAATTTTGTTATGTTAGGCCTACTACGCCTGTCTGCCGTCCCTCCTTCCACTAGTCCTCAAGTGACCTGTCTACTGCTGTCCGTGTACCCCTGGAACCAATTAAAAAGTGCCTACAGCCAAATTTTGTTATGTTAGGCCTACTACGCCTGTCTGCGGTCCCTCCTTCCACTAGTCCTCCTGTGACCTGTCTACTGCTGCCCGTGTACCCCTGGAACCAATTTAAAAGTGCCTACAGCCAAATTTTGTTATGTTAGGCCTACTACGCCTGTCTGCGGTCCCTCCTTCCACTAGTCCTCCAGTGACCTGTCTACTGCTGCCCGTGTACCCCTGGAACCTATTTAAAAGTGCCTACAGGCAAATTTTGTTATGTTAGGCCTGCTACGCCTGTCTGCGGTCCCTCCTTCCACTAGTCCTCAAGTGACCTGTCTACTGCTGTCCGTGTACCCCTGGAACCAATTAAAAAGTGCCTACAGCCAAATTTTGTTATGTTAGGCCTACTACGCCTGTCTGCGGTCCCTCCTTCCACTAGTCCTCCTGTGACCTGTCTACTGCTGCCCGTGTACCCCTGGAACCAATTTAAAAGTGCCTACAGCCAAATTTTGTTATGTTAGGCCTACTACGCCTGTCTGCGGTCCCTCCTTCCACTAGTCCTCCAGTGACCTGTCTACTGCTGCCCGTGTACCCCTGGAACCAATTTAAAAGTGCCTACAGCCAAATTTTGTTATGTTAGGCCTACTACGCCTGTCTGCGGTCCCTCCTGCCACTAGTCCTCCAGTGACCTGTCTACTGCTGCCCGTGTACCCCTGGAACCAATTTTAAAGTGCCTACAGTCAAATTTTGTTATGTTAGGCCTACTACGCCTGTCTGAGGTCCCTCCTTCCACTAGTCCTCCAGTGACCTGTCTACTGCTGCCCGTGTACCCCTGGAACCAATTTAAAAGTGCCTACAGCCAAATTTTGTTATGTTAGGCCTACTTACGCCTGTCTGCGGTCCCTCCTGCCACTAGTCCTCAAGTGACCTGTCTACTGCTGCCCGTGTACCCCTGGAACCAATTTAAAAGTGCCTACAGCCAAATGTTGTTATGTTAGGCCTACTACGCCTGTCTGCGGTCCCTCCTTCCACTAGTCCTCCACTGACCAGACCACTGCTGCCCGTGTACCCCTGGAACCTATTTTAAATTGCATAGAGCATCCTTTTTTAATAGTAGGCATACAAACTCTGTCTGTGGCCCATAATTGAAATTGTCCTCCACTGAACAGACCAATGCTGCCTGTGTACCCCTGTAACCTTTTTTAAACTGCATTGAGCTTGAGCCAAATGTTGTGTTTAAGGCCTACTACCTGTGTCTACAGCTGTCCTCCTTTTAAAAAAGCTGAGCGTCAATAGTCTGGTTTTCAGCCTATAGGAATTTGAAAACTGCATTGGGGCTACTACTACTACTTCGGTAGGGCCTACTAACGGTGTCTGCGGCTCCAAGGTGTTCCCCAGGTTTCCTCTCCATAGCTTAGAGCTTCTAGCTCTTGTTTAGTAGTTGTTGAAAACAACACTGCATTCGGCCTACAAGTTGGGTCTGGGGTGTAGAGACAGTGTGTTCCACTCCAAGGTGTTCCCCAGGTTGCCTCTCCATTGCTTCAATCTTAAAGCTCTTGTTTAGTAGTTGTTGAAAACAACACTGCATTCGGCCTACAAGTTGAGTCTGGGGTGTAGAGATGGTGCGTTCCACTCCAAGGTGTTCCCCAGGTTGCCTCTCCATTGCTTCAATCTTAAAGCTCTTGTTTAGTAGTTGTTGAAAACAACACTGCATTCGGCCTACAAGTTGGGTCTGGGGTGTAGAGACGGTGGGTTCCACTCCAAGGTGTTCCCCAGGTTGCCTCTCCATTGCTTCAATCTTTAAGCTCTTGTTTAGTAGTTGTTGAAAACAACACTGCATTCGGCCTACAAGTTGGGTCTGGGGTGTAGAGACGGTGTGTTCCACTCCAAGGTGTTCCCCAGGTTGCCTCTCCATTGCTTCAATCTTAAAGCTCTTGTTTAGTAGTTGTTGAAAACAACACTGCATTCGGCCTACAAGTTGGGTCTGGGGTGTAGAGACGGTGTGTTCCACTCCAAGGTGTTCCCCAGGTTGCCTCTCCATTGCTTCAATCTTTAAGCTCTTGTTTAGTAGTTGTTGAAAACAACACTGCATTCGGCCTACAAGTTGGGTCTGGGGTGTAGAGACGGTGTCTTCCGCTCCAAGATGTTCTCCAGGTTTCCTCTCCATTGCTTCAATCTTAAAGCTTTTCTTAAGTAGTTGTTGAAAACAACACTGCATTCGGCCTACAAGTTGGGTCTGGGGTGTAGAGACGGTGTGTTCCACTCCAAGGTGTTCCCCAGGTTGCCTCTCCATTGCTTCAATCTAAAAGCTCTTGTTTAGTAGTTGTTGAAAACAACACTGCATTCGGCCTACAAGTTGGGTCTGGGGTGTAGAGACGGTGTGTTCCACTCCAAGGTGTTCCCCAGGTTGCCTCTCCATTGCTTCAATCTTCTGGCTCCCGTTTAGTAGTTGTTGAAAACGTCACTGCATTCGGCCTACAAGTTGTGTCTGGGGTGTAGAGATGGTGTGTTCCACTCCAAGGTGTTCCCCAGGTTGCCTCTCCATTGCTTCGATCTTCTAGCTCTTCTTAAGTAGTTGTTGAAAACAACACTGCATTCGGCCTACAAGTTGCGTCTGGGGTGTAGAGACGGTGTCTTCCGCTCCAAGGTGTTCCCCAGGTTGCCTCTCCATTGGTTCAATCTTAAAGCTCTTGTTTAGTAGTTGTTGAAAACAACACTGCATTCGGCCTACAAGTTGGGTCTGGGGTGTAGAGACGGTGTGTTCCACTCCAAGGTGCTCCCCAGGTTGCCTCTCCATTACTTCAATCTTCTAGTTCTCGTTTAGTAGTTGTTGAAAACAACACTGCATTCGGCCTACAAGTTGGTTCTGGGGTGTAGAGACGGTGTGTTCCACTCCAAGGTGTTCCCCAGGTTGCCTCTCCATTGCTTCAATCTTAAAGCTCTTGTTTAGTAGTTGTTGAAAACAACACTGCATTCGGCCTACAAGTTGGGTCTGGGTTGTAGAGACGGTGTCTTCCGCTCCAATGTGTTCTCCAGGTTTCCTCTCCATTGCTTGAATCTTAAAGCTCTTCTTAAATAGTTGTTGAAAACAACACTGCATCCGGCCTACAAGTTGGGTCTGGGGTGTAGAGACGGTGTGTTCCACTCCAAGGTGTTCCCCAGGTTGCCTCTCCATTGCTTCAATCTTAAAGCTCCTGTTTAGCAGTTGTTGAAAACAACACTGCATTCGGCCTACAAGTTGGGTCTGGGGTGTAGAGACGGTGTGCTCCACTCCAAGGTGTTCCCCAGGTTGCCTCTCCATTGCTTCAATCTTAAAGCTCTTGTTTAGTAGTTGTTGAAAACAACACTGCATTCGGCCTACAATTTGGGTCTGGGGTGTAGAGACGGTGTGTTCCACTCCAAGGTGTTCCCCAGGTTGCCCCTCCATTGCTTCAATCTTAAAGCTCTTGTTTAGTAGTTGTTGAAAACAACACTGCATTCGGCCTACAAGTTGGGTCTGGGGTGTAGAGACGGTGTCTTCCGCTCCAAGATGTTCTCCAGGTTTCCTCTCCATTGCTTCAATCTTAAAGCTTTTCTTAAGTAGTTGTTGAAAACAACACTGCATTCGGCCTACAAGTTGGGTCTGGGGTGTAGAGACGGTGTGTTCCACTCCAAGGTGTTCCCCAGGTTGCCTCTCCATTGCTTCAATCTAAAAGCTCTTGTTTAGTAGTTGTTGAAAACAACACTGCATTCGGCCTACAAGTTGGGTCTGGGGTGTAGAGACGGTGTGTTCCACTCCAAGGTGTTCCCCAGGTTGCCTCTCCATTGCTTCAATCTTCTGGCTCCCGTTTAGTAGTTGTTGAAAACAACACTGCATTCGGCCTACAAGTTGGGTCTGGGGTGTAGAGACGGTGTGTTCCACTCCAAGGTGTTCCCCAGGTTGCCTCTCCATTGCTTCGATCTTCTAGCTCTTCTTAAGTAGTTGTTGAAAACAACACTGCATTCGGCCTACAAGTTGCGTCTGGGGTGTAGAGACGGTGTCTTCCGCTCCAAGGTGTTCCCCAGGTTGCCTCTCCATTGGTTCAATCTTAAAGCTCTTGTTTAGTAGTTGTTGAAAACAACACTGCATTCGGCCTACAAGTTGGGTCTGGGGTGTAGAGACGGTGTGTTCCACTCCAAGGTGCTCCCCAGGTTGCCTCTCCATTACTTCAATCTTCTAGTTTTCGTTTAGTAGTTGTTGAAAACAACACTGCATTCGGCCTACAAGTTGGGTCTGGGTTGTAGAGACGGTGTCTTCCGCTCCAAGGTGTTCTCCAGGTTTCCTCTCCATTGCTTCAATCTTAAAGCTCTTGTTTAGTAGTTGTTGAAAACAACACTGCATTCGGCCTACAAGTTGGGTCTGGTGTGTAGAGACGGTGTCTTCCGCTCCAAGATGTTCTCCAGGTTTCCTCTCCATTGCTTCAATCTTAAAGCTCTTCTTAAGTAGTTGTTGAAAACAACACTGCATTCGGCCTACAAGTTGGGTCTGGGGTGTAGAGACGGTGTGTTCCACTCCAAGGTGTTCCCCAGGTTGCCTCTCCATTGCTTCAATCTAAAAGCTCTTGCTTAGTAGTTGTTGAAAACAACACTGCATTCGGCCTACAAGTTGGGTCTGGGGTGTAGAGACGGTGTGTTCCACTCCAAGGTGTTCCCCAGGTTGCCTCTCCATTGCTTCAATCTTCTGGCTCTCGTTTAGTAGTTGTTGAAAACAACACTGCATTCGGCCTACAAGTTGGGTCTGGGGTGTAGAGACAGTGTGTTCCACTCCAAGGTGTTCCCCAGGTTGCCTCTCCATTGCTTCGATCTTCTGGCTCTTCTTAAGTAGTTGTTGAAAACAACACTGCATTCGGCCTACAAGTTGGGTCTGGGGTGTAGAGATGGTGTCTTCCGCTCTAAGGTGTTCTCCAGGTTGCCTCTCCATTGGTTCAATCTTAAAGCTCTTGTTTAGTAGTTGTTGAAAACAACACTGCATTCGGCCTGCAATTTGCGTCTGGGGTGTAGAGACGGTGTCTTCCGCTCCAAGGTGTTCCCCAGGTTGCCTCTCCATTGCTTCAATCTTCTGGCTCCCGTTTAGTAGTTGTTGAAAACAACACTGCATTCGGCCTACAAGTTGGGTCTGGGGTGTAGAGACGGTGTGTTCCACTCCAATGTGTTCCCCAGGTTGCCTCTCCATTGCTTCAATCTTCTGGCTCTCGTTTAGTAGTTGTTGAAAACAACACTGCATTCGGCCTACAAGTTGGGTCTGGGGTGTAGAGATGGTGTCTTCCACTCCAAGGTGTTCCCCAGGTTTCCTCTCCATTGCTTCGATCTTCTGTCTCTCGTTTAGTAGTTGTTGAAAACAACACTGCATTAGGCCTACTAGTTGGGTTGGGGACTTCTATCTGTGTCTGCCGCTCCTTGCTGTTCTCCTACAGTGAACAAAGCTGTGCCGCTGGTTTTACTACTGTTGCCAATTTTGAACTACATTTAGAATACTTACTGATTTGGGCCTACTCTCTGTGTCAGCCTCTCATTCCAGTTGTCCTCCACTGAACAAAACAATGCCCCCTGGTTAGTCCTGTTACCAATTTTGAACTGCATTTAGCCCACTTTATTCTTTGGGCCCATATCTGTTTTCCCCTCATCCTGCCCATTGCCCAGCCAGTGATAAATGAGTCTGCTGGTACATTGACCCATAATGCAACATTCCCCGTGCACGCTACACTGCAAGATTGTGACCCTGCTGAAAGTCAGGTCCCCCTTCCCGCATACCATACCATCTTACACGGGGACAAAGAGGAAGGTGCAGATGAAGGTGCAGGTTCGTTCATCAGGTGGGGGGAGGAATACTCGTTGGCGACGTCACTGGCACAGGGCCCCTCATAGTACGCAAAAGTGTTGCTGCCGGTGGGAGGCGCCCCCGCCGTGCAAACACACCGCTGTACTTTGAGGGGCCCTGTGCCAGTGCCAATGCCAACGAGTGGGCCCCCCCTGCTTGCTCAGGATCACAGCACTTACAAAGTTGAAATACTTACCTCTCCCTGCTCCACTGCCGTGACGTGGTCCAGATTTACTGGGCACACTAATTACTTGAACCAGCCCTACCCCCCACAACTTTCGCCAAATGACCCCCAATTTCAAATGCCTTAGAATTATTATAAGCTAAATTAAGATTGACAAGCTTCAGTAACAAGAATGGATGTTTTTGCCATTAACATGGGCTCTGTACATGTTTTCCTGGCCTCTACTCACTGCCGACTATGCTCCCCCATTGACTTGCATTGGGTTTCGTGTTTCGGTCGATCCCCGACTTTTCGCGATAATCGGCCGATTCCACGCGACCCGACTTTTGAGATAGTCGGGTTTCGCGAAACCCGACTCGACTCTAAAAAGGTCAAGGTCGCTCAACCCTACTCCTCTCCATTATCCGTGGCTGCCCTGGCCAAATAATTGAGGACCCCAGCATCAACATCACTTCTTGTGGCTTGCAGCTCTCTCCTTTGGCGGGATCTCCGTAAAGGCCCAGCTGCCTGTGGGGATGACACCAGTGGGCCTGTAGGGCTGCTGCTCTGGCCATGTTCCTCATGCCTTCCAGCATCATGTGCTGCTAAGGGTGGTGGTGCTGCATCTTCCTCACTTGCTGCTGCCTGCAGTGATGATGATGCTGATGGACCCTCAAGGATGGATGTTGAAGATTCCAAAGATGGGCCTGCCACCTCTTCATCCACACTTACAGGATCGATCACAGCCTCCGATTCCGACCCGGTTTCCCTCTCTGTGAGGTTAGACTGTGTTCTGTTATTAAAAAAAAAAAAATTAAAAGGTAATTTATTTGTGGCCATTGTTTAATTGCACATCTGTGAGCTATAATCACAAAAATTATCTACACACAACCTCAGATCAGCACAAGATCTCCTTCTCTACTCCCCTCTTATCTCATATTCCCACAATGATATACAAGATTTTTCTTGGGTATCACCCCTACTGTGAAAAACACTGTCACAACACATCATAATGTCGCATACCATTTCAAGCTACACAAACACCATGAAGACCCACCTCTTCAAACAATCAGATAACCTGCAGTAACAACCCATCCAACAAAACACTGCATGAACATCTCTAAACTCGTATACTACATTCTCACCCATCCCTTGTTGAAGCTTGGGATGCTTTGCGGGCAGGGTCCTCTCTTCTCCAGGACCCTTTTTGAATTTATGCTTGTTTACATTATTGTTTGCACTATATTGACACATCCTTACATGTAATTCGCAATGTAATAACCCTAACAAATAATCTTAATAAGATTTATTTTCATTAAAAATGCGTTGTGAGGTTGTTACTTACTTGTTGTGAATTCTGTTGTCGAACTCCCTCCTGTGGTCGTGAATGGTACTTCGGCGAGTTCTGTCTATGGGCTCCCTCTGGTGGCTGAGTGAAGCTGCTGCTTCTGAGGTTCCTTACACAGGTGACGTAATTTATCCTTCGGTTGGCTGCTCTATTTAACTCCTCTCAGATCGTTACTCCATGCCAGCTGCCAATGTTTTTGCATTGGTTCAGTTCGCTCCTGGATCTCTCTGGTGACCTGCCTTCTCCTGCAGAAGCTAAGTTCCTGATAGTCATTATTTGTTCTCTGTTTTCTTGTCCAGCTGGTTTTCATGATTTTGTCTTGCTAGCTGGAAGCTCTGGGATGCAGAGTGGACCCTCCGCACCGTGAGTCGGTGCGGAGGTCCTATTTGCACACTCTGCGTGGTCTTTTGTAGGTTTTTGTGCTGATCGCAAAGTTACCTTTCCTATCCTCTGTCTATTTAGTAAGTCTGGCCTCCCTTTGCTGAAACCTGTTTGATTTCTGCGTTTGTGACTTTCATCTTTACTCACAGTCAATATATGTGGGGGGCTTCCTTTACCTTTGGGGAATTTCTCTGAGGCAAGGTAGGCTTTATTTTCTATCTCTAGGGCTAGATAGTTCTTAGGCTGTGACGAGGCGCCTAGGTCTGGTCAGGAGCGCTCCACGGCTATTTCTAGTGTGTGTGATAGGATTAGGGCTTGCGGTCAGCAGAGCTCCCACATCCCAGAGCTCGTCCTATATGAGGTTTAACTGTCAGGTCATTCTGGGTGCTCCTAACCACCAGGTCATAACAGTACAGCTGGCCACAAGTATTAATGCATCTCAATAAAGGGATAAGAGAACTTCTGAGACCATTTTTTTTTCTTTGCACTGTGTTTTGTCTTTCTTTTCCCCTAGACCTTTGGGTGGTTCAGGACACAGGTGTAAATATGGACATTCAAGGTCTGTCCTCTTGTGTGGATCATCTCACTGCAAGGGTACAAAACATTCAAGATTTTGTGGTTCAGAATCCTATGTTAGAGCCTAGAATTCCTATTCCTGACTTATTTTCTGGGGATAGATCTAGGTTCTTGAATTTCAAAAATAATTGTAAACTGTTTCTAGCTTTGAAACCCCGCTCCTCTGGTGACCCCGTTCAACAGGTAAAAATCATTATTTCTTTGTTGCGTGGTGACCCTCAAGACTGGGCATTTTCCCTTGCGCCAGGAGATCCTGCATTGCGTGATGTTGATGCATTTTTTCTGGCGCTTGGATTGCTTTATGATGAACCAAATTCAGTGGATCAGGCAGAGAAAATCTTGCTGGCTTTGTGTCAGGGTCAGGATGAAGCGGAGGTGTACTGTCAGAAGTTTAGAAAGTGGTCTGTGCTTACTCAGTGGAATGAATGTGCCCTGGCGGCAATTTTCAGAAAGGGTCTTTCTGAAGCCCTTAAGGATGTCATGGTGGGATTTCCGGCGCCTGCTGGTCTGAATGAGTCTATGTTTTTGGCCATTCAGATCGATCGGCGCATGCGTGAGCGCAAAGCTGTGCACCATCTGGCGGTATTCTCTGAGCATAGGCCTGAGCCTATGCAGTGTGATAGGACTTTGACCAGAGCTGAACTGCAAGAACACAGACGTTGGAATGGGCTGTGTTTTTACTGTGGTGAATCCACTCATGCTATCTCCGATTGTCCTAAGCGCACTAAGCGGTTCGCTAGGTTTGCCATCATTGGTACTGTACAGTCTAAATTTCTTTTGTCCGTTACTCTGATTTGCTCTCTGTCGTCCTATTCTGTAATGGCATTTGTGGATTCAGGCGCTGCTCTGAATTTGATGGACTTGGAGTTTGCCAGGCGCTGTGGTTTTTTCTTGGAGCCCTTGCAGTATCCTATTCCATTGAGAGGAATTGATGCTAAGCCTTTGGCCAAGAATAAGCCTCAGTACTGGACTCAATTGACCATGTGCATGGCTCCTGCACATCAGGAGGATATTCGCTTTTTGGTGTTGCATAATCTGCATGATGTGGTCGTTTTGGGGTTGCCATGGCTACAGGTCCATAATCCAGTGTTGGATTGGAAATCTATGTCTGTGTCCAGCTGGGGTTGTCAGGGGGTACATGGTGATGTTCCTTTGCTGTCAATTTGGCCTTCCACTCCTTCTGAAGTCCCTGAGTTTTTATCAGATTAGCGGGATGTATTTGAAGAGCCCAAATCTGGTGCCCTACCTCCTCATAGGGATTGCGACTGTGCTATTAATTTGATTCCTGGTAGTAAGTTTCCTAAGGGCCGTCTGTTTAATTTATCTGTGCCAGAGCACGCCGCTATGCGGAGTTATATAACGGAATCCTTGGAGAAGGGTCATATTCGTCCGTCGTCGTCACCATTGGGAGCAGGGTTCTTTTTTGTGGCCAAGAAGGATGGTTCTTTGAGACCTTGTATTGATTACCGTCTTCTTAATAAGATCACAGTCAAATTTCAGTATCCTTTGCCGCTGCTGTCTGATTTGTTTGCTCGGATTAAGGGGGCTAGTTGGTTCACCAAGATAGATCTGCGTGGTGCGTATAATCTTGTGCGAATTAATCAGGGTGATGAATGGAAAACGGCATTTAATACGCCCGAGGGCCATTTTGAGTACCTGGTTATGCCATTCGGGCTTTCTAATGCTCCATCTGTGTTTCAGTCCTTTATGCATGACATCTTCCGAGAGTACCTGGATAGATTCATGATTGTATATTTGGATGACATTTTGGTCTTTTCGGATGATTGGGAGTCTCATGTGAAGCAGGTCAGAATGGTGTTCCAGGTCCTTCGTGAGAATTCCTTGTTTGTGAAGGGGTCAAAGTGTCTCTTTGGAGTTCAGAAGGTTTCATTTTTGGGTTTCATTTTTTCCCCTTCTACTATCGAGATGGACCCTGTTAAAGTTCAGGCCATTTACGATTGGACTCAGCCGACATCTGTGAAGAGCTTACAGAAATTCCTGGGCTTTGCTAATTTTTATCATCGCTTCATCGCTAATTTTTCCAGTATTGCTAAACCGTTGACTGATTTGACCAAGAAGGGTGCTGATGTGGTCAATTGGTCTTCTGCGGCTGTAGAGGCTTTTCAGGAGTTGAAGCGTCGTTTTGCTTCTGCCCCTGTGTGGTGCCAGCCATATGTTTTGCTCCCTTTTCAGGTTGAGGTTGATGCTTCTGAAATTGGAGCAGGGGCTGTTTTGTCGCAAAGAAGTTCTGATGGCTCGGTAATGAAACCCTGTGCCTTCTTTTCTAGAAAATTCTCACCTGCTGAGCGCAGTTATGATGTGGGAAATCGGGAGTTGTTGGCCATGAAGTGGGCATTTGAGGAGTGGCGACACTGGCTTGAAGGAGCTAAACATCGCGTGGTGGTCTTGACGGATCACAACAATTTGACTTATCTCGAGTCTGCCAAACGGTTGAATCCTAGACAGGCTCGATGGTCGCTCTTTTTCTCCCATTTTGATTTTGTGGTTTCATACCTTCCGGGATCTAAGAATGTGAAGGCTGACGCCCTGTCGAGGAGTTTTGTTCCTGACTCTCCAGGTGTTCCGGAGCCGGCGGGTATTCTTAAAGAAGGGGTAATTTTGTCTGCCATTTCCCCTGATTTGCGGCGTGTGCTGCAAAAGTTTAAGGCTGATAGACCTGACCGTTGTCCTATGGAGAGACTGTTTGTCCCTGATAGATGGACTAGTAGAGTTATCTCGGAGATTCATTGTTCAGTGTTGGCTGGTCATCCTGGAATCTTTGGTACCAGAGATTTGGTGGCTAGATCCTTTTGGTGGCCTTCTTTGTCACGGGATGTGCGTTCTTTTGTGCAGTCCTGTGGGACTTGTGCTCGGGCTAAGCCCTGCTGTTCTCGTGCCAGTGGGTTGCTTTTGCCCTTGCCGATCCCAAAGAGGCCCTGGACGCATATTTCCATGGATTTTATTTCTGATCTCCCTGTTTCTCAAAAGATGTCGGTCATTTGGGTGGTTTGTGATCGTTTCTCTAAGATGGTCCATTTGGTACCCTTATCTAAATTGCCTTCCTCCTCTGATTTGGTGCCTTTGTTTTTCCAGCATGTGGTTCGTTTGCATGGCATTCCAGAGAACATCGTCTCGGACAGAGGTTCCCAGTTTGTTTCGAGGTTTTGGCGGTCCTTTTGCGCTAAGATGGGCATTGATTTGTCTTTTTCTTCGGCTTTCCATCCTCAGACTAATGGCCAAACCGAACGAACTAATCAGACTTTGGAGACATATCTGAGATGCTTTGTTTCTGCTGATCAGGATGATTGGGTGTCCTTCTTGCCTTTGGCTGAGTTCGCCCTTAATAATCGGGCCAGCTCGGCTACTTTAGTTTCTCCTTTTTTCTGTAATTCTGGTTTCCATCCTCATTTTTCTTCAGGGCAGGTTGAGTCTTCCTACTGTCCTGGTGTGGATGCGGTGGTGGACAGGTTGCAGCAGATTTGGACTCATGTGGTGGACAATTTGATATTGTCCCAGGAGAAGGCTCAACGTTTCGCTAACCGCCGGCGTTGTGTTGGTCCCCGACTTCGTGTTGGGGATTTGGTTTGGTTGTCATCTCGTCACGTTCCTATGAAGGTTTCCTCTCCTAAGTTTAAGCCTCTTTTCATTGGGCCATATAAGATTTCTGAAGTTCTTAATCCTGTGTCATTTCGTTTAGACCTTCCAGCTTCTTTTGCCATCCATAATGTGTTCCATAGGTCGTTGTTGCGGAGATACGTGGCGCCTATGGTTCCCTCCGTTGATCCTCCTGCCCTGGTGTTGGTCGAGGGGGAGTTGGAGTATGTGGTGGAGAAGATTTTGGATTCTCGTGTTTCGAGACGGAAACTCCAGTACCTGGTCAAGTGGAAGGGTTATGGTCAGGAAGATAATTCCTGGGTTTTTGCCTCTGATGTTCATGCTGCCGATCTTGTTCGTGCCTTTCATTTGGCTCATCCTGATCGGCCTGGGG
The DNA here is from genome assembly GCF_032444005.1 of Ranitomeya imitator. Lineage (NCBI taxonomy): Eukaryota > Metazoa > Chordata > Amphibia > Anura > Dendrobatidae > Ranitomeya > Ranitomeya imitator. The sequence continues at coordinate 100,519,860 of NC_091289.1, read as the reverse complement.
GCTCTGGTGAGGGTTCAGTGACCCCTCCTCAAGGGGGGGTACTGTTGTGAATTCTGTTGTCGAACTCCCTCCTGTGGTCGTGAATGGTACTTCGGCGAGTTCTGTCTATGGGCTCCCTCTGGTGGCTATGAGTGAAGCTGCTGCTTCTGAGGTTCCTTACACAGGTGACGTAATTTATCCTTTGGTTGGCTGCTCTATTTAACTCCTCTCAGATCGTTACTCCATGCCAGCTGTCAATGTTTTTGCATTGGTTCAGTTCGCTCCTGGATCTCTCTGGTGACCTGCCTTCTCCTGCAGAAGCTAAGTCCCTGATAGTCATTATTTGTTCTCTGTTTTCTTATCCAGCTGGTTATCATGATTTTGTCTTGCTAGCTGGAAGCTCTGGGATGCAGAGTGGCCCCTCCGCACCGTGAGTCGGTGCGGAGGTCCTTTTTGCACACTCTGCGTGGTCTTTTGTAGGTTTTTGTGCTGATCGCAAAGTTACCTTTCCTATCCTCTGTCTATTTAGTAAGTCTGGCCTCCCTTTGCTAAAACCTGTTTCATTTCTGCGTTTGTGACTTTCATCTTTACTCACAGTCAATATATGTAGGGGGCTTCCTTTACCTTTGGGGAATTTCTCTGAGGCAAGGTAGGCTTTATTTTCTATCTCTAGGGCTAGATAGTTCTTAGGCTGTGACGAGGTGCCTAGGTCTGGTCAGGAGCGCTCCACGGCTATTTCTAGTGTGTGTGATAGGATTAGGGCTTGCGTTCAGCAGAGCTCCCACATCCCAGAGCTCGTCCTGTATGAGGTTTAACTATCAGGTCATTCCGGGTGCTCCTAACCACCAGGTCATAACACTTGCTGCCTAAGATCCATACTGACATCCAAAAATGAAAGACGGTCACAGTATATATATTTCCGCTTCTTGAGTGGGGCTGCTAACCCACTTCTTGCCCGCTGCTGTCTTTCCCGACGGTATTGGTCTCAGATGCTGCGCCATCGTGTCATAACATCATCCACTGCAATTACATGGTCAGAAATATTCTTCAATATCATTCTGCACATAGCTTATTGCAGTTGTCAGTGATATATTCTTCTTATTCTTATTGTTTATTTTTCTTGCACCATTATTTCCATGGTGCTGCAGATGATAAAGGGGTTACATGCAGAGGTCTATATATTGGTCACAGTTAAAAACTTTACAGTCACAGACTTGTACAGAGGGGAGAGAACCCTGTTCTTGCAAACATACATTAGATAAGATTTTGCATAGGAAAAGAGAATGCCTTGTGACATAATTAGCCTAAAGTGTCAATTTATGTCCAAAAAAATACCAGGGTCAACACCTCTCTGGACGAGGTATGAGTCCCAAAAAATATTTAGCAACATCAAGATTACCTGTGTACATAAACACTTTAGCATGTTAATCAGCTTTTGTAATTGCCAAAAATGCCCATAAATGACATAGAAATATAAAAATGATTCTTCAATTAATCATGTAGGGAAAGCATCTTGTAAAGTAAAATCTTGTGAATACATGAGTGTACTTACATAGACTTGCCTGCTCCGCACGTGGCCGTTGGGCATAATCGGGGAATAGGATCCCACATATGGCCCTCCAAGCTGCCTCTTTCCTGGCCCGGTTGGAGTAGTTGGGATCCCGCTGGTCCCATATTTCTGGCCTTTCTTGGACCAGGATGAGGAGCATATCCACATTTATTATGCTGGCCATGATGCTTGCAACTCTGTGGAGGCGAGCGCCAGACTTCCGGGATGTCTGTGTGGCTTTTTGAGCTAATTAGCATGTCTGAGCTTCCTGATTGAGGGCTTGGCTCAATTCCTTGCACCTGGCGATGTCTGGAGATGTCTGGCGTATTTCTCGCAAGTCACACTGTTGGTCCGTGTGTAATCCGTATTTTTCTGGCCCCCATAGACTTTCATTGGCGTATTTTTTGCGCAATACGGTGACAAACGCAGCATGCTGCGATTTTCTATGGCCGTAGAAGACCGTATAATACGGATCAATAAAATACGGCTGATAGGAACTGGGGCATAGAGAATCATTGTACTGTATGCAATCCGTATTTTCAGCACCTCTCTTACGTCCGTAAAACACGCTAGTGTGAGGCCGGCCTCACCGTGACATCCCCTTTAAGTGCGACTGGACCCAGTGCCGAGCACCCCACTGCAGAGGCGGGCGACTCATAAATGTGATCCCTAACATTATGTAAAATGTTTCCAATAAAAGCTTCAACTCAATCCACAAAAAAAGTAAGTCCTCACTCAGGTCTGTCATCTGTTAAATGAAATATAGAGGGCTTCCACATTACTGCTAGTACAAAGGCTCTGGAAAAGCGAATGGCTCCTCGCTCCCCAAAAGAAATTCAGCAAATTCTCCTCTCCCATATCCAAATGCCCCCTTCCCTTCTGAGCCCCAGAGTGTGCCTAAACCACATATATCATCTACATATTTGGCATTTTTGTAGTGATGAGAGCCTGCCTAATTTATGGGTGCATGTATCAGGGAGCACAGGCTGGGCATAACGTACTGGTGACTGCAACATACTGGTCAATACAGCGTCCCATTCAATACAATGGCAGTGTGCAATTTTCACTCAGCAACATCCACTGCTGCCTGTTTATGGAAAACACTTATGGAGTCAAAATCATTACTACACTTGTAGATAAATTCCCAAAGAGGTATAATTTCCAAATTTGGGTCATTTGAGGGGGGATTCTGCTTTTCTTTTTTTTTAGGGGCTCTTTATATAGAGTCAGGAAACTATTCTATAATAATTTGTTCTCCATGAGTCAAATAGCGCTCCATCCCTCCAGAGTCGTGCTGTGTGGCTAAGCAGTACTGTACAGCCACATATGGGGCATTGCACAGTTCAGCAGAAATTGTGTAGCAAATTTTGGTACCATTTTTACCCATTTCCCAGTGTGAAAATGTAAAATCTGGGGCTAAAACAATTTTTTTTTGTAAAAATGTAATTATTTTTTCTTCACTGCCCAATGGTATCAAATTCTGTGACACATTTGTGTTGTCAATATGATCACTGAACCCCTAGATGAACCGATTGAGAGGTGTAGTTTGTAAAATGTGGTTACCTACCGGGGTTTCTGCTGTTCTGCCAATGTACCATGACCCCCTCAAACCAATGCACCAAAACCTGCACTGTAATATGGCGCTCCATCTCTTTTGAGCCTAGCACTGTGCTTCAAAAGTAATTTTCAACCACATATGGAGTATTGATGTGCTCAGAAGAAATGTCATAACAAATTGTACTGTTTGTTTTTTCCTATTATCCCTTTTGCAAATTGCAAACTTTGGGTCAAAGCGACATTTTAGTGGAAAAAATTGTAATATTTAATTTACCTCGCCCAGTTTTATACAAGTTTGTGAATCGCCCAGTTTTATACAAGTTTGTGAATCGCCTAATACTACTAGTCTAGATGAATTCCTTGAGAGGTATAGTTTACAAAATGGGATCACCTGTGGGGGTTGCTGCTGTTTTGGCATGTCAGGGGCACATTAAATGTGACATGGTATCCACAACCTATTGCAGCCAAAATAGCGGTAATTCTCTTTCCGTGCCCTACCATGCACCAAGGCAGTTGTTTTTCAACAAATTCGGGGTACCTACGTACTTTGGAAAAAATGCACAACAAATTTTGGCATCCCTTTTCTCCTGTTACCATTGTGAAAATTAAAATAATGGGTCTGAAACAACATTAATGTTGGGAAAATGTGTTTTTTTTATTTTCATGGCTCAACACTATAAAATTCTTTGAAGCCTCTGAAGTTTCAAGGTGCTCACCACACATCTAGATAAAGTCCTTGAGGGGTCTAGTTTTCAAAATGGGGTTATTTGTGATGGGGTTTTGCTGTTTAGGCACCTCAGGGGCCAGGGCCGGCTCCAGGTTTTTGAGGGCCCCGGGCAAAAGAGCCTCAGTGGGCCCCCCTCTTTAACACATACCACGATTCATGATGCACAGATACAGCAGAGAAATATACCACAGCCAAGTAGCATATAGCGCAGCATATAGCGCAGCCCACGCAGCATATAGCGCAGCCCACGCAGCATATAGCGCAGCCCACGCAGCATATAGCGCAGCCCACGCAGCATATAATGCAGCCCACGCAGCATATAACGCAGCCCACGCAGCATATAACACAGCCCACGCAGCATATAACACAGCCCACGCAGTATATAACACAGCCCACGCAGTATATAACAGCCCACGTGACATAGTATACAGCACAGCGCATGTAGTATAGCACAGCCCCGTGACATAGTAATACTAGTATATAACACACACCACCCCCACGTAGTATATAATAATATGATAATACAGCCAGCCATTTAGTATATACAGTCAGTAGTAGTCTATGCCTTTAGTCTGTATGATGCAAGTTGCAACATTTGAGATTTGGAAAGTAAATGGGTCAGTGTTCAGTGTTCTCTTCTGACTATCTATGGGGGGGATACAATAGGGAGGGGAAATAGCCTCAGAGACCCTCAGTCTACATGATGACCTAACTCGTCAGGATCAGAAGCCAGGAAAGGCCTGGTTCACAAACTCTGAATGAAGCAAGCAAAACAGCTTGGCATTAGGATGCACGCAGCAGGCCCAGGCTCAGCAGGCTGCATCCCATCCCCCTCCACCCCCGCCCCTGCAATGCGCAGCGTTGGGACTGTCACCAAAGATGAGTCACTCACTCACTGTCACTGCCTGCTTCACTCGGCGCTGTCACCCTCATTGTGGACACGGAGAGAGTGCACCGACTGTGCACCTCCAGAGTCCCGACTCCTTACTGCAGCTGCTGCTTGTCTTCTCCTGATTGGCGCTGCAGCTGCTGGAGCCTGGACCTGTCCTGGAAATGGAATGGAACCAACATGAAGGAACGGAATTGATGTGATCCGATGATCTTTTCTTCTCTGTGCTCTTCTTGCCGGCTCTTAGGATGATGAGCCGACCGGAAGTGACAGGACAGATGACCCGGCGTCGCCCGGAAGTGATTCTCTTTGCATTGTATCCATGGTGACGGGCCGGCGGAGGTGAGTATTGCAGCTGCGCAGGGCCAGGCTTCAGCGAAACCCTTAGATCTCTGTGCCACCTGCTTCCGAGTCGCTGCCGGGCGCCGGGGATGAGGGATTTAAATGACTGAGTAGACTGAGTCACTGTTGTCAAACACAGCAGGGATGTAGTGCACTACCATAAATGGGCCCCCACGGCTCGCCAGGGCCCCGGCACTTGCCCGGGTGCGCCGGGTGCTGACGCCGGCCCTGTCAGGGGCTCTTCAAACGCGACATGGCGTCAGTTATTGATTCAAGACAATTTTGTATTCCAAAAGTCAAATGGCGCTCCTTCCCTTTCAAGCCCTGCCGTGCACCCACACAATAGTTTTCCTCCACATACAGTTAGGTCCATATATTTTTGGACAGAGACAACATTTTTCTAATTTTAAAAAAATAAAGAGAAATGAGGTGGCACTCACCCGATATTGCTATACGTGAATGTCCTTTATTCAGAGCATACACTCACAGACATGTAGCAGAGAGGCGGCTTGGTGAGGAGAGGAGTGCAAGGGGAGGCAAGAGGACGACGGCCGTTTCGCGCCTGCGCGCTTCAACGGGTCCAGGTGCGTGAATTAAGAACGTCACATCCTATATAGGAGACTAAACATCTTGACGTAAACAGGTGATGCCATTAAAAACACATTAAGGTACAAGCACCAACTTATGTTGATAAGCAAAACAAAAGAAAATTTTTTATATACATATTATACGTATTACCAGTACAATAATTATGATTCTTAAAGGAAAATAGACATATCAAGTTTGTCATTCAATCCTATTGCGCCTTGCGCATTTGTTTCAATGATCCACCTCGCTTCACGTTGTAACAGTATCTTTCCACGATCTCCCCCATTTGGAGGATTTTTTACAACTTCCAGACCTGCAAAGCGCAAGACTTTTGGGTCTGCACCGTGCATATCACGCATATGTTTTATGAAGCGAGGGCAGCCCTTCCCAGAAGTGACCGAGTTATAGTGTTCTCTAAATCTATGGAACAAAGGATCATCCCATTTTTGCTTGCAAACGTACTAAAAATTTGGGGGACCTCCTCGTAAAATTTGTGGTTTATTTAATTATGTGCCCATGCCAATTTTTCTATATTGGCAAGACCATCCGCCCATTGTTCCATAGATTTAGAGAACACTATAACTCGGTCACTTCTGGGAAGGGCTGCCCTCGCTTCATAAAACATATGCGTGATATGCACGGTGCAGACCCAAAAGTCTTGCGCTTTGCAGGTCTGGAAGTTGTAAAAAATCCTCCAAATGGGGGAGATCGTGGAAAGATACTGTTACAACGTGAAGCGAGGTGGATCATTGAAACAAATGCGCAAGGCGCAATAGGATTGAATGACAAACTTGATATGTCTATTTTCCTTTAAGAATCATAATTATTGTACTGGTAATACGTATAATATGTATATAAAAAATTTTCTTTTGTTTTGCTTATCAACATAAGTTGGTGCTTGTACCTTAATGTGTTTTTAATGGCATCACCTGTTTACGTCAAGATGTTTAGTCTCCTATATAGGATGTGACGTTCTTAATTCACGCACCTGGACCCGTTGAAGCGCGCAGGCGCGAAATGGCCGTCGTCCTCTTGCCTCCCCTTGCACTCCTCTCCTCACCAAGCCGCCTCTCCGCTACATGTCTGTGAGTGTATGCTCTGAATAAAGGACATTCTCGTATAGCAATATCGGGTGAGTGCCACCTCATTTCTCTTTATTTTTTTGGATTTACATTGCTATGGATGTTGAGCACCACCCTAAAGCTATGGATTAACGCATGCCGCAGCGGTTCTAATTTGAGTCCACCTGGTCCGTATTTCAACGCCAGTTATTTGAGATTTGGGCAAACTCCACGTTACATCTTATCTGTGGAGGAAACACCTGGTGCCATTCTATCGCTATTGTTGTATTTTTCTAATTTTGGTTATAGACATTGCCACAATGAATTATAAACAAAACAATTCAGATGCAGTTGAAGTTCAGACTTTCAGCTTTCATTTGAGGGCATCCACATTAAAATTGGATGAAGGGTTTAGGAGTTTCAGCTCTTTAACATGTACCACCCTGTTTTTAAAGGGACCAAAAGTAATTGGACAGATTCAATAATTTTAATTAAAATGTTCATTTTTAGTACTTGGTTGAAAACCCTTTTTTGGCAATGACTGCCTGAAGTCTTGAACTCATGGACATCACCAGACGATGTGTTTCCTCCTTTTTGATGCTCTGCCAAGCCTTCATTGTGGTGGTTTTCAGTTGCTGTTTGTTTGTTGGCCTTTCTGTCTGAAGTTTAGTCTTTAACAAGTGAAATGCATGCTCAATTGGGTTGAGATCAGGTGACTGACTTGGCCATTCAATAATATTCCACATCTTTGCTTTAATAAACTCCTGGGTTGCTTTGGCATTATGTTTTGGGTCATTGGTCGTCGTTTTATACTACAGATGGACAATCAGTTTGGCTGCATTTGGCTGGATCTGAGCACACAGTATGGCTCTGAATACCTCAGAATTCATTCGGCTGCTTCTGTCCTGTGTCACATCATCAATAAACACTAGTGACCCAGTGCCACTGGCAGCCATGCATGCCCAAGACATCACACTGCCTCCGCCGTGTTTTACAGATGATGTGGTATGCTTTGGATCATGAGCTGTACCACGACTTCGCCATACTTTTCTCTTTCCATCATTCTGGTAGAGGTTGAGCTTGGTTTCATCTGTCCAAAGAATGTTCTTCCAGAACTGTGCTGGCTTTTTTAGATGTTTTTTAGCAAAGTCCAGTTTAGCCTTTTTATTCTTGATGCTTATGAGTGGCTGCACCGTGCAGTGAACCCTCTGTATTTACTTTCATGCAGTCTTCTCTTTATAGTGGATTTGGATATTGATACGCCTACCTCCTGGAGAGTGTTGTTCACTTGGTTGGCTGTTGTGAAGGGGTTTCTCTTCACCATGGAGATTATTCTGCGATCATCCACCACTGTTGTCTTTCGTGGGCGCCCAGGTCTTTTTGCATTGATGAGTTCACCAGTGCTTTCTTTCTCAGGATGTACCAAACTGTAGATTTTGCCACTCCTAATATTATAGCAATTTCTTGGATGGGTTTTTTCTGTTTTCTCAGCTTAGGGATGGCTTGTTTCACCTGCATAGAGAGCTACTTTGACCGCATGTTTACTTCACAGCAAAACCTTCCAAATGCAAGCACCACACCTCAAATCAACTCCAGGCCTTTTATCTGCTTAATTGAGAATGACATAACGAAGAGATTGCCCACACCTGTCCATGAAATAGCATTGGAGTCAATTGTCCAATTACTTTTGGTCCTTTTAAAAACAGGGTGGCACATGTTAAGGAGCTGAAACTCTTAAACCCTTCATCCAATTTTAATGTGGATACCCTCAAATGAAAGCTGAAAGTCTGAACTTCAACTGCATCTGAGTTGTTTTGTTTAAAATTCATTGTGGTAATCTCTATAACCAATTTTAGAAAAATGTCATCTCTGTCCAAATATATATGGACCTAACTGTATGTGATATCGGCGTACTCAGGAGAAATCGCACAACAAATTTTATGGTGCATTTTTTTCTGATACCCTTGTGAAAATGGAAAATATGGTGCTAAAAAAAGGGAAATGTTAATTTTTTCCTTCCACATTCCATTAATTCTTGGGAAGCACCTGAAGGGTTAATAAACTTTTGAATGTGGTTTTGAGCACCTTGAGGAGTGCCATTTTTAGAATGTTGTCACGTTTGGGTATTTTATGTCATATGGGCCTCTCAGTCACTTCAAATATGATGTGGTCCCAAAAAAAATGTTTTGTAAATTTTATGGAAAAATGAGAAATTGCTTATCAATTTTAACCCTTATAACTTTGCAACAAAAAATAAATGTTTCCAAAATTGTGCTGATGTTAAGTAGACATGTGGAAATGTTATTAACTATTTTGTGTGACACAACTCTCTGGTTTAAGTGCGTAAAGATTAAAAATTTATTTGAAAATTGTGACATTTTCAAAAGTTTTGACAAATTTACGATATTTTTAGAAATAAACTCAAGTCATATTGAAAATTTTTTACCACTATCATGAAGTACTATATGTCTTGAAAAAACAATCTCAGAATCAGTGGGATACATTGATGCATTGTAGAGTTATAACCTCATAAAGTGACAGTGGTCAGAATTGTAAAAATTGGCCCAGTCATGAAGGCAAAAAGGGCTGTGGCGTGAAAGGGTTAAACCATTTTCCCACACAGTGTAAGTAATTATGATTTTTTTTCTTCTGCACTTTTTGTGCAGAAAATGTGCTGCTTTTAACACATTGGCCGCTGCCCACTTATATATCAGTCTGGCCTCCGGGAAAAATGGCCTCCAGAGGTGGCACATGCGCAGATTGAGATCTCATTTCCCAAAATCTCAGGACAAGATCTTGTTGCCGAGATCTCAATCTGCACATGCACCGCCTCCTGTGGTAATTTTCTTGGAGGCCACAGCATCTAGGCAATAGAAGTGTGGGGGCTTTGAGATTTCATAAAATCTCACCGTAGACCCCACACCACCGAGCACCTTCAAACCTGCAGTACCAGACTGGGATGGGATTTCCTGGAGACCACTACATCGCAGCAATGGATGTTCTGGGGCTCCGGGCTTTCACAAAATGTCACTGTAGCCCCCGTACTGCTGAGCACTGCCAAACCTGCCCACCAGTCTGGGTCATATCATTGCCAGACCACCAAACACCCCCAGTGACTCTGCTCCACCAGCACTGCCGATCCCCCCGGGTAAGCTGGATTCAGTATTGTAAGACAGACCCCCATTTGACGCATTATTTTTTTTCCCATTTTTCTTCTGAAAATTTGGTGTGCATCTTATGGTCTAGGTGTGTCTTATAGTCTTGAAAATATGGTACATACCCCAATAAATCAAAACTATATGGTATTATATGAACAATATTAGTGTCCTAGGGACTTAGTGTCTCAGTAATGTCTTCAGCAGATAGACGCTGATTGGTCGTCTGTCTGCATGCAAGCTGCCCTGGATAATGACATCAGTGGTCAATATGTTAAGGGTAGGTTCACATAAACATATGAAAAATTGATCCGATTTTCATCCAGAAAAATCTGACAATAAAAATCAGTACGATAGTCTAAATGCAAGCTTTGTACAATCCGACTGAGTGATTGTGTAATAGTATGCCACCCACTTTTCTTGTATGTTTTTAATTTTTATTTCCTATTAATTAATTCCAAACTGAATACTGATAGTCTGTCTGCTTTATTGAGCAAGCTGTCAATTTGGATAATTTGTCATTGACCCCTGCTGAGCAGGTCCTTCTGACCTGGGTGGTCTCCAGGCAATTCGGAAAGCGGCGCAGAATGATCCTGGATCCAAAGAGGTATCCCAAATTTCGGGTCCATCCTCTGCTCAGTCGATATGCCTCTAAAGGCCACTTCCACCTGCTATATGAAGAGTCACACCACCACCTGGCCAAATTTTTTTTCTATTTATCGCATGGACATTGCCACATTTGACTGCATGTTGGAGGAGCTAAGTCCTGGGAGTATTCTCCTAAATACTAATATGAGGTATTGTTGAGAAGCATCTTGTTATTACCCTGAAGTAAGTTTTAAATTCTACATTTAATTTGTGTCATTTAATTGCAGTTTGTTTGATAGTTTCAAAAAATTACAGCTATGATAGTAATGTCAGGATTATCCAAATTAATAAATTGTAAGAAACCCTAAAACATCATTTCACTGGATATGCATTAAAACCAATCAGAAAATTGAAACATGCAACAAAAGAAACCCTAATTAGGATAACAATGATTTAATCTGCCATCAAAATACTAGGGAGCAAAGTCTTATACTGGGACTCACAGATGAGGATATGGAAGAACATCAGGCTGTATTGGGATTTATCCAGAAAACAAAAGAGAGAGGGGAATGGCTCCATTTACTGACCTAAAGAATAACAGCACCAAAATTCCCCCACAAAACGACCTCACAAGTGGATTAAGGGGTAAGGTTTCTCCTTGCGGAGAGTGACATACCAGCTCTGGCTTCTCAAGGAAAGGAGGCTTATTCGCCATGCAATGCTCCTGTGGGAAATTTAATATGCAAATTGCCTCTACAGAGAAAAAGAGGACTTGATCTCTATAGCGCCACCTGATGGAAGTAGCGATCCTACAAGTCACAATCAACTCTTTAATGAGTCTTGCAATATGATTAAGGATAAAAGCCAAATCAGTATCTTAATTTGCAGACACAGTGTTTCAGGCTATTGGCCATAGTCAGTGCAAAGTATGAGAACTTACATGGTTAGGTGAGAGGCTCTGGACTGAGGTGCAAGGGGTAAGGTTTTTCCTTGTGGAGTGTGACAAGTGGAGACATCTTCATCAAACTGTTTGAGGAAGATTTACATAGAATTCCACACACAAATCCCCTATATCGTCAGAATTTTTTGGAGGATGAGCTATGGGTAGGGTTTAGCGAAACGGATCGTTCATTTTCAAAAGTCGCCGACTTTTGGCACAGTCGGGTTTCACGAAACCCGACCCGACCCCTGTGTGGGGTCGGCCATGCGGTACGCGACTTTCGCGCCAAAGTCGCGTTTCAATGAAGCTAAAAGCGACATTTCTCAGCCAATGAAGGTGGACGCAGAGTGTGGGCAGCGTGATGACATAGGTCCTGGTCCCCACCATCTTAGAGAAGGGCATTGCAGTGATTGGCTTGCTGTCTGCGGCGTCACAGGGGCTATAAAGAGGCGTTCCCGCCGACCGCCATCTTACTGCTGCTGATCTGAGCATAGGGAGAGGTTGCTGCCACTTCGTCAGAAGCAGGGATAGCGTTAGGCAGGGTCCATTAACCACCAAACTGCTTGTGCTGTAGCGATTTCCACTGTCCAACACCACCTTTTGTTTGCAGGGACAGTGGAAGCTACATTTTTTTCCTCAGCGCTGTAGCTCATTGGGCTGCCCCAGAAGGCTCCTTGATAGCTGCATTGCTGTGTGTACGCCGCTGTGCAAACCAACTGCTTTTTTCAAAGCACAAATCCTGTTGTTCCTTCCTTTCTGCACAGCTATCTTTTTTGTTTGTCTACACTTTTGATTTAATTTGTGCAGCAGTCCACTCCTTCTTATTGCTGCCTGCCATACCTGGCTGAGATTACTGCAGGGAGATAGTAATTGTAGGACAGTCCCTTTTTTTTTTTTTTTTTTTTAATTCTCCGTAAAAAAATAAGTTGTGGGAGATTAAGATTGGCATTTCTGCTAGAGTGCCATCCCTGTGTGTGCCATCTCTCTCGAATAGTGGGCCATAGAAAGCCTAGTGTTTTTTTTTTTTAATTTGGTTTATAAATTGTCCCTGCCCGAAAAAAAACAGTGGGAGATTAATATTGGCCTTTGTGCTTGTGTGCCAGTCCTGAGTGTGCCATCTCTCTTAAATAGTGGGCCATAGAAAGCCTAGTGTTTTTTTTAAAATTTGGTTTCTAAATTCTCCCTGAAAAAATAAAAAAAAACAGTGGGAGATTAATATTGGCCTTTCTGCTTGTGTGCCAGTCCTGAGTGTGTCATCTCTCTTAAATAGTGGGCCATAGAAAGCCTAGTGTTTTTTTTTAATTTGGTATCTAAATTCTCCCTGAAAAAAAAAAACAGTGGGAGATTAATATTGGCCTTTCTGCTTGTGTGCCAGTCCTTAGTGTGCCATCTCTCTTAAATAGTGGGCCATAGAAAGCCTAGTGTTTTTTTTTTTTAAATTTGGTATCTAAATTCTCCCTGAAAAAAAAAACAGTGGGAGATTAATATTGGCCTTTCTGCTTGTGTGACAGTCCTGCGTGTGTGGCATCTCTCTCATTTGGTGCCACAGAAAACAGAGTGTGTAACATCGTGCCTGATTTTCCTTGCGGTCTCACCCACTTATAAAGGGATATCTAAATCATACAGAAGTTAGAGTTCACCTTGTAAGTTGTTTGACAGTAACAAATACCGTTAGTTTGGTGACGTTTTTAAAACAATGAGGAAGTCTGGTGGAAGAGGTCGTGGCCGTGGGCGTTCATTGCCAGCTGGTAATGATGGTAGTGGTAGTGGAGCATCGGGTGGTCGTGGGAAAAACAATATAGCACCTAAGTCTCGAGCTGTGGAGCCAGGTTCGTCATCTGGCTACACAAGGCCTCGAACGCTCCCTTTTCTGGGAGTAGGAAAACCGCTTTTAAAGCCGGAGCAGCAAGAGCAAGTTTTGGCTTACCTTGCTGACTCAGCCTCTAGCTCTTTTGCCTCCTCTTCTGGAACTGCTAAATGTAAAAGCAGCGCGTCGTTAGTGGATGTTCACGGTCAGGGACAAGTCGCTTCCTTGTCCTTTTCAGCAAAAACAGCAACAGAGAAGGATGCAGCAGGCGACACAACGGGTTACTCCATGGAGCTCTTTACACATACCGTCCCTGGCTTAGAAAGTGAAACAGTTAACAGGCCATGCCCATTACAAGTTGAATCTGACATGGAGTGCACTGATGCACAGCCACAGCCAGACTACTATGCTGGTCCTTTGACTCAGACCACAACATTGCCCTCGCAGGGTACTGATCCAGAATCAGACCCTGATGAGACTATGGTGCCCCGTCACGAACGCTATACCACCGACTTACACGGTGACACAGACGAAGTTGCACACGAGCTAGAAGAGGAGGTTATAGATGACCCAGTTGTTGACCCCGATTGACAGCCATTGAGGGAACAGGGTGCAGGCGGCAGTAGTTCTGAAGCGGAGGAGGAGGGGCCGCAGCAGGCATCAACATCGCAACAGGTTCCATCTGCCGGGCCCGTATCTGGCCCAAAACGCGTGGCAAAGCCAAAACCTGTTGGAGGACAGCGTGGCCATCCGGTTAAAGTTCAGTCTGCAATGCCTGAAAAGGGATCCGATGCTAGAAAGAGTGCAGTCTGGCATTTTTTTAAACAACATCCAATTGATCAGCGCAAAGTCATCTGTCAAAAATGTTCAACTACCTTAAGCAGAGGTCAGAATCTGAAAAGTCTAAATACAAGTTGCATGCATAGACATTTAACCACCATGCATTTGCAAGCCTGGACTAACTACCAAACGTCCCTTAAGGTTGTAGCACCCTCGGCCAATGAAGCTAGTCAACAACGCTACATCCCTTCCGTCAGTGTAAGGCCACCATTTTCCGCACCACCTGCAGTATCTGTGCAGGTTTCTTTGCCAGGCCAAAGCAGTCAGGGTCAGGGAATCACCAGTTTCGTAGTAGGAAACACTGCATTTAGGGCACCGGCGGCAACAATACCGTCTCCAAACGTCTCTCAGTCTGCCATGTCCACCGGCACCCCAGCTAGTTCCACGATCTCCAGCTCTCCAGTCCAGCTCACCCTACATGAGACTCTGGTTATAAAAAGGAAGTACTTAGCCTCGCATCCGCGTACACAGGGTTTGAACGCCCACATAGCTAGACTAATCTCGATAGAGATGATGCCCTACCGGTTAGTTGAAAGTGAAGCTTTCAAAGCCCTGATGGACTACGCTGTACCACGCTACGAGCTACCCAGTCGACACTTCTTTTCGAGAAAAGCCATCCCAGCCCTCCACCAGCATGTTAAAGAGCGCATCGTCCATGCACTCAGGCAATCTGTGAGTACAAAGGTGCACCTGACAACAGATGCATCGACCAGTAGGCATGGACAGGGACGTTACGTGTCCATCACGGCACACTGGGTGAATGTGGTGGATGCAGGGTCCACAGGGGACAGCAATTTTGGGACAGTTCTGCCTAGCCCACGGTCTAGGAAACAGTTGGCTGTAGCCGTTCGCACCCCGTCCTCCTCCTCCTCATCCTCCTGCAGAAGCGAGAGCTCGTCCACAGACCGCAGTCGCCCAACCACTCCATCTGCAGCTGCCACTGTTGCACATCAGTTGTCCCATTATGGGGCAGCTACTGGCAAGCGTCAGCAGGCTGTATTGGCTATGAAGTGTTTGGGCGACAACAGACACACCGCGGAAGTTCTGTCCGAGTTCTTGCAAAAAGAAACGCAGTCGTGGCTGGGCACAGTAGATCTTGAGGCAGGCAAGGTAGTGAGTGATAACGGAAGGAATTTCATGGCTGCCATCTCCCTTTCCCAACTAAAACACATTCCTTGCCTGGCTCACACCTTAAACCTGGTGGTGCAGTGCTTCCTGAAAAGTTATCCGGGGTTATCCGACATGCTCCTCAAAGTGCGCGGACTTTGCTCGCATATCCGCCGTTCGCCCGTACACTCCAGCCGTATGCAGACCTATCAGCGGTCTTTGAACCTTCCCCAGCATTGCCTAATCATAGACATTGCAACAAGGTGGAACTCAACACTGCACATGCTTCAGAGACTGTGCGAACAGAGGCGTGCTGTTATGTATTTGTGGGAGGATACACATACACGGGCAGGCAGTAGGATGGCAGACATGGAGTTGTCAGGTGTGCAGTGGTCGAAGATACAAGACATGTGTCAAGTCCTTCAGTGTTTTGAGGAATGCACACGGCTGGTTAGTGCAGACAACGCCATAATAAGCATGAGCATCCCCCTAATGCGTCTGCTGATGCAAAGTTTGACGCACATAAAGGAGCAGGCGTCTGCAGCAGAGGAAGAGGAAAGCCTTGATGACAGTCAGCCATTGTCTGGCCAGGGCAGTGTACAGGACGAGGTAGCGGGTGAACAGGAGGAGGAGGATGAGGAGGATGATGGGGATGAGTATTTTTTTAATGAGGAAGCTTTTCCGGGGCCACTGGAAATTGGTGGCGTGGCAAGGCCGGGTTCTGGTTTTTTGAGGGACACAAGTGACGTAGATTTGCCTGAAACAGCCCCTCAACCCAGCACAACCGCAGATTTGACAACTGGAACTTTGGCCCACATGGCGGATTATGCCTTACGTATCCTCAAAAGGGACACACGCATTACTAAAATGATGAACGATGACGATTACTGGTTGGCCTGCCTCCTTGATCCTCGCTATAAAGGCAAATTGCAAAATATTATGCCACATGAGAACTTGGAACTAATATTAGCAACCAAACAATCAACTCTTGTTGACCGTTTGCTTCAGGCATTCCCATCACACAGCGCCCGTGATCGTTCTCACACAAGCTGCAGGGGGCAGCAGACCAGAGGTGTTAGAGGTGCAGAAATCAGAAGTGGCGTTGGACAGAGGGGTTTTCTGACCAGGTTGTGGAGTGATTTTGCTATGACTGCAGACAGGACAGGTACTGCAGCATCAATTCAAAGTGACAGGAGACAACATTTGTCCAGTATGGTTACTAACTATTTTTCATCCCTTATCGATGTTCTCCCTCAACCGTCATTCCCATTTGATTACTGGGCATCCAAATTAGACACCTGGCCAGAATTGGCAGAATATGCATTGCAGGAGCTTGCTTGCCCGGCAGCTAGTGTCCTATCAGAAAGAGTATTCAGTGCTGCAGGTTCAATATTAACCGAAAAAAGGATTCGTCTGGCTACCCAAAATGTGGATGATCTAACCTTCATTAAAATGAACCACAACTGGATTTCGAATTCTTTTGCCCCACCTTGCCCGGCTGACACCTAGCTTTCCTATGAAAAGGTCTTGCTTGTGGACTACTCTGACTGACTTTTCCAATCGCGTAATTTGCAGCAGCTGATTGTCCAGCATATGACATGTTTACACCTCCCTAAATGGCCAAACTCCCCCCACGGGGCCGTGGTCTCGCCACTTGGCGCAAGCACCCGTGAGAGTGCCGTTTGTCTGAAGAGGTGGGTGTGCCTGCTTTTTGTCGACGGCACTGCCACTGGGTCCCTCATAGTACAATAAAGTGTCTCTGGCGGTGGTGGTGCGCACCCAAAGTCAGACACACTGTTGTAACATGAGGGGCCCTGGGCCTGTACCGCCGGCCACAAGAGAGTTCCCCCCCAGCTCAAACATTGCTCTACCACTTGCACAATTATCTCTCACAGTTCCACCAATGTTTAGTCTATGCGCTGACATCATTCAATGCCTGGCACTGACAATACCATTGTGTTGACATGTATGATGGTACTTAACATAGTCAGGGGCAGTGTCCTATATTTACACCAGTAAATAATTAGCGCCAAATTACTAGGTCTAAAACTCAGTAGAGTAGCCCACCCCTGTACCTAAGTATTCCACCTTTTTGTGTTTTGGTTTTGTTGTAATGCGAGACATTAACATCTATTTATTTTTTTGGAGTACTAACTGGCAGACACTCATTACAATCGGCCTCCGCTGACAACACCAATGCTGCCTGTGTACCCCTGCAAGAGAATTGCAAGTGCCTACAGCCGAATTTTGTTATGTTAGGCCTACTACGCCTGTCTGCGGTCCCTCCTTCCACTAGTCCTCCAATGACCTGTCTACTGCTGCCCGTGTACCCCTGGAACCAATTTTAAAGTGCCTACAGCCAAATTTTGTTATGTTAGGCCTACTACGCCTGTCTGAGGTCCCTCCTTCCACTAGTCCTCCAGTGACCTGTCCACTGCTGCCCGTGTACCCTTGGAACCAATTTTAAAGTGCCCACAGCCAAATTTTGTTATGTTAGGCCTACTACGCCTGTCTGCGGTCCCTCCTTCCACTAGTCCTCCACTGACCAGACCACTGCTGCCCGTGTACCCCTGGAACCAATTTTAAAGTGCCTACAGCCAAATATTGTTATGTTAGGCCTACTACGCCTGTCTGCGGTCCCTCCTTCCACTAGTCCTCCAGTGACCTGTCCACTGCTGCCCGCGTACCCCTGGAACCAATTTTAAAGTGCCTACAGCCAAATATTGTTATGTTAGGCCTACTACGCCTGTCTAAGGTCTCTCCTTCCACTAGTCCTCCAGTGACCTGTCCACTGCTGCCCGTGTACCCCTGGAACCAATTTTAAAGTGCCCACAGCCAAATTTTGTTATGTTAGGCCTACTACGCCTGTCTGTGGTCCCTCCTTCCACTAGTCCTCCACTGACCAGACCACTGCTGCCCGTGTACCCCTGGAACCAATTTTAAAGTGCCTACAGCCAAATTTTGTTATGTTAGGCCTACTACGCCTGTCTGCGGTCCCTCCTTCCACTAGTCCTCCAGTGACCTGTCTACTGCTGCCCGTGTACCCCTGGAACCAATTTTAAAGTGCCTATAGCCAAATTTTGTAATGTTAGGCCTACTATGCCTGTCTGCGGTCCCTCCTTCCACTAGTCCTCCAGTGACCTGTCTACTGCTGCCCGTGTACCCCTGGAACCTATTTTAAATTGCATAGAGCATCCTTTTTTAATAGTAGGCATACAAACTCTGTCTGTGGTCCATAATTGAAATTGTCCTCCACTGAACAGACCAATGCTGCCTGTGTACCCCTGTAACCTTTTTTACACTGCATTGAGCCAAATGTTGTGTTTAAGGCCTACTACCTGTGTCTGTCTGCGCCACTCAATACAGCTGTCCTCCTTTTAAAAAAGCTGAGCGTCAATAGTCTGGTTTTCAGCCTATAGGAATTTGAAAACTGCATTGGGGCTACTACTACTACTTCGGTAGGGCCTACTAACAGTGTCTGCCGCTCCAAGGTGTTCCCCAGGTTTCCTCTCCATAGCTTCGAGCTTCTAGCTCTCGTTTAGTAGTTGTTGAAAACAACACTGCATTAGGCCTACAAGTTGGGTCTGGGTTGTAGAGACGGTGTCTTCCGCTCCAAGGTGTTCTCCAGGTTTCCTCTCCATTGCTTGAATCTTAAAGCTCTCGTTTAGTAGTTGTTGAAAACAACACTGCATTAGGCCTACAAGTTGGGCCTGGGTTGTAGAGACGGTGTCTTCCGCTCCAAGGTGTTCTCCAGGTTTCCTCTCCATTGCTTGAATCTTAAAGCTCTCATTTAGCAGTTGTTGAAAACAACACTGCATTAGGCCTACAAGTTGGGTCTGGGTTGTAGAGACGGTGTCTTCCGCTCCAAGGTGTTCTCCAGGTTTCCTCTCCATTTCTTGAATCTTAAAGCTCTCGTTTAGTAGTTGTTGAAAACAACACTGCATTAGGCCTACAAGTTGGGTCTGGGGTGTATAGATGGTGTGTTCCACTCCAAGGTGTTCCCCAGGTTGCCTCTCCATAGCTTCGAGCTTCTAGCTCTCATTTAGTAGTTGTTGAAAACAACACTGCACTCGGCCTACAAGTTGGGTCTGGGGTGTATAGATGGTGTGTTCCACTCCAAGGTGTTCCCCAGGTTGCCTCTCCATTGCTTCAATTTTCTGGCTCTCGTTTAGTAGTTGTTGAAAACAACACTGCATTCGGCCTACAAGTTGGGTCTGGGGTGTAGAGATGGTGTGTTCCACTCCAAGGTGTTCCCCAGGTTGCCTCTCCATTGCTTCAATCTTAAAGCTCTTGTTTAGTAGTTGTTGAAAACAACACTGCATTCGGCCTACAAGTTGGGTCTGGGGTGTAGAGACGGTGTGTTCCACTCCAAGGTGTTCCCCAGGTTGCCTCTCCATTGCTTCAATCTTAAAGCTCTTGTTTAGTAGCTGTTGAAAACAACACTGCATTAGGCCTACAAGTTGGGTCAGGGGTGTAGAGACGGTGTGTTCCACTCTAAGGTGTTCCCCAGGTTTCGTCTCCATTGCTTCGATCTTCTGGCTCTCGTTTAGTAGTTGTTGAAAACAACACTGCATTAGGCCTACTAGTTGGGTATGGGGTGTAGAGACGGTGTGTTACACTCCAAGGTGTTCCCCAGGTTGCCTCTCCATTGCTTCAATCTTAAAGCTCTTGTTTAGTAGTTGTTGAAAACAACACTGCATTTGGCCTACAAGTTGGGTCTGGGTTGTAGAGACGGTGTGTTCCACTCCAAGGTGTTCCCCAGGTTGCCTCTCCATTGCTTCGATCTTTTGGCTCTTCTTAAGTAGTTGTTGAAAACAACACTGCATTCGGCCTACAAGTTGGGTCTGGGGTGTAGAGACGGTGTGTTCCACTCCAAGGTGTTCCCCAGGTTGCCTCTCCATTGCTTCGATCTTCTGGCTCTTCTTAAGTAGTTGTTGAAAACAACACTGCATTCGGCCTACAAGTTGGGTCTGGGGTGTAGAGACGGTGCGTTCCACACCAAGGTGTTCCCTTGGCTCTCGTTTAGTAGTTGTTGAAAACAACACTGCATTCAGCCTACAAGTTGGGTCTGTGGTGTAGAGACGGTGTGTTCCACTCCAAGGTGTTCCCCAGGTTGCCTCTCCATTGCTTCAATCTTCATGCTCGTCTTAAGTAGTTGTTGAAACAACACTACATTAGGCCTACAAGTTGGGTCTGGGTCGTAGAGACGGTGTCTGCCGCTCCAAGGTGTTCTCCAGGTTGCCACATAATCGAAGCTGCATAGAGCCTATTTTGTAATTTTACGCCTTGTAGCTAGGCTAAAGGGTGTCTAATCGATGGGAGATATGTGTCTTATAGATGGCTTGCTGCTGTGATGTAACCATGGCTACCTATATGTGTTTCAGGACCTGTGGTGATGTCACAACCACATGTCTGGTCATGTGATGGGTTCTGGGTGTGGTTAGACATATAAAAGAAAGCCTAATGCTTAACACAGGTAGGTATGTGTGGAGGTGAAACCCTCCTGAGTGTGTTACGGCTTCAGGACTGAGCCGGATGAACTGGACACTTGTTTTTCTTTACCTGAACCAAAGGCTATTTGCTTTCTGTTGTTTGCCACATGGTTTATGAAGCAATAAACCCAGTGAACTTTAAAGGAACACGTCTCCTGAGTGTCAGCCATCGCAGCTGAGTGAGTGAAATCCCTACAGCCTACAAAAGTCTTTCTGCGGTCCCTCCTTCCAATTGTCCTCCACTGAGCACAACAATGCAGAACGTGTACCCATGTAACCTTTTTTAAACCAGCGTCGAGCCAACTTTGTGGTTTAAGGCCTACTTGTAGTGTCTGGCTGCGCCACTCAATACAGCTGTCCTCTTTACAAAAAATGACCTACAATTATCTGGTTTTCAGCCTATCGGAATTTTAAAACTGCAGTGGGCCTACTAGTTGGGTTGGGGCCTTCAATCTGTGTCTGCCGCTCCTTGCTGTTCTCCTACAGTGAACAAAGCTGTGCCGCCTGTTTACTACTCTTGCCAATTTTGAACTGCATTTAGACTTCTTACAGATTTGGGCCTACTCTCTGTGTCAGCCTCTCATTCCAGTTGTCCTCCACTGAACAAAACAATGCCACCTGGTTAGTCCTGTTACCAATTTTGAACTGCATTTAGCCCACTTTATTCTTTGGGCCTATATCTGTGTTTCCTCCTCATCCTGCCCATTGCTCAGCCAGTGATAGATGAGTCTGCTGGTACATTGACCCATAACGCAACATTCCCCGTGCACGCTATACTGCAAGATTGTGACCCTGCTGAAAGTCAGGTCCCCCTTCCCACATACCATACCACCTTACACGGGGACAAAGAGGAAGGTGCAGATAAAGGTGCAGGTTCCTTCATCAGGTGGGGGAGGAATACTCGTTGGCGATGTCACTGGCACAGGGCCCCTCATAGTACGCAAAAGTGTTGCTGCCGGTGGGAGGCGCCCCCGCCGTGCAAACACACCGCTGTACTTTGAGGGGCCCTGTGCCAGTGCCAATGCCAACGAGGGGGCCCCCCCTGCTTGCTCAGGATCACAACACTTGCAAAGTTGAAATACTTATCTCTCCCTGCTCCACTGCCGTGACGTGGTCCAGATTTACTGGGCACACTAATTACTTGAACCAGCCCTACCCCCCACAACTTTAGCCAAATGACCCCCAATTTCAAATGCCTTACAATTATTATAAGCTAAATTAAGATTGACAAGCTTCAGTAACAAGAATGGATGTTTTTGCCATTAAAATGGGCTCTGTACATGTTTTCCTGGCCTCTACTCACTGCCGACTATGCTCCCCCATTGACTTGCATTGGGTTTTGTGTTTCGGTCGATCCCCGACTTTTCGTGATAATCGGCCGATTCCACTCGACTCGACTTTTGAGATAGTCAGGTTTCGCGAAACCCGACTCAACTCTAAAAATGTTAAGGTCACTCAACCCTAGCTATGGGCACTGGAAAATTGAAAAAACAGCAGTACCAAATACTATTGAACGATATGTAAACTATTGACTTTGCAGTAAGTAATAAAAATTCCTTAAAACATTATCTCTCATTGTTCTGGGATTTAGCAAATATTAATAATTATGGTAATCCTAATTGACCTAAAACGGGAAAGGTTTATTCTGATTTCATGTCCGATATTGTGAAAAACATGCATATGTGTCTTTGTATATACTGTATGTAAACTTCTGGTTTCAACTGTATATATTATGCAATAAAAGAATAAAAAGCTGACATACCAATGTAAATAAAGAATGAATTTATTACACCTAAAAAAGTGCAAAACACTGAAATAAAAAGAAATATGAAAAAAAATGGTGTGATTGTCATGATGAAAAGTATTAGTATGTGCATCACAACTTATTTGCAAATGTGAGTACAGTAAGTTGCGATATATACAGTGGGGCAAAAAAGTATTTAGTCAGTCAGCAATAGTGCAAGTTCTACCACTTAAAAAGATGAGAGGCGTCTGTAATTTACATCATAGGTAGACCTCAACTATGGGAGACAAACTGAGAAAAAAAAAATCCAGAAAATCACATTGTCTGTTTTTTTATCATTTTATTTGCATATTATGGTGGAAAATAAGTATTTGGTCAGAAACAAACAATCACGATTTCTGGCTCTCACAGACCTGTAACTTCTTCTTTAAGAGTTTCCTCTTTCCTCCACTCATTACCTGTAGTAATGGCACCTGTTTAAACTTGTTATCAGTATAAAAAGACACCTGTGCACACCCTCAAACAGTCTGACTCCAACCTCCACTATGGTGAAGACCAAACAGCTGTCAAAGGACACCAGAAACAAAATTGTAGCCCTGCACCAGGCTGGGAAGACTGAATCTGCAATAGCCAACCAGCTTGGAGTGAAGAAATCAACAGTGGGAGCAATAATTAGAAAATGGAAGACATACAAGACCACTGATAATCTCCCTCGATCTGGGGCTCCACGCAAAATCCCACCCCGTGGGGTCAGAATGATCACAAGAACGGTGAGCAAAAATCCCAGAACCACGCGGGGAGACCTAGTGAATGAACTGCAGAGAGCTGGGACAAATGTAACAAGGCCTACCATAAGTAACACACTACGCCACCATGGACTCAGATCCTGCAGTTCCAGACGTGTCCCACTGCTTAAGCCAGTGCATGTCCGGGCCCGTCTGAAGTTTGCTAGAGAGCATTTGGATGATCCAGAGGAGTTTTGGGAGAATGTCCTATGGTCTGATGAAACCAAACTGGAACTGTTTGGTAGAAACACAACTTGTCGTGTTTGGAGGAAAAAGAATACTGAGTTGCATCCATCAAACACCATACCTACTGTAAAGCATGGTGGTGGAAACATCATGCTTTGGGGCTGTTTCTCTGCAAAGGGGCCAGGAAGACTGATCCGGGTACATGAAAGAATGAATGGGGCCATATATCGTGAGATTTTGAGTGCAAACCTCCTTCCATCAGCAAGGGCATTGAAGATGAAACGTGGCTGGGTCTTTCAACATGACAATGATCCAAAGCACACCGCCAGGGCAACGAAGGAGTGGCTTCGTAAGAAGCATTTCAAGGTCCTGGAGTGGCCTAGCCAGTCTCCAGATCTCAACCCTATAGAAAACCTTTGGAGGGAGTTGAAAGTCCGTGTTGCCAAGCGAGAAGCCAAAAACATCACTGCTCTAGAGGAGATCTGCATGGAGGAATGGGCCAACATACCAACAACAGTGTGTGGCAACCTTGTGAAGACTTACAGAAAACGTTTGACCTCTGTCATTGCCAACAAAGGATATATTACAAAGTATTGAGATGAAATTTTGTTTCTGACCAAATACTTATTTTCCACCATAATATGCAAATAAAATGATAAAAAACAGACAATGTGATTTTCTGGATTTTTTTTTCTCAGTTTGTCTCCCATAGTTGAGGTCTACCTATGATGTAAATTACAGACGCCTCTCATCTTTTTAAGTGGTGGAACTTGCACTATTGCTGACTGACTAAATACTTTTTTGCCCCACTGTATATATATATATACTGCTCAAAAAAATAAAGGGAACACTAAAATCCCATATCCTAGATATCACTGAATGAAATATTCCAGTTGTAAATCTTTATTCATTACATAGTGGAATGTGTTGAGAACAATAAAACCTAAAAATGATCAACGTAAATCACAACTAATATCCCACGGACGTCTGGAGTTGGAGTGATGCTCAAAATCAAAGAGGAAAATGAAGTTACAGACTGATCCAACTTCCGTGGAAATGCCTCAAGACAAGGAAATGATGCTCAGTAGTGTGTGACCTCCATGTGCCTGTATGACCTCCTGATGAGGCGGCAGATTGTCTCCTGAGGGATCTCCTGCCAGACCTGGACTAAAGCATCCGCCAACTCCTGGACAGTCTGTGGTGCAACGTGACATTGGTTGATGGTGCGAGACATGATGTCCTAGATGTGTTCAATCGGATTCAGGTCTGGGGAACGGGCAGGCCAGTCCATCTTGCAGGAACTGCTGACACACTCCAGCCACATGAGGTCTGGCATTGTCCTGCTTTAGGAGGAACCCAGGGTCAACCGCACCAGCATATGGTCTTACAAGGGGTCTGAGGATCTCATCTCGGTACCTAATGGCAGTCAGGCTACTTCTGGCGAGCACATGGAGGGCTGAGCGGCCCTCCAAAGAAATGCCACCCCGCACCAATACTGACCCACTTCCAAACCAGTCATGCTGAAGGATGTTGCAGGCAGCAGATCGCTCTCCACGGCATCTCCAGACTCTGTCACGCCTATCACATGTGCTCAGTGTGAACCTGCTTTCATCTGTGAAGAGCACAGGGCACCAGTGGTGAAGTATTGTTGTTTCTAAATGATTATGAAGTTGTTTTCTTTCCATTATTTGAGGTCTGCAAGCACTGTTTTTTTTAATTTTGACGATTTTTCTTTGGCAGAAAAAAAAATACAAAATTTATTGCTTGGAAATTCGGAGACATGTTGTCAGTAGTTTATGGAATAAAAGAAGAGACAATTTGCATATTTCCCAGAGGAGCATTGCGGCTTTAAGTCTCCTCACATCGACATGCTTATCATGTCACTCTCCGCAAGGAGAAACGATACTTCTTATAATAAAAGAACAATTTACATTTTATTCAAAAATATACCTATAAAGAGAAAAATCAGACAAACTGAACATTTTGCAGTGGTCTCTTAATTTTGGCGAGAGCTGTAATTATGTCCCTGTTTTATAGGTCTCCATTGTTGTTACCCTAATTAGGGTTTCTTTTGTAGCATGTCGGTAGATTTAATACATATACAATAAATTGATGTTTTCGGTTTTCTTATGATTCATTTATTTACTTTATAGTTTCACCCTTTTCTTGAATGGTCTCATATTAGTCAGTAATGTTTGGGGTTCTGGTAGGGCAGAATTGATAACAAGTGCTGCAGCCCTTCCTGTGCGGAGTACTATGGCTTCTTCACAAGCTTGCCTGCATCTGTTAGCATGACGTTCCTCTAACAAAACCAATCAGCTCTGCTAGGCCACACAAATGTAACTAGTATGGTGTTCCTTCACATTGCTTTATATATGACTGTTTCTGGAGCCCATGTCTGCTCGTGGCTTCAGAAATTAGAGTTTTTTGGGGTAACTTGTATAATTACAGAATGCTTTGACCTACATTATTGCATGGCCTTCCTTTCTCCTAAATTATATATTGGGGTTACCAGCCACCACATCATTGTCATTATTGTTCCTCTCGCCAAAAAACAGCAATATAATGTTGATGTACCTTGTGACTTTTAGATTGTCAATGTGACCCTAATACCAGAAGTGTATGTGCTTTGTTACTGAAAGATTGGATACTGTATATTATAAGTTCTGTAACATTGTGATTATCGTCTCTGCACTAAACAACTAACAGTCTAGTAACATGACTTTTCACCTCCGATGTCTCCCATAGGATGAAATGTTACATGTCTAATTATTTTATTTTTCTTAATCACAATCTTTTGATGGGCACTGGCAAGTCCCTTACTTACCCAGATAAAAGAGGATATGCAGCAAGTAACAATAGGCATTTTGTGGGAAAAGCAATTCTATTTATCTCTAGAGAAGGATACGGGAATTCTGCAAACATATTTTGTTGGAAAACATAGGATGCTATTATATCTCAGGAAGGCTAGGCATCTGTGTTGGTTGGCAGTTTATGGATGTCTTTCATTTCCTGAAGAAGCAGCTTGAGTAACAATAAAAAAGAAAGCCTGTGGTCTCTGGTCAAAAATAGTTATCTGGTAATGACAATAGACAGAATGATGGCTAATGGATATTTTTTAGTTAACCTTTTTTATAGTCAATTTTCATGATTGTATTTTTATGGCATTAGATATGGGTATCTGTTATACCCTTAATTTGGCTTTATTAGCTTTCTTTGGAAATATGTCACTTGTCAAATGTTTGACATACAAATCAGGTTATTAATTTACTCCCATTAGCACAGTGTAGAAAGTCATATACGTAGCCATGCAGCCTACATTTCCAAACATTTGCAAAATATGGGCATACAGGTAATAGAAATGTTAAGATAGTCCTACCTGTATGCGTCATATTAATGGTCTTGTTGAGAAATGTTATATTCTTTCTTTTTGCAAATGATTTCTTCCAGGCTCCGGGGCATGCAGTGCTTGTAAGAAATCGCTGAAGTGCATGGGAGGGAGGTAGTATTGTAATGAGGAGTGGAGGCAGAGATTTCTCCCAGGCACCGCATGCCCCAGAGCCTGGAAGAAATCATTAACATAAAGAAAGAATATAACAATTCTCAACAAGACCATTAATATGAGGCATACAGGTAGGACTAGTGTTTCTATTACCTGTATGCCCTTATTAATAGGTTTAATATGTCCCAGGGGGTGACAGATTCTCTTCAACAGTCTAGTACAAGATTAATATTATTGGAATTAGCAGTGTTTAGGAATCACAGCATCTCAGTCATGAAGAGGAGACCACATAAATGAATAGAGCAAAGTTACATATTATAAGAAAGTTGCCAAACCTCCTTGGAGATTCATGGCATGTATTTCCATGGCAGCAAACAAGTCTTACATCACCAAGCACAATACAAAGTATCAGATGGCGTGATATGATGCATGCTGCCATCGGACTCACTCTGGAACAGTGAAAATGTATTTTGTGGAGTGGTGAATAAAACTTCTCTTTGTGGTATCTGATTGGTGCCAGGTGAATATTACCCACATAAGTGCATTGTGCCAATTATAAAGTTTGGTGGAGGAGGAATAATGCTGGGGTTGTTTCTCAGGGGTCGGCTTTTGCACCTTAAGTTTCAGTGAAGGGAGACCTTAATTTTTCAGCAAGTGAGACATTTTGGACAATTGTATGCTTACAACCTGTTGAAATAGTTTGGGGAAGGCTCTTTCTGTTTTAGCATGGCTGTGCCCCATTACACAAAGCAAGGTCCATAGGCATGGTTTGGAGAGTCTGGGGTGAAAGGACATGTCTAGTCTAAGGTAGTCGTGACCTCCGCCCCATTGAACATCTTTGGGATGAACTAAAACAAAAATTGCAGCCAATCCATCATTTCCAACATCAGTGTCTGACCTTAAAAATGCTCTCTAAAATCTGATTGACAGCTTTCTTCCTTTCACAGTACATAGGATGAATTCTAACAGTCAGCAATGAGTGGGCAGAGGTTAACTAACAGCTCATGGGCAGTTTTTACAATGGTGTCACTTTTGGTTATTTTCTGTCCTATATGCCCCTCAAAGTCACTTCAAATGTGATGTGGTCCCTAAAAAAAATGGTTTTGTAAATTTTGTTGGAAAATTGAGCAACTGCTTGTCAACTTTTAACCCTTCTAACTTCGTAACGAAAAAAAAAATATGGTGCTGATGTCAAGTAGACATGTGGGAAATGTTACTTATTAACTATTTTGTGAGACATAACTCTCTGATTTAAGAGCATAAAACTTTGACAATTGCACCATTTTCTAAATTCTCACCAATTTCCCGATATTTTCACAAATAAATGAAAGCAACATCAAATTTACCACTATCATGAAGTACTATATGTACGAGAAAACAATCTCAGAATTTGTGTAATCCATTGAAGTATTCCAAAGTTGTTACCGCGTAAAGTGATAGTGGTCAAAATTGTAAAGTTTGGCCTGGTTAGGAAGGTGAAAACAGGATTCCGGATGAAGGGGTTAAAAGACCTTTGTTTTTTTTAGAGAGACTTTGATTTTAAACTCTATCTGTGAAGCTAAATGTTTATTTGAGAGAACTTTTGAATCCTATTATAAGGCTTAGGGTACCTTCACACTGAGCAACTTTAGAACGATAGCAATCCGTGACATTGCAGCGTCCTGGATAGCGGTATCGTTGTGTTTGACACGCAGCAGCGATCAGGATCCTGCTGTGACATCGCTGGTCGGAACTGAAAGTCTGGAACTTTATTTTGTTGCTGGATCACCTGCTGACATCGCTGAATCGGTGTGTGTGACGCCGATCCAGCGATGTGTTCACTTGTAACCAGGGTAAACATCGGGTTGCTAAGCACAGGGCCGCGCTTAGTAACCCGATATTTACCCTGGTTACCATTGTAAATGTAAAAAACAAAAAACACTACATACTTACATTCCGGTGTCTGTCGCGTCCCCCGGCGTCAGCTTCCCTGCACTGTGTCAGCGCCGGCCGGCCGTAAAGCAGAGCACAGCGGTGACGTCACCGCTCTGCTTTACGGCCGGCCCTTACACAGTGCAGGGAAGCTGTTCCGGGGGACGCGACAGACACCGGAATGTAAGTATGTAGTGTTTTTTTTTTTTTACATTTACAATGGTAACCAGGGTAATCATCGGTTTACTAAGCGCGGCCCTGGGCTTAGTAACCCGATGTTTACCCTGGTTACCCAGGGACTTCGGCATCGTTGGTCGCTGGAGAGCTGTCTTTGTGACAGCTCTCCAGCGACCACACAACGACTAAACAGCGACGCTGCAGTGATCGGCATCGTTGTCTATATCGCTGCAGCGTCGCTTAATGTGACGGTACCTTTATATGCTATTTTCTATGAACTTCATAGATTTTATCACTGGGATGACTTCATTAAGAATAGTTGGATGCTGGCTTTTAACAGGAATCTACCCTGTCTGATTTTATATAATTAGCTATTATTCTTTTACGATTCTGATGTTTTCTAGCAATATCAGATAATTGCACACTTACAAATAAAGAATCACTTTGTGATGGAAGAGCAGAACCAAAAAACTTGAATCCTTTCACAAATATTTTAATCAACATGTCTAACTTGACATTTTATATTAATGATTTGCAACTTCATTCAAATATACTGTAGACATGAATGTAAATGTACACTCATTTCGACCAATCTTTAATTCTTTAAGAATTTCACAGTCTAAGAAACTGTCAGTAGTTATACACCAGATCAAATGTCTCAATCTGATGGCATCCTTTAACCATGTTATGCTCATGTTACTGGTTATCACAAGACACTTTTAAAGCTAAACGTCTGTTATGAGTTATGGGAAGCCACATTTTATACAATTGATTTTTCTCCTCATTGGTTAAATCAAATTAATCAACTAAGCTCTCAAATATCTCTTAATTTCTACACATATGGATTCTTTCATCATATTCGGGTATGGCTTTGCGTAAACTTAAACTTTTCCTAACTTTTAACTAGGGGCACCGAGGGGCAGCCCAATGGCTCAGCGGTCAGCACTAGAGAGGAGTGAACTTGTTTGGAAAACGTTAGACAATCTCAAAATTGGCACGAACGTAGCACATTCAGATTCGTGTTTGGTTTCCCGAGCATTTTTACGCATTCTGGCAGCCAAAGTCACATGTCCGTGGTCATATAGAAAGCGATATCTTGCTTTGCTTGCGCCATTTTCTCAGTGTCACAGTGCTGAGAAGCCACACCTGATAGTACTGCAAGTGAACTAATTAGTTAGCTATATAGAATATTGTCCTGTGTGAAATCGATCTCCCAACATCTGTCTAGATTGTACTAAAACTGTGTTGCAGTCTTAGGAGTCCCCATTTGCTAATACAAATAGTTTGCGATAAAACAGGTTCAGTGAGAAATCAGAAGGCCAGATTTCCACTTAAGAATCACTAGGTCTAACATTGGGGTGCAGTCAGGAGGACAAATTTGCTAATCCAAATCATTTGTGATAAAACTGTTTTGCAGTGAGAAATCAGAAGGCCACATTTCCTCTTAAAAATCATTAGGTATAACAGTGTTTTTCAGGCACATTATCTAAGAAAATAGATAGTGATTGTTCATTTAGTGACAGGTGACTGACAAGTGCGGGCCTAAGGTTGTGAAACAGTAGGTTACAAGAGGGAAAGTGAACATACAACATGAGTGTAAAACAAGACGTTGTGGTGGAAGGGAGAATAGGCTTTGTGTTTAACGTGTATGTGGGTTAGGTACAGGGTCGGTCTGGCCTGGCGGGATATTGGGGAAATCCCCCGTGGGCCCTTGTCTCTGGAGGCAAGAGAGGAGGAAAAGAAGAAGAAAAAAAAAGTCTGCGGTTTTTAGGGGCGTGGGCCCTTTAAAAGCACAGACAAAGTGCAGTGCGCATGCAGGCAGCGTTCGTTACCTGAACCGCTGTGGCATGCGTCCAGAACCTATCTGTCAAGTGTGCGCCCGCACATCAGCCGCCGGCCTCTGCTATGTCGGCGGCCATTTTACTTTGTGCATGCTGACCTGCAGAGAGGAGGAGGACACCACCACCGGGAGTGCAGGAAGGTAAGAGGAATCTTTTTTGCCTCTGCCTGTCTCTCTGGCTGTTTGTCTCTGTTTGTCTGCCTCTCTGGCTGTCTCTCTGATTGTCTGTCTCTCTGTCTGTCTGTCTGTCTGTCTCTGTCTGGCTGTCTCTCTGGCTGTCTCTCTATTGCTGTATCTCTCGCTGTCTGTCTGTCTCTCTGTCTGTCTCTCTGGCTGTCTGTCTGTCTTTCTGTCTGTCTGTCTCTCTGGCTGTTTCTCTGGCTGTCTCTCTGGCTGTCTGTCTGTCTCTCTGTCTGTCTCTCTGTCTGGCTGTCTCCATAAAGGTAGGATAAGGGGCCAGGATGAATATATGGGGAGCAGGAAAAAAGGACTAGGATGGATATAAGGGGACGGCAGGATGGATTTATGGGGGGCAGGAAAAAAGGCCCAGGATGAATATAAGGGGGCGGCAGGATGGATATATGGGGAGCAGAAAAAAAGGACCAGGATGGATATAATGGGGGCGGCAGGATGGATATATGGGTGCAGGACAAAGGACTAGGATGGATACATATGAGGGGCAAGGATGGATACATATGGGGAGCGGGGAGCCAGGATGGATGCATATATATGGGGGTCCAGGATACAGATATATGATATACAGATACATGGGTGACCAGGATGGATATATGGTAGAGCCAGGATGCTTGTATATGGGGGCGCCAGGATCGATATATGGGGGCCAGGACAAGGGTACAGGATGCATATATACGGGGGCCAGGATGCAGATACTGTATATGGGGGAGCCAGCATGCATATACAGTGCCTTGCGAAAGTATTCGGCTCCCTGGAACTTTTTAACCTTTTCCCACATATCAAGCTTCAAACATAAAGATACCAAGTGTAAATTTTGGTGAAGAATAAACAACAAGTGGAACATAATTGTGAAGTTGAACGAAATGTATTGGTTATTTTAATTTTTTTTTTAAATTCATAAACTAAAAAGTGGGGCGTGCAATATTATTCGGCCCCTTTACTTTCAATGCAGCAAACTCACTCCAGAAGTTCATTGTGGATCTCTGAATGATCCAATGTTGTCCTAAATGCCTAATGATGATAAATATAATCCACCTGTGTGTAATCAAGTCTCCGTATAAATGCACCTGCTCTGTGATAGTCTCAGGGTTCTGTTTGAAGCACAGAGAGCATCATGAAGACCAAGGAACACAACAGGCAGGTCAGTGATTCTGTTGTGGAGACATTTAATGCCCGATTTGGATACAAAATTATTTTCAAAACTTTAAACATCCCAAGGAGCACTGTGCAAGCGATCATATTGAAATGGAAGGAGTATCATACCACAGCAAATCTAACAAGACCCGGACGTCCCCCTAAACTTTCATCTCAAACAAGGAGAAGACTGATCAAAGATGCAGCCAAGAGGCCCATGAGCACTCTAAATGAACTGCAGACATCTACAGCTGAGGTGGGACAGTCTGTCCTTAGGACAACAATCAGTCGTGCACTGCACAAATCTGGCCTTTATGGAAGAGTTGCAAGAAGAAATCCATTTCTTAAAGATATCCATAAAAAATCTTGTTTAAAGTTTGCAACAAGCCACCTGGGAGACACACCAAACATGTGGAAGAAGGTGCTCTGGTCAGATGAAACCAAAATCGAACTTTTTGGCAACAATGCTAAACTATATGTTTTTCGTAAAGGCAACACAGCTCATCACCCTGAACACACCATCCCCATTGTCAAACATGGTGGTGGCAGCATCGTGGTTTAGGCCTGTTTTTCTTCAGCAGGGACAGGGAAGATGGATAAAATTGATGGGAAGATGGATGGAGCCAAATACAGGACCATTCTTCAAGAAAACCTGTTGGAGTCTGCAAAAGACCTGAGACTGGGACGGAGATTTGTCTTCCAACAAGACAATGATCCCAAACATAAAGCAAAATCTACAGTGGAATGGTTCACAAATAAACGTATCCAGGTGTTAGAATGGCCAAGTCAAAGTCCAGACCTCAATCCAATCGAGAATCTGTGGATAGTGTTGTGAATTCCGCTCTTGGGCTCCCTCCGGTGGTTGTAAGTGGCACTTTTGTGAGTTCTGCTCTTGGGCTCCCTCTTGTGGTTTCAAGTGGTATGGCTGCTCCTTGGAGTTAGCTGTCAGCAGCTGCTTCCACTGATCGTCTTTTCTGCTCGGCTATTTATGCCTGGCTCTTTCCTTCAGCCAGTGCCACTTGTAAATGGTTCCTGGTTGGATTCACATCTCTTTGGATTTCCCTGTTATCCTGACCAGTTCAGCAAAGCTAAGTTCTTGCTTGCTCTTTTCTGTCCACAGATTGTGGACGTATCCGTTCTGTGCTTTCTATGTTTGTCTAGCTTATCAGTATGAATTAATTCTGTCTTGCTGGAAGCTCTGGGAAGCAGATTTACCCACTACACCTTTAGTCAGGTGTGGAGATTTTTTGTAAACTCTGCGTGGATTTTTGTAGTGTTTTATACTGACCGCACAGTATTCCTGTCCTGTCTATCTAGCTAGACTGGCCTCCTGTGCTCATCCTGGTTTCATTCTGTGTATCCCTCTCCACTCACAGTCATTATTTGTGGGGGGCTAATCTATCCTTTGGGGATTTTCTCTGAGGCAAGATAGTTTTCCTGCTTCTATCTTTAGGGGTAGTTAGCTCTTAGGCTGTGATGAGGTGCCTAGGGAGAGTTAGGAGCATCCCACGACTACTTCTAGTGTTGTGTTGAGCTTAGGGACTGCGGTCAGTACAGTTACCACTTCCTTAAGAGCTCGTTCCATGTTGCTCCTAAACCACTGCATCATAACAGGATAGAGCTGAAAACTACTGTTCACAAACAATCTCCATCAAACCTCACTGAGCTTGAGCTGTTTGCCAAGGAAGAATGGGCAAAAATTTCAGTCTCTCGATGTACAAAACTGATAGAGACATACCCCAAGCGACATGCAGCTGTAATCGCAGCAAAAGGTGGCACAAAAAAGTATTAAGTTAAAGGCACTGTATATGGGGAGCCAGGATAGATATATGGTAGAGCCAAGATGCATATATATATGGGGGAGCAGGATGGATTTATGGGGGGACAGGATAAGGGACCAGGATTCATATATGTGGGAGCCAGGATGGATATATATGGGGGAGCCAGGATGCATATATATGGGGATGCCAGGATCGATATATGGGGGCCAGGGTGGATTTATGGGAGGTGGGGCAGGCCAAGAGAACAGGATGCTTATATATGAGGGGCCAGAATGGATATATGTGGGGGGCCAGGAGGATTTCTGGTGGGCAGGACAAGGATGGATATATATGGTGGAGCCAGCATGCATATATATGGGGGTCCAGGATGGATATATGGTAGAGCCATGATGCACATTTATATGGGTGGGAGGATCGATTTATGGGGGCCAGGACAAGGGACCAGGATGCATATATATGGCGTGTCCAGGATGCATATATGGGGGAGCCAGGATGGATATATATAGGGGAACCAGGATTGATATATATGGGGGGACAGGATGGTTATATATGGGGGAACCAAGATAGTTATATATGGGGGAGCCAGGATGCATATATATGGGGGCCAGGATGGCTATATGGGGGAGCCAGGATGCATATATAAGTGGGATCGGGATGAATATATGTGGGGAGCAAGGATGGATTTATGGGGGGGGGAGGCCCGGACAATGGACGAGGATGGATATATGGGGGTCCAGGAGAGATATACAGGGGGCTGGGCAGGACACAGGACATATGGGTGCCAGTATGGATAGCTGGGGGGGCAGGATGGATATCTGGGGGCCAGGGTGCACAAAGGACATAGGGGGGCAGGCTTGGGCATATTATAAAATAAAGGGGGCCAGGCAGGGAGAGATTATTAAATAAGGGGGGCCAGGAATAGGGACTTAATTACTGTTTGGGGGCCAGAATGAGGAACATGCTATATTATTTTATATATTATTAGTGACAAGTTGAGAGCATAATTTCTTTAGAGTCAAATTAGGGACATTATTACTACAGTAATATAATTTACTTTTCAGGAAACTGTTTTCCATGGAGGGAACAAAAGGGGGATCCTGTTACTGTGCAGGGTGAAACTACGTCGCTTTTTTCTTCACCTGACGTAGTGTACAGGTCAGAGAAAAAGTGGGGAAAGTGCTCTGGAAGCGATCAGTTTTACACTATACACTATATTCAAAGCTCCTGTGTATAATGTCACTGGTGATCACTGTATTACCTGTACACTGACACTATATACAGAGCTTCTGTGTATAATATCACTGGTGATTACTGTATTACCTGTACACTGACAATATATACAGAGCTTCTGTGAATAATGTCACTGGTGGTCACTGTTACCTATACACCGACACTATATACAGAGCTTCTGTGTATAACATCACTGGTGATCACTGTATTACCAGTACACTGACACTATATATAGAGCTACTGTGTATAATGTCACTAGTGATCACTGTATTACCTGTACACTGACACTATATACAGAGCTCCTGTGTATAATGTTACTGGTGGTCACGGTATTACCTGTACACTGACACTATATACAGAGCTTCTGTGTATAATGTCACTGGTGGTTAGTGTTACCTATACACAGCCACTATATACCAAGCTCCTGTGTATAATGTCACTGGTGATCCCTGTATTACCTGTACACTGACACGATAAATAGAGCTTCTGTGTATAGGTTGAAAAGTCGACCCTTAGGAAACTTACAGCCTGGAATCAAGTCAATAGCACAATCACAATCCCTGTGCGGTGGAAGAAAACTGGACTTGGGCTCATCGAATACATCCTGAAAATCAGACAAAAATTCTGGAATCTCAGAAGGTGAAGAAGAGGAGATTTACATCAAAGGAACATCATTATGAACCCCCTGACAACCCCAACTAGTCACAGACATGGATTTCCAGTCCAACACAGGATTATGTACCTGCAACCACGGAAAACCCAGCACGACAACATCATGCAAGTTATGCAACACCAGAAATCGACAATCTTCCTGATGGGCTGGCGCCATGCGCATGGTTACCTGTGTCCAAAACTGGGGCTTATTTTTAGCCAAGGGTGTAGCATCAATGCCCCTTAAAGGAATAGGGTTCTGCAAAGGCTGCAAGGGAAAACCACAACGCCTGGCAAATTCCAAATCCATTTAATTCAAGACGGCGCCTGAATCCACAAACGCCATGACAGAAAATGATGACAATAAGCAGATCAAGGACACAGATAATAAAAATTTAGGTTGTACAGTACTGATGGTAATTGAACTGGCGATCCTCTTTGTCCGCTTAGGGCAGACAGAAATGACATGAGAAGCATCGCCACAATAATAACACAACCTATTTTGACGTCTGAAACCTTGTCGTTCCGTTCTAGACAGAAATCTATCACATTGCATAGGCTCAGGAATTTGCTCTGAAGATAACGCCACAGCGCGCACAGTTCTGCGCTCCCGCAGGAGTCGGTCAATCTGAATGGCCAGAGACATAGATTCACTCAGACCGGAAGGCGTGGGAAACCCCACCATAACATCTTTAACGGATTCAGAAAGCCCCCTTCTGAAAATTGCCGCCAAAGAGTCATTATTCCATTTAGTCAACACCGACCATTTTCTGAATTTCTGACAATACAATTCTGCCGCCTCTTGACCCTGAGACAGGGCCAACAAGGTCTTCTCAGCTTGATCCACAGGATTAGGCTCATCATGCAATAATCCTAAAGCCTGAAAAAAAGAATCATTATTAAGCAAAGCCAGATTTCCAGATTCCAGAGAAAACGCCCACTCCTGCAGGTCGCCACGCAGCAGTGAAATAACGATTTTTACCTGCTGACTGGAGTCACCAGAAGATCGAGGTCTCAGGGCAAAAAAAAGTTTACAGTTGTTTTTGAAACTCAAAAATTTAGACCTGTCACCAGAAAATAAATCAGGAGTAGGAATCTTTGGTTCTAAAGCAGGAGTCTGAAAAATATGCTCAGAAATACCTTGCACCTTAGCAGCAATCTGGTCTACACGAGAAGCTAAATCCTGAACATTCATGCTTGCACCAGGTTCCTCAGTCACCCAGATATTAAGAGGGAGGAGAACACAAAACAGACTGGAGAAAAAAAAATGGCTCAAGATCTTCCTTCCCTTCTTCTGAGATGCATTTAACTCATTGTTGGCCAGTTGTACTGTTCTGATCCGGTGACTTTGGAGCTGCATGAGAACTTTCACTGGAGATGGTGGCCACTGTACTGACCGCAATCCTGAACTTAACACCGCAACTAGAAGTAGCCGTGGAGTGTACCTAACACACCTAGACACCTCATCACAGCCGGAGGACTAATTACCCTTAAAGATGGAAAGAGGAATACTATCTTGCCTCAGAGAAAACCCCCAAAGGATAGACAGCCCCCCACAAATATTGGCGGTGAGTCGGAGAGGAAAAAACATACACAGGCAGAAAACAGAATTTAGCACAGGAGGCCACTCTAGCTAAATAGGACAGTATAGGACAGAGTTCTGTGCGGTCAGTAAAAAACCCTTCAAAAGCATCCACAGCAGAAATTACAAAAACTTCCTACATCTAACTAATAGATGTAGGAGAGTAAATTTGCAACTCCAGTGAATCCTACAATCAGAGCAGAAATAAAACTGAAACAAGCACACAGCAGTGTGCTACAGATACAAAGAACCAAACACTTATCTTTGCTGAATTTGGCAGCAGGCAGGAGAAGCCAGGAAGTGATCCATCACTACACAATAAACATTGACAACTGGCAAGGGCTAAAGGATCCAGCACATCTAAATAACCCAGTCCGAATTTTAATCATCAGATACACCTGGCCAGGACTGTGACTCAGAGACACCTGCATTCCCACCTACAACCACCGGAGGGAACCCAAGAGCAGAATTCACAACAGAGCTCCTGTGTATAATGTCACTGGTGATCCCTGTATTATCTGTACACTGACACTATATACAGAGCTCCTGTATATGTCACTGGTGGTCACTGTATTACCTGTACACTGGCACTATATATAGAGCTTCTATGTATAATGTCACTGGTGGTCACTGTTATCTATACACCGACACTATATACAGAGCTCCTGTGTATAATGTCTCTGGTGATCCCTGTATTACCTGTACACTGACACTATATACATAGCTCCTGTGTATAATGTCACTGTTATCTATATACCGACAATATATACAGAGATCCTGTGTATAATGTCACTGGTGGTCACTGTATTACCTATACACTGACACTATATACAGAGCTCCTGTGTATAATGTCACTGGTGATCACTGTATTTTCTGTACACTGACACTATATACAGAGCTCCTGTGCATAATGTCGCAGGTGGTCACTGTATTACCTGTACACTGACACTATATACAGAGCTTCTGTGTATAATGTCATTAGTGGTCACTGTTACCTATACACCGACACTATGTACAGTGCTCCTGTGTATAATGTCACTGGTGATCCCTGTATTACCTGTACGCTGACATTATATACAGAGCTCTTGTGGTTTGTATTCATGATCAGTATTGTAGTTTTCAGTCACTATGTGATGGTAATATTTGGTCTGGTCACTGTATGGCGGAATTTATTCCCTATATGTGGTATAATTCGGTCACTATGTGGTAGAATATGTAGTCTAGTTATGGTGTGGCAGTATTTCTCCTTTTATGTGGTATTATTTGGTCACTATTAGGGTTGAGCGAAACAGATCGGTCATTTTCATAAGTCGCCGACTTTTGGCAAAGTTGGTTTCATGAAACCCGATCCGATCCCAGCGTGGGATCGGCCATGCGGTATGCGACCTTCGTGCCAAAGTCGTGTTTCATATGACACGTTCAGCGCCATTTCTCAGTCAATGAAGGAGGACGCAGAGTGTGGGCACCGTGATGACATAGTTCTCGGTCCCCACCATCTTAGAGAAGGGCATGGCAGTGATTGGCTTGCTTTCTATGGCGTCACAGGGGCTATAAAGGGGCGTGCACGCTGACCGCCATCTTACTGCTGCTGATCTGAGCATAGGGAGAGGTTACTGCCGCTTCGTCAGAAGCAGGGATAGCGTTAGGCAGGGAATATAAACCCCCAAACCGCTTGTGCTGTAGCGATTTCCACTGTCCAACACCACCATTTCCTTGCAGGGACAGTGGAGGCTAGATTCCTGTGCATCAGCTCTATAGCTTATTAGGCTGCCTTATAAGGCTCCCTGATGGCTGCATTGCTGTTTGTACGCCGCTGTGCAAACCAACTGCTTTTTTCAAAGCACAAATCCTGTTGCGCCTTCCTTTCTGCACAGCTATCTTGTTTGTTTGTCCACACTTTTGTGTGCAGCAGTCCTTTTTATTGCTGCCTGCCATACTTTTCTGTGATTACTGTAGGGAGATAGTAATTGTAGTACAGTCCCTTTTTCTTTATATATCTTCAAGCCACTTTCTGCCCCCGAAACTGTGTAGTGTGAAACAGTGGGCCTGTATTTTTCTGCACTGTCCCACACCTAAAAAAGGGAGATTTATATTGCCAATCAGTGCATCTGTGCAAGTCCAGTCTGTGGTATCTGTCTGTCAGTCATTTTCTGCCACAGAAACAATACTGTAAATCAGTGGGCCAGATTTATTCACTAGTCTTCCATATAAAAACAAAAAGGGGAGATTAATATTGGCAAATCTGTGCATCTGTGCCAGTCCAGTCTGTGGTATCTGTCTGTCATTTTCTGCCACAGAAACAATACTGTAAAATAGTGGGCCAGATTTATTCACTAGTCTCCCATAAAAAAAAGAAGGGGAGATTAATATTGGCAAATCTGTGCATCTGTACCAGTCCAGTCTGTGGTATCTGTCTGTCAGTCATTCTCTGCCACAGAAACAATACTGTAAAACAGTGGGCCAGATTTATTCACTAGTCTTTCATATAAAAACAAAAAGGGGAGATTAATATTGGCAAATCTGTGCATCTGTGCCAGTCCAGTCTGTGGTATCTGTCTGTCAGTCATT
Source organism: Ranitomeya imitator (assembly GCF_032444005.1). NCBI lineage: Eukaryota > Metazoa > Chordata > Amphibia > Anura > Dendrobatidae > Ranitomeya > Ranitomeya imitator. The sequence continues at coordinate 100,479,953 of NC_091289.1, read as the reverse complement.
TTCTGCCACAGAAACAATACTGTAAATCAGTGGGCCAGATTTATTCACTAGTCTTCCATATAAAAACAAAAAGGGGAGATTAATATTGGCAAATCTGTGCATCTGTGCCAGTCCAGTCTGTGGTATCTGTCTGTCAGTCATTTTCTGCCACAGAAACAATACTGTAAATCAGTGGGCCAGATTTATTCACTAGCCTCCCATAAAAAAAGAAGGGGAGATTAATATTGGCAAATCTGTGCATCTGTGCCAGTCCAGTCTGTGGTATCTGTCTGTCAGTCATTCTCTGCCACAAAAACAATACTGTAAAACAGTGGGCCAGATTTATTCACTAGTCTCCCATAAAAAAGGGGAGATTAATATTGGCAAATCTGTGCATCTGTGCCAGTCCAGTCTGTGGTATCTGTCTGTCAGTCATTCTCTGCCACAGAAACAATACTGTAAAACAGTGGGCCAGATTTATTCACTAGTCTTCCATATAAAAACAAAAAGGGGAGATTCACATTGGCATATCTGTGCATCTGTGCCTGTCCAGTCTGTGGTATCTGTCAGTCATTTTCTGCCACAGAAAATATACTGTAATACAGTTGGCCAGATTTATTCACTAGTCTTCCATATAAAAAAAAAAGTAGGGGAGATTTTTGTTTCCAGTGTGTGCATCTGCGTCAGTCCTGTTAGTGGCATATCTGTCAGCCACTGTCTGCCACTGAAACTGTGTACTGTAATACAGTGGGCCTGATTTTCCCTGCAGTCTCACACACCTATAAAGGGAGATTTTGCGTCCACCTTGTAACTGGTTTTACAGTACCAAATACCGTTTGTTAGTTTGGTTACATATTTCCAAGAATGGGAAAGTCTGGTGGAAGAGGTTGTGGCCGTGGGCGGTCATTGCCAGCTGGTAATGATGGTAGTGGTGGTGGAGCATCAGGGGTCATGGGAAAAGCAATATAGCACCTAAGTCTCGAGTTGTTCAGCCACCGTCATCGTCTGGCTACACAAGGTCTCGAACGCTCCCTTTTCTGGCAGTAGGAAAACCTCTTTTAAAGCCGGAGCAGCAGGAACAAGTTTTGGCTTTCCTTGTTGACTCTGCCTCTGAGTCTGCCTCTGAGGAGGCTCTTTTGCCTCCTCTTCGGAAAGTGCTAAATGTAAAAGCAGCGCATTGTCAGTGGATGTTGCCGGTCAGGGACAAGTCGCTTCCTTGCGTTCTTCACTCAGAACAACAGAGAAGGCTGCGTCAGGCGACACAACGGGTTACTCCATGGAGCTCTTTACACATACTGTTCCTGCGTTAGAAAGGGAACTTGTTAGCAGGCCATGCCCATTACAACATGAATCGGACATGGAGTGCACAGATGCACAGCCGCAGCCAGATTATTATGCTGTTCCTTTGACTCAGATCACAACTTTGCCCTCGCAGTGTACTGATCCAGAATCTGACCCTGATGAGACTATGGAGCCCCGTCACGAACGCTATAGCACCATCTTACACGGTGACACAGAGGAAGGTGCACAGGACATAGAAGAGGAGGTCATAGATGACCCAGTTGTTGACCCCGATTGGCAGCCATTGGGGGAACAGGGTGCAGCCGGCAGTAGCTCTGAAGCGGAGGAGGAGCCGCAGCAGGCATCTACATCGCAACAGGTTCCATCTGGCAGGCCCGTATCTGGCCAAAAACGTGTGGCAAAACCAGCTGTAGGACAGCATGGCCATCCGGTTAAAGTAGCTCAGTGTGCAATGCCTGAAAAGGTATTCGATAGTAGGAAGAGTGCAGTCTGGCATTTTTTTAAACAAGATCCAAATGATCAGTGCAAAGTCATCTGTAAGAAATGCTCAAGGATCTTCAGCAGAGTTCAGAATGTTAAAAATCTAAATACAAGTTGCATGCGTAGACATTTAACCACCATGCACTTGCAAGCCTGGACTAACTACCAAACGCCCCTTAACGTTGTTGCACCCTCTCACAATGAAGCTAGTCAGCAATGCTACATCCCTTCCCTCACTGTAAGCCCACCGTTTACCACACCACCTGCAGCAAATGTGGAGGTTTCGTCACAAGGCCAAAGCAGTCAGGGAATCACCAGGATCTTGGTAGGAAACACTGTATGTAGGCCAACTGCAAGAATACCATCATCACCAACCCTCTCTCAGTCTGCCATGTCCACCGGCACCCCCGCTAGTTCCACCATATGCAGCTCTCCAGTCCAGCTCACCCTACAAGAGACTCTCGTTAGGAAAAGGAAGTACTCATCCTCTCATCTGCGTACACAGGGTTTGAACACCCACATTGCTAGACTAATCTCATTAGAGATGATGCCCTACCGGTTAGTTGAAAGCAAAGCTTTCAAAGCCCTGATGGACTACGCTGTACCACGCTACGACCTACCCAGTCGACACTTCTTTTCGAGAAAAGCCATCCCAGCCCTCCACTAGCATGTAAAAGACCGCATTGTCCATGCACTCAGGCAATCTGTGAGTAGAAAGGTGCACCTGACAACAGATGCATGGACCAGTAGGCATGGCCAGGGGCGTTACGTGTCCATCACAGCACACTGGGTTAATGTGGTGGATGCAGGGTCCACTGGGGACAGCAATATTGGGACAGTTCTGCCTAGCCCACGGTCTAGGAAACAGTTGGCTGTAGGCGTTCGCCCCCCTCCTCCTCCTCGTCCTCCAGCAGAAGCGAGAGCTCGTCCACAGACCGCAGTCGCACGACCACTCCATCCGCAGCTGCCACTGTTGCACACAAGGTGTCCCATTATGGAACAGCTATTGGCAAGCGTCAGCAGGCTGTATTGGCAATGAAGTGTTTGGGCGACAACAGACACACCGCGGAAGTTCTGTCCGAGTTCTTGCAGCAAGAAACTCAGTCATGGCTGGGCAGTGTACATCTTGAGGCAGGCAAGGTAGTGAGTGATAACGGAAGGAATTTTATGGCTGCCATAGCCCTTTCACAACTGAAACACATTCCTTGCCTGTCTCACACCTTAAACCTGGTGGTGCAGTGCTTCCTGAAAAGTTATCCGGGGTTACCCGACCTGCTCCTGAAGGTGCGCAGACTTTGCTCGCACATCCGACGTTCGCCCGTACACTCCAGCCGTATGCAGAACCATCAGCGATCTTTGAACCTTCCCCAGCATCGCCTAATCATCGACGTTGCAACAAGGTGGAACTCCACACTGCACATGCTTCAGAGACTGTGCTAACAGAGGCGTGCTGTTATGTATTTCTGGGAGGATACACATACACGGGCAGGCAGTTGGATGGCAGACATGGAGTTGTCAGGTGTGCAGTGGTCGAAGATACAAGACATGTGTCAAGTCCTTCAGTGTTTTGAGGAATGCACATGGCTGGTTAGTGCAGACAACGCCATAATAAGCATGAGCATCCCCCTAATGCGTCTGCTGATGCAAAGCTTGACGCACATAAAGGAGCAGGCGTCTGCAGCCGAGGATGAGGGAAGCCATGATGACAGTCACCCATTGTCTGGTTAGGGAAGTCTACTGGACGAGGTGGCGGGCGAAGAGGAGGAGGACGAGGAGGATGATGGGGATGAGTATTTTTTGGATGAGGAAGCTTCTCAGGGGGCAATAGAAACTGGTGGCGTTGCAAGGCCAGGTTTAGGGTTTTTGAGGGAGGCAAGTGACGTTGATTTGCCCAAAAGTGCTCCTCAACCCAGCACAAGCAGTGAATTGACAACTGGAACATGGGCCCACATGGCGGATTATGCCTTGCGTATCCTAAAAAGGGACCCCCGCATTATAAAAATGATGACCGATGACGATTACTGGTTGGCCTGCCTCCTGGATCCACGCTATAAGGGGAAACTGCAAAACATCATGCCACATGAGAACCTTGAACAAATATTGGCAACCAAACAAGCAACTCTTGTTGACCGTTTGATTCAGGCATTCCCAGCACACAGCGCTGGTGATGGTTCTCACACGAGCTGCAGGGGGCAACAGGGCAGAGTGTTGTGAATTCCGTTCTTGGGCTCCCTCCGGTGGTTGTAAATGGCACTGTTGTGAATTCTGCCCTAGGGCTCCCTCTGGTGGTTTTGAGTGGAACTGCCACTCCTTGGGTTTAGCTTTAGCAGCTGCTTACACTAATCGTCTCTCCTGGCTCTGCTATTTAACCTGGCTCTAGTCTTCAGCCTATGCCACTTGTCAATGTTTTCTGCTGGGTTCACATCTCTGCTTGGATTCTCCTGGTTTCCTGACCAGTTCTGCAAAGATAAGTTCTGGCTCTGTTCATTTCAGTCCACATGTTGTGGACTTATTGTTCTGTGCATTCTATTTTTGTCCAGCTTGTCATTATGGATTTTTTCTGTTAGCTGGAAGCTCTGGGAAGCAGATTTACCCTCCACAGCTTTAGTCAGGTGTGGAGATTTTGTAAACTTAATAATCTTACTAATATTAATTGCACTCCTTCATCTCCTCCTTCTTTTAATTGTGCCCTTTGGAATCCACAGTCTGTATGTAACAAGCTTCCTTTCCTACATAATTACTTTCTGAAAAACTCTCTGAATCTGCTGGCCCTCACGGAAACCTGGATTGAGGATTCTGACACTGTCTCTCCTGCTGCCATAATCCATGGTAGCTTACAATTCTCCCATTCCCCGAGACCAACAAACAGACCTGGTGGTGGAGTTGGCATAGTCCTGTCCCCACAATGCACTTTCCAGGTCATCCCCTCAGTTCCATCACTCTCATTCCCTTCTTTTGAGGTCCACACAATCAGGCTCTTTCGTCCCCTCTCCCTCAGAGTAGCCGTCATAGGCTCACCCACCCACTTCCTGGACCATTTCTCTGCCTGGCTGCCGCACTTCATGTCCTCAGAACTACCAACCCTTATCCTGGGAGACTTCAACATCCCCATTAACAGCCCCACTTCCACATCTGCATCCCAGCTTCTGTCACTAACCACTTCTCTCGGCCTCTCACAGCTCTCAACCTCTGAAACACACAAAGACGGTAGCACCCTGGACCTGGTTTTTGCCCGGCTCTGCTCAATCTCCTACCTAGATAACTCACCGCTTCCCCTCTCTGACCACAACATTCTCTCCTTCACACTCACATATCCTCGCTCACCCCAGCACCCTCCTACATACCATTCAGTCAGAAATCTACAAGCCATTAACCCTCTTACACTTTCAGACTCCCTACGCTCATCATTGTCCCCAATCTCTTCCTTTACCTGTCCTGATCTGGCTGTACATCACTTCAATGACACTCTTAGAAGCACCCTTGACCAAGTAGCTCCCCTCACCCTCAGAACCTCCAAACACAGAATAAAACAGCCCTGGCTCACATCGCAAACCCGATTTCTCCAGCGATGCTCTAGGTGTCCTGAACGCTTATGGAGGAAAACATGCACACCAGAAGACTTCATACACTTCAAATTTATGTTAAGGACCTATAACTTTGCCCTTCACTTCGCTAAACAGACCTACTTTACCACTCTGATCTCCTCACTATCCAACAACCCCAAGAAACTTTTTGACACCTTTCATTCCCTCCTCAGGCCAAAAGCACAAGCCCCTATCACAGATATTTGTGCTGGTGACCTGGCCTCCCACTTTATAGAGAAAATAGACAATATCCGTCAGGAAATCCGCTCCCAACAACTAAGTTCAGTGACTCCCATCCCTCCCCTCATTGCCCCTGGCTCACTCTCCACATTCGATCCCATCACAGAAGAAGAAGTCTCCAAGCTCCTCTCCTCTTCTCGTCCGACTACATGCACTACCGACCCCATTCCCTCACATCTCCTCCAGTCTCTCTCTCCAGTTGTCACAAGTCACCTAACTACAATCTTTAATCTCTCCCTCTCCTCTGGCATTTTCCCCTCCTCCTTCAAACACTCTATCATTACTCCATTACTAAAGAAACCCACCCTCGACCCATCCTGCACAAACAACTACAGACCGGTCTCCAATCTCCTCTTCATCTCTAAACTCTTGGAGCACCTGATATACTCCCGCCTTACCCGTTACCTCTCCACTCACTCCCTCCTAGACCCTTCACAGTCCGGTTTCCGCCCCCTACATTCAACAGAAACTGCACTCATCAAAGTGACCAATGACCTTCTGACAGCAAAACGTAATGGTGACCACTCTCTGCTCATTCTTCTCGACCTCGACCAGGGTAGAGTTATAAAAAAATTTTTCTGAATTTCCGATGATCCCCCCTGAGTATCATCAATTTCATTATCAAACGCAAAAAACATGGTACTACAACAAACCTGCCAAGAGAGAGCCACCCACCAAAACTCTCAGTCCCATCAAGGAGGGCATTAATCAGAGAGGCAGCACATAGACCAAATATTACCCTGAAGGAGCTGCAGAGTTACCAAGCGGAGACTGGATTGTCTGTCCATTTGACCGCTATAAGCCGTACACTCCATAGAGGTGTTCTTTATGGAAGAGTGGGCAGAAAAAAGCCTTTACTTGCCCCCAAAAATCGTAAGCTCATTTTGAGTTTGCCAAAAGAAATGTGAGAGACTCCCCAAATGTATGGTGGAAGGTGCTACTGTCAGAGGAGACGAAAATTGAACCTTATTGGCCACTAATGTAAATGCTATGTCTGGTACCAAACCATTATAGCTTATCATCATCCCAAGACACCATCCCCAGAGTGAATCATGGTGGTGGCAACCTCATGCTGTGGGGGGATTTTTTTTGTTTTTTCAGCAGCAGGGACAGGGAAAATGTCCCGAGTCATTCTGGCTGTTCACTAGAGGCAGCCATCTAATTTGGAGGAGCTGTAGCAGTTTTGCCTTGAGAATGGGAAAATATCCCAATGGCAAGATGTGGAAAGCTCATAGAGCGACTTGCAGCTGTAATTGCTGCAAAAGGAGGCTCTATGAAGTACTGACTTTAGGGGGATGCATAGTTATGGACACTGAAGCTTTCAGTTATTTTATCTTATTTGTTGTTTGCTTTACAGTAAAAAGAAAACCAAATGTTCACAGTTGTATCCACGTTCTTTACAATAACTGATAACCTGATGCAAACACTCAAAAAAAGGGAAATTCCAGTCTGTCCGCTATTTCATCCTTCTTCACCATTAGATTTCTAAAACTTAACATGGACAAAACAGAATTCATCATCTTTCCCCCATCTCACTCGAGCCCCCCAACATACTTATCCATTAAAGTAAATGGCTGCTCACTCTCCCCAGTCCCACAAGCTCGCTGCCTTGGGGTAATCCTCGACTATGACCTCTTCTTCAAATCACACATCCAAGCCATTTCCACTACATGCCGACTTCAACTCAAAAAATATTTCCCGGATCTGTACATTCCTCAACCAAGAATCTGCAAAAACCCTAGTCCATGCCCTCATCATCTCCCCCCTTAACTACTGCAACCTCCTGCTCTGTGGCATCCCCTCTAACACTTTCGCACCCCTCCAATCTATTCTAAATTCTGCTGCCCGACTAATCCACCTGTCCCCCCACTATTCCCGGCCACTCCCCTCTGTCAATCCCTGCACTGGCTCTCCATTACCCAGAGGCTCCGGTTCATAATGTGGCACCCCTAGGGGTATTTGCCACAAAAATAGTTATTGACAGTAAATACAAATACTAAAATAGCAAGACTGCACTACCACCTCCGGCCAGAAGGGGGAGCTCCAGAGACTCCCCTTGATCCATTCTGGTCTGAGAGAAGAAATGGCAGTTGGGCTAAGTAGCTGAAAGTGAGAGGTCATACAGCTGAATTTCTAACAGTCCTGTGACTGTTTCCAGGCCTAAATCACCGGCCTGAGGAGAAGAGGGACAGAGAAAAAGGACATTGTGAGAACCGGGTAGCATTAATCACTACCCAGAACAGGCGCAAAGACGGATACCGGATCCGTGGCTGTATTCATTATATATAATACAGCAACCGGAAAAACGTGAGGTAATATCAGCTTCACTAGGGCCGGATGCAGCAACAGACACAGAGTTCAGCGTTACTCCCGGAGGGGGTAAGCTGATAAAAGGACTCGGGTTGCCCGTCGAACCAGGACCCGGAGGGGACAGATTGGGCCGGCAGCCAGTTCACATACAGCAGCAGGGCCACACAGAAATTGCGTACAATAAGAGGCGAAGACCCCGGCAGGGTCAAAGTAACTCAGAGTTCCCATACAGACTCCGGTGACAGGACTGGTTGTAAATCCCTTTATGTTAAAGTAAACTGGTTAAACGTTTCAGTGCCTCAGTCTTTCATTTGGACAATAGCCAATATCCAGGATCGGGATCATCGCCGCTGGGAGAATCTGCTGCTGATCAAGTAAGTGCCTGCTCCCTCACGATACCCCTTACACTGTGCTTTGCCTGAGGCTACAGCACCGGGTCAAGCCACCCATGACATCCCCCTTAAGAGACAGACCCCATTGGTCCGGTGCTGGGTATCCCGGTCTCCTGGGCGTCACAATTGGCGTCACGAACAGGATCTAGCCAGCCCGTATACCGGGTATTGTGTGCCGTGATTGGAGCCCAAAACTGTGAAAACTTGGATGAAAAATCTTGAAAATTGACTTTATTAAAGAAAAATCCATTCCCCATTGAAAACTATTGAAAGTGACTTTTCCCCATTGGTTATAATGGAGTAAAGATGGCCGCCATCCCCTGAGGTAATCACCTCATAACCGTTAGGCACGAGACTGTTAATTGAGCTACGCCATCACCTGAACCCCAGTCTGACTGAAAAACTTCAGAATCCGCCATTACAGAGCGCGCGGCGGGCGGGAGCAGCAGGGGGCGTGTCATTGTGAGCGGCACCAAGCTGAGTGCTCTGACGTCAGAGCAAGGGGAAAACCGATCCTGCTGCACAGCGGAACGAATCTACACTATCCCGACGGAAGCGGAGGACCGGAAGGGTCCGGATTAACTAAGGGGGCACAGTATGTTGCAGCACGGAGACGCCGCAGCACCCGGCGACGCTAATGCAGCTGAAAGACAGAGTGTCGATAGAGAGTCCGGTAGCTCAGCGGTGCAAGGAGTGGCGCCCATAATGCCGGTGCTGATGCCATATACCCCGGGTGGCCCATGGCTTCCAATGTATGAAGGTGAGCCTAATACCCTTGACGATTTCAGAGAAAAGATGCTGGCCCATTTTGACATGTTCCCCGTGGGTGAAGTTCAGCGTGTTAGTCTCCTGATGATGCAGTTAAGTGGCCATGCTAAGCGAGAAGTCACAGCATGGGCAGCTGATCTGAAAGGCACTGTTGAACGCATATTTGCTGGATTAAAAGCTACATTTGAAACCACTGCCAGCAGCAAAGCTAAAGTACGATTCTTTAATTGCAAACAAAAAGCTAATGAGGGCGTGAGAGACTTTGCCTTAAACCTGCAGGAAGCCCTTAAATCACTTACTCTGGCTGAACCCATTTTTAACACCGGAGCGGATAAACTGCTAAGAGATCAATTTATTGAGGGACTCTACACCCCTTCTCACCGGGGGCATGTGAGCATGCTTGTTTTTAAGAACCCTGAATTGACATTTGCCCAATTAAAGGAGAGCGCTATATGTCTCCAGCTGGCAGAGGCACCTCGGGATCAGGAGCCTGCGCAACCCATGGCAGAGGCTCCTCAACAACAGGGACTGCCAGTGACATCAGCTATGTCCGGGGCCATTGCTAAGCCCCTGGGGCCCAGTACTAATGAGGCTCTTCAACAAAAGCTTGACTCTTTAACTGATGTTGTTGCTTCAATGGCTAAAACCATGCAGGAGATGAGAGGACCCAAGATGGAGTTGGCAAACCGTAGAGAAGATGTTCCATGGATGAGACCCCGGAGATACCCGACATGGAGAGGACGACCCCGCGACCGCTACCAATCGGATGGACAGCCCATTGCCAGCAGCCAGGCCACTTTGCACGAGATTGTGATTTAAACGGGAATCCCCTGGGAATGCGGGCCGCTTCGCAGGAATGAACTTTCAAGGCCCAACACCCTGGCATGACAGGTACATCGGAGGACGACCCATTATCCCTATCGTGCTGGATGGAATGCCCCTCAACGCTTTGCTGGACACAGGTTCCCAGATTTAATCTATACCGTATATCCTTTATAAGAGGTACTGGGCTGATGCAGATATTGATAAAGGGCCCTCTGATGTTGAACTAGATATATGGGCCAGTAATGGTAAGTTGGTACCGAAACTAGGTTTCAGGGAGATGACCATAAAGATTGGTAAAGTAGAATTGAAGAAACAGGGTATAATTGTTGTTGATGTTGACCGGCGGAACTGTGAACCAACTGTATTGATAGGAATGAATGTGTTAGAGAACTGCTTTTCCGAAGTCATTTCTGTCTTACAGCAAATTGCTGAAACTGCCCAATCCTGCCAGCAGAGAGTTCTCCGGAGGGAAATAAAAGTATTGATGTTAAGGCAACAGGTAGAAGTTGCAGGTGGAGAAATCGGCAGTGTGAGGGTAAGTGATCCAACGTCTATTGTAATCCCACCAAAAACAGAAATGCTGGTATGGTGTAGAGCAGCCATTGGTACTAAGGGACGAGATTATCAAGCCTTAACAGAACCAGTGTACACCGACAGCAGGCCCACTATACTCACAGCACAAGGGATAGTCGAGGTACACCGAGGACGGGTGCCGGTACGACTTTTGAACTGTGGAGAGGAAGAGGTCACTTTGCCAAGGTATGCTACAGTGGCAAAGCTATATACTGTTGACAACAATGCCATCACAACCATTGAGCCCTTAGAACCAACCTGTCAGGTGGAAGGCAATGGCTCAGATGGAGAAATGGAGGATTGGTGCCAACAGCTACACGTGGGCATAAATTCAACACCTACCCATCAAAAACAAGGGGTGTATAGGCTAGTGACGGAATATGAACAAGTCTTCAGTAAACACCCATTGGACTTCGGACGGATAGAAGGGGTAGAACACACAATCCCCACCGGTGACCATCCCCCAATAAAAGAAAGATATAGACCCATACCGCCCGCTCACTATCAATGTGCAAAAGATATGCTGAGGGAGATGAAACAGGCCGGGGTAATAAGAGACAGCTGTAGCCCCTGGGCGGCCCCTCTAGTGATTGTCAAAAAAAAAGACGGAACCATGAGAATGTGCGTAGACTACCGGCAGATTAATAACATCACCCATAAAGACGCCTACCCCTTGCCTAGGATAGAAGAGTCCTTGACGGCTTTGAAATCTGCTAATTATTTTTCCACCTTAGACTTAACAAGCGGGTATTGGCAAGTCCCTGTGGCTGAGAGAGATAAGGAAAAGACGGCATTCACCACACCAATGGGTCTAAGTGAATTTAATCGCATGCCGTTCGGACTCTGCAATGCATCCGGTACCTTCCAGCGGCTGATGGAATGCTGCCTCGGACACAAGAACTTCGAGACCGTCCTCCTGTACCTAGATGATGTGATCGTCTACTCAAAGACTTACGAAGAACACTTAAAAGACCTGGCAGAAGTGTTCGAAGCCTTATCCAGGTATGGCATGAAAATCAAGCCATCCAAATGTCACCTTCTCAAACCAAAGGTACAGTACCTGGGACACATTGTGAGTTCGGAGGGAGTAGCACCGGATCCCGAGAAAATAACCGCCATAAGGGATTGGCCGAGACCTACCAGCGCAAAAGAAGTGAGGCAATTCCTGGGATTGGTGGGTTACTATCGCAGATTTATAAAAGGATTTACCAAGTTGGCAGCACCATTGCAAGACGCCTTTGTAGGGCAGACGAAGAAACCTTCAAACCGAAACCCTCCTTTCCAGTGGAACGACGAAAGGGAAGACTCCTTTGAACAACTAAAGAAGGCACTAACCGGAGAGGAGGTTCTGGCATACCCAGATTACCATCAGCCTTTCATCCTCTACACCGATGCCAGCAATGTGGGACTAGGAGCGGTGCTGTCACAAAAGCAAGAAGGTCGGGAGAAAGTCATCGCCTTTGCAAGTAGAAAGCTCCGGCCTACTGAAAGAAATCCAGAAAATTATAGCTCCTTCAAATTGGAACTACTGGCAGTAGTTTGGGCTGTGACTGAATGTTTCAAACACTATCTGGCCGCTGCAGAATTTATTGTCTATACTGACAACAATCCGTTGACCCACCTGGACACAGCCAAATTAGGTGCGTTAGAACAGCGATGGATAGCCCGGTTATCTAATTACAACTTCAAGATCAAGTATCGAGCAGATCGCAAGAATGGAAATGCCGATGCCCTATCCCGGATGCCACACTTGAGAGATGTAGAAGAAGAAATGGGGGAGCTTGAAGAAATTGAACTACCAGCCTTCCATCATCCCAAGGCAAAACATCATCAGTCAAGTACCTATCAGAAACAACAAGAGGTGAATTTTAATCCGTTAGCACACCATAGATGGGCTGACACCCAAGACAGCAATCCGGCTGTGAAGTTGGTGAAGGAACTGTTAACTGAGCAAAGTGCATATCCCGATGAGGATGCCCCAGAAGAGACGCATCAACTCTGGAAAGAGAGAGGCAAAATGTTCCTGTATCAAGGGAAGCTCTGTAGAAGGTACACCAATCCGAAAACACATGAATTGGTTTGGCAGATTATCGTGCCTAAACAAGATGTGAAGATGGTCCTCGAAGCTTACCATAATGGTGCTGGTCACTTCGGTTGGAAAAAGTTAGAAGTACTTCTAAGAGAAAGATTTTATTGGGTCGGGATGAGAAAATCAATCGAACAGTGGTGCAGAAATTGTGGCCCGTGCAACCTCAGAAGAAACGATCAAAAGAACCAAAGAGCACCACTGCAGCCCATAATCACCAAACAACCACTTGAACTTGTAGCCATAGACCACGTGAAGTTAATACCAAGCCGGTCCGGCTATGTCTATGCCTTGACCATCGTGGACCATTATTCATGCTTCTTGGTAGTAGTACCCGTAAAAGATCTGACAGCAAAAACAGCAGCCAAAGCGTTCCAAACGTACTTTTGTAGACCCCATGGATATCCGGAACAGGTTCTCACCGACCAAGGTACAGCCTTTGAATCAGAGATCTTCAGAGAATTCTGTAATATGTATGGTTGCAAAAAGATCCGGACGACGGCCTATCATCCACAAACAAACGGCTTATGCGAGAAGATGAACCATATTGTAATAGACCTACTAAAGACTTTACCTGAGGCAGAAAGGAATCAATGGCCAGAGAAATTGCCTGACTTGGTGGATCTGTATAATCATGTCCCGGTGAGCTCCACCAACTGCACCCCAGCTTACCTTATGCGTGCAAGACCCGGCCAATTACCAATCGATCTAGAAATGGGAATTCTGAAACCAGACGCAGAAGTTCAAGACTCCAATTGGGATATCATACGGCAAAAGCAGTATCGCCAAGTGCAAGAGAGTGTGGAAAGAAGCCTTCAGCAAACTAGAGAAAGACAAGAGCGAACTTTCAACCAGAATGCTCTAGCGACCCCATTAAGACCGGGTGATCAAGTGCTCAAGAGAAACCGTTGAACCAATAAACTAGACAATCAGTGGGAAGCCGTACCCTACACAGTTTTACCAACAAGAATGGATAATCCTAAAATGTGTCTCATTAGCAAAAACGGAGGCTTAACATCTGTATTAGTGTCAAGAGACAATCTTAAATTGTGTCCGGAAGCATTGAAAGAGCCAGAAGTTGTCCAGCCAGAATCAGAAGTTATTCAACCCATACAGGTTCAACCAGTAAAGGAAAAAGAAGAGGAAATGTATCACACCTGTATAGGAGACTTTCCCAAAACCCTACTAACATACCATGGTGCAGTAGTGGTTCCCATGGTGGCCTTTTACCCAACACCGAACCCAATACCAGAAGTCCCAAGACAGGAAGAGGCTGACCCCGTACTACAGGAGGTTCCAGGCCAGGAAGAACAGATTCCTGATCAGAGTAATCCCATTCACGGTGGACTTGCCAACTCCATAGTCATGGAATTATCTTTAGCAGAGCGGGCAGATACTACATCCGCAGCAGACAGTAGTACACCACATGAAGAGATACCGCTATTACGTAGATCACAGCGTAGTACCCAGGGTCAATTACCGGCCAGGTATGCAGATTACCAATTATAAAACTATAGTCATTGTTATCATTCTGCAACGTTTAAGCCCAGTACCTACAGAGACTTGTCTGTATGAACCTCTTGCATATTCTTGAACTTGTTATCAGCCCGGAGGCACTAAATCAAAGCTCCGGAAAGACTGCTTTTTGAACTTTAATATAAAGCCGAAAATGTTCCTCTACCTAAGAAACTATATGTTGCGATCCTCTTCACAACAATACAACTTACACCAAAAAGAGACAGTGAAGTGACGAACACCATTAGATAAAATACAAAATATCTTTATTATAAGTATTAACAGGAAAGTTCCATACATTAAAAATAAAATAATCTCATATTACAATAACCACAATAGTATTACTAACTATATATATGCAGCAGGGATGACAAAACACCTCTGCTGCTATAGGACTACAAATAACTGGCAACCAAGACCAAACATAGAGAAAAAGAGACTAATATATCCCACTGGTTAAGTAGTACCCTAGAGTATAAATAACAGTACCTATAAAGATAATAACAGGGTGCTTCTCACTATAGAGCTGCTCCATACAACCTACATAAGCCCAGTGTCGGTAAACTACATATCAAATATCACCTAATGCCAATAATATGAACCGTACCCATGTAATAATAAAGCAATTACCTGCAGCCATAGTGAGGGGGTATACCAGCGAGATAACGGTCTCTAAAGCCCCTCGACGCGCGTTTCGCTGACACAGCAGCTTCGTCAGGAGGTAGCTAGCACACTGTGTGGCGCCCATTATATAATGGTCATAATAACCATAGTGCCTGCAGCTGTAGTTGTAGTTGTAGTGACTGCTCGGCCTGCAAATTCATAGAGCGGACAACTACGTTTCATAATAGCGATCATTCCCGTACTTATGTCATCACTCATCATATCACATGTAGATCTGATATGGTTATTTACTTTGCATCATGTTCATGTAATCAGATCTACATTGGTATGACAACGCGACAACTTAGAGTGAGGACGTTGGAACATGTTAGAGACATAAGAAATGCTGCACAAATACAAGATGTAACAACTTTAAAAACGATCCCTAGACATTTTAAGATCTATCATAATAGCGACCCTAGGGGATTCAAGATAAGAGGAATTGATCGAGTACAGTTGGGCATTAGAGGCGGGAATTATCAAAAGGAATTGTTAAAAAGGGAGACGAAATGGATTGTGTCTTTGAATACTCTTGTACCAAACGGTCTTAATGAAATGATAAGCTTCAAATCCTTTATTTAGTACATAGGCGCGAATTTTATTATTATATGTGTTTCTGTGTGTTTTTATCTCAGATTTTGTATATTAATTTTGTCATGTTATGTATTTAGATTGTACAGGTTCCACTTATCATGGTTTCGTCCTCCAGAATCTAGGACCCTCGGCTGAGAGCTATATCTATGAAAATTGGACTTCTGTTGCTCAAGGGTCTTATATATATCTGTGTAGTAATAATGTGGACTAGTGCTGGTTTATACTATTATTGGATATATGGTTTAGTGTAATAAAGTTTTGCTGCTGCTCTTCTATTCCCAAGACAATAATACCCCGTAAGATTGCACAATGCACTATAGTATGTGTTTATTGATTTTTGTATTTTTTGTATTTTTTATATTTATTTATGTATGTGTCTTATGTATTTATAGATTTTTGTTCAATTGGTCCATGAATCACTATGAGTGCTTGGACAATGAATTGTATTCATATGGTTTATGTGTATTTGTAGAATCCTTGTTAGGATTAAAAATGTATTTTTATGGTTAAATGCACTATGATTATATCACTATATATTTGTGACTAAGTTAGATATCACATTTTATATTTATATTAAAATATACTGCACTATATGGATGTGAGATGTTGGTAGATATCTCACATTTTATATATATATAACATATATTGCGGGTTATATGGCTATGGGCGCGGGTAGTAGTTGAAAGGGGAATTTATATATATTCAAGAATATAATACCGCTTATTCTGTAGAATCAGCAATCCTAGCTGCATAAGGTAGGACAACCGTTTGTTTTCTGTTGTTATCTGTTAGTTTAGGTATCTGTGCAGATCTGAGCGCGACCCGAGCATGCGCTGTGGCCGGGGATGGGTGTCGGCGCTCCACATAGGCATCGCGTCGTCCTGGTTACGGGTCCGGTCAGCTGACCGGATCATGTGGCCGGAAGATGCGGTCCTGGAGCGACGCGCTCATCACTGGGCGACAACATGCCGGGGACGCGCCGCTACAGCTGCAGGCACTATGGTTATTATGACCATTATATAATGGGCGCCACACAGTGTGCTAGCTACCTCCTGACGAAGCTGCTGTGTCAGCGAAACGCGCGTCGAGGGGCTTTAGAGACCGTTATCTCGCTGGTATACCCCCTCACTATGGCTGCAGGTAATTGCTTTATTATTACATGGGTACGGTTCATATTATTGGCATTAGGTGATATTTGATATGTAGTTTACCGACACTGGGCTTATGTAGGTTGTATGGAGCAGCTCTATAGTGAGAAGCACCCTGTTATTATCTTTATAGGTACTGTTATTTATACTCTAGGGTACTATTTAACCAGTGGGATATATTAGTCTCTTTTTCTCTATGTTTGGTCTTGGTTGCCAGTTATTTGTAGTCCTATAGCAGCAGAGGTGTTTTGTCATCCCTGCTGCATATATATAGTTAGTAATACTATTGTGGTTATTGTAATATGAGATTATTTTATTTTTAATGTATGGAACTTTCCTGTTAATACTTATAATAAAGATATTTTGTATTTTATCTAATGGTGTTCGTCACTTCACTGTCTCTTTTTGGTGTAAGGTGCTTTTTGAACTTTGCTTTTTGCTCTTTTTGAACTTTCTTTAGACTTTATATTGACAACTTCGTTGGAAAAATGGAACTAAATTCCTGGACACAAAGTGCAGTGCCTTTCCTAGTACCTTCAAGGATAGAACTGTATTAATGGACACTATTTGAAGTGACTTCAAACTCTATTTTTGTTTCCTTGAGTGGTTTTTGTAACTTTTCATTTTTAAGACTCTGTACATATTAATTGTTATTTCAAAATGTTATCGTCCCACAGTCCCGGAGTACTGTTCTTAACTAAGGGGGAATGTGGCACCCCTAGGGGTATTTGCCACAAAAATAGTTATTGACAGTAAATACAAATACTAAAATAGCAAGACTGCACTACCACCTCCGGCCAGAAGGGGGAGCTCCAGAGACTCCCCTTGATCCATTCTGGTCTGAGAGAAGAAATGGCAGTTGGGCTAAGGAGCTGAAAGTGAGAGGTCATACAGCTGAATTTCTAACAGTCCTGTGACTGTTTCCAGGCCTAAATTGTTATGTAGGCAATCCAGTGACACAGTGTGCCAGCAATCAGAGCACATACAGTGATCTGACAATAACCCAAAAACAATAGAACGAGCTCTGAGACGTGGAATCTCTGTAGACCGCAATACCTGAACCTAACCTAAACACAACTAAAGGCAGCTGTGGATTGCGCCTGACACTACCTATGCAACTCGGCACAGCCTGAGGAGCTGACTAGCCTGAAGATAGAAAAACAAGCCTGGCTTGCCTCAGAGAAATACCCCAAAGGAAAAGGCAGCCCCCCCACATATAATGACTGTTAGCAAGATGAAAAGACAAACGTAGGGATGAAATAGATTCAGCAAAGTGAGGCCCGATATTCTAGATAGAGCGAGGATAGCAAAGAGAACTTTGCAGTCTACAAAAAACCCTAAAGCAAAAAACCACGCAAAGGGGGCAAAAAGACCCACCGTGCCGAACTAACGGCACGGCGGTACACCCTTTGCGTCTCAGAGCTTCCAGCAAAATGAATTGACAAGCTGGACAGAAAAAGTAGCAACAAAAGCAAAGAAGCACTTATCTAAGCAGAGCAGCAGGCCACAGGAAAGATCCAGAAGCTCAGATCCAACACTGGAACATTGACAAGGAGCAAGGAAGACAGAATCAGGTGGAGTTAAATAACAAAGCAGCCAACGAGCTCACCAGAACACCTGAGGGAGGAAGCTCAGAAGCTGCAGTACCACTTGTGACCACAGGAGTGAATTCAGCCACAGAATTCACAACAGTACCCCCCCCCTTGAGGAGGGGTCACCGAACCCTCACCAGAGCCCCCAGGCCGACCAGGATGAGCCACATGAAAGGCACGAACAAGATCTGGAGCATGGACATCAGAGGCAAAAACCCAGGAATTATCTTCCTGAGCATAACCCTTCCATTTAACCAGATACTGGAGTTTCCGTCTAGAAACACGAGAATCCAAAATTTTCTCCACAATATACTCCAATTCCCCCTCCACCAAAACCAGGGCAGGAGGCTCAACAGATGCAACCATAGGTGCCACGTATCTCCGCAACAACGACCTATGGAATACATTATGTATGGAAAAGGAGTCAGGGAGGGTCAGACGAAAAGACACAGGATTGAGAACCTCAGAAATCCTATACGGACCAATAAAACGAGGTTTAAATTTAGGAGAGGAAACCTTCATAGGAATATGACGAGAAGATAACCAAACCAGATCCCCAACACGAAGTCGGGGACCCACACGGCGTCTGCGATTAGCGAAAAGTTGAGCCTTCTCCTGGGACAAGGTCAAATTGTCCACTACCTGAGTCCAGATCTGCTGCAACCTGTCCACCACAGAATCCACACCAGGACAGTCCGAAGACTCAACCTGTCCTGAAGAGAAACGAGGATGGAACCCAGAATTGCAGAAAAATGGAGAGACCAAGGTAGCCGAGCTGGCCCGATTATTAAGGGCGAACTCAGCCAACGGCAAAAAGGACACCCAATCATCCTGGTCTGCAGAAACAAAACATCTCAGATATGTTTCCAAGGTCTGATTGGTTCGTTCGGTCTGGCCATTAGTCTGAGGATGGAAAGCCGAGGAAAAAGATAGGTCAATGCCCATCCTACCACAAAAGGCTCGCCAAAACCTTGAAACAAACTGGGAACCTCTGTCAGAAACAATATTCTCAGGAATGCCATGCAAACGAACCACATGCTGGAAGAACAAAGGCA
This sequence comes from Ranitomeya imitator, assembly GCF_032444005.1. Classification (NCBI taxonomy): domain Eukaryota; kingdom Metazoa; phylum Chordata; class Amphibia; order Anura; family Dendrobatidae; genus Ranitomeya; species Ranitomeya imitator. Next base: position 100,460,847 of record NC_091289.1, on the reverse strand, counting down.
CCAAATCAGAGGAGGAAGGCAATTTAACCAAGGGCACCAGATGGACCATTTTAGAAAAGCGATCACAGACCACCCAAATGACTGACATCTTTTGAGAAACGGGAAGGTCAGAAATGAAATCCATCGAAATATGTGTCCAAGGCCTCTTTGGGACCGGCAAGGGCAAAAGCAACCCACTGGCACGTGAACAGCAGGGCTTAGCCCTAGCACAAATCCCACAGGACTGCACAAAAGTACGTACATCCCGTGACAGAGATGGCCACCAGAAGGATCTAGCCACTAACTCTCTGGTACCAAAGATTCCAGGATGACCAGCCAACACCGAACAATGAAGTTCAGAGATAACTTTACTAGTCCACCTATCAGGGACGAACAGTTTCTCCACCGGACAACGATCAGGTTTATTCGCCTGAAATCTTTGCAACACTCGCCGCAAATCAGGGGAGATGGCAGACACAATGACTCCTTCCTTGAGGATACTCGCCGGCTCAGATGAACCCGGAGAGTCGGGCAAAAAACTCCTAGACAGAGCATCCGCCTTCACATTTTTAGAGCCCGGAAGGTACGAAATCACAAAATCGAAGCGGGCAAAAAATAATGACCAACGGGCCTGTCTAGGATTCAAGCGCTTGGCAGACTCGAGATAAGTAAGGTTCTTATGATCAGTCAATACCATCCGATGCTTAGCTCCTTCAAGCCAATGACGCCATTCCTCGAATGCCCACTTCATGGCCAGCAACTCTCGGTTGCCCACATCATAATTACGCTCAGCAGCTGAAAACTTCCTGGAAAAGAAAGCACATGGTTTCAACGCTGAGCAACCAGAACCTCTCTGTGACAAAACCGCCCCTGCTCCAATCTCAGAAGCATCAACCTCGACCTGGAACGGAAGAGAAACATCTGGTTGACACAACACAGGGGCAGAACAAAAACGATGCTTCAACTCCTGAAAAGCTTCCACAGCAGCAGAAGACCAATTAACCAAATCAGCACCCTTCTTGCTCAAATCGGTCAATGGTTTGGCAATGCTAGAAAAATTACAGATGAAGCGACGATAAAAATTAGCAAAGCCCAGGAATTTTTGCAGACTTTTCAGAGATGTCGGCTGAGTCCAATCCTGGATGGCTTGGACCTTAACCGGATCCATCTCGATAGTAGAAGGGGAAAAGATGAACCCCAAAAATGAAACTTTCTGCACACCGAAGAGACACTTTGATCCCTTCACAAACAAAGAATTAGCACGCAGGACCTGGAAAACCATTCTGACCTGCTTCACATGAGAGTCCCAATCATCCGAGAAGATCAAAATGTCATCCAAGTAAACAATCAGGAATTTATCCAGATACTCACGGAAGATGTCATGCATAAAAGACTGAAACACAGATGGAGCATTGGCAAGTCCGAACGGCATCACTAGATACTCAAAATGACCCTCGGGCGTATTAAATGCAGTTTTCCAGTCATCTCCTTGCCTGATTCTCACCAGATTATACGCACCACGAAGATCTATCTTAGTGAACCAACTAGCTCCCTTAATCCGAGCAAACAAGTCAGATAACAATGCAAGGGATACTGAAATTTAACAGTGATCTTATTAAGAAGGCGGTAATCAATACACGGTCTCAGCGAACCATCCTTCTTGGCTACAAAAAAGAACCCTGCTCCCAGTGGTGATGACGATGGACGAATATGTCCCTTCTCCAGGGATTCCTTCACATAACTGCGCATAGCGGCGTGTTCAGGCACGGATAAATTAAATAATCGACCTTTAGGGAATTTACTACCAGGAATCAAATTGATAGCACAATCACAATCCCTATGCGGAGGTAGGGCATCGGACTTGGGCTCTTCAAATACATCCTGATAATCAGACAAGAACTCTGGGACCTCAGAAGGAGTGGATGACGAAATAGACAAAAATGGAACATCACCATGTACCCCCTGACAACCCCAGCTGGATACCGACATAGAGTTCCAATCCAATACTGGATTATGGGTTTGCAGCCATGGCAACCCCAACACGACCACAGCATGCAGATTATGTAGCACCAGAAAGCGAATAACTTCCTGATGTGCAGGAGCCATGCACATGGTCAGCTGGGTCCAGTACTGAGGTTTATTCTTGGCCAAAGGTGTAGCATCAATTCCTCTCAACGGAATAGGACACCGCAAAGGCTCCAAGAAAAACCCACAACCTTTAGCATAATCCAAATCCATCAGATTCAGGGCAGCGCCTGAATCCACAAACGCCATGACAGAATACGATGACAAAGAGCATGTCAAAGTAATGGACAGGAGGAATTTGGATTGTACAGTACCAATGACGGCAGACCTATCGAACCGCTTAGTGCGCTTAGGACAATCAGAAATAGCATGAGTGGAATCACCACAGTAGAAACACAGCCCATTCAGACGTCTGTGTTCTTGCCGTTCAACTCTGGTCATAGTCCTATCGCACTGCATAGGTTCAGGTTTAATCTCAGACAATACCGCCAAATGGTGCACAGATTTACGCTCGCGCAAGCGTCGACCGATCTGAATGGCCAAAGACATAGACTCATTCAAACCAGCAGGCATAGGAAAACCCACCATGACATCCTTAAGAGCCTCAGAGAGACCCTTTCTGAACAAAGCTGCCAGCGCAGATTCATTCCACAGAGTGAGTACTGACCACTTCCTAAATTTCTGACAATATACTTCTATATCATCCTGACCCTGGCACAAAGCCAGCAAATTTTTCTCAGCCTGATCCACTGAATTAGGCTCATCGTAAAGCAATCCGAGCGCCAGGAAAAACGCATTGACATTACTCAATGCAGGGTCTCCTGGCGCAAGAGAAAATGCCCAGTCCTGAGGGTCGCCGCGCAAAAAAGAAATAATAATCAAAACCTGTTGAATAGGATTACCAGAAGAATGAGGTTTCAAGGCCAGAAATAGCTTACAATTATTTCTGAAATTAAGAAACTTAGTTCTATCACCAAAAAACAAATCAGGAATAGGAATTCTTGGTTCTAACATAGATTTCTGATCAATAGTATCTTGAATCCTTTGTACATTTGTAACGAGATTATCCATTGAAGAGCACAGACCCTGAATATCCATGTCCACACCTGTGTCCTGAAACACCCAAATGTCTAGGGGAAAAAAAAGACTGAACACAGAGCTGAGAAAAAAAAATGATGTCAGAGCTTCTTTTTTCCCTCTATTGAGAATCATTAGGTTGGCTCCTTGTACTGTTATGTAGGCAATCCAGTGACACAGTGTGCCAGCAATCAGAGCACATACAGTGATCTGACAATAACCCAAAAACAATAGAACGAGCTCTGAGACGTGGAATCTCTGTAGACCGCAATACCTGAACCTAACCTAAACACAACTAAAGGCAGCTGTGGATTGCGCCTGACACTACCTATGGAACTCGGCACAGCCTGAGGAGCTGACTAGCCTGAAGATAGAAAAACAAGCCTGGCTTGACTCAGAGAAATACCCCAAAGGAAAAGGCAGCCCCCCACATATAATGACTGTTAGCAAGATGAAAAGACAAACGTAGGGATGAAATAGATTCAGCAAAGTGAGGCCCGATATTCTAGATAGAGCGAGGATAGCAAAGAGAACTTTGCAGTCTACAAAAAACCCTAAAGCAAAAAACCACGCAAAGGGGGCAAAAAGACCTACCGTGCCGAACTAACGGCACGGCGGTACACCCTTTGCGTCTCAGAGCTTCCAGCAAAACGAATTGACAAGCTGGACAGAAAAAGTAGCAACAAAAGTAAAGAAGCACTTATCTAAGCAGAGCAGCAGGCCACAGGAAAGATCCAGAAGCTCAGATCCAACACTGGAACATTGGCAAGGAGCAAGGAAGACAGAATCAGGTGGAGTTAAATAACAAAGCAGCCAACGAGCTCACCAGAACACCTGAGGGAGGAAGCTCAGAAGCTGCAGTACCACTTGTGACCACAGGAGTGAATTCAGCCACAGAATTCACAACACTAAATCACCGGCCTGAGGAGAAGAGGGACAGAGAAAAAGGACATTGTGAGAACCGGGTAGCATTAATCACTACCCAGAACAGGCGCAAAGACGGATACCGGATCCGTGGCTGTATTCATTATATATAATACAGCAACCGGAAAAACGTGAGGTGATATCAGCTTCACTAGGGCCGGACGCAGCAACAGACACAGAGTTCAGCGTTACTCCCGGAGGGGGTAAGCTGATAAAAGGACTCGGGTTGCCCGTCGAACCAGGACCCGGAGGGGACAGATTGGGCCGGCAGCCAGTTCACATACAGCAGCAGGGCCACACAGAAATTGCGTACAATAAGAGGCGAAGACCCCGGCAGGGTCAAAGTAACTCAGAGTTCCCATACAGACTCCGGTGACAGGACTGGTTGTAAATCCCTTTATGTTAAAGTAAACTGGTTAAACGTTTCAGTGCCTCAGTCTTTCATTTGGACAATAGCCAATATCCAGGATCGGGATCATCGCCGCTGGGAGAACCTGCTGCTGATCAAGTAAGTGCCTGCTCCCTCACGATACCCCTTACACTGTGCTTTGCATGAGGCTACAGCACCGGGTCAAGCCACCCGTGACATCCCCCTTAAGAGACAGACCCCATTGGTCCGGTGCTGGGTATCCCGGTCTACTGGGCGTCATAATAACCCTAACCATGACATACAAAGCCAGTGTCCTTCTGTTCCACATCACGTGGCCTCAGTTGTGATCTGAAAATTCACATAGTGTGTTTTGTGTGAACTGTAGGACACTTTATCTATGTTAGTCTATAAGTACAAGACTTCAGTTTAGACTTGCCAGATTACATAGCGTCTTCTGTGAGAACATAATGTCACTTTCTCAATTTAAGTTTATGAGGCTTAAAATGAGACTAGGAGAGCCTCATTCTAAATTTCAGACAATTACATAGAAAATCTCTTTGACAGGGAGCAAGGATTTGGTTACATAGAGGAGGAACGTACAAGGCACGTGGTGTGCATGAACTCTCTCTCCATCAGGTGTAGTCCTTTTCCCTCCCGCCCACAGAGATTAAAGCCTGGGGAGTGGGTAAAGTTTCTAAAAGAAAACGATAAAGCAAGGAAAACACAACAGGCAGTTGTAAGAACATCCAATCATGATATCCTAAGGGAAACCATCCACAGATGTAATGAGCCTGTAAATGGAGCAGTGTAGGACACACTAATGCTTACATAAAGATAAATACAAAAAAGTAGTGCACTAGTCCAAATATGTGAAAAAATCATTAAAAAAGTTTATTAACCCCTCTGTGACCTTAGACGTACTATCCCGTCGAGGTGCCCTGGGCTTATCTGACCCTGGACGGGATAGTACGTCATAGCCGATCGGCCGCGCTCACGGGGGGAGCGCGGCCGATCGCGGCCGGGTGTCAGCTGCTTATCGCAGCTGACATCCGGCACTATGTGCCAGGAGCGGTCACGGACCGCCCCCGGCACATTAACCCCTGGCACACCGCGATCAAAGATGATCGCGATGTGCCGGCGGTGCAGGGAAGCACCGCGCAGGGAGGGGGCTCCCTGCGGGCTTCCCTGAGACCCCCGGAGCAACGCGATGTGATCGCGTTGCTGCGAGGGTCTCACCTCCCTCCCTGCTCCCTCCAGCCCCGGATCCAAGATGGCCGCGGATCCGGGTCCTGCAGGGAGGGAGGTGGCTTCACAGAGCCTGCTCAGAGCAGGCACTGTGAAGCCTGCAGCGCTGCATGTCAGATCAGTGATCTGACAGAGTGCTGTGCAAACTGTCAGATCACTGATCTGTGATGTCCCCCCCTGGGACAAAGTAAAAAAGTAAAAAAAAAAATTTCCAAATGTGTAAAAAAAATTAAAAAAAATATTCCAAAATAATGAAAAAAAAAATAAATATTATTCCCATAAATACATTTCTTCATCTAAATAAAAAAAAAAAAACAATAAAAGTACACATATTTAGTATCGCCGCGTCCGTAACGACCCGACCTATAAAACTGTCCCACTAGTTAACCCCTTCAGTAAACACCGTAAGAAAAAAAAAAAAATGAGGCAAAAAACAACGCTTTATTATCATACCGCCGAACAAAAAGTGGAATAACACGCGATCAAAAGGACAGATATAAATAACCATGGTACCGCTGAAAGCGTCATATTGTCCCGCAAAAAAAGAGCCGCCATACAGCATCATCAGCAAAAAAATAAAAAAGTTATAGTCCTGAGAATAAAGCGATGCAAAAATAATTATTCTTTCTGTAAAATAGTTTTTATCGTATAAAAGCGCCAAACCATAAAAAAATGATATAAATGAGGTATCGCTGTAATCGTACTGACCCGAAGAATAAAACTGATTTATCAATTTTACCAAACTCGGAACGGTATAAACGCCTCCCCCAATAGAAATTCATGAATAGCTGGCTTTTGGTCATTCTTCCTCACAAAAATCGGAATAAAAAGCGATCAAAAAATGTCACGTGCCCAAAAATGTTTTCAATAAAAACGTCAACTCGTCCCGCAAAAAACAAGACCTCACATGACTCTGTGGACCAAAATATGGAAAAATTATAGCTCTCAAAATGTGGTATTGCAAAAAATATTTTTTGCAATAAAAAGGGTCTTTCAGTGTGTGACGGCTGCCAATCATAAAAATCCGCTAAAAAACTCGCTATAAAAGTAAATCAAACCCCCCTTCACCCCCTTAGTTAGGGAAAAATAAAAAAAAATGTATTTATTTCCATTTTCCCATTAGGGCTAGGGTTAGGGCTAGGGTTAGGGCTAGGGTTAGGGCTAGGGTTAGGGCTAGGGTTAGGGTTAGGGCTAGGGTTAGGGCTAGAGTTAGGGCTAGGGTTAGGGTTAGGGTTGGGGCTACAGTTAGGGTTGGGGCTAAAGTTAGGGTTAGGGTTTAGATTACATTTACAGTTGGGAATAGGGTTGGGATTAGGGTTAGGGGTGTGTCAGGGTTAGAGGTGTGGTTAGGGTTACCGTTGGAATTAGGGTTAGGGGTGTGTTTAGATTAGGGTTTCAGTTATAATTGGGGGGTTTCCACTGTATCGGCACAACAGGGGCTCTCCAAACACGACATGGCGTCCGATCTCAATTCCAGCCAATTCTGCGTTGAAAAAGTAAAACAGTGCTCCTTCCCTTCCGAGCTCTCCTGTGTGCCCAAACAGGGGTTTACCCCAACATATGGGGTATCAGCGTACTCAGGACAAATTGGACAACAACTTTTGTGGACCAATTTCTCCTGTTACCCTTGGGAAAATACAAAACTGGGGGCTAAAAAATAATTTTTGTGGGAAAACAAAAAGATTTTTTATTTTCACGGCTCTGCGTTATAAACTGTAGTGAAACACTTGGGGGTTCAAAGTTCTCACAACACATCTAGATAAGTTCATTGAGGGGTCTAGTTTCCAATATGGGGTCACTTGTGGGGGGTTTCTACTGTTTAGGTACATTAGGGGCTCTGCAAACGCAATGTGACGCCTGCAGACCAATCCATCTAAGTCTGCATTCCAAATGATGCTTCTTCCCTTCCGAGCCCTCCCATGCGCCCAAACGGTGGTTCCCCCCCACATATCGGGTATCAGCGTACTCAGGACAAATTGGACAACAACATTTAGGGTCCAATTTCTCCTGCTAACCTTGGAAAAATACAAAACTGGGGGCTAAAATATAATTTTTGTGGAAAAAAAAATATTTTTTATTTGCATGGCTCTGCGTTATAAACTGTAGTGAAATACTTGGGGGTTCAAAGCTCTCACAACACATCAAGATGAGTTCCTTAGGGGGTCTACTTTCCAAAATGGTGTCACTTGTGGGGGGTTTCTACTGTTTAGGTACATTAGTGGCTCTGCAAACGCAATGTGACGCCTGCAGACCATTCCATCTAAGTCTGCATTCCAAATGGCGCTCCTTCCCTTCCGAGCCCTCCCATGCGCCCAAACGGTGGTTCCCCCCCACATATGGGGTATCAGCGTACTCAGGACAAATTGGACAACAACTTTTGGGGTCCAATTTCTCCTGTTACCCTAGGGAAAATACAAAACTGGGGGCTAAAAAATAATTTTTGTGGGAAAAAAATGTTGTTTTATTTTTATGGCTCTGCATTATAAACTTCTGTGAAGCCCTTGGTGGGTCAAAGTGCTCACCACACATCCAGATAAGTTCCTTAGGGGGTCTACTTTCCAATATGGTGTCACTTGTGGGGGGTTTCAATGTTTAGGCACATGAGTGGCTCTCCAAACGCAACATGGCGTCCCATCTCAATTCCTGTCAATTTTGCATTGAAAAGTCAAACGGCGCTTCTTCCCTTCCGAGCTCTCCCATGCGCCCAAACAGTGGTTTACTGCCACATATGGGGTATCAGCGTACTCGGGACAAATTGGACAACAACTTTTGAGGTCCAATTTCTTCTCTTACCCTTGGAAAAATAAAAAATTGGGGGCAAAAATATAATTTTTGTGAAAAAATATGATTTTTTATTTTTACGGTTCTGCATTAGAAACTTCTGTGAAGCACTTGGTGGGTCAAAGTGCTCACCACACCTCTAGATAAGTTCCTTAGGGGGTCTACTTTCCAAAATGGTGTCACTTGTGGGGGGTTTCAATGTTTAGGCACATCAGTGGCTCTCCAAACGCAACATGGCGTCCCATCTCAATTTCTGTCAATTTTGCATTGAAAAGTCAAACGGCGCTCCTTCCCTTCCGAGCTCTCCCATGCGCCCAAACAGTGGTTTACTGCCACATATGGGGTATCAGCGTACTCAGGACAAATTGGACAACAACTTTTGAGGTCCAATTTCTTCTCTTACCCTTGGAAAAATAAAAAATTGGGGGCAAAAATATAATTTTTGTGAAAAAATATGATTTTTTATTTTTACGGTTCTGCATTATAAACTTCTGTGAAGCACTTGGTGGGTCAAAGTGCTCACCACACATCCAGATAAGTTCCTTAGGGGGTCTACTTTCCAAAATGGTGTCACTTGTGGGGGGTTTCAATGTTTAGGCACATCAGTGGCTCTCCAAACGCAACATGGCGTCCCATCTCAATTCCTGTCAATTTTGCATTGAAAAGTCAAATAGCGCTCCTTCCCTTCCGAGCTCTCCCATGCGCCCAAACAGTGGTTTACTGCCACATATGGGGTATCAGCGTACTCAGGACAAATTGGACAACAACTTTTTGGGTCCAATTTCTCCTGTTACCCTTGGTAAAATAAAACAAATTGGAGCTGAAGTAAATTTTTTGTGTAAAAAAGTTAAATGTTCATTTTTATTTAAACATTCCAAAAATTCCTATTAAACACCTGAAGGGTTAATAAACTTCTTGAATGTGGTTTTGAGCACCTTGAGGGGTGCAGTTTTTAGAATGGTGTCACACTTGGGCATTTTCTATCATATAGACCCCTCAAAATGACTTCAAATGAGACGTGGTCCCTAAAAAAAAATGGTGTTGTAAAAATGAGAAATTGCTGGTCAACTTTTAACCCTTATAACTCCCTAACAAAAAAAAAAATTGGTTCCAAAATTATGCTGATGTAAAGGAGACATGTGGGAAATGTTACTAATTAAGTATTTTGTGTGACATATCTCTGTGATTTAATTGCATAAAAATTCAAAGTTTGAAAATTGCGAAATTTTCAAAATTTTCGCCAAATTTCCGTTTTTTTCACAAATAAACGCAGGTACTATCAAAGAAATTTTACCACTATCATGAAGTACAATATGTCACGAGAAAACAATGTCAGAATCACCAGGATCCGTTGAAGCGTTTCGGAGTTATAACCTCATAAAGGGACAGTGGTCAGAATTGTAAAAATTGGCCTGGTCATTGACGTGCAAACCACCCTTGGGGGTAAAGGGGTTAAATATAAATGATTGGACTAAAATCAAGGACACAATAGTGGGTTAAAAAGTGGCGACAAAAAACACATGGAGCACTAAGAGCAGGACAGCGATCCCCATAGTGTAAAGCAAGTACACAGTACTGAGTATATCAAACAGATTAAATCCATGCAGAAATCCCTGAGATTTCTGAGAGTTAAAGGTCGTAACAAATCTCAACACCTGCTCATTGCCAGATCTTACAGATCGTCTGTTATATAATAGGTCATGACGAGAAGCATATTTAGCCCTATGGTACGCTCGTTTGATCATCCTCCGGCTATATCCACGTGATCGAAAACGATCCTTAAGTTCCTCCGCTCTGTGTTCAAAATCATCATCTGATGAACAAATTCTACGGATGTGGAGGAACTGTGCAATTGGAACAGAACTAATCATATGTCGTGGATGACCAGATGGTGCATGCAGTAATGTATTTGTGGTTGTCAGTGCGGTGAGTGGTGCAGATTGGTTCATTTGAATTGCCGGCAGCTACAAATAGTTTTATGGCCCTGTCATGGCACGCCCCCTGAGGAAGGATTACTTCGATACGCGCGTCGGGGTAAGTAGGAGACGGCACGATTACCCTGTTACATTGCTGGTATGCTTTCCACTTTGGTCTTTACGCTATATTTCTCCATGTGTTCCCGGCCTGATATGTGATATGTTACAATTCTAACTTTTACTGTTTGAGATTTCTGCATGGATTTAATCTAAAAGAAGAAGACCCACAGAGAAGGTATGCGTTGGCCATCTGTCGAGTGAAGATGAGACCAGAGGCAGAAGAGAAGTCAACAGCAGTGCTACCCAGAGTAGTAGTGGTGGAGGTGCCCAACGCAGGAGCCTTAACATCCCTGTGTACTGGATCCCGCATAGAAGACGTGGTCAAAGAGGCAAAACCGAGTTTTCACAGATCTAGTGAGGAGATGAAAGCCACCAGTGGAGTACCCTTAGGACTGCCAGGTACTGTAACTAGACCAGCTGTCATCTACAGTATGTAGATCAGGGTCCCCATTTCTTGGTGTATATGCAGGATACGGGTCAAGGAAGACTTGAATCTGAAGAGAAAGAGTTTAAAGGAGTCAGAAGTTGGAAAGGTTCACGTTGTTCTCATTGCATTCCTAGGGTCTGAAACAGTTTCAGAAGAGCCAAGCTCCACGTATCCGTGACTCCTGTGATTAAATAACCAAAGATGGCTCAATCCGATCTTTTCCCCCATTTTTGTTGTGCTCTTTGCGCCCTGAATTGAAAGGTGTTAAAGCTGCTGGAAGGTCCTACACCCTCAGTTAAGGAGTAAGCCAATCCAGGATGAACGTAGCCCCTAATGGACTGACAGTGCCTTGTCATTTGGGCTACCCTCAACAGAATGGAATGCTGTTTATTTGTTCAAAGGCCCCTCTGTATCAGTCTGTCATTGTTAGTTTACTGTAAGTGATATCTGTAACTTGTATGTAACCCCTTCTCATGTAAAGCACCATGGAATCAATGGTGCTATATAAATAAATAATAATAATAATAATAATAATAATAGTGATCCTGGGTTGTAGCTGTTTAGAGAAAAGCTGTCAAAAGGAAAAATCAGCCAAGGTAAAGTTTAAGCATTGTCTTTTAAAGAGGCATTAAACAAATAGAGTTGCATTCTATATAGTGTAGTGCAGAGCAGAATACAATATGCATGTAGAAAGTTTTTCATGTCATGGTTTTACTTATTTAACAGCATGCTCCATAGGGAAAAATGTTTGGTATCAGTCAATGTAGGGACTGATAAAATTAAAACGGTCACATCTGTAGACAGCACTATTACAGGATTTTTCCCTTTCATCAATACATAACAGGGTTTTGGTTTTCTGATTTTATCAGAATGACAGCTTCATGAGATCTATTTGACAAACTTGGCATTAACTGAAAGGACAACCTCCCAATGCTTTTAGGAGAAGGATAGCAAAGCTTCCCATACATAAACTTAGGAAATAGCACGCCGCTCCCATTTTTCCAGAATTTCTTCATACTTTGCTGAATGTGTCTCCATTTCACTGCTCGTCGCTAGACTGAGGAAAGAGAACAATCAGGGAGCGCCAGCCAGAATGAATAACAACATAAGTAGTTATCAGGAAATGATCATTTTATCGGAGCTCTTGTGCTGCTTTTGGCACAATACTAAAGCCTGGCAGTGATCTACGACTTTTGCCTACTTAAATAGAATACACTATATGAACCCATTCTAGTTTATTTTCCCCTTATTTAGGGCATAGATTGTAAGCTTGTGAGCAGGGCCCTCCCTCCTGTGTTGATTTACATTTTATTTTGTCTGTACAAGTTTCCTGTGAGTTGCAAAGTGCTGCAGAATATGTTGGAGCTATAGAAATAAAGATTATTGCAGTATGTGCACACAACATCTTACAAATGCAGATGGACCTGGCTAGTGTTTCAAGTTGAAGATCCTTCAGGAAAACGTTGCTGATCTTTCTCCTAGACCGTCTTCTCAGGTGTCTTCTTTTTATAATTTAAACTATCAATAGACAGCGGCTTTCAAATGTAAGCCGCATGAAAAATTAACAAATGACTTTTTTTAGCCCTTGATGTTTTTTGAAGCCTGAAGTGGTTAAAAGAAGCTCCAGAAACTGAACATATGCACAGCCAGTCATTTTGACAAATGCAGTGAATATGTTCATTGTTTGTATCGTTTTTTGCTAGCAATTTTTGTGGTGATTTCCTGACAGAATCCAACTGAAAAAATGTTGTGTGCATAAAAAGTAATACCGAGGGACATTGGATATTGCTAATGTCAGAAAAGATCAGGGGCACAAGCCCCAAGATATATGTTTTACTTTCACTTCCTTACTGATAAATAAAAACATAAAGAGAATCCGTCGAGTCCCCTAACTTTCCCTGATCGTTACTCTGTGGTGGGCCTGTGAGTGAAGCTGCTGATTTCTGTAATATGATGAGTTGTTTTATATGCTGTACTAACGCTTCTAACTATGAACAATGCAATTTCACCCTGCAGCATCGCCCCTTCCTATGCTACTGGATCTGAGGCAGCACTAGTCCTGATGGGCTTCTCTTCCCGCAGACTAGTCCTGCCTGAGTGCCCTTCATAGTGTAATAGTTTACTTATACAAAAAATACTAGTGAAAATATTGCAAATATTACAGCAAATGTACAAAGCATATAAAAGTTTAAATCAACTCCCGTTTCCCAAAATGTAAAAAGCAAATGTAAAAAACAGTACATATGCCAAGTGGACCCTCACTCAGAAAGTGCCAACTACAGAAACCTGAAGTGTAAATGGCTAAAGTTACAATAACAAACCCCCTATACAACTACTACTGCAACTTTCAGATTCATATAAAGGCTACATTGCACATTTTGCCAAGAGATTAGACCACATACACAAAGAAGGAATCCCATAGACTCCATTATAAGTCAATGGGTCCTTTGGACGTTGGTTGTATCTATCATACGACAGACCACCAATGGGATTTTCATGTATGTAGAGACCAGAGCCCTGACATACACTGCTGTCAGTGGGGAGGTGGTCAGAACTCCATCTTATTTGAAATGAAATTCCTAACACTTAATTTTCAAAATAGGTGGGATCTGCATTTACTAGACAGTTATGGCATATTCTGTGAATACACCATAACTGCATTTTGATACCTTAAGGACCAAGTAATTTTTCATTTTTAAATTTTTTCTTCCACTTGTTCAAAGAGTCATAACTTTTTAAAATGTTCTTGCTTGGGCTTGTTTTTGTGGGACAAGTTGTAATTTTGATTGGAACCATTCATTTCACCTTTTTTCCTGAAAAACAGAAAAAAATGCTATGTTTAGTGAAATGTGAAAAGAGGCAATTCTACCACAGTTTTTTGGCGTTTGTTTTCATGGTATTAATCTTTTGTACAAATGACCTGATAGCATAATTCCCCAGGTCAGTAATATTACTTTGTTGCCAAACTCGCCTTATTTATTTCTCTTACTTTTTTATGGTTAAAAAAATTAACTATATGCATCATCTCCGCCCACAAAATACATCTTGATGCTGGCACTGGACACACTACTTCATTTCATACACTGCGGTGTTCTGTAGTGAACACTGTGTGTGCGTACTCACTTTTGGCATCATTTGCCTAGGGCAACAAAATACTTTTTTCTGACCCTGTCAGTAAGTGATGTAACAATGGAATCAGGGTCTCTGCTCCTACATCATACTGCATTCAGATTCCATAGAAATATGCCAACAGATTCCCTTTAACCCCTTCACTCCAAAGTCTGCTTTCATCTTCCTGACCAGACCAAATTTTACAATTCTGACCAGTGTCATGTTGGAGCGCCCCCAGACGCAGGGCCGCGGATTACTCGGTACCGATCCTCTGCTGGCTCAGTTCTGGGGATGTCACGGTGGCTGGACCCAGTCCGTGACCCTGCTAAGGGGCGTCCAATTAAAGGTGATAAGAGTCTGTCAAGGTTTTGTGACGCCACCTGTGGTATTCGGTCAGGGTGACCAACGCTGCTTGGGGTCCACTGGGGTGATGTGATGGCAGCTAAATGGTATACCTTCCCACAGGTGAAGTGAGTCCCCAGGGCTTCCCAGTAGTATAGGTGGCGATGTTGTGAGGTGCAGACAATAACGAGGACACAGGGTTGCAGTCTCTTTACCTCTTTACTGGTGACTTCGGGATCCTCAATCCAGAGCACAGTTAACAGGGCTGTCTGAGACCGGCCGGTCTGAAGGCACATCCAGAGTTCCCTTTGCAGGTGGAAATCAGTGCCTACCACTAGCGCCTGTGTGTTGTAGTGCTTCCCTGCTGAGCATTCGGGATAGTCCTCACAACTTCTATTCTCGTTTGTTCCAGTTCTTTCTAGTTCTTTCTATTCTCCGTCCCCCAGGTTTGATATGGCTAGGACGCATCCGTTTGACGGGTAGGCTCGGAGCTCTTCCGGGACCCTAGAGACGCCCCTCTCCACGTGTTGCCCCCTATGTCTGCTTAGGTGATGTAAGGTAGACAGCCAACCTATAATTAACTGTCCTGCGGTATTTGAAGTAAGGCATAAAGTCAGTTACTTCCTCGGTGGCACTGGCTACACGCCTCAGTAGAATGTTGCCGTTCTCCGGGCATGACTCCTACTGGCTCTCCTTTGTGCTTGATCTCGTTTCTCACTGTCCACAATATCCTTTGCTTCGTGTCCTTTCTTAGGATACCGCCGCAAGGTAGTGCAGGCGCGGTTCCGTAACGTTCTGTTCTAGTCGCTAGGTGCCTTCCAGGTTCCCACGCCTGACTGGGACCCCCCTGAATCTTCCCCGCAACACCCCCTGCCACGGGATGTTGCCTGGACAAAACCCAGTCAGCTTCTAACTAACTTCCTATCCAACCCCTAGTTTTACCAGTGTGAGGAGTGGCCTAATAAATAAAACCTTTTTCTCCCCCTAGTGGCCGGAGTGTGAAGTGTAATGTGTGCTGGTGATACCTGGTCAGATGAACTCCTTTAGTGCCATCAGACGTACCGTTACTCCCCTTAGTGGCAGAGCGACACTACTGCAAAGACCAGGTCTCTGGGGCGCTGCACTTTTATGTGTTAATAACTCTGGAACACTTCCACGAATTCCGGTGTTTCTGAGATTGTTTTTTTCTGACACATTGTACTGTATGACAGTGGTAAATTTAAGTCGAAAATGTTTGCGTATATTTGTGAAAATATCAGAATTTTGGCAAAAATGTAGAAAACTTTGCAGTTTTCAAACTTTTAACCATGCTGTACAAAATAATTTATAAATAACATTTTCCATATGTCTATTTTACATCACCATCATTTTTTAAACATAATTTTTTGTTAGGAGGTTAGAAGGGTTAAAAGTTTATCAGCTATTTCTCATTTCCAACAAAAGTTACAGTATATTTTTTTAGCTACCAGATCATGTTTTAATTTAAATTGTGGGGCCTATATGACAAAAAAATACTCAAAAGTGACACCATTTTAAAATCTGCACCCCTCAAAGTGCTCAAAACCACATTTAAGAAATGTATTAACCCTTAAGGTTAGAGATGGGCGAACCCGAACAGTAAAGTTTGGCATCCGTACCGAACACCTACTGTTCGGGCCTGGACACCAAACACGGACTTCACCAGGAAGTCCGTTTTACTGTTCAGGTTTGGCTGCCCGAACAGCGAGTGTTTGTCATGCTGTCATGTGCATGGCAGTGTGGCAAACACCGCTTCTGATTGGCAGTGAAATCATCCCCACCGGTCATAGAGCTGCAGTTCCCACGCTGTCAAAAGACATCATGAGCGCTCAGCTGTGATCGGAGGTATAAAGTTTACCTCCAGTCACTGATGTCAGATGATGGGACAACTGCTCCCATCATCCAACACCTGCTGTCACTAATAACAGTGAGAGCAGGAGCAGCAGATGGGAGTATTCATCCGCTCCTGGCTGTAAATAAATAATTTTAAAAAAATGGTGCGGGTTCCCCTGTCTTTTTGCTAACCTGCCAGACACTTTATCTGGAAGGTACATACCTGGTGCTAGTGTCCTGCATTGTGATGGTCAACATAAACCTAAGTAGCGGTCTGTGATATCATTTGAATACACTCCTGATGAACCTCCTTTGGGAGGAGAAACGCGTCGAGTTAGAGTTATGAGACTGTATTCTTTATTTTATGAACAAAAATCCCAAATGCATATTGTGAGAAAGGAGGACCAGTGGAAATAAGTATACCACGCACCCCCTAAACTCACTAAATCAGCTCCAAAAAGACCATATTAAATTAAGGAGAAAAACCCGGAGCATTGATGAACAAAATATAAATAGCGTTTATTGTATAATTTACTACATAAACAAGCATACAGTTCAATAGCAGTATAACATTATTAAGTAACAGGAGCAACATGAGTGTCTAAGAAATGCTGAAAAAAGCCCCCATCCCAGCCCCGCAAGTAATACTCCACAAAGTGGAAGCATACAAACCCATCCCCCTCAGCAGTAAGGCGTAATAAGGTGCAATGTGCAAATAAACGGCCACAATGGGCCTAACCCAAGTAGAGCACCCAGTTACCAGACCAGTGTCCAAGCATCGGACCCCATAGTGTCACCACAAAAATAAGGTGGCTGGTACTGGTGCAAAACTTACCAATATCGGGGGGAGGGTGGGGAGACGGTCAGGAGATGGACCTCCTATTTTATGCCTATCCATTGAAATGTGAGTTCTAAAGTTGGTCAATCTGAGAGATCGGTCTTTTTATGATCGATTGGGGGTCTTTGAATCTGGAAGCCTGAGAGACATATCTATGTGGAAAATGTTGCTTATTAAGTATTTTGTGTGACATATCTTTGTGATTTAAGGGCATAAAAATTCAAAGTTGGAAATTTTTCAAAATTTCTGCCGAATTTCCATTTTTTTCACAATTAAACGCAGGTAATATCAAATAAATTTTACCTCTAACATGAAGTACAATATGTCACAAGAAAACAGTGTCAGAATCATCAAGATCCGTTGAAGCGTTCCAGAGTTATAACCTCATAAAGGGACAGTGGTCAGAATTGTAAAAATTGGCCCGGTCATTAACGTGCAAACCACCCTTAGGGGATAAGGTCAGTTTACAGTACTTAATGGGCATGTACCAATAATTTCTCTTTTATCTATAAATAAAATCTAAGAAATGAACATTTGTGAAATCAAAAACAAGATAATCATTTGCTGTCTAGAAACTATTTTTAGTTATTTTATTTTTAGCTAATTGCAATCCAAACATTTTTTGTAAAGGAACTAAACATAAGCCAAAGAAAATGGCACTGAGAAGGAAAATTCCCAATTTTATACATAAGTTTGACTCTGCCGACATCAGGTCTGCCAAAAAGGCAGAAAGTACCATAGTTAGTGCTCATAGTTGTTAGGCTTCCTTCCTTCTGGGAAGTGTTAATAGCTTTTTTCTATGAGACATTTCCTGAAAAGCTGTTTGATTTGTATTAAGGGAAAAGTTAAAAGCTTTTAACTGAAAAAATAAAAAGATTATTTGACTATTTTCCTAAATATTCTGTAATAAAATAGCAATTGTGACAGCAAATTGATCTTTACAAATTAGCATATTTTGTGACAAAGTGTTTCCTTTATCATCTGGCTGCTACCCCTTATAAAATGTATTATGTGCTACACTAAGTTCCTTTTTTTCTGTTTCAATAGTAAAAATATTACATTTTCTAAGTACCTTTTACCAGCTAATTTTTTCTAGGGTTCACACTGCACATTTGGCAAATTAGAATTTTCATACAGAACCATTGATATAAAGCACACAATTGCCCCTACCGAATAATCCTTTTTTTAAATTTGTAGCCCGCCTGCTAGATGATCATGGGAAAATGGATGCTTAAATATCGTATTTCAGGAACACAATTGTCACAAACACAAATTTTATATGAAGCTAAGCCAATGCAAATGAAACAGCTACCATGCAAAAAATAATTGCAGAAAGTCTACTAAGAAAAAAGCTGAGAGCAGTGATTGTAGCTAACAGGAGTTTCATGCTAAGTAGTATAGTTATGATTTAATAGAATCTATGCAAAATGCTTGTCCGGTTGGGAGAACACCAGTAAGGTAATTCCACACTTTGGGACATACATAAAAAGTTAAGATTTTGATGTTATTATTTACACTATTACTAGTCAGCTTAAAGGGACACTGTCACCTGAATTTGGAGGGAACAATCTTCAGCCATGGAGGTGGGGTTTTGGGGTTTTTGACCCACCCTTTCCTTACCCGCTGGCTGCATGCTGGCTGCAATATTGGATTGAAGTTCATTCTCTGTCCTCCGTAGTACATGCCTGCACAAAGCAATCTTGCCTTGCGCAGGCGTGTACTATGGAGGACAGAGAATAAACTTCAATCCAATATTGCAGCCAGAATGCAGCCAGCGGGTAAGGAAAGGGTGGATCAAAAACCCAAAAACCCCACCTCCATGGCTGAAGATTGTTCCCTCCAAATTCAGGTGACAGTGACCCTTTAAGGTTTTCATACAGTCAACACACAGATAAAGTATTAAAAGGATGTCAGTAGACAGGCTACCTTAATTTTAAGATCAAAATATTTAAAAATACATTAATAAAAATGCACCAATTAAATTGTATTGTGTCATGCAAAATAATCCTATTAAAAGCGCCACTTCACCATGTTTTTTCATTTCACCGCCCGAGTGATATCATCTTCTTCTTTGTCTTTAGTAACATATTTACTAGCCACCATCTTTTGCTCTTCACAGCGCTGCTCTGGTCCCAATCTGCCATCTTCTGATCGTAGCTTCTGATTGCCTGTAAATCAAAGCTAACGGTCACAAGTTCTCAATGTAATTTCTTAGAGCCTCGTTCTGAGAAGTTATCTCGCTATCCACCAGCAAACACTGGAGTGATCCAGCAGGTCACAATTTGTAGATGACTGACCGGAGTGGCACCGGGAACAGAAGAAGTCAACAGCTGGTAAATATAATAGTAGCGGTAGGTAACTTACATTATTGATACTACACCAGCGGTAAAATGAAAAAAAAAATTGCTGGCATGGTGCTTTAAGGACTTTAATTGACAGAAAAAAGGCATATTACTTTTAGCGGTTTTGGATTTGACACATATTGAAGAAACCTCAAAGAGAGCATTGGGAATGTATGGTAATTTATTGTGACCTAAACAAGAAAAATAGAGATGGGCAAATTTCCCGAAATTCAGCAGTTCGAGTTCTGCTAGTCTGATTTGTCCAAAATATTTAATCTAGACGAAATCAATTTAGCACAAATTAAAATAGCTCCAAAGCCTCAAATTACCCTTAAAGAGGTGGTTCAAAACTAAAATGTATTTAATTCTAAATCCCTCTCTATTTATTGTCATAATGTATTTCCTTGTTCATTCTTTCCTTACGATGGCTAGATGACAAAAATTCAAATTTGCAGTGGTTAAAACCCACCTAAATTGGTTTGAAAAAGAAGTGTTGAACCAGTGACAGTGCATCTAGAGCACATTCACAAGTAAAGCAAAGGCTTCAAAATCTTTCGACTCTCAACCACATAAACCAAAACAAAAGTGTTTGTTTGTATGTTTGTGATGGGGAGCAAAAATGAAGACACTCTCCATAAAAAATTCACAAATGTTTTTTACACAGAATAGAAAATGGTACAAAGTGCAGGTAAAACCAGAAATATGCGAACCCGAACAGTAAAGTTCGGCATCCGTACCAAACATCTATTGTTCGGGCACGGACACCGAACATGGATTTCACCAGTAAGTCCGTGTTACCATTCAGGTTCATCCCCCCAAACACCGTGTCTTTGTTGCTTTTGTCTGATTGGTGGTAAAATCATTATTGACAGTCAGAGAGCCACAGTTCCCACGCTGTCAAATGACAGCATGAGTCCGCAGTTGTGATCGGATGTAAAAAGTTTACCTCCGGTCACTGGTGATGGCTCATGGGACTACTATTACCATCAGCCTATGCCTGCTGCTGCTAATAACAATGAGTGCATGCAGTGGCTGATGGGAGTATTCATTAGCTGGCGCATGCACTTTAAATAAATAATTTTAAAAAACAAGGTGGGTTCCCTTGTATTTTTGATTACTAGCCAGGCAAAACTGACAGCTGGGGGCTGCAACCAACAGCTGTCAGCATTAGCAAGGTTGAGTGTCAAGAATAAAGGGGTCCCCACTGCGATTTTTTAAAATTATTTAAATAGTTAAAAAATGGAGTGGGGTTCCCCCCTTTTTTACAACCAATCATGCTAACGCAGACAGCTGGGGGCTGGTATTCTCAGGCCTGTAAGGGGACATGGAAATTGCCCCCCCCAGCCTAAAAATAGCAGCCTAATTCTGATGCTTTGCCCAGCTCTTCCCACTTGCCCTGTAGAGGTGGCCAGTGGGGTAGTATTTGTTGGGTTGATTTCACCTTTGTATTGTCAGGTGACATCAAGCCCATGGATTAGTAATGGAGAGGCGTCTGCAAGACACCTATTCACTACTAATCCTATAGTTGTATGGTAAACACACAGCCAGAATAAAGTCTTTTATTTGAAATAAAGCAAAACACTTTTTTATTTAAAAATAACAAACACAGTTATACTCACCTAATGCCCATTCCATTGAATATCTTGTATCCTGTAATAAAACAAAACAAACAAACAACAATATCCCTTACCTGTCCATCATTCTGTCCCATACATAATCCATCTCTGGGGATAATCAGTTTTCAACCTGGATGATGCCAAGATGTGACTGTCCAGGCCGAGAACCACTAGGGAATGAGCTGCTGCGAGGGCAGCATTAATGACTAGCGGTGACGTTATTGAGGTTATTGCCAGTCACTGAGGCTGCGTTCCCAGTTGGGCTGAACTGCTCGCACAGTGAGATAAAGCCTCACCGTGCAGCGGTGAGTTAACCAGGAGAAATTCCTCCCAGTGAACTCACCGCTGCACCATGAGGCTTTTTCTCATGGTGCGAGCAGTGACCACTGCAGTTCAGGGTCCTGGTTAGGAACACAACCTCAGTGACCTGCGGTAACCTCAAAGAGGCCGAGATTACTAGTCCCCAGCTGTCTGCTCTAGCTTGGCTGGTTGTCAAAAGCGGAGGAGATCCCATGCAGTTTTTTAAACTATTTATTTAAATAATTTAAAAAACTGTGTGGTGGTGACCCTTGTATTCTTGATAACCAACCTTGCTAAAGTGGACAGCTGAGGGATGCAGCCGCCAGCTGTGAGTTTTGCCAGGTTGGTTATCAAAAAAACAATGGAACCCATGTAATTTTAAAAAATTATTTATTTAAAGTCTCACGGTGCAGCACTGAGCTCAGAGAGTTTACCGCAGTTCACAGCAAAAAATTTCTCACAGTGAACTGCGGTGAACTCTCTGAGCTCAGCGCTGCACCATGAGACTTTCTCAATGTGTGATCTCACTGGGGTCACTGCAGTACACTTGTCTGGCTGGGAACGCCACCTCAGTGACCATTGGTAACCTCGTTGATGTCACCGCTAATCACTGATGCTGCGCTTGCAGCAGCTCATTAATCAGTGGTTCTCAGCCTGGATGGTTGCATCTTTGCACCATCCTGGTTGAAAACCATTTATCCCCAGATATGGATTATGGTGTGGGACAAAATGATGGGTGAGGCATATGGCTGTTTTTTTATTTTTGCTTCATTACAGGAGACGAGGACTTTAATTGAATGGACAATGATGTGAATATGGTTTAATTTAGATTCATTAAAGCAGTCTATGTCATTCTTTCAATTATAGGACTTTAATCTGGCTGTGTGTTTATTTACAATATAGCTATAGGATTAGTAATGGATAAGTGTCTTATAGACTAATCTGTGTGCTTGATGTCACCAGACAATATAAAGGTGACATCAATCCCAAAAATATGAACCCCGCTTGCCACCGCTATAGGGCAAGTGGGAAGAGCTGGACAATGCCTCAGAATTGGCGCATCTAATAGAGATGCCTTTTCTGGAAGCCTGCGCGCTACTATAGCAAGGCCGATTGCTAAAAATATGGTCTTTTACGTGTTGGGTTATTTCTCCAACATATTGGAGACCACAAGGGCATTTTATAATGTAGACAACGAAATTTGAGTCACAAGTTTGAGCCATGGATGGGATATGATTTTCCGGTTCTAGGATGGGTGACACTCTCAGATTTTATAATGTTGGAGCAAGCAGCACAATTGAGGCATGGAAAGGTGCCTTGGCAACATGCTGTTAGAAGTTGCTGGTAATAGTGGGGCGTGCACTGCCAATGTAAGCCCGTACAAGTTTGTCTCTGATGTTGGGAGCCCTTCTGTTGCACATCAATGTTGGCATAGTGAAACACTCAATATTGGGATATGTTTTAGAGAGAAGTGGCCAATGTTTTCTAATGATAGAGTGGACTTTAGGCATGATGAAGTGGTGGGTATGTACAAAAGGGACCCTCTCGTTACGAAGTGAAGGTGGGGAGGAAATCGTGGAGTCAGGATGTGGGCTTTCTCTTGTTCTAACAATCTCAAGGGATAGTGTCTGTCCCTGAATTTTTGTGACATGTCTTCCAGGTGAGTATGGAGTACATCAGGATCTGTGACTATCCTAGACACTCTTGTAAATTGAGACCATGGAAGACTATTCTTGGTTGCTTTAGGGTGGCTGCTGGAGTAATGTAGAAGGCTATTGCCTATGTGATAATCATCTTCATATAGAAAGAATTTTCATAAAGCACCAACCTAAGGAGATCCAAGCAAAGCTGGATAGAGTTTCTTGGCATATTGGATGTACCAAGGAGAGATTTGGTGGCCATGATGTCTTTTTCATGGGAAATTGAGGTATATAGACTATTCAAGCCTAATGTTACCAGTAGGCTATCAGAGGGTACTGAGTTGTATTGTTTTATTATATCCAAAAATTGCCCAGTGTCGGGTAGGAAGGATCTATTGGTCTTGACAAGTGGTGTTAGTATTTTTTCTAAAAAAAAATGACAAAGGTGAAAGTATTGAGTCTGTGGATGCCACAATAGGCCTACCTGGAGGATTTGTAAGTGATTTATGGATCTTAGGAAGAATATAAAAAAATTGTGTTATTGGATGTAGGTTGATAAGGAATGTGGCAGTCTTTTGATCGATAGTATGGTTATCTAGATAAGTCCTAATGAGATTCTGGATTTTGTCATTGATCTCAGTAGCAGGGTCTCTTTGGATAACCCTATATGTGTCAGTGTCAGAAAGTTGTTGCTGTACCTCATTAGAGTATGTTGTACGATCCATAACTATCTAACAAAATCAATGAAAAATGGTGAACTTACCAAACTTGGTAACTGAAGAAAAACCCTTTAAAATTAAATTTTTAATCGGTGAGTATAAAATATCCCCCACCAGTGTTCAAGGTGCACTTGTGCATGAATGTTTTTTTGAATTATTATTGCCCAAGGAGTAGACATAAACAATGAGAGATCAAATATGATATCCTATCCTCACTATTTACCCCTGGAATAAACATTACATAAAGATAACAAGAACCAAAAAGTCTTAATGGACTAGATTTGAAGTCCTATTATTATTTCTCCTCTCAAATATTTGCACAATTCCTCACATAATGCAAATTGCACAAGGTATAGTAACCTTGAAGATTATAACCGAATGTATGCTATCTAAAGTGATTTCTATAGTTGTGCTCAATTGATCTTCACACACAAAAACATCCGATCTGTTGATATAGGTGCACTGTCCCTTACTGTGTATCTACCTGGTGGTCTACCTATTTGTGGAGGTTGGCACCCTAAGATGACGAGACGTGGTGCCCCCACTCGTATGATGAGTCTACCTAAGCTCCTATTCACACCCTGGCAGTCCGCAAATAGAAGAAACAGAAGGCCAGATTGGCGTGTGTCCAAGTCCTTGCTGTTGATACCTGTAATGAGTCCAACAGCTTTTTATTTAAATAAAAATTAATAAGTAGTTTTCCTGACACTCAAAAGGTAAGTTTTTCTGTTACTATTAGGAAAAGTACTAATTTACGAAAATAGGAGCTATTTGTGTTGGAGATAGGGACAGTGTGAACAGGCATACAGCATATAGAGGAATCATGCATACGTCATAATCAGATATCTGTAAGTGGGCTCAATTGAGTCCTAAATATGCCAAGGACATACTGTAATGATAATGCATTGACAAGCACCACTGACATAAATATGAATGTCATAAGGTTGACGGTTTCTGGTATAACAACCAGGTACAGAACCTGATAGATGCTAAATAACTAACATTTGATAGGATGATAGTAAGCATCACATTAATTATTAATAAATTACACTCTAGGCTCAGATAATAACAGGTGCTGTCAAATGTCAATAAGTTCATCAAAATGCCACATGTGGCTATCCAAATAAACAATCATATTGATAAATGTAAGTGCCTGAGCACCCCATGTAAAAAAAAGATACAGATAAAGGCAGATATAGTACGCAATCAAGTTTGCTCAAAGTATTGACAGGATAAATCTGCTTATCTTATTCATGTCGGTGTCCACTGAAGGTACAGCTATTCCAAGCTTCACATACTCTCAACGGGTTTCTCCCTACTATGGGATCATCATGAGAAGTCAGATAACCAGCTTGTTGGCAGCGATCCAACGTGCAAATAAATGAGATTGTCCGTTGTTTGGAGAAACAACCCAAAACGTAAAAGACCATATCGCTAGCCACAAATCTACCACACGTTGTAGGAAGACATGGCTGCCTCTACCAGATCATTTTTAAAACATAACTATACTGTGGCACAACTAAAATTTCAGGTCATAGAACATGTACCTCGAGCAAGAAGGGATGGCAACCATATTAAATTACTTAAAGCCAGAGAAACATTCTGGATACACAAACATGAGACCCTGGATCCAAAAGGTCTGAACAGGGAAATTGATTGGCTCCTGTGATTGTCATTTAACCATGTTTTTTTTAAATTTGCAGACATGTTGACCTCTCACTTCATTAGGTGAGTTTTCATTTATTTTCATTTAGCTCCTTCGGCCCCTTAAATATTCAAATTACATTTATTGCACTCCTCTTTTCCATTTTCTTTGGCATTTTTGATACTCAAATTCTTAATATTCAATTTGTTGCCCCTGTCCCCCTCCTTTCCTCTGGCCCTTCTAATATTCTAATTATTATACACATATCCACTGTACCCTTGTACGTGGTAATCCTAGTTTACCATCAATTTCCTTTTTGCTGTATTTCCCATTTCAAATCATATATAGATCATAAAGGCAATACCTCATTTGCATACATTGGGGTCCAGTGATGTTAGCCTAAACTGTTGTGTGGTAAACATTACTGTGGCTATATCACATTGCCAGGGCATTGATCATCATTACTGTTGAGCATTCCGATACCGCAAGTATCGGGTATCGGCCGAAACCGAGTTCCGATACTTTCAGTATATCGGATACTGGAATCGGAAGTTCCCATAATCCAAAGAGCCAGTTTAAATTAATTCAGCCAATGAGGAATGATTAGAAGTGGGGGCACATCCTGTTCTGCATGGTAGGCATGCAACTACTGGCATGTCTGTGATTGGCTGCTGGAATGATGTCATGATGCACTATAAAAGTCGCCGCCACCATTTTGGGTTTACTCTGCTGTGAATTCAGTTAGGGACAGGACGCTGTGTTCTGACTGAGGGCCAGTTTAGAGATAGCGATTTGCTTCATTGTGCTTTACCCAGGTTAATTTAGCAACGCTGTGTGAGAACCTTGTTTTTGCCTTGCAGCGCTGTTCACAGCTGTCTGCAAGGTCTGTTGTGTGAGTGCAGCTCAGGCTGTTGTCTGTTCAACAGCCACCGCTGGTTGTAGTCAGCTCAGCGTGCGTCACTGCCTCATACTGTTCAATTGTCCTTTTTTTGCATTAGTGCTGTCTACAGCACATTTTGCCTGTTTTTCTCCTATTAGTGGTTTTCCATCCGTATCCTGCTAGATTGTGGAAAAACACTATATAGGATTACATACAGGAGCTTTTTTTGGCCTTGCAGCGCCATTCACAGCCGTCTGCACGGTCTGTGTGTGAGTACAGCTCACCTTGTAGTCTGTTGTGCGAAAAAAACACAAAATTAATAAAGTTCACCAAACACTCCACTTTACAGTTGTGTAGGCCACATTACCTCATATTAAAGTCTAGTCCACTCTTTAGAAAATTAGTGTTTCTTATACCTGTTAGGAGCTGTTCAGGAATAAGCGCACCAAGCCCTTAGTACTTTTCTGCCTATATTTATCAGTCTACCAAGATGAAGAAGGCAGGGAGTAAGGCACGTGGTCGTGGGCGTCGAGCAGGGAGAGGACATGGGGATTGTGTGCCTGCTGCGGGCAGCGGTGACTCCTCATCCCCCAGTTTCAGCAGGGAACAGTCCTTCATGCGCAGCTTTGTAGGAGATCGCCGTACCCCGCTGCAGGAACAAATTTAAGCCGTTGTCGGATGGATGGCAGCTAACGCATTGACTTCAATTAGTGCCACATCCTCTCAGGCACAGAGCACTGGAGAGCACCCATCTGTCTCTTCACCACCTGCTAAATTGCCCAGGCAGTTAGAGAGCCCAGGACAGGAGCCATCTCTACTTCTGTTCTCTGAATCTCTTGGCTTGGAAAGAGCGGGCCAGCCAAGCAGCATTGGAGAAATGGAAGAAGAGGCAGTAATAATATAATAATAATAATAATTTTTATTTATATAGCGCCAACATATTCCGCAGCGCTTGCAGTGATGCCCAACAGCTTTGTTTCTCTGACTCTGAAGAGAGGGGTGGGCCAGTGCCTCCGGTCACCACACCGCAGAAGGCATCTGATGATGAGACTCAGGTGCCACTTTCTGGTGCGTACTGTGCTGCCGAGACTACCCAGGAGAAGCAGTTGGTGGAAGAGGGTCAGCAACCTCAATACCACAAATATGTGGAAACATGTGCGGACCAAGCACATTGTGGAGTTACAAAAACACACTGAAGAACTAGGCCAACGAATAGCGGCACCTACCACCTCTTCAGCTCGTGATGTAGCCTCTTCCTCCAGCTCACACACAGCTGGTTCGGCTTCCTCACAGGATCGCCATGGAAGAACCTCTGGCACTGTTGTCCAGAGACCCAGTGTAATTCCACCCACAGCACCACGTTCCCAGTCATCCTCACACTCCCAGCCTGGTCTACAGCCATCGGTAGCACAGGTTTGGGAGAAAAGGCGGCTATTCTCGGCCAACCACCCCCGAGCACATGCTCTGAATGCTGGCATTGCAAAACTACTGTCCATTGAAATGCTCTCATTCAGGCTGGTGGAGACTGACACCTTCCGTAACTTAATGGCATTGGCAGTCCCACAATACAACATGCCCAGCTGTTTTTATTTCAGCAGGCAAGCCATCCCTGCCCTGCAAAAGCATGTGGAGGGAAACATTAAACATGCTCTACTAAACGCCGTCAGTAGCAAGGTCCACCTCACCACCGATGCGTAGACCAGTCACCATGGACAGGGACGATACTTTTCCCTCACTGCCCATTGGGTCAATGTTCTGGAGCCGGGTACAGATCTTGCGAGTTGCGCTGTATGTGTTCTGCCAACTCCAACGATTGCAGGAATCCAGTCTGTACACATTGCCTCCTCCTCATACTCCAGTTCCTCAGAATCATCGCTGCAGGAGCTGTCACGGTCTACCTCCACCTTGACCCGTGAACGCTTACCTGTTACGACCGATATGAGTACAGCTGTGGCCGAACGTCAGCAAGCCATACTGAAATTAATTTATTTGGGGAATCGAAGCCACACAGCGCAGGATCTCTGGAATGCCATCAAGCAGGAGAGCGACGTGTGGTTTGTGCCAGCGAATCTCCAGCCAGGCATGATAGTGTGTGACAATGGCCGAAATCTGGTGGCAGCCCAAGGCAACCTCACTCACATCCCATGTCTGGCACATGTGCTCAACTTAGTCGTGCAGTTTTTTGAGGGACTATCCGGATCTTGATGCACTGCTGCACAAGGTCCGCATAGAGTGCGCTCACTTGCGGCGTTCCAGCATGGCAAGATCGCGCCTTGCAGCTCTGCAGCGCCGATTCCACCTTCCAGAACATTGCATCGTGTGTGACCTACCCACCAGGTAGAATTCAACGTTACATATGTTGGAGCGGTTGTGTGAGCAGTAGCCAGCAGTAATGGAGTACCATCTGCATAAGGCGCAAAGAAGTCGCACTGCGCGCCGTTCAGACTTCACAACCATTGAGTGGGCCACTATGAAGGACATCTGCCAGGTTTTGCATGCCTTCAATGATTCCATGCGGATGGCGAGTGCAGATGATGCACTAGTCAGCATGACTGTCCCCCTTATCTGCCTGCTTGAAAGAACACTGCAAGCGCTAAGGGATCAGTTATGGAAGAGGTGGAGGATAAGGAGTCACAAATGCCATCTGCTTCTGGACAGCCTGCATGATGTGGTTCCTCACAAAGGCCTAGGCAGGGGACACTTTGTCAGGAGGATGAGGAGGAGTCAATGGAGGAGGAAGACATCTTTACAGAGGAGGGAGTTACACTATGCTCCAGTAGTCAGTATGTAGAGTGAGGGTGGGCTGATGCAGAGCAGGCCAGTTGACAGTCTGCAGCACATGGTTGATTTCATGCTGCAGTGCCTGAGAAATGACGGCCGCATCGCCCACACTCTCAACACAGCTGATTATTGGGTGTACACCCTCCTAGATCCGCGCTACTGGGACAACTTACAAACCCTCATAACACCGTTGAACCGGGAGCGTAAAATGCGGGAGTACCAAGACACACTGGTGCATTCCATCATCTTCTCCAGTCCACTGAGAGCAGTGCTGCTAGTGCTTTACAAAGCAGCTCAGTGCGTCGAGGCAGTGGAGGAAGCTCAGCACAAACAGGGAGCAGAAGCAGTGCCTCAGCACAAGGCAAGACCAGTTTGGCCCAACTGTGGCAAACTTTTGTGTGTGTTCCACAAATGTCTACACCATCACAGGCAGCTCCAGTCAGCAGGAGGCAACGTTTCCGTCAGATGGTGACAGACTACATGTCTTGCCCTTTCAGTGTCCTCCCACACAGCTCTTCCCTCTGCAAGTTTTGGGTCTCTAAGCTGGATACATGGCCAGAGCTTAGCCAGTATGCATTGGAGGTGCTGGCTTGCCCTGCTGCTAGTGTATTATCGGAACGCGTCTTTAGGGTGGTTTCACACTTGCGTTTTTGCCTGCAGCGTTTTTTTTTTTTTCAAAAAAACGCATGCGTTTTTTTCCCCTATATTTAACATTGAAAACGCATGCGTTTTTTGTTGTACGCGTTTGGTCGCGTTTTGAAACGCATGCGTTTTTTTACTGCATGCGTTCATTTTCAGAAATGCAACCTGTAGTATTTTTGAGAGGCGTTTTTTGGACCAAAAAAAACGCATGCGTTTTCATGCGTTTTTTTGGGGTCAAAAAATACATTGGAGTCAATGGGGACGCATGCGTTTTTTTGTGCATGCATTTTTTTTGCGTTAAAAACGTATGCATTTTTATATTAAAAAAACAGAAAACACACTAATATGCCACCCCCCAACATAAAAGGGATCCTAACCCTAACCCTACCCCTAACCCTAAGGGATCCTAACCCTAACCCTACCCCTAACCCTAAGGGATCCTAACCCTAACCCTACCCCTAACCCTAACCCTAACACTAATCCCTTTAGATTGCCCCTAATCCTAACCCTAACCCTAATCCCTTTAGGGTTAGGGTTAGTGGTAGGGTTAGGGGTAGGGTTAGGGGTAGGGTTAGGGGTAGGGTTAGGGTTAGGATCCCTTAGGGTTAGGGTTAGGGTTAGGGGTAGGGTTAGGGGTAGGGTTAGGGTTCGGATCCCTAACCCTACCCCTAACCCTAACCCTAACCCTAACTATTTCTGTTTATAGTGGGTTTTTTACTTTATTTTGATGATTGGCAGCTGTCACACATTTCTCAAACGCATGTAAACGCGTCAAAACACCGCGCTTTTTTCACCACATGCAAAAACGCATGCGTAAAAAAAACCGCAGCGTTTGCATGCGTTTACATGCGTTTTTTCACCATGCGTTTTTTTTGCGTTTTTTACCGCAACAGCGCACCCAAAAAAATGCAAATGTGAATCCAGCCTCAGTGCCACAGGTGGTGTACTAACAGACCGTCGCATGCAACTATCCTCCGATAACGTTGACCGGCTTACTTTTCTGAAAATGAACAAGGCCTGGATCTCGCAGGAATTTGCCACTCCTCTTCCAGATTAAATACTTGGTTGGCAACAGTATCCATGTATCCTGTTGTGGTCATGTTTCTACCACCTAAACTGTAATCCCTGGGCTCCAACACCGCCAGTTGCTGCTCAGAAGTGCCGTCTGCACAGTCAACACATGACCCAGTGTTATTGGTTGGTTTTCAGTAACGTCAGCTGATCCCCTGCTGTGTATCTGGCAATTGCTCCTGCTTCCTCCACACTCACACTACTACAGAAATTAAAGGGAACCTGTCCCCCTCCCAGGCGTTTGTACCTGAAAGAGCCACCTTATGCAGCACAAATGCTGCACCAGGAAAAGGTGGCTCTTTTACTTTTGCTCCTTGCACACGCTGAACTTAACACTTATAAAATATGTGTCCCCTCATACCGTGAAACCGTCCCGGAGTTGGGACTTTCCTTCGTAATGAGACGCAGCACAGCCGCCATTCATACCCCCTTGGCGCTTGGTGCCGCCCCCTTAGTGTTGGTTGAATCTGTCCCGGAGCCTGCGCTGTTATGTTAAACCTTGGGCATGCGCAGTAAGCGCTGCCCGTCTTCTGACATCATTTGATGTCAGGCTGACTGCTCCTGTGCAGATGCGCTGCTTGAGATCCCGCCCCACAGTGTCTTCTTATTTATTCATACTGCGGGGCTGGGATTCAGGCCATGCTCTGTGCATATTTTTGCCTGTCACTCATCTCCTTCCGCTTTCTGCACACTGTGCGCCATCAGCTGATCCCTAATCACATGCCACGGCCGTGACGCCGCACAGTCTGAAGAAGGCGGAAGTAGATAAGTGAGAGGCGAAGATATGCACTTTGCATGCCCTTGAATCCCAGCCCCACAGTGTGAATAAATCAGAACACACTGCGAGTCGTGATCTCGGGCAGTGCGTCTGCACAGGCGCAGTCAGCCTGACACCAAAAGATGTCAGAAGACTGGCAGCGCTAACTGCGCATGCCCAAGGTTTAACATAATAGCTGGCTTTGGGACAGATTCAAACAACGCTGAGGAGGCGGTGCCCGAAACCAAGGGGGTATGAATGCCGGCTGTGCTGCGTTTGATTACGAAGGAAGGTCCCAACTCCGGGACGGTTTCACGGTATGAGGGGACACATATTTTATAAGTGTTAAGTTCAGCGTGTGCAAGGAGCAAAAATAAAAGAGCCACCTTTTCCTGGTGCAGCATTTGTGCTGCACAAGGTGTCTCTTTCAGTTACAAACGCCTGAGGGGGGACAGGTTCCCTTTAATTTCTGTAGTAGTGTGAGTGTGGAGGAAGCAGGAGCAATTGCCAGATACACAGCAGGGGATCAGCTGACGTTACTGAAATCCAATAACACTGGGTCATGTGTTGACTGTGCAGACGGCTCTTCTGAGCAGCAACTGGCGGTGTTGAAGCACAGGGATTACAGTTCAGGTGGTAGAAACATGAACACAACAGGAGACCTGGATACTGTTGCCAACCAATTATTTAATCTGGAAGAGGACTGGCAAATTCCTGCGAGATCCAGGCCTTGTTCATTTTCAGAAAAGTAAGCCGGTAAACGTTATCAGAGGATAGTCACATGCGACAGTCTGTTAAGTACAACGCCTGCGCGTTCCGAAAATACACTAGCAACAGGGCAAGCCAGCACCTCCAATGCATACTGGCTAAGCTCTGGCCATGTATCCAGCTTAGAGACCCAAAACTTGAAGGGGAAAGAGCCGTCTGGGAGGACACTGAGAGGGCAAGACATGTAGTCTGTCACCATCTGACGGAAAAATTGCCTCCTGCTGACTGGAGCAGTCTGTGATGGTGAAGACATTTGTGGCGGGTACACAAAAGTTTGCCACAGTTGGGCCATACTGGTCTTGCCTTGTGCTGAGGCACTGCTTCTGCTCCCTGTTTGTGCTGAGCTTCCTCCACTGCCTCGACGCACTGAGCTGCTTTGTAAAGCACTAGCAGCACTGTTCTCAGTTGGACTGGAGAAGATGATGGAATGCACCAGTGTGTCTTGGTATTCCCGCATTTTACGCTCCCGGTTCAACGGTGTTATGAGGGTTTGTAAGTTGTCCCGGTAGCGCGGATCTAGGAGGGTGTACACCCAATAATCAGCCGTGTTGACAATGTGGGTGATGCGGCGGTCGTTTCTCAGGCACTGCAGCATGAAATCAACCATGTGCTGCAGACTGTCAACTGGCCAAGAAACACTGTCCTTTGCTTAAGGCGTGATCTCTGCCTGCTCTGCATCACCCCACCCTCGCTCTACATACTGACTTCTGGAGCATTGTGTAACTCCCTCCTCTGTAAAGATGTCTTCCTCCTCTATTGACTCCTCCTCATCCTCCTGACAAAGTGTCCCCTGCCTAGGCCTTTGTGAGGAACCACATCATGCAGGCTGTCCAGAAGCAGATGGCATTTGTGACTCCTTATCCTCCACCTCTTCCATAACCTCATCCCTTAGCGCTTGCAGTGTTCTTTCAAGCAGGCAGATAAGGGGGACAGTCATGCTGACTAGTGCATCATCTGCACTCGCCATCTGCGTGGAATCATCGAAGGCACGCAAAACCTGGCAGATGTCCTTCATAGTGGCCCACTCAGAGGTTGTGAAGTCTGAGCGGCGCGCAGTGTGACTTCTTTGCGCCTGATGCAGCTGGTACTCCATTACTGCTGGCTGCTGCTCACACAACCGCTCCAACATACTGTATGTAACGTTGAATTCCACCTGGGGGGTAGGTCATATATGATGCGATGTTCCCGAAGGCGGAATCAGCGCTGCAGAGCTGCAAGGCGTGTTCTTGCCACGTTGGAACGCCGCAAGTGAGCGCATTCCAGGCGGACCTTGTGCAGCAGTGCATCAAGATCCGGATAGTCCCTCAAAAAACTCTGCACGACTAAGTTGAGCACATGTGCCAGATATGTGATGCGAGTGAGGTTGCCTATGGCCACAGCTGCCACCAGATTTCGGCCATTGTCACACATTACCATGCCTGGCTGGAGATTCGCTGGCACAGACCACACGTCGCTCTCCTGCTTGATTGCATTCCAGAGCTCCTGTGCTGTGTGGCTTCGATTCCCCAAATAAATTAATTTCAGTACGGCCTGTTGACGTTTGGCCACGGTTGTGCTTATATCGGTCGTAACAGGTACGCGTTTACGGGTCAAGGTGGAGGTAGACCGTGACGGCTCCTGCAGCGATGATTCTGAGGAACAGGAATATGAGGAGAAGGCAATGTGTACAGACTGGATTCCTGCAATCCTTGGAGTTTGCAGAACACTACAGCGCAACTCGCAAGATCTGTACCCGGCTCCAGAACATTGACCCAATGGGCAGTGAGGGAAAGGTATCATCCCTGTCCATGGTGACTGGTCCACGCATCGGTGGTGAGGTGGACCTTGCTACTGACGATGTTTAGTAGCGCATGTTTAATGTTTCCCTCCACATGCTTTTGAAGGGCAGGGACGGTTTGCTCTGGGTGGAATTACACTGGGTCTCTGGACAACAGTGCCAGAGGTTCTTCCATGGCGATCCTGTGAGGAAGCCAAACCAGCTGTGTGTGAGCTGGAGGAAGAGGCTACAATACGAGCTGAAGAGGTGGTAGGTGCCGCTGTTGGTTGGCCTAGTTCTTCAGTGTGGTTTTGTAACTCCACCACATGCTTGGTCCGTACATGTTTCCACATATTTGTGGTATTGAGGTTGCTGACACTTTTCCCTCTTTTGACTTTCTGATGACACAGCTTGCATATGACAAAGCAAATGTCATCTGCAACTGTGTAAAAAAAGGACCAGGCACTGCAAGTCTTGGGAGCACCCGTTTTGGCTTTTGGAAGAGGCATGCTCCTAATGGGTGCCAAAGTGGAGGCTACAGGCAACGCAGTCTTCCCCCTCCCTCTCCCTTTTGGGGCCGTTCGGGGAATCTCTTCCTCAGAGCTGCTCCCACCACCTTCCTGTACCTCACGCCATGATGGGTCAAGGACCTCATCATCTACACTGCCCTCTTCCACCAACTGCTTCTCCTGGGTAGTCTCGGCAGCACAGTACGCATCAGAAAGTGGCACCTGAGTCTCATCATCAGATGCGTACTGCGGTGTGGTGACCGGAGGCACTCGCCCACCCCTCTCTTCAGAGTCAGAGAGACAAAGCTGTTGGGCATCACTGCATACTGCCTCTTCTTCCATTTCTCCAATGCTGCTTGTCTGGCCCCCTCTTTCCAAGCCAAGAAATTTAGAGAACAGAAGTAGAGATGGCTCCTGTCCTGGGCTCTCTAACTGCCTGGGCAATTTGGCAGGTGATGAAG
Organism: Ranitomeya imitator; assembly: GCF_032444005.1. NCBI lineage: Eukaryota > Metazoa > Chordata > Amphibia > Anura > Dendrobatidae > Ranitomeya > Ranitomeya imitator. The sequence goes on along the minus strand of NC_091289.1, from coordinate 100,425,954 downwards.
AGACAGATGGGTGCTCTTCAGTGCTCTGTGCCTGAGAGGATGCTGCCATCCATCCGACAACGGCTTCAATTTGTTCCTCCGGCAGCAGCGGGGTACGGCGATCTCCTACAAAGCTGCGCATGAAGGACTGTTCCCTGCTGAAACTGGGGGATGAGGAACCCACAGCAGGCCCACAATCCCCATGTGCTCTCCCTGCTCCACGCCCACGACCACGTGCCTTACTCCCTGCCTTCTTCATCTTGGTAGACTGATAAAGATAGGCAGAAAAGTAATAAGGGCATAGTGTGCTTATTCCTGAACAGCTCCTAACAGGTATAAGAAACACTAATTTTCTAAAGAGTGGACTTGACTTTAATATGAGGTAATGTGGCCTACACAACTGTAAAGTGGAGTGTTTGTTGAACTTTATTAATTTTGTGTTTTTTTCGCACAACAGGCTACAAAGTTAGCTGCACTCACACACAGACCGTGCAGACAGCCGTGAACGGCGCTGCAAGGCCAAAAAAAGCTCCTCTATGTAATCCTATATAGTGTTTTTTCCACAATCTAGCAGGATACGGATGGAAAACCACTAATAGGATAAATTTGAAAAAATGTGCAACAGGCAGCACTAATTGAAATAAGGACAATGGAACAGTATGAGGCAGTGACGCACCCTGAGCTGACTACCACCGGCTGTGGCGGCAGAACAGACTACAGAGTGAGCTGCACTCACACACACAGACCGTGCAGACATCCGTGAATAGTGCTGCAAGGCCAAAAAAAGCTCCTCTATGTAATCCTATATAGTGTTTTTTCCACAATCTAGCAGGATACGGATGGAAAGCCACTAATAGGATAAATTTGAAAAAATGTGCAACAGGCAGCACTAATTGAAATAAGGACAATGGAACAGTATGAGGCAGTGACGCACCCTGAGCTGACTACCACCGGCTGTGGCGGCAGAACAGACTACAGAGTGAGCTACACTCACACACACAGACCGTGCAGACATCCGTGAATGGCGCTGCAAGGCCAAAAAAGCTCCTCTATGTAATCTGTGGTGCGTTGACCCACGTTACAGCCAGGGGGCACTGTGTGTGCACTTCAAGATGCGCTTGGAGGCATAAATGTGATGAGACAAAGTTCGGCAGGAGTGTAAATGGCCGGTGTGTGTGTTGCAGAGGAAGACACTCTGCGCTGTCAGTCAGAAGTTTGGTTGGTGTTCTGGGACCTGTAGTCCCACAAGTAATTGTGTAGTTCTAATGGGAGATTGGCAGGGCTAGTTATGAGAGATGGGAGGGACAGACTACCCACACACACCCACACTCCCACCCAGGGGAGTGGTTACAGGTATATAATGTGACCAGGGTGTGGGTCACATTTTCCTGTGTGGATCCTGTGTATGGATCCCTTTGGTCCATGTGCATGGTCCTGGAGGGTCGGTGTTGGAGTCTCCTGGTATTGGAGAAGTCCTGCAAGCACCTGAGACCGTGGACCTGATGAACGGTCAGTGTTGGATTGTCCTGGTATGGACTGGAGTCCTGGAAGCACTGAGACCGTGAGTCCTGCAATAGCCTGGGTGTTGGATTGTCATGAAATGGGCTGGAGTCCTGGAAGCTCTGCTGAGGCTATGGACTGAATGCTTGAGGGTGTTGGATTGTCCTGGGATGGGCTGGAGTCCTGCAAGCACCTGGTAAGAGTGTGAGTCCTGGAATGGTCAGAGTTTTGGATTGTCCACGGATGGACTGGAGTCCTGTAAGCACTTTGTAAGATCATGGACTGATGGCCTGTGTGTTGGAAGTGCCTGTGACTGGTCTTCCTGGAAGCGCATGGAAAGGCTGCATCTACAGAGCCTAAGACGGTCTCTGTGTTGGGAAAGCTACAGTTCCTACTGTGGGTCTGGACTATCCGAGGTGCCCTGGTCACAAGGACGGTGATCCCAGTGAGGCAGTTTCCCTGTAAACCAGCACTGGCAGGAGTCAGTGTGTGGAGACGGAGCTCCTGTAAGGTAACTCCAGGTAACAAGGGGTTACGGGCAGAGACGGATCTGCCATTGGAACAGACTATCGGTGGATAATGTGTTCCATTGATATAAATGATGAACTGTTTGTGTTATGGTTTATGATGTTTAATAAACCGGAATAGACTGTTTGTGTGGAAAAATCGTGCCTGTATGCGTTATTCCCGTGCAAAACGAGAGTCCCCCAAGACCCGAAGTAAGGGAAACGCTACAATTCCTATATAGTGTTTTTCCACAATCTAGCAGGATACGGATGGAAACCCACTAATAGGAGAAAAACAGGCTAAATGTACTGCAGGCAGCACTAATACAAAAAAGGACAATTGAACAGTATGAGGCAGTGCTGAGCTGACTACAACCAACTCAGTATCAGAATTCCGATACCGCAAATATCGGCCGATACCCGATACTTGCGGTATCGGAATGCTCAACACTAATCATCATACATTAGTGACCAGTGTTAATTCCACATACGATAGTGCGCTTATCTGTGCTGCCCCCCTTACTAGGCCACCATTGCCCAGCAACACAGGCTTCCCTAACAACAAGCGCGCATTTGCGGTTGTGTTCGACTTATCAGCGTCGCGTTACTTTTGGGCCGGATGACGCGCTTCTGGTCCAGCGGTGCATGCCAAGGTATTTGTAATCCCCCAATCCCAGCACTAGGTTACACCAGCACAAGCAGCAAGGCGCAGGAGCGTCGCTAGACATTTCTGCATAGTAAGGTAACATGACCCCAGCCATTTTTCATTACCAGTCACCGCCACACTCCTACTTATGATATTTATACATCATGCTGGTATATTTCAGGTCCCCTACAACCCTGACGGCCACCAATGCTAGTTACCTATGACAACCTTAAGGTACACCTCAAAGGCTCATCTGACCCATATATACTTCCATCATTAACATTTCCATTGTTCCCTACAGCGTTTGTGGACTTTCTCAGGGACCCTACTTCTTTATACTTGCCTTGCATATCTTCGAAAGCAGAAACCAAGGTAGTTTATAATGAAATACATGCACTTTTCCCTTCTTGCCCTGTCTTTTCCTTACTCCCTTTCTCATTAAGGATTTTACTATGAGTGCCTTAATTTGATTACTTATTCGATAGTCTTTTTCATGTGATCTTCTCCACAAAATGTTAGTACTAACAGGTACAGTATGTTCTCTTGATTACCTGGTCGCAATATTTTGACACAGTGTGTACTTATACAACATTTTGGATTTCTTTTGTTTTTATCTCTTGTATTAATCTGTGCATTTTCCCCTTCCCTTTGTGTTATGACAGATGTATTTGAGTCTTACATGTTCTCTCCTTATTTTTTAGAGACCCCATGACTAAAACCCAGGAGAGTCGAAATGTCAGGTGTTTGAGTCGCGTTACACTAAGAAATCACATTTTTTGTTGGCATTACTTTGTTCCTTGGATTATTATGTTTTTGCAAGTAATCTATTAGAGTGTGCGGTGAATTATGACTTTTTGATTTATGGACCCTCATAGCCCATTCCACCCAGCACCTCATCTTCGTGACCTGAGTGCACACCAATTTTTCCTTCGTTGTAGCTTGCTGATTCAACCTAAGAGACTAATTAGCGAGCTATTTTAGCTTGTGGAATAGTTCAGGGAAATTTCTCATCAGAAAATTCCAAGATGCGATGTATTGTTCTATTTTATACGAAGGAGGTACGTCATTTGGAGTTTATCTTCCTAACTGTTTAAAAGAGGCACGAGTCCAGCAGTGAAAGTACAATCGGCAGGAAACCTCACAGGATAAGCTGCACTTCAAGAGCACAGACCACTGAAACAACGCGTTTGACTCAGTAAGTGTGAAAGTTTTTTGGAATTACATTTTTGTCCTACAACATTACAAAATTCGTTGTTTTAGGTTAGTTAGTTTCTCTTCTTGATGATAGTTAAAGATGTTTTCATATGTAGCTGTATACTACTTTATACATCCCAACAATGTTAGATATACTATGTAGAATGTAGACAAAAATATTTATCCTCAATAATGCTCTGGATAGCAATTTAATAAAAAAAGTGTGCTCTGTTTCCAGATCTGCCATATTACTTGTCGCTGAGTTGACTGAGCACAATGGACTATTTAATCCATCTTTTCCTACTTACTTGTGGTAAGTTAATGATATTGCTCATATGATATTCTGCGTTAATTTCTCAGTATATTCTACACTTTATATTCCAACCTGAAATGTCATACTTTATCATAAAATATTTATTTCTGCCAAAATTACCAATGATAAAATATAAGCGTGAAAGCTTTAATAGCTTAATGCTAAACCAGGTCACTGCATGGTAAAATTGGTGATTTAAAGATAGACATCAATTTTGTTTGTGGTCTATTCTGTATTACAGGTTTTCCATTGATATGTTTCACACATGGTTGGACCTATCACTCTTCATCCACCAACATGAACTATGACGATGCCCACAAATATTGTAGAGAAAAATACACCGATATGGTAGCAATTCAAAACCGAGAAGAGATCAAGTATCTGAATGAGAATTTACCATATAATGCAGCATATTATTGGATTGGTATTAGAAAAAACACTAAAACTGGCCAGTGGACTTGGGTTGGCACCAACAAGGTTCTGACAAAGGAAGCCGAAAACTGGGCTAAGAATGAACCCAACAACAAGAGTGAGAATAAAAATGAGGATTGTGTTGAGATGTATGTGAAAAGGAGTGTTGATTCTGGAAAATGGAACGATGAACCCTGCAGTAAGAAGAAAGCAGCTTTGTGTTACACAGGTATGAAGTAATGGCATAAGACGATTACAACACTTAGAGCGTTAGGAGAACAAATGATGTTTCTAGTGTACATGTCCCCTCATACTGTCCTGTAAGTGATGTCAGGTCTGCAATAGTAACAGTAGTAAAAAAAAAAAACAGAAAGATGTCAGAATCCCTGGAAACCTCTGTGTTCTGGAATATTGGTTATTCCAGTTAAACCATGTAAAGTTGCTCATAGTAGAAAAAAGCATCAGAGTAGGTGACGTGACTCACTGCCTCTATTTTCAGCATACATTTTGCTTTTGCTAATTGCAGTGTTTTTCCTTTATTTCCGCAGCTTCTTGCAACACTACTTCCTGCAGCAATCATGGGGAATGTATAGAAACGATTAATAACTACACCTGCAATTGCTATGATGGATTCTTTGGAAAAGAGTGTGAGCATGGTAATTGCATACATTGCCATACTTTTATCAACCACTTATATGCTTGATACCACCAGATATAGATGGAGGTCTGAATATAACACTTTACATTCCATTTTCCAGTTGTTACCTGTCCAGAGATTGGAAGAATTGATAATGGATCAGTTGTGTGCTCTCATGTGTATGGGAATTTTGCCTACCAATCCAGCTGTGATTTCACATGTTCTGATGGACATCTTTTAGTTGGCTCTCATAATCTACAGTGCAAAGGAAATGGAGGTTGGGGATTCCAGATTCCACAATGTAAAGGTACATACATCATTAAACATTGCTTGAACTTTTTCGTGGTTGCTTGTCCATTAAGCCATTTTTGATTTTTGAAATGTAAGGAGTTGTAATGTCAGTCTTATAAATTGCCTTTAGGTTAACTGACGTATAATATTTTTATTTGTTTAACAGCTATTCAATGCAATCGTCCAGATATACCAGATAACGGAGTTATGGACTGCTCCATTGATGGAGAAATTCTTCCAGAAAAGTCCACATGTAATTTCAGCTGCAAAGAAGGGTTCACCATGGTTGGATCTTCTTCAGTACTTTGCACAACTCCTGGCCAGTGGTCAGAAAACCCCCCAAAATGTGAAGGTAATAATGCTGGATACTCACTGTTTTCTAAATAGTATTAAGGTGTCTTTACCTGTGTAGATATCTGCCCAATTTCTGTCCAATCAGACAAATATTCATTTGATTTGATGTCCAAAATGGCCAAATTAATTTGATTGAAATCGGTTTCATCTGCCAGAAAACTGGTCTGCCTTAAAAAATAGTCTTTCAATTACAATAATTGCAATGTACAAAAAGTTTCTTAAAGATATCTTAAAGACAGCTATATTATTAGGAAAAAAATGGCTTCATTCAAGTATGATCATGTCAAATGAGGGGATTGAGAACTGGTTGTATCCTGACAAAATATCTGAGACCAATTTCATCACTTGTAGGATTGAATTGTGTGTGTCTTTAGGGAGTTGGAGATGATAATTTGGATTTTCTTTTTTGTAGCTATTCAGTGTGACCATCCATCGGCACCAGAAAATGGAGCAATGGACTGCTCTAGCGATAGAGAAATGTTACCATATAATTCTACGTGCAGCTTCATCTGTGATGAAGGCTTTATTTTGGAAGGACATCCTTCAATTCAATGTCTCGCTCCTGGTCAGTGGTCTGCAGAATCCCCAACATGTGAAGGTACTATGGATTTCTTAATCTTTAGACTCATTACTTCAGTTAGGTTGTATAAGATAAATGACCTTCCTACATACATTTGGGGCGTTGATCCAGGGATCTAATCCGATTGCCGTATGTGGAGTCAGGAAGGAATTTTTCCCGTAATACGGAGCTATTGTCTGCCCCATGGATGTTTTACTTTCCTCTTGATCAACATGTTAGGCTATAGGTTGAACTCGACAGACTTAAGTCTATGTTCAACCTTAAAAACTCTGAAACTCTGAAACCATGCCCCAGCACTGATTAGCAGCTTACTCTCAGTATACAATGCATGGTGGAAGATGCTAATCATGGGATTGGGCGGGGGCAGATTTCTGAGCTACATGCTACGTCTAAAACTCTGATTGTATCACAACTGTTGCACTCAGTAAACAAAGTGATGCAACACTCACTGGAATCACGGTCTCTTTCTCTGCAAAAACCTGTGACAGATTCCCTTTAACAGCTTATTTCCTATTTTGCATTAAATTAAAATGTAACAAAATTCACATACTCATAGCAGGTTCTAATATCATTTCTGATCTACTTTCTGCAGTATGTGAAGTTCACATACATTGCAGAATTTTTGGTAAGGGTCGACTCGTAAGTAAGAAACTAACGCATAAAGTCACGTTCTAGAAAATATAGAACAAGGCCAGCATTCCTATAGTATTACATTAAGGCGCAGTGTGTGCACGCCATGGCCAGTATGCAGAAATAAACTAGGTACCTCCGGTTTGTAACGTGCTGTTCCTTAGTATTTGTGTGTGAAGTCACATTCTGGTCTAATGACCCGTCTGAGTGATATTTGTTCTATTTATTTTTCAGAATAATGCAATAACAAACCGGAAATGTGCAGTAATTCTACTACTAATTGAACACTTTTTTTTGTCATGCAGCTGTAAAGTGTATGCGGCCATTGGAGCCAGAGAATGGATCAATGAGCTGTTTGAGTGACCAAGAGGTGTTGCCGTATAATTCTACATGTAATTTCAGCTGTGATGAAGGTTTTACTATTGTGGGCTTTCCATCCGTACAATGCTCAGCTACCGGTCAGTGGACTGAAAACACTCCGAAATGTGAAGGTAAGAAATACTTTCCATTTCAGGAAGCAATGACAGGCAGTGTACTAGACTTTTATAGCTTGAGTGTGAATCTGGTATGACAATGATCGGCATGTTCATTTATTCATTAATTATAAGAATACTAGCTCCATAAAATGTAGACTACAATTTGATTCTTGTGTTTTCTTTGTGCATAGCTATTCAGTGCGAGCGTCCAGAGATACCGCTAAATGGGACCATGAGCTGCACAAGTTCTGGAGAGAAAATGCCAGAGAAATCCATCTGTAATTTTGCATGTGCAGATGGGTACACACTTCAAGGACCCTCCTCAGTACTATGTACTGTTACCAAGGAATGGACAGGAAAAATCCCAAACTGTGAATGTAAGAAAAACATTTATTGTATTTGGTTGTTTTTTCACGTAAATCACTAATCTAGAAACAAACTGTTTAACCTGGCTAAAAGAAAATCCTAATCCAGATATTCTCTGAACAGCCATAGAGTGTCCCTCACTGGTCGCCCCTGTGAATGGTCTAATGGGATGCAAGGATGGAGCCACCTACAACTCCATGTGTGAAGTTTCCTGTTCTGAAGGTTTTGAAATGGTTGGATCATCTGAACTTCGGTGCTTATCTTCTGGACAGTGGTCTTCTTCAGTTCCTTTATGCAAAGGTGAACTTAAAAAACTTGTTTCAACTTTATGAGAACATTTCATGTAGTACAGATTGTAACACACACTCAATCTAAAGTAATTCACAACTCATTGAGCAATATTTCTCAATATCCTTTCTTTACTTCCAGCTGTTCAATGCCCTTCGTTGACTTCTCCAAAGAAAGGTCACATGAACTGTCAAGATAAAACCAACTACAAGTCAGAATGTTCCTTCAGCTGTTTGGAAGGCTTCCAGCTGCTGGGATCACCAGTACTTACTTGCCAATCATCTGGAGCATGGACTTCATCTGAACCCAAATGTGAAGGTAAATTGTAAAAATATTCTATCCAGGTGTATTAATGAAATCAGAAAACATTTATTGCCTATAAATGAATGCTTTATCTTTGGTTTTCACTTCTTTTCCAGCTGTTCAATGCCCTACTCTGTCTGATCCTGAGGATGGCCATATGGTCTGTTCAGATGCTGCAAACTACAAGACACAATGTTCATTTAACTGCTTGAAAGGCTTCAGGTTAATTGGATCACCAGTGCTCAGTTGCCAGATATCAGGAGCATGGACTTCATCTGTTCCCAGATGTGAAGGTAAATGTTGATATCAACATTTTTACCCAGTTACCAAAAAGAATAAACCCTGGATGCAAAGAATCCCGGGCACCCCACTCAGGATTCCCCGAGTCAAGGCCAAAAGCTGCTAACAAACAGCAGCGCTCTCTTTGGGTTTGGCTCGATTGAACGGTCCGTGCTTTATGAATGGCCATGTATTTGTATGAACACATGCAATACTACTCTCTAGAAGGGATAGCACATAGCCAAGAGTAACTTCCGGTAATATAATCACCATTCTGCAAGGAGCCTGATAAAGATAACAACTTTGTAAGACAATATCATAAAATTTTCAATTTTGCTTGAACATAGTATGTCATCCACAAAAGATGAATACATTTATGCAAAAACAAGAGATAAACAAGGATTATCCCCCATTCTGCTCATTTGTTTTCTAGTAATATATATATATAGTTACTAAGAATCTAGTTTTTTATTTTTGCAGCTATCCAGTGCAATGCTCTTGTTGCTCCAAAAATGGGAAAAATGAATTGCAGTCAAGCAGATTTTGGATACGGTACCCTGTGCACATTTACTTGTGAATATGATCTACTACTTATTGGAGCAGCCTCTCTAGAATGTGAGAGCACCGCACTCTGGAATAGAGAGGTCCCAACTTGTGAAGGTAATTTCCATAGCATATAACAGAGTGTGTTCTCTACATATGGCATGTCATTACAGTTTTCTGTTTGTCTCTCCTCTGTAGCTGTGCCGCAGAATACAGCCACAAACTTAACAGTTGGAATCGTCACATCCGCGGCTTCTATGTTGTCAATTGCATCTCTCATCATCTGGATCATAAAGCGCATGCGCAAAACAGGTACATGATAAAGCCGAGATTGTCTCATTGTATTCATGGGGCTCTCTCATCAAATGCTCTGTAGATAGAGGAAAATGAATACATGTAATGCCATTTATTAATTGTATATTTATTTATTTACAGCAAAGACATTTACCCCAACAAAGTAAGTTACCATTCTGCCTAAACATTTCCTATAATCATGGATGTAAAGCAGGCTGCTTAGTTATATTACTCTTACTCTTCTTTACAGCAGTTACCAACATCTTGAAGCAGCAGGAATCTACCAGAATACTGATGATAGCGGGGAGACTGTGTAATAAGCGGTAGGTATATGGCGGCATTTTACAGTTCTCTGAATATTGTGCCACCCAAGTATTCGCTACTGTATCATGATGTAAAGGAACAAATTATATTTCCTATTTACAGTCGATTATTAAATCACTTTGGTCTTTTTCACACAACTTTTATTACAATTGTTTTACAATATGTATATTCCCTAGATCCAGACTACACGTGCAGCACACAGCGGCATTAATCTGCCAATGACACGCATTGATAATACACCTTAGCATGGGTTTTTTTTAGTATTATTCTGTGCTGCACACTTAACCCCATGAGTGTATCTCAGTACACCTTTGGATAGTTTTTTCTATCCACAAATCCTTCTTATATAGCCCTACTGAATCGGACCTGTCAACAGATTTCACCGTTCTGACTGCATACATTATTAAATAGATTTATTTGACTCAATATAGCTGGCGTATCCACTTTGAAAATGCAGTAAAAACACCAGCCTCATCAAGTCTAAGAGATCTATTTTATAATATATGGAAGTTGTATTGTCAAATTTGCCGAGAGATATATTTATAATATAGTCTGCACTAGGGAAAAGGGATTCTGAATGAAAACATGTCACGTAGACGGAGAGCTTCTGTTAATATATTGTTTATCCATTTCTTCATGTATTAGTGTGAATTATGCCTTTTTATCAGAACAATTTATCAGGCATTCTTTTAATAAATGAAAGTGGTGACAATAGTAAAGCCTGAATAATGAATTGTGTGCATTTTTTTTTCTTTTTGCAGAGATCTTGTACTTGAAAATTGTATATGGAAAAAGGCATCCATCTTTCACTGGTGAAATGACATTGTAAAATAGATGCTACTACTGAATTGTAGAGATGTTATCCTGAAAAGCCGCAATCCCTGGAACTGATGTAGCCTGTAGCCTGGGTGTGAGGACTTTCAGTGATCGTGGTACTAAATGTTTTGTTATGGCCGCGCTGTTACAGCTGTATTGTTAGTATTATTTATCTTGACATGAATAGGATGTGGACAACCTCAACTATGAGTCAGCACATTGCATTTGCACATGGGCTCAAGAGGTAAGGAGGGCCACTGCCACCTCAAAAGCAGGCGGAATTGGGCATTATGATGAGCTATTGGACTGCAAAGGGGCCATATACTGTTCTTGTGCAGGGGCCCATCCTGTCTGTGTCCGCAAGTACCTATGAGAATATTAAATAAGTATTTATGAGTAGTAGAGATGAGAAATGAATATTCGGCCTTTTATACTGGGGACATATTGAGTTATCAGTAATGCAGTATAAAATATGTATCTGTTTATAACAGTCTGTATAGATAGTCATCCCAATGGGATAAACTATGTAGTTTGTTTTATAATATTATTGTTTTTTTAGTGTATAGAGAAAAAAACACAATCACATTAATGGTTTTGACCAAAAATGAACATATTTATGGCATGTCAGCACATTGAGCCAATTCAACATTTGCAACTTTTTAAGCCAATTTTCTTTATTTGTCTTGTGATGTTTTCTGGGACAAAAAGTCACATGTTCCTCTAAAATGTTGCAAAATGTTGCCAAAGTTTTAGGCATACATAAAACCATTCCATGGAGGAACTGGAGAACATTTGCAGCAAAAAGGCGCAAATTGAAAGATGAATGTGGCACATGCAAAAAAGGTGCAAAACACCAAAAACTTGGCAAAGAACAGGCATAAACACAAGAATGAAGCGGGCCCTTCATGGTTACGCCAGCGTGACCAGCTGTCACTCATCTGACACTTTATCATGTAGTCCAGATACACAAATCTTCTTTGTATAAAACCTCTTCAGCTATCCAAGAGTAGTATGCAAACCAATACAGCTGATAAATGGGTCATGATCACTACTCCATCATGCAGCTGCTGCTATTTAGTTACTGTAGTAATTTGTTGTCATATTGTGACAATATTGTTGGCAGTATGAGAGAGAGAGAGAGAGTAAAAATATAGTGTAAATGTGTATGAAAATATTGGAATAAGCATCAGGAATGGCAATATGTTAAAATATGTTTTGTATTGTATCACCTGACACCATAGAAGCAAAAGCACAAATTTGCAAATTATTAAAGAAGTTGTCCAATACATTTATATTGATGGCATATCCTTAGAATATCAGATCAATAGGGATGCGTCAGCCAGCACTCCCTGTGCCGGTGGTGGGCGGATGGGATCAGTTATGAGGTGGAACATTACAGCTCCATAAACCGCATAGTGTACTGCAGGTCTACTGTACTCATTCAATACCCGGCCGCGGCCACTATACAGTTGATGAAGTTTTAATGTGCAGCTCCGCAATTGAGCACTTCCAGCCAACAGCACCAGGAGCACTGATAGGTGGGGGTGCTGGTTGTCACATCGCCACCAATCTGATATTGATGACCTATCCTAAATATAAATCATCAATATAAAAATATTGGACAAACTCTTAAGGTATTATATATGACGTGTGAATGACTCCACAACAGCGGCGGAGATCATCTTCTTTAATCTGTTGTAAGATGAAACATTAATTAATATTTAAAATTATTTATATAATTTATTTTAATAAATTGTGATTATTGTTTTATTATGTAACATAATGTCACATAACATGAATAAATTTATAATAAATTGTTTCCATCATTGTACAAGTATTGTTTCTTTTAATTTAAATGGGAGCACATCTTCCAAAACTCTGTAGGGGCTTTCATTAGATATTTACCAAGAAATAATCAAAAAAGCAGAATGAGCAATGCAAATATATCAATATCCACACATAGAAAGCAAACTATAGTACGCAATATATTACGAGTTGATTTCAAAGACAAGTATGAGGTACAAGGACTCTTGTAAAATGATTTTAGCTTTGTACATGCTTAAACAACACAAGTTATAACATTTGTAGACTATCAAACAATAGCAATGTAGTGTAATACTGATTACAGCCATAATGCTCATCCAGCAAGCAGGGAACATGCAATGGCCCTGGAGATGTAATTAGGGTAAGACTATGTGAACACAACCGTATTTTCAGACCAAGTTGTTCTGTCTTTGAATTAACAGACAGCATTGGAACCAATGTTATTCAATTGGGCTACTCAGATGTGCGTTTTTTCACTGACTGAATGTCAGCCAGCACTAGTCTCTTCAGTATTTCAGCTGAATTTCACCAGTCTACGCGTGCGCAAAAATACCAAAGTTCCGCTAGGAACTTCAGGGAACCATACTGGCAAAATGTTCGTACCCCCTTGAGACTCCGCATAGGCTCCACCCTACCTCCACCGTCACACTTCAAATCTTCCACAGTCCCATCGCCCACTCTAGCAAAACCTTAACTTCTGCACCACGTTCTCACCAATCAGATATTAACAGTTCCCAGCAAACACCATATCACATACTGTACATAGCCAGCAGCTTTTGTTTTGGCCAAAAGATTTTTTTAAGCAGCCACCAAGACAAAGTAGACTCTTTTGGCGGGGCCCTATTCTACTCTAACGTATTAAACATTTCTTAAAATATCTAAGGGTATGTTTCCACCATCTGTAATGATGGCGCTTTGGACGGAGCGGAAAACTCGCTCAGCCCAAAGCGCCGCCCCCTTCTGTACGCACGGTGATTTCGGATGTGTTCATTGCACACATCTGGAATCTCCGCACCCTATTCATAGGGCCCTGTGATTTACCTTGTTGCGACGGAGCGTCGCCGCAAGATAAAGAGACATGCTGCGTTCTAAAAAGACGCGCCGCATGTCCGTAAACGCAGGCCTGCCGAGTGCGTGTTTGCACGCATAGTGGAGAAGGGATTTCATAAAATCCCCTCCACTATGCTGTAACATCTGGACGCTGCGGGTTGAGCGCTGTGGATGTACACAGCGTTCAATCCGCAGCTATTCCGGAAGTAATCCTGAACGTGGACACATACCCTAATACTCTTTTTAGGTATATATTTATATATTTTTCTTCAAGGGAATAAGTCACATACATTTTTTAGAATAACCATTAATACCACATACAAGGGACAAATACTGTCACACCAGGACCAGATCATATATTTACCACCACATAGTGACCGTATACTACCACATCCAAGGGACCGTTATAATAGATGAATGTGGATAAAATCCACGCTGCTGCGACAAATGATGGATCCAGATATAATTATAGGATGTTCGGGTGGTTTATTCAATGCGTTTCGAAGCTCATGGCTTCTTCTTAAGGAAGTTTCCACAGAAAGATATCTTTCTGTGGAAACTTCCTGAAGAAGAAGCCATGAGCTTCGAAATGCGTTGAATAAACCACCCGAACATTACATAATTATATCTGGATCCATCATTTGTTGCAGCAGCAGCACGGATTTTATCCACATTCATCTATTATAATGGTTCTGAGAGGTCGCAGCGCTGACCTGTGGATCTGCAGCAGCTGATAACTACACGCTTTTACTGTGTACCACCACGTGAGCAGTTCTCTCATAATTGATTGGAAACAATCCTGGGTATAAGACCCTGTTTGCGCTTTTTTTGTCTCCTACCTTTCTATACTACATCCAAGGGAGAAATGCCACCACACCATGACCAGACCATCTAGTGACCTAATACTACCACATAAAAGGGAGAAATACAGCCACACCATGACCAGATCACATTTTACCACTATATAGTGACTAAATGCTACAAAACTGATCATTAATTTAAAAAAAACACAGTACTAAATGCCATTATACACAGGAGCTTTGTATTTATTGTTAGTGTTCAGGTAATACAGTGATCCCCAGTGACATTATACACAGTAGCTCTGTACATAGTGTACAGGTAATACAGTGATCACCAGTGACATTATACACAGGAGCTTATTATATATTGTGTCAGTGTACAGGCAATACAGTGATCACCAGTGACATTATACACAGGAGCTCTGTATATAGTGTACAGGTAATACAGTGATCACCAGTGACATTATACACAGGTGCTCTGTATATAGTGACAGTGTACAGGTGATACAGTGATCACCAGTGACATTATACACAGGAGCTCTGTATTTAGTGTGAGTGTACAGGTAATACAGCAATCACCAATGACATTATACACAGGAGCTCTGTATATTGTATACAGTGTATACTTCAGTGTACATGTAACACACACTGACTTACCATTGACATATTTCTTTCATCTTTGCTTTTCTTTTTCATGCAGCACAGACCACCATCACTTCTTCCTGCCAGGACTCATCTCTGCATAAAGTAACACACAGTTACTGTGATGCAGTGAGCCCTGTTACAGCTAGGGGGCACTGCATGTTCTGAGAATACGCACGGAGGTGTATGGAGGCCATGGGAATGCATGGCGGGTGTAGGCATAACTATGATGGCGAGACAACGTCCGGCATTATTGTAAATGGCCGCTATGTGTTACAGAGGAGATTATGCTGTAAGCCGATAAGTTTGCTTTGGGACCTGTAGTCCCATAAGTATTGGTGTCGCTTTAAAGGGAGGCTTACAGGGTTAGTCGGAGAGCTGGGCGGGTCTGACTAACCACACACACCTTCCACCTTTGGGAGTGGTTAGAAGTATATAATGTGACCATGGTGTGGTCACATGGTCTCCCTCTGCTTGGAAGGTCCTGTGTGTGAACTGGACTCCTGGGAAGCACATGGTGGAGACATGTGACTGCAGAGACTATGACAGCTATCTGGGTTGTGGGAAGTTACCGTCCTTCAGTGGGTCTCGAGCTGGCTGATGTGTGCCTGCCAGGCAAGTCGGTGATCCCCGTAAGGCAGCTTCTCCGGAGGTCAGGACGTGATGCCAACAGGTGAAAACCTGCAACGCCATCAAGAAGGTAATCCAGACTGTGTGTGTGTGCGGCTCCAGAGCAAGCCTGAATATTGGACTCTACCGAGTATGGTTACAGTCCTGATGGAACAGTGCCATGTTATGAACACTCTTCTTTGTTTTGCCAGATCTGAAGGCTGTTAGTTTGTGTTTGTGCTGCTGGGGTTAAGGAGCATTAAACCCAATTGAACTTTTAAAGGAAATATGGTGTTGCTGTGTATATTATATTGCTGCCAAGAGTGTATTCCCCAACCCATTAGTGATCACTGCATCACATTACCTAGAGCAACGCTTCTAGATCACATTGCCCACTTTTTCCCTTTCTTCTACATTACACAGCTGAATACAGACGTGCACCCACCATTAGTACTGTATATAAGTAGTTATTATGCAATCCACCTTTCCAATATAAATTGTAATCCACCACTGTGCCCCCACCAACTATAAATAGCCATTTTCTCACCTAATAAATATATAAACTAATTAACCCCTGCATTCTTTCCCCCAATTCAGTACCAGTCACTGCATCCTCAACGCCCCCCACTGTGTACCTCATGCTCCCCCGATTCATTATATTTACATGCCCCTTCCTCCACAATTCATTGTCATGTCTTCTCTCTCTCCCATCCCCACCCTCTATTCATTATAAACTGCTCTCCCCCTACATTCAATACATCATTTACTCCCACCACCCTCAAAATTCATCATTATTTGCTCTCTCCCCAAGTCATCATTTGCTTTCCCCACCCCACACTTTCAATTCAATTGCTGTCCCTCACCATCAATTCATCATTTGCAGTCCCTCTTCCCATTTCATAATTTGCAGTCTCCCCTCCATCATGTGAAGTCCCCTTCCCCCCCACTGCATCATGTGCAGTCCCCCTCCATTCATCATGTGCAGTCACCTTCTGTTCATCATGTGCAGTCCCCATCCCTTCCCTCACTTCATCATTTGCAATCCCCCCTCCATCATACATAGTCCCTCCTCCCCCACTTCGACATGTGCAGTCCCCCTCCGTTCATTATGCACAGTCTCCCCATCCCCTCCCTCACTTCATCATGTGCAGTCCCCCTCCATTCATCATGTGCAGTCCCCCCCTCTGTTCATCATGTGTAGTCCCCCACCCCATCCCATCCATTTCTCCATAGAGCATGGTATGCAAGGATGCATTATTCTGCTCCTGTTTATGGATCAGACTGGTGCATGTAAGTGGCAGGCCAATCCTGCACTCATCAGCCTTGCACACGGACATGATTGTACAGAGTTTTAGTATGACTGTCTGAACCTGGCCTTAAACTGTGCTATTCAGTAACATACTGGTGAAAAAAATAATTTCACTGTAGTGAGTTTTTATCATTAATCATAGTGCCTGTCAGGTGGTTTATGGCTGTAGAAGGATGGCAGAATTAAATGCTGAAATATTTGCTCTAGCTTAAATATTCAGCAAGGTTTGTTAAAAGCAAACTGTTAAAGATTTGTCATCAGCATATTTCTCATACCCTAATGCAACATCTGACAAATGACATCTGGGGTGTTACACAACTGTGCTACTGCAGGAAATTCAATCTGATCAATTGCAACAGTTCACAGGAATCTTACTCACTAGATGCTTCTGCAGATAGACTCGTTTCGCAGCCAAAGACACAAGACTACAACTTTAAGACCACAATGGTAAGTCAACATTTTCACACAGAAATTTATTATGCCACTTTTTTTTGCTGGTGACTCTTTACAGGTTGCAATGGTGATATCACAAGAACAGTAAATGTGACCACTGCACCCAATCACTAGGCTCAGCGGCTTTGTCAAATTGGAACATGAGCCGTTAAGCCCAGTGATTGGTTGGCTGCAGCAGTCATGTGCACTGAAGCCGTGAAGTCATGGCTGCAACCTGTGTCAAATCATTGGGAGCGGCAGCAGAAAATTAGCCTGGGAGTAAGTTGGGTAGGTAAGTAAATGAGAATGAAAATATTATACATTGTAATAGATATATTCTTTTTAGAGCAACATGTTACTCTAGATGTGGCTATGGTTTTGCATTTAAATATTCTATTTGTTAAAGCATTTAGGAGCAAAAACCATTTAGAAAGCAGAATCTGACCACACTTGTCATCATTACCTGAAGATCAGACTAGATATTTTAAGTCTTTTTGTGAAGGTGACAGAGTCCTAAAGACTACCTTTCAAAAATATGCAGCAAGGTGCAGTGATAATTCTGTACAGATATATTTCTATCTGATTTATTGGACTTAATAGCCCACATTAACCGGGGGGGGGGGGGGGGGGGGTCAAATCATATACAACATATCTCACCTCCAAAAAAAAGAATGACCCTATCTGTTATTGTTTGCGCCAAATTGTCCAAGATGCTCCCAATCTATACAATATCTATACAATAGCATGTGCTTACCATTGTGAAAATGTACTGCATCTCTGACTGCCTGGACCAACTTTGGGCTGCTGTCTATTACACAGTCAGCATTTTTTAGAGCAAGAAATGTAAAAGCCACGGAGCATGGCCAGCAAGCAATGTGAGCGGTTGCATGCCAAACAAGCTCCATGGAACGATCTTGATTTGATCCTTAAAAAGCCCTTATTTTTGCCTGGTGGATTGATTAAACAAATGGGTATACTTAGAAATCAAATTAGAGAAAAGTGGCGCTATTAGACTTAAAACACCCATCAGCTGCAAAATAAAAACAATACCACAAAATTGCCAACCAAAAGCAATCAGTACATATTTTAGTATATTTGCACTAGGGTTATACTTACCCAATCTTCTCCTGACTCCGTCATTGTATCTGTCAGCTACAGGGAACCACGTATGAAGAGGGGAAAGATACTTAAAGGCCAGGAACGTGTAGCACAAGATGCAAATTATTTATGTAAGCATCATACAATTGATTTTTTTAAGATTCTGTCTCTCAAAGTTAAAGTGTATCTATCATAAAAATTACAGACATCTCCATTCTTTGTATGTGGGAATTCTTGCAAAATTGTCAGTGTATCAAATACTTATTTTCTCCACTGTACATGTTCCTGGACTACTCTGCTGAGGTGCAGAAAAAAGGGGGAAGTTTTTTTTATGGCAGAGCTGACACTTCTTGACCATAGGGGCTCCTCATGTCATTAGTGGAAGTTTAACCCCTTCTGGTTTAACATCTTTCCATGTGTTTGTTGAATCTCCAAACTATTGCAGGACTTGTTTGTGGTTAACAGAGGGTCGCCTTCCTATTTACAGTCTGGAAGGCTATGAAGGCCTTCTTGAGAGGTTTAATAATTAAGGAATTAAATTGGGTCAAGACATCCTCTAATGCATTTGAGAGGATTCTATTGGAGGAAGTACAGCAGGCAGAGGTCCAAAACTGTGGTGGTGATCCATCTCTCCACAGAGATACAGGACTTCTCTTACAAGGAATATCAGGAAAAAATTACATTGCATGCAAAAAATGTCCTTTTTCTTGATAACTGGCCAGTACACTGGCAACAGCCATGGGTATTATTAACGAATATGGCTTGTTGTCTAGTCTTTCTTTTAACTGGAGTAAATTGGCACTTATCTCAGTGAGAAAGAAACACCCCCAAGGAGTTGATAGTGGCAGGACAACTTAGAAGGGACCATCAATTTAAATATTTGGGCATAATAGTGAGTGAAGATATTTCAGACTGTGAATCCCTTACCATTGACCCCTTCCCAGCTAAATTTCACACTAAAACAACGGCTTGGTGTAAACTAACTCTATCGGTGTTGGGGAGTGCCAATTTAATTAAGTTCATCTTTATGTCACAGATGATTTATTTCCTACATAACTCACAAGTTTGGCTTAACCTACTGATTTTTTAAATAAAATAAATAGCATTTTTAGGGACCTAATTTGGAGAAGGGCCACTCCAAGAATATGACTTGAGACCCTTCAGACGCCCAAAGAGGATGGGGGCCTAGCCACCCCTGATCCTCGGATGTATTTCCTTTTTCTCTCAATTGCAGCATCTAAGGGGCTGGGGTAACGAATTACTCCCTTTCTCTTCAGCTAGAATGATATGACTAGCTTTGGGGTTAAGAAACTTACCGTATTTTTTGGATTATAAATTTGGGGAGAAAATGGGGGTGCATGTTATGATGCGGATATACCTTATCGGCGTGCCACGAGTGTCCCGGTGGCGGTGCTGTGCTGTGTCCCAGTGGCAGTGCTGATCTATGTCCCAGTGGCAGTGCTGTGCTGCTGTGCTGTGTCCCCGGTGCTTTCATTTTGTGAAAGGCCAGAGCCCCCCGCAAGTTCTTCCTTGGTTTAATGTGCAGAGGTGGACTCCGGGAAAATGGCCACTGGGACGCGGCACATGCGCAGATCGAGATCTCGGCGCCATTTTCTCAGAGTCCACCGCCACACAGTAAACCATGGAAGAACTTGCAGGAGGTCTGGCCTTTCACAAAATGTCAGCATAGTCCCCTGCAGCATCGGGGACACAGCGCTGCACCAGGGACACAGCGCAGCACAGCACCGCCACCGTGGACACAGAGCAGCACTGCCACTGGAGATACAGCACAGCACCATCACGGGACACAGCGCAGCACTGGGGACACAGCGCAGCATCGCCACCGGGACACCCGCAGCGGCGTGCCACACTTTGGAACACCACTCATCCCAGCCTGTGGCATGGCTCCACTCTTGACTCCTCCACCAGCGACCTTGGGACCCCCGTCTCACTGCAGCCACCACCCCCCGGTAAGCAATAAGACGCATGGATTATAAGAAGCACCACCATTTTATTAAAAAATGTTTTTTTCCTATTTTTCTCATGAAAGTTTGGGGAGCGTCTTATAATCCGAAAAAAATATAGTTGAAACATTGAAGAAGGGTAACTTCCTTAATTACGATTCCTCATGTGTGACCATTGCTGGGATACATAAAATTTGGTCCAAGGATAAAATGATATCGGGAATAGTGGGGTACTCCTGCTATGCACCTATCTGGAACAATTGTAATCACCCAGAATACAATAAAATAGAAAGCTTTAGATGCTGGCAAAACAAAGGACTCTGATCTCACCATTAATTCAGAATGGACAGTTTAAAGCTTTCAAGAAATTTCAAGATGAGGTGCGTATTTCGAGTAAAGGATTCCACAAGTACCTACAACTGAAATACGCTTTTTCATTCCAGAATAGAAAAATCACATTCATATATATGTATGAGCTGAATTTTTAGACAATGTAGTAAAAAAAGGTTTGACGCGAGATATAATTTTGCTTCACTACAAATGCCTGATACAGCAGGTCCTCAAAGAAAGAGAATGTACCCTTAAAGAGATTTTCACCAGCAAAAACGTTATTAACCTGCAGATATGGTCTCAATCTGCAGGTTAAAAGCATTACTGACCTGCCCAGTGCCTGCACGCAGCCGAACGCTACAGGGAGAGAACAATTTGCAGCCCAATGCAGGTATAAAGTTTAGCTCCGGTCACTGGTGTCAGTTGATGGGCTCTCATCATCCGACGCCTGTTGCCACTAAAACCAGCGAAAGCAGGAGCAGCTGATGGGTGTATTCATTAGCCGACTCCTGCACTGAAAATAAATAAGGCAAAACTCAGAGCTGGGGGCTGCAACCCTCAGATGTCAGCTTCAGCAACGCTAGTTATCAAGAATTGAGGGGTCCCCACACTGACGCTGCTATCGGGGATCTCATCGAGGTCACAGCATTTCAACCCGGCTGGGAACACAGCCTCAGTGACCGGAGGTAACCTCGTTGACGTCACCACAGGTCACTGACACTGCACTTGCAACAGTTCAGTCACCAGTGGTTCTCAGCCTGGACGGTCGCATCTTGGCACAATCCAGGTTGAAAACCGTTTATCCCCCAGACATGGATTATGGCATGGGACAGAACGACTGACAGGCATGGTATATTATTGTTTTTTAAATTTTATTTTTATTTCAGGAGAATGAGGGCTTTGGTGGAATTAGGCTTTAGGTGAGTAGGTGTGTTTATTCTACGCATGGTTTATTCTACGCATTTCAGGGTTCACGCAACCCCTTCATCAGGACATACCACAAATACCTTGCAGATGCCTCTTTTCTGGGTGGCTGCGGGCTGCTATTTTTAGGCTGGGGGGAACTAATATGCATGGCCCCTTACCAGCGAATACAGCACCCAACTGTCTTCATTAGCAAGGCTGGTTGTCAAAAATGGGGGGGACCCCATGTCATTTTTTAAAATTATTTATTTAAATAATTAAAAAATACAGCGTGGGGACCCCTCTATTCTTGATAACCAGCCTTGCTGAAGATGACAGCTGAGGGTTGCAGGCTCAAGTTGTGAGTGTTGCCTGGCTGGTTATCAATAATACAGGGGAACCCATGCGCTTTTTTTTAAAGTATTTAAATTATTAAATACTCCCATCCGCCGCTCCTGCTCTCGCTGTTGTTATCGGCATCAGGTGTTGGATGATGAGAGCTGTAGTCCCATCAGCTGACACCAGTGACCAGAGGTAAACTTTATACCTACGATCACAGATGAGATCTCACACTGTCTTTTGACAGCGTGCAAACTGCGGCTCTCTGACCGGCAGGGATGATATCACTGCCGATCAGAAGCAGTGCTTGCTGCGCTGTCATGCACATGACAGCGCGACAAACACCCGCTGTTTGGGCAGCCGAACTCTGTTCGCCCATCTCTGTTTACTATCTTATCCCAATCATTATTTTCATATTTTCACATGTTTGCTACAAAGCCTCACCCAAAAAAATCTTGCTGTGAGAAATTTACGGCTCAAATTTACAGAGAAATTGTGGTAGATAGAAAAGTAAGATAAAAAAAAAAGTCAACCACATAAAAGTACTATTGCCAGCAAAGAAACCAAGGAATGTGTAACAGTAACATTAATTTTATACATTTTTGCTGTAGTTTTCATTTTAATTTTTCTTCTATCTATGAAAAAGAGTGATTATCTTTTGTTGATCTTTGTAATTACTGAAATTCACAATTGGTTTGAGAAATAGGGTGTGGAGTTAAACAAAACCTAGATAACACAGTTTCCTGAATGTATTTTCCACATTGCCATTGGCAATCTGTGTGCTACATGTACATTTAAAGTTCTTTTCACATAAGTACTTAAACCTCATTTTGACAGATAGGAAGGGACACTCTTCCAATGTATACCTCCGCAGGAAGTTTACAACATATAGTATTCCATTGAACAGACAAACAATGGGATATGCCAACAACAACACAAATGATTTATTGCTCCTTATATTTTTTACTATATATTTTTGTATGCAATAGAATTGTATAGTCTACTACACTATTCCATACCACAAAAGAAACATACACTTAGGAAGAAAAAAAAGGATCATCCCCGCGCTGCCGCAAGAAGAATTCAAAAAATTGTAGAGGTTTCAACATGGTTTATTCTACGCATTTCAGGGTTCACGCAACCCCTTCATCAGGACATACCACAAATATTGTACCATAAAGACCAAATTATTTACCACAAAAGAAAAAATTATTCTAACACATTCTGGCAGATAGGGCACACAAGATACTCTTGGCCATTGTCAAGTGAATGTAGCCATATGGATACGATACGATACACTTTATTGATCCCGAGGGAAATTTTGGTATTACAGCAGCGTTACAAACAGCACTCCAAACATTGCAACATTACAAACAGCATTACATAAAGTGATTCATAGACACAAATCAGTACTTAAATCTTAAATCTCTGATGATTGCTATTAGTGCACCAGCCATAGGCCATTGTCATCTTTCACCCTTAGGAAATTGTTATATATCCCCATAGCAATGGGCACAAACGATTTCCTGAATTTCTCCTTCTTGCACATAAATAGGATTAGACGGCTGCTGAATGTGCTCTTCTGCTTCAAGAACAGCTCATATAGTGGGTGTGTATTATTGTTCATTATAGCCCGACACTTCTTCCGAATACTATCTTCCACGACCTCCTGTAACGAGTCAAGATGGAGGCCAATAGTCACGATTGGCTTCTTGATAAGTTTGTTGAGCTTATTAGCGTCAGCTATTTTCACACTACTGCCCCAGCAAATGATAGCAAAAAAGATTGCGCTTGCCACAACACACTGGTAAAAGATTTTGAGCATTTTACTGCACACTTTGAAAGACCTGAGCTTCCGTAGAAAGTACAGTCTGCTCATTCCCTTCTTGTAAGCCTTCTCCGTATGACACCTCCAATCGAGTTTGCTGTCAAGTTGGACCCCCAAATATTTGTAGCTCTCAACCAACCATCTCCACCTCCTGGCCAGCAATATTGATCGGTAAGTAATCCTCCTTTTTCCTTCTATAATTCACCACCATCTCCTTGGTTTTCTTCACTTTTAGTTCTAGACAGTTAGTCTAGCACCAATCCACAAAGTCAGAAACCACCCTATATTCCTCCTCCCCTGGTCCCCAAAAATGCTACAATCCTACAATCACTGAGTCGTCTGATAATTTTTGTAGGTGACAGAGATCTGATTTATACTGAAAGTTAGCTGTATACAATGTGAAGAGGAAGGGCTACAGCACTGTACCCCGAGTGGCTCCAACACTGCTCCGTACACTGCCAGATACCACCTCCCCCATCCTTACAAACTGCGGTCTGTCCGTCAGGAAGTCACTTTTCCAGTTCACCATCCCCTCATCTACCTGTAACACCCCAGGTAACTGGTTGTTACAGTGGTGTTGCCTTCCTTTCGGGGAGGGTGATGTCACGCTTGGAGGTAAGGGAGATTCTTTCTATCAGGTAAGGCACTCACATTCAACACATCTGAATCTAGGCCAGGAGGGGGAGCTCAGCACTCAGATTCAGGGTAGCTTCCTTAGACTTTATGTATCCTGGTCTGGAGGAGGAGTCTGTCAGTTGGTGCCCTTCACCTGTGAAGCCCTGGGGACCACGCTTTACCTATGGGAAGTGTCACCATCTTGCTGCATAACATCACCCCACTGGACCCCTTTCAGCAGCGTCGGTCCCTACTGACCGAATACAACAGGTGGCATCACGAATATAAACTTTATTGAATATCCCTTTTACATGGGCGCCCAGGGCCACAGACCGGGTCGCCACCGTGACACGTCCTCTTAAGTAATGAACCCGGTACCGAGTGCCCCAAGGTCCTGGCGGGTGACTCATACCTCCATATCAGTCAACTTATTTCGCAGTAAGGGCGTCTGTAAGGTATTGAAATCACTTGAGAAGTCAAAGAACATGGCGCACACTGCAGTTCCCTCATTGTACAAGAATGAATGTACTGTATGTAGCAGAGGCACTACCGCATCATTCAAAGCAGACAGTTTATCCCCCAAAGTCAATGCTGCCGATTGTTCCCCTGCTCCATCCCCTCTTCCTGATGACGCTGCGCGTGTGTTGGTGAATCTGCTGAAAAACTCACTCATTTCATTAGCCATGGGCAGATCCACTTCCCCACATTCCGGCCTTGTCTGAAACCCAGTTAACTGCTTCATACCCGACCACACCTCCATGGAATTGTTGTATGACACTGACAATTTATTTTCTCGTTTGATACTCACTGGCATTCTTAATTTTCCCTTTTAAGTCTCTTTGTATCAATTTCAGTTTCTTTGTATCCTTCATTTTGAATGCCAGTGTTTCACTTGGATACGCTTGGAATATCTGTATGGGACAAATGAGCACAGATAGGGCAGTAAGGAGCAAGATGGGGGTGATGGTGATGCTTATCTGTAAGTGTTGTGTAGAGACTAGTGATGAGCGAGCATGCTTGGAAGTGCTTGGTGCTTGCCCAAGCATCTCGCTGCTCACGATGCTCGGCAAGCGGCGAGCATTTCCGGGGTTGCTCGGTTGGAGCTCGGGTCACCACCCTGCATGTTTGGCTCTCTTTAGAGAGCCAATGAACATACAGGGATTGTCTGCCACACACTGTAATGCCGCAGCCATGTTGTTTGTGGCATTACAGTGATTGGCTGTCCGCACAGCGTCATCAGGTCTATATCAGACCTGGTGCCACCCTGCTCGACACAGTCAGCTTCGGACTTAAGGTACCGTCACATTAAGCGACGCTGCAGCGATATAGACAACGATGCCGATCGCTGCAGCGTCGCTGTTTAGTCGTTGTGTGGTCGCTGGAGAGCTGTCACACAGACAGCTCTCCAGCGACCAACGATGCCGAAGTCCCTGGGTAACCAGAGTAAACATCGGGTTACTAAGCGCAGGGCCGCGCTTAGTAACCCGATGTTTACCCTGGTTACCATTGTAAATGTAAAAAAAAAAAACACTACATACCGTATATACTCGAGTATAAGCCGAGATTTTCAGCCCAAATTTTTGGGCTGAAAGTGCCCCTCTCGGCTTATACTCGAGTCAAGGTGGGTGGCAGGGTCGGCGGGTGAGGGGGAGAGGGCGCTGAGGTATACTTACCTAGTCCCAGCGATCCTCGCGCTGTCCCTGCCGTCCCACGGGCTTCTGTGCTGCAGCTTCTTCCCCTCTTCAGCGGTCACGTAGGACCGCTCATAGGGGTGGAGCCACCTATTCATTTCTCTAATCAGCGGTAACGGTGACCGCTGATGGAGAAAGAAGCTGCAGCCCAGAAGACCGTGGGACGTGCAGAGGGAGCCGGACGTCGGGACCAGGTAAGTATGTCATATTTACCTGTCCCCGTTCCAGCCGCCGGGCGCCGCTCCGTCTTCCCGGCGTCGTTCCGCTCCACTCTGACTGTTCAGGTCAGAGGGCACGATGACGCATATAGTGTGCGCGGCGCCCTCTGCCTGCCTGATCAGTCAGTGCAGAGACGCCGGGACCGGACGCCGGAACGAGACGCCGGGAGCTGCAACCAAGAGAGGTGAGTATGGCTTTTTTTTTTTTATTGCAGCAGTGGCACAGATTTATGTGGAGCATCTATGGGGGCAGTATGAACGGTGCAGAGCACTATATGGGGCAGTATGAACAGTGAAGAGCATATATGGGGCACAGATATGGGGGCAGTATGAACGGTGCAGAGCATCTATGGGAGCAGTATGAACGGTGCAAAGCATCTATGGGGGCAGTATGAACGGTGCAGAGCATCTATGGGGACAGTATGGACGGTGCAGAGCATCTATGGGGGCAGTATGAACGGTGCAGAGCATCTATGGGGGCAGTATGAACGGTGCAGAGCATCTATGGGGGCAGTGTGAACGGTGCAGAGCATCTATGGGGGCAGTATGAACAGTGCAGAGCATCTATGGGGGCAGTATGAACGGTGCAGAGCATCTATGGGGGCAGTATGAACGGTGCAGAGCATCTATGGGGGCAGTATGAACGGTGCAGAGCATATATGGGGGCAGTATGAACGGTGCAGAGCATATATGGGGCAGTATGAACGGTGCAGAGCACTATATGGGGCACAGATATGGGGGCAGTATGAACGGTGCAGAGCACTATATGGGGCACAGATATGGGGGCAGTATGAACGGTGCAGAGCACTATATGGGGCAGTATGAACGGTGCAGAGCATACAGGGCACAGATATGGGGCAATATGAACGGTGCAGAGCACTATATGGCAGAGCTATGGGGAAATATGAACGGTGCAGAGCACTATATGGCACAGCTATGGGGAAATAATGAACGGTGCAGAGCACTATATGGCACAGCTATGGGGAAATAATGATCTATTTTTATTTTTGAAATTCACCGGTAAATGCTGCATTTCCACCCTAGGCTTATACTCGAGTCAATAGGTTTTCCCAGTTTTTTGTGGCAAAATTAGGGGGGTCGGCTTATACTCGGGTCGGCTTATACTCGAGTATATACGGTACTTACTTTCCGGTGTCTGTCGCGTCCCCCGGCGTCAGCTTCCCTGCACTGTGTAAGCGCTGGCCGTAAAGCAGAGCGGTGACGTCACCGCTGTGCTCTGCTTTACGACCGGCCGGCGCTGACATAGTGCAGGGAAGCTGACGCCGGGGGACGCGACAGACACCGGAATGTAAGTATGTAGTGTTTTTTTTTTTTACATTTACATTGGTAACCAGGGTAAACAAGGGTACCAGGGTACCCTGGTTACAAGTGAACACATCGCTGGATCGGCATCACACACGCCGATTCAGCGATGTCAGCGGCTGATCCAGCGACGAAATAAAGTTCCAGACTTTCAGCTTCGACCAGCGATGTCACAGCAGGATTCTGATCGCTGCTGCGTGTCAAACACAACGATATCGCTATCCAGGACGCTGCAACGTCACGGATCGCTATCGTTATCGTTGTAATGTTGTTCAGTGTGAAGGTACCTTTAGGAAGTGTAGGGATAGTTGCTGCAGTGATAGAGACAGATTGGATGGTGTATAAGTTAGTGTAGGTATACCATATTGACTACACTAATCCACGTAAACCAACAGTCCTTCTGAGGACTAATTATGGTGTATATACAGGTCCGTCTAAAAAAATTAGCATATAGTGTTAAATTTCATTATTTACCATAATGTAATGATTACAATTAAACTTTCATATATTATAGATTCATTATCCACCAACTGAAATTTGTCAGGTCTTTTATTGTTTTAATACTGATGATTTTGGCATACAACTCCTGATAACCCAAAAAACCTGTCTCAATAAATTAGCATATTTCACCCATCCAATCAAATAAAAGTGTTTTTTAATAACAAACAAAAAAACCATCAAATAATAATGTTCAGTTATGCACTCAATACTTGGTCGGGAATCCTTTGGCAGAAATGACTGCTTCAATGCGGCGTGGCATGGAGGCAATCAGCCTGTGACACTGCTGAGATGTTATGGAGGCCCAGGATGCTTCAATAGCGGCCTTAAGCTCATCCAGAGTGCTGGGTCTTGCGTCTCTCAACTTTCTCTTCACAATATCCCACAGATTCTCTATGGGGTTCAGGTCAGGAGAGTTGGCAGGCCAATTGAGCACAGTAATACCATGGTCAGTAAACCATTTACCAGTGGTTTTGGCACTGTGAGCAGGTGCCAGGTCGTGCTGAAAAATGAAATCTTCATCTCCATAAAGCATTTCAGCCGATGGAAGCATGAAGTGCTCCAAAATCTCCTGATAGCTAGCTGCATTGACCCTGCCCTTGATGAAACACAGTGGACCAACACCAGCAGCTGACATGGCACCCCACACCATCACTGACTGTGGGTACTTGACACTGGACTTCAGGCATTTTGGCATTTCCTTCTCCCCAGTCTTCCTCCAGACTCTGGCACCTTGATTTCCGAATGACATGCAAAATTTGCTTTCATCAGAAAAAAGTACTTGGGACCACTTAGCAACAGTCCAGTGCTGCTTCTCTGTAGCCCAGGTCAGGCGCCTCTGCCGCTGTTTATGGTTCAAAAGTGGCTTTACCTGGGGAATGCGGCACCTGAAGCCCATTTCCTGCACACGCCTGTGCACGGTGGCTCTGGATGTTTCCACACCAGACTCAGTCCACTGCTTCCTCAGGTTCCCCAAGGTCTGGAATCGGTCCTTCTCCACAATCTTCCTCAGGGTCCGGTCTCCTCTTCTCGTTGTACAGCGTTTTCTGCCACATTGTTTCCTTCCAACAGACTTACCATTGAGGTGCCTTGATACAGCACTCTGGGAACAGCCTATTTGTTGAGAAATTTCTTTCTGGGTCTTACCCTCTTGCTTGAGGGTGTCAATGATGGCCTTCTTGACATCTGTCAGGTCGCTAGTCTAACCCATGATGGGGGTTTTGAGTAATGAACCAGGCAGGGAGTTTATAAAAGCCTCAGGTATCTTTTGCATGTGTTTAGAGTTAATTAGTTGATTCAGAAGATTAGGGTAATAGGTCGTTTAGAGAACCTTTTCTTGATATGCTAATTTATTGAGACAGGTTTTTTGGGTTATCAGGAGTTGTATGCCAAAATCATCAGTATTAAAACAATAAAAGACCTGACAAATTTCAGTTGGTGGATAATGAATCTATAATATATGAAAGTTTAATTGTAATCATTACATTATGGTAAATAATGAAATTTAACACTATATGCTAATTTTTTGAGAAGGACCTGTAGGTATCAGTGCTAGGTAGGCTAGGCAGGCATTGTATCATACTTCATTGCATACGGCAAGAGGGTCCATTCCATTACTGTCTGCTGCCTATTACAGATATATACTGTATATACATAGCCCCAAGTATCAGTGGCCAGGAATAATTTTTTTTGCATCTTAATCCTGATTATTTTCTTCAAAAGCATTCCAGAGCACACATTTTTTTTGCTCCATTTGCTTGTTAGCAGTGCAGAATACAGCCAGATCCTTTCCATTCTGAAGCATGAAAATCCAGCTATTTTAAACAGGGGTTTGGCCATCCTAGCAATCACATCTGAGTGCCCAGACAATTCTGCCATTTCTGGGCTACTGTAAAATTTTGTTGGAGTGTCTTATACAAGTTATTGACGCAAGTTTGCTGAAAAAAAAGTTACCTACAGGCCAGGTATTTTAAACAGGGGTTTGGCTGTCACAGGTTTCACATCTGAGTGCGCAGACAATTCTGCCATTTCTGGGCTACTGTAAAATTTTGTTGGAGTGACATACAAGTTATTGACACCAGTTTGCTGAAAAAAAAAAACAATAATTGCCTACATGGCATTTATTTTAACCCCTTAGTGACAGAGCCAATTTGGTACTTAATGACCGAGCCAATTTTTGAAATTCTGACCACTGTCACTTTATAAGGTTATAACTCTGGAACGCTTCAATGGATCCCGCTGATTCTGGGATTGTTTTTTCGTGACATATTGTACTCCATGATAGTGGTAACATTTCTTCGATATTACATGCGATTATTTATGAAAAAAATGGAAATATGGCGAAATTTTTTAAAATTTTGCAATTTTCAAAATTTTTATTTTTATGCCCTTAAATCAGAGAGATATGTCAGAAAAAATAGTTAATAAATAACATTTCTCACATGTCTACTTTACATCAGCACAATTTTGGAAACAAAATTTTTTTTTGTTAGGGAGTTTTAAGGGTTAAAAGTTGACCAGCAATTTCTCATTTTTACAACACCTTTTTTTTTAGGGACCACATCACATTTGAAGTCATTTTGAGGGGTCTATATGATAGAAAATAACGAAGTGTGACACCATTCTAAAAACTACACCCCTCAAGGTTCTCAAAACCACATTCAAGAAGTTTATTAACACTTTACGTGCTTCACAGGAACTGAAACGATGTGGAGGGAAAAAATGAACATTTAACTTTTTTTTGTAAACATTTTAATTCAGAACCACAAGTGTAAAAACAGAAATGTAACCATAAATTTTGTTATGCAATTTCTCCTGAATACGCCAATACCCCATATGTGAGGGTAAACCACTGTTTGGGCGCACCGCAGAGCTTGGAAATGAAGGAGCGCCGTTTTACTTTTTCAATGTAGAATTGGCAGGAATTGAGATTGGACGCCATGTCGCGTTTGGAGAGCTCCTAATGTGCCTAAACAGTGGAAACCCCCCACAAGTGACCCCATTTTGGAAACTAGACCCCCCAAGGAACTTATCTAGATGTGTGGTGAGAACTTTGAATGCCCAAGTGCTTCACAGAAGTTTAGAATGGAGAGTCGTGAAAATAAAAAAATATTTTTTTTCCACAAAAAAGATTTTGTAGCCCCCAAGTTTTTATTTTCACAAGGGTAAGAGGAGAAATTGGACCCCAAAAGTTGTTGTCCAATTTATCCCGAGTACGCTGATGCCTCATATGTGGGGGTAACCCACTGTTTGGGCGCACGGCAGAGCTCAGAAGGGAGGGAGCACCGTTTGACTTTTTGAGCGCAAAATTGGCTGTCGTGTTTGGAGACCCCCTGATGTAACTAAACAGTGGAAACCCCCCAATTCTAGCTCCAACCCTAGCCCCAACACACCCCTAACCCTAATCCCAACCCGATCCATAATCCTAATCACTAACCCTAACGATAATCACAACCCTTACCCCAAATAACCCTAATGTCAACCCTAACCATAACCCTAATCAAAACCCTAAATCCAACACACCCCTAATCCTAATCTCAACCCTAACCTCAAACCTAACCCTAATCCCAATACACCCCTAATCACAACCCTAACCTTAACCCTAATCCCAAACCTAACCCTAATCCCAAGCGTAACCCTAATGCCAACCCTAACCCTAATACCAACTCTAATCCAAACCCTAACCCCAAATCTAACCCTAACTTTAGCCCCAACCCTAGCCCTAACTTTAGCCCCAACCCTAACCCTAGCCCTAAGGCTACTTTCACACTTGCGTCATTTGGCATCCGTCGCAATCCGTCGTTTTGGACAAAAAACGGATCCTCCAAATGTGCCCGCAGGATGCGTTTTTTTGCCCATAGACTTTTATTGCCGACGGATCGTGACGGATGGTCACACGTCGCATCAGTCGTGCACTGGATCAGTTGTGTTTTGGTGGACCGTCGGCACAAAAAACGTTCAATGTAACGTTTTTTTGTACGTCGCGTCCGCCATTTCTGACCGCGCATGCGTGGCCGTAACTCCGCCCCCTCCTCCCCAGGACATAGATTGAGCAGCGGATGCGTTGAAAAACTACATCCGCTGCCCACGTTGTGCACAATTTTCACAACGTGCGTCGGTATGTTGCGACGGCCCCGTACCGACGTAAGTGTGAAAGAACACTAACCCTGAATTTAGCCCCAACCCTAACCCTAAATGTAGCCCCAACCCTAACCCTAGCCCTAACCCTAACCCTAACCCTAGCCCTAACCCTAGCCCTAACCCTAGCCCTAACCCTAGCCCTAACCCTAGCCCTAACCCCAACCCTAGCCCTAACCCTAACCCTCGCCCTAACCCTAACCCTAACCCCAGCCCTAACCCTAGCCATAACCCTAACCCAAATTTTAGCCCCAATTGCTCTTCTCCTGTCGGCCGGCAGATGGAGATAGATGGCGGGCGCACTGCGCATGTGCCCGCCATTTTCTTTTCCCCGGCAGCCAGGAGGAGCAGCAGGAGGATCCAGGGACACCGGTGAGTATGATAGGGTTCCCGAATCCCCCTATTTCTCTGTCCTCTGATGTGCGATCACATCAGAGGACAGAGAATTACACTTTGATTTTTTTTTTCTTTTGCGGTCGCCGGTAAACAGTTAATTACCGGCGATCGCAAAACAGGGTGTCGGTAAAACCGACCCCGATCATGTTCTTTGGGGTCTCGGCTACCCCCGGCAGCCGAGACCCCAAAGATTCTCCCGGTGCCGGCCGGCGCACTGCGCATGCGCCCGCCATTTTGAAGATGGCGGCGCCCACCGGGTGCCACGAGGAGCACCGGGGGAGATAGGTGAGTATCGGGGGGCTACCTGGGACCCCTTTTCTCTGTCCTCTGATGTGCGATCACATCGGAGGACAGAGAAATTAAAAGGAGATCACGTTTTTTTTTTTTTGCGATCGCCGGTAAACGGTTAATTACCGGCAATCGCAAATGCAGGGTCGGTTAAAGCCCCCCCGAATCATGTTCTCTGGGGTCTCGGCTATCCCCGGCAGCCGAGACCCCGGAGAAAATCCGACTCTGGGGGGCGCTATTCACTTTTTCCACAGCGCCGTTAATTAACGGCGCTGTGGTTCAAGTACCCTTAGCGGCCGCCGTTAAAAGGCGTATCGGCGGTCGCTAAGGGGTTAAACAGGGGTTTGGCCATTCCAGAGATCACATCTGAGTGCACAGACAATTCTGACATTTCTGGGCTACTGAAAATTTTTTTGAACTGTCTTATACAAGTTATTGACACCAGATTGCTGAAAAAATTTTAACCCCTTTACCCCCAAGGGTGGTTTGCACGTTAATGACCGGGCCAATTTTTACAATTCTGACCACTGTCCCTTTATGAGGTTATAACTCTGAAACGCTTCAACAGATCCCAGTGATTCGGACAATGTTTTCTCATGACATATTGTACTTCATGATAGTGGTAAAATTTCTTTGATATTACCTGCGTTTATTTGTGAAAAAAAACGGAAATTTGGTGAAAATTTTGAAATTTTCCAACTTTGAATTTTTATGCAATTAAATCACAGAGATATGTCACACAAAATACTTAATTAGTAACATTTCCCACATGTCTACTTTACATCAGCACAATTTGTGAACCAAAATTTTTTTTTGTTAGGGAGTTATAAGGGTTAAAATTTGACCAGCAATTTCTCATTTTTACAACACCATTTTTTTTTTAGGGACCACATCTCATTTGAAGAAATTTTGAGGGGTCTATATGATAGAAAATACCCAAGTGTGACACGATTCTAAAAACTGCACCCCTCAAGGTGCTCAAAACCATATTCAAGAAGTTTATTAACCCTTCTGGTGCTTCACAGGAATTTTTGGAATGTTTAACTAAAAATGAACATTTAACTTTTTTTTCACAAAAAATTTACTTCAGCTCCAATTTGTTTTATTTTACCAAGGGTAACAGGAGAAAATGGACCCCAACATTTTTTCCTGAGTACACCGTTACCCCATATGTGGGGGTAAACCACTGTTTGGGTGCATGACAAAGCTCGGAAGCGAAGGAGCGCCGTTTGACTTTTCAATGCAAAATTGGCAGGAATTGAGATGGGACGCCATGTTGCGTTTGGAGAGCCACTGATGTGCCTAAACATTGAAACCCCCGACAAGTGACACCATTTTGGAAAGTAGACCCCCTAAGGAACTTATCTAGATGTGTGGTGAGCGCTTTGACCCACCAAGGGCTTCACAGAAGTTTATAATGCAGAGCCGTAAAAATAAAACAATATTTTTTCCCACAAAAATTATTTTTTAGCCCCCAGTTTTGTATTTTCCCGAGGGTAACAGGAGAAATTCGACCCCAAAAGTTGTCCAATTTGTCCTGAGTACAATGAAACCTTATATGTGGGGGGAAACCACCGTTTGGGCGCATTGGAGGGCTCGGAAGGGAAGGAGCGTCATTTGGAATGCAGACTTAGATGGAATGGTCTGCAGGTGTCACATTGCGTTTTCAGAGCCCCTAATGTACCTAAACAGTAGAAACCCCCACAAGTGACCCCATATTGGAAACTAGACCCCCCAAGGAACTTATCTAGATGTGTTGTGAGAATTTTGAGCCCCCAACTATTTCACTACAGTTTATAATGCAGAGCCGTGAAAATAAAAAATCTTTTTTTCACACAAAAATTATTTTTTAGCCCCCAGTTTTGTATTTTCCCAAGGGTAACAGGAGAAATTGGACCCCAAAAGTTGTTGTCCTATTTGTCCTAAGTACGCTGATACCCCATATGTTGGGTTAAACTCCTGTTTGCGCACACGGGAGAGCTCGGAAGGGAAGGAGCACTGTTTTACTTTTTCAACGCAGAATTGGCTGGAATTGAGATCGGACGCCATGTCGCATTTGGAGAGCCCCTGATGTGCCTAAACAGTGGAAACCCCCCAATTATAACTGAAACCCTAATCCAAACACACCCCTAACCCTAATCCCAACAGTAACCCTAACCACACCTCTAACCCTGACACACCCCTAACCCTAATCCCAACCCTATTCCCAACCGTAAATGTAATCTAAACCCTAACCGTAACTTTAGCCCCAACCCTAAACCTGTTATGATCAGGTAATTCAGAACCACAATGGACATTGAAGTTCAGAGCACACAAAGTGACCTGACAATTACCAAAAACAAAGGACGAGCTCTGAGACGTGGGAACTCTGCTGACCGCAATCCCTAATCCTAACACACCACACTAGAGGTAGCCGTGGATTGCGCCTAACGCTCCCTATGCAACTCGGCACAGCCTGAGAAACTAACTAGCCCTGAAGATAGAAAAATAAGCCTACCTTGCCTCAGAGAAATTCCCCAAAGGAAAAGGCAGCCCCCCACATATGACTGTGAGTAAGATGAAAATACAAACACAGAGATGAAATAGATTTAGCAAAGTGAGGCCCGACTTACTGAATAGACCGAGGATAGGAAAGATAGCTTTGCGGTCAACACAAAAACCTACAAACAACCACGCAGAGGGGCAAAAAGACCCTCCGCACCGACTAACGGTACGGAGGTGCTCCCTCTGCGTCTCAGAGCTTCCAGCAAGCAAGAAAAACCAATAAAGCAAGCTGGACAGAAATAATAGCAAGCAAAAATAACACAAGCAAAACTTAGCTTATGCAGGATGGACAGGCCACAGGAACGATCCAGGAGGAAGCAAGACCAATACTAGAACATTGACTGGAGGCCAGGATCAAAGCACCAGGTGGAGTTAAATAGAGCAGCACCTAACGACTTAACCTCATCACCTGAGGAAGGAAACTCAGAAGCCGCAGTACCACTCTCATCCACCAAAGGAAGCTCATAGACAGAACCAGCCGAAGTACCACTCTCGACCACAGGAGGGAGCTTGGCCACAGAATTCACAACATAAACCCTCACTTTAGCCCCAACCCTAACTGTAGCCTTAACCCTAGCCCCAACCCTAGCCCTAACCCTAGCCCTAACCCTAGCCCTAACCCTAGCCCTAACCCCAACCCTAGCCCTAACCCTAGCCCTAACCCTAGCCCTAACCCTAACCTTAGCCCTAACCCTAACCCTAACCCTAGCCCTAATGGGAAAATGGAAATAAATACATTTTTTTAATTTTTCCCTAACTAAGGGGGTGATGAAGGGGGGTTTGATTTACTTTTATAGTGGGTTTTTTAGCGGATTTTTATGATTGGCAGCCGTCACACACTGAAAGATGCTTTTTATTGCAAAAAATATTTTTTGCGTTACCACATTTTGAGAGCTATAATTTTTCCATATTTTGGTCCACAGAGTCATGTGGGTCTTGTTTTTTGCGGGACGAGTTTACGTTTTTATTGGTAACCTTTTCGGGCACGTGACATTTTTTGATCGCTTTTTATTCCGATTTGTGTTAGGCAGAATGACCAAAAACCAGCTATTCATGAATTTCTTTTGGGGGAGGCGTTTATACCATTCCGCGTTTGGTAAAATTGATGAAGCATTTTTATTCTTCGGGTCAGTATGATTACAGCGACACCTCATTTTTATCATTTTTTTATGTTTTGGCACTTTTATACGATAAAAACTATTTTATAGAAAAAATAATTATTTTTGCATCGCTTTATTCTGAGGACTATAACTTTTTTATTTTTTTGCTGATGATGCTGTATGGCAGCTCGTTTTTTGCGGGACAAGATGACATTTTCAGCGGTACCATTGTTATTTATATCTGTCTTTTTGATCGCATGTTATTCCACTTTTTGTTCGGCGGTATGATAATAAAGCGTTGTTTTTTGCCTCTTTTTTTTTTTCTTACGGTGTTTACTGAAGGGGTTAACTAGTGGGCCAGTTTTATAGGTCGGGTCGTCACGGACGCGGCGATACTAAATATGTGTACTTTTATTGTTTTTTTTTCATTATTTAGATAAAGAAATGTATTTATGGGAATAATATATATATATATATTTTTTTTTTCATTATTTAGGATTTTTTTTTTTTTTTTTTACACATTTGGAAATTTTTTTAAAAACTTTTTTACTTTGTCCCGGGGGGGGACATCACAGATCACTGATCTGACAGTTTGCACAGCACTCTGTCAGATCATCGATCTGTCTCAGAGCACTGCAGCCTTACCAAGCGTCTGCTCTGAGCAGGCACTTGGTAAGCCACCTCCCTACCTGCAGGACCCGGATGCCGTGGCCATATTGGATCCGAGCCTGCTGCAGGGAGGGAGGTAAGAGACCCTCGCAGCAACGCGATTACATAGCGTTGCTGCGGGGGTCTCAGGGAAGCCCGCAGGGAGCCCCCTCCCTGCGCGATGCTTCCCTGCACCGCCGGCACACCGCGATCATGTTTGATCGCGGTGTGCTGGGGGTTAATTTGCCGGGGGCGGTCCGTGACCGCTCCTGCCACACAGTGCCGGATGTCAGCTGCGATAGACAGCTGACACACGGCCGCGATCGGCCGCGCTCCCCCCGTGAGCACGGCCGATCGCGTATGACGTACTATCCCGTCGGTAGGCATATGGGCCCACCCCACCTCGACGGGATAGTACGTCATATGGCAGAGAGGGGTTAAACAGGGGTTTGGCCATCACAGGGTTCACATCTCAGTGCGCAGACAATTCTGCCATTTCTGGGCTGCTGTAAAATTTTGTTGTAATGTCTTATGCAAGTTATTGACACCAGATTGCTGAAAAAAAATAGTTACTTACAGGGCATCTAATTTAAACAGGGGTTTGGCTGTTCCAGTGATCTCATCTAAATGCGCAGACAATTCTGCCATTTCTGGGCTACTGTAAAATTTTCTTGGAGTGTCTTATACAAGTTATTGACACCAGTTTGCTGAAAAAAAAAAGTTATCTACAGGGCATGTATTTTAAGCAGGGGTTTGGCCATCCCAGCGACCACATCTTAGGGTGCAGACAATTCTGCCATTTCTGGGCTACTGCAAAATTATGTTGGGCTATTGTAAAATTATGTTAGAATGAGTTATGCAAGTTATTGAGTCCAGTTTGCTGAAGAAAAAAAAAAAAGTTACCTAGGGGCCAGGGATTTTATCCCCTTTACCCCCGAGGGTGGTTTGCATGCTAATGACCAAGCCAATTTTTACAATTCTGACCACTGTCCCTTTATGAGGTAATAACTTTGAAATTATTCAATGGATCCCGGTGATTCTGAAACTGTTTTTTCATGACATATTGTACTTTATGATAATGCTAATATTTCTTTGATATGACTTGCAAATATCTGTGAAAAAATTGAAATTTGGTGACATTTTTGAAAATTTTGCAATTTTCTAACTTTGAATTTTCATGCCCTTAAATCACAAGAGGTATGTAACACTTAATAAGTAACATTTCCCACATGTCTACTTTACATCAGCATAATTGAGGAACCCAAATTTTTTTATGTTAGGAAGTTATAAGGGTTAAAAGTTAAACAGCGATTTCTCATTTTCACAACACTATTTTGTTTTAGGGGCCACCTCACATTTGAAGTCACTTTGAGGGGTCTATATGATAGAAAATACTCAAAATTTATACCATTCTAAAAACTGCACCCCTCAAGGTGCTCAACATCACATTCAAGATGTTTATTAATCCTTTAGGTTCTTCACAGGATTTTTTTGAATGTTCAAATAAAAATGAACATTTAACTTTTTTAATTTTACCAAAGGTAACAGGAGAAATTACACCCAAACATTATTGCTGTTGTGCAATTTGTCCTGAGTATGCTGATACCCAATATGTACAGGTAAACTACTGTTTGGTAGAGCTCAGAATGAAAGGAGCGCCGGTTGACTTTTCAAGGCAAAATTGGCTGGAATTGACATTGGACGCCATGTCGCATTTAGAGAGCCCCTGATGTGCCTAAACAGTGGAAATGCTCCACAAGTGACACCATTTTGGAAAATAGACCCCCTAAGTAACTTATCTAGATGTGTGGTGAGCACTTTGCAACCCTAAAGTGCTTCACTCAAGTTTATAACGTAGAGCCGTAAAAAGAAAAAATCATAGTTATCCACAAAAGTGATCTTTTTGCCCCCAATTTTTTATTTTACCAAGGGTAACAGGAGAAATTAGACCCCAACCTTTATTGTACATCTTATCCTGAGTATGTTGATACCCGATATGTAGGGGTAAACCACTGTTTGGGTGCATGGCAGAGCTTGGAAGGGAAGGAGCGCCGTTTTAATTTTGGAATGCAAGATTGGCTGGAATTAAGATCGGTCGCCATGTCACTTTTGGAGAACCCCTGTTGTGCCTAAACAGTGGAAACCCCATACAAGTGACACCATTTTGGAAACTAGACCCCTAAGTAACTTATCTGGAGGTGTGGTGAGCACTTTGAATCCCCAAATGCTTCACCTAAGTTTATTCCGTAGAGCCGTAAAAATAAAAATGATAGTTTTTTCACAAAAGTGATTTTTTGCCCCCAATTTTTTAATTTTACCAAGGGTAACAGGAGAAATTAGATACCAATCGTTACTGTGCATTTTATCCTGAGTATACTGATACCCCATATGTGGGGGTAAACCACTATTTGGGTGCATGGCAGAGTTCGGAAGGGAAGGAGCGCCATTTTACTTTTTCAATGCAAGATTGGCGGAATTAAGATCGGATGCCATGTCACGTTTGAAGAACCCCTGTTGTGCCTAAACAGTGGAAACCCCCCAGAAGTTACACCATTTTGGAAACTAGACGGCCTAAGTAACTTATCTAGATGTGTGGTGAGCACTTGTGGTGAGCTTTTTCAACCTCCAAGTGCTTCACAGAAGTTTATAACAGAGCCGTGAAAATAAAAAATCACTTTTCACAAAAATTATCTTTTTGCCCCAATTTTAATTTTCTGAAGGGTAACAGGAGAAATTGGACTCCAAACGTTGTTGTGCAATTTGTCCTGAGTATGCTGATACCCCATATGTGGGGGTAAGCCACTGACCACAGTTTGGGCGCATGGCAGAGCTCGGAACAGAAGGAGTGTCGTTTTACTTTTTCAACGCAACATTTGCTGGAATTAAGATCGGACGCCATGTCACTTTTGGAGAGCCTCTGTTGTGCCTAAACAGTGGAAACTGCCAACAAGTGACACCATTTTGGAAACTAGACCCCCTAAGTAACTTATCTAGATGTGTGGTGAGCACTTTGAACCCCCAAGTGCTTCACAGAAGTGTATAACATAGAACCGTAAAAATAAAAAATCATATTTTTTCACAAAAATTTACTTTTTGCCCCCAATTTTTATTTTTCAAGGGTGACAGGAGAAATTGGACCCCAATAGTTGTTGTGTAATTTGTCCTGAGTATGCTGATACCCCACATGTGGGAGTAAACCACTGTTTGGGCACATGGTAGAGCTCGGAACGGAAGGAGCATCAATTTTCTTTTTCAACGCAAAATTGGCTGGAATTAAGATCGGACGCCATGTTGCGTTTGGAGAGACCCTGATGTGCCTAAA
Organism: Ranitomeya imitator; assembly: GCF_032444005.1. NCBI lineage: Eukaryota > Metazoa > Chordata > Amphibia > Anura > Dendrobatidae > Ranitomeya > Ranitomeya imitator. The sequence continues at coordinate 100,385,316 of NC_091289.1, read as the reverse complement.
CAGTGGAATCCCCCACAAGTAGCAAAATTTTGGAAACTAGATCCCCTAAGGAACTTATCTAGGTGTGTGGTGAGCACTCTGAATCCCCAAGTGCTTCACAGCAGTTTATAACGTAGAGCCATAAAAATAAAGATCATATTTTTTTGAACAAAAATGATATCTTTGCCCCCAATTTTTTATTTTCCCAAGGGTAACAGGAGATATTGGACCTTAAAAGTTTTTGTGCAATTTGTCCTGAGTATGCTGATACCCCATATGTGGGTGTAAACAACTGTTTGGGTGCATGGCAGAGCTTGGAAAGGAAGGAGCGCCATTTTACTCTTTCATTGCAAGACTGGCGGGAATTTAGATCGGATGCCATGTCACATATGGAGAAGCCCTGTTGTGCCTAAACAGTGGAAACTCCCCACGAGTGACACCATTATGGAAACTAGACCCCCTAAGTAACTTATCTAGATGTGTGATGAGCACTTTGAATCTCCAAGTGCTTCATCTAAGTTTATACAGTAGAGCCGTGTAAAAATAAAAAACAGTTTTTACACAAAAGTGATCTTTTTGCCCCCAATTTTTTATTTTACCAAGGGTAACAGGAGAAATTAGACCACAAGTGTTACTGTGCATTTTATCCTGAGTATGTTGATACCCCATATGTGGGGGTAAACCAATGTTTGGGCGCATGCCAGAGTTCGGAAGGGAAGGAGCGCCATTTTACTCTTTCATTGCATGACTGGCAGGAATTAAGATAGGATGCCATGTCACATTTGGAGAAGCCCTGTTGTGCCTAAACAGTGGAAACTCCCCACAAATTATACTATTTTGGAAACTAGACCCCCTAAGTAACTTATCTAGATGTGTGGTGAGCACTTTGAACCTCCAAGTGCCTCATAGAAGTTTATAACATAGAGCTGTGAAAATAAAAAAATCTTTTTTTTTTCACAAAAATGATCTTTTAGCCCCCAATTTTTATTTTCCAAAGGGTAACAGGAGAAATTGGACCCCAAACATTGTTGTGCAATTTGTCCTGTGTATGCTGATACCCCTATGAGGGGGTAAACCACTGACAACTGTTTGGGCGCATGGCAGAGCTTGGAACAGGAGGAGTGTCATTTTACTTTTTCAATGCAAAATTAGCTGGAATTAAGATCAGATGCCATGTCACGTTTGGAGAGCCCGTGATGTGCCTAACAAGTGGAAACCCCCCACAAGTGACAACATTTTGGAAACTAGACCCTCTAAGGATCTTATCTAGATGTATGAAGATCCTTAAAAGTTGTTGTGCAATTTGTCCTGAGTATGCTGATGCCCCATATGTGGGAGTAAACAACTGTTTGGGCACATGGCAGAGCTCAGAAAGGAAGGAATGCCAGATTTTACTATTATGGTTTGAAGGTGCCATGACCCACTGGAGAGACCATGACGTGCCAAAACAGCAGAACACGCCATAAGTGACCCAAATTTTATGAACTATACCTCTCAATGAATCCATCTAGGGTTGCAGTGATCATATTGACACCATGGGTGTTTCACAGAATGTTATACCATTGGGCAGTGAGGACAAAATAGTGACCTTTTTACCAACAAAATGTTGTTTTAGCCAAAGATTTTACATTTTCACACACGAAGAAGGTAAAAATGGCAACAAAATTTGTCCTACAATTTCTACTGAACGTGTCAATACCCCATATGTGGCTGTACAGTGCTACTTTGCCATGCGGAGAGACTCGGGAGGAACGGAGCGCTATTTGCCTATTTGCTATGACCTGGTGGTTAGGAGCACCCGGAATGACCTGATAGTTAAACCTCATACAGGACGAGCTCTGGGATGTGGGAACTCTGCTGACCGCAAGCCATAATCCTATCACACACACTAGAAATAGCCGTGGAGCGCTCCTGACCAGACCCTAGGCGCCTCGTCACAGCCTAAGAACTATCTAGCCCTAGAGAAGGAAAATAAAGCCTACCTTGCCTCATAGAAATTCCCCAAAGGTAAAGGAAGCCCCCCACATATATTGACTGTGAGTAAAGATGAAAGTCACAAACTCAGAAATGAGACAGGTTCAGCAAAGGGAGGCCAGACTTACTAAATAGACAGAGGACAGGAAAGGTAACTTTGCGATCAGCACAAAAACCTACTAAAGACCATGCAGAGTGTGCAAAAAAGACCTCCGCACCGACTAACGGTGCGGAGATGCCACTCTGCATCCCAGAGCTTCCAGCTAGCAAGACTAAATCATGATAACCAGCTGGACAAGAAACAATGAGCAAAAATAATAATCAGGAACTTAGCTTCTGCAGGAGAAGACAGGACACCAGACAGATCCAGGAGCGAACTGAACCAATGCTAAAACATTGACAGCTGGCATGGAGTAACGATCAGAGAGGAGTTAAATAGAGCAGCCAACCAAAGAACAAACCACGTCACCTGTGTAAGGAACCTCAGAAGCCGCAGCTTCACTCATAGCCACCAGAGGGAGCCCATAGACAGAACTCGCCGAAGTACCATTCACGACCACAGGAGGGAGCTCGACAACAGAATTCACAACAGTACCCCCCCCCCTTGAGGAGGGGTCACCGAACCCTCACCAGAGCCCCCAGGCCGATCAGGATGAGCCAGATGAAAGGCACGAACAAGATCGGCATCATGAACATCAGAGGCAAAAACCCAGGAATTATCTTCCTGACCATAACCCTTCCACTTGACCAGGTACTGAAGTTTCCGTCTCGAAACACGAGAATCCAAAATCTTCTCCACCACATACTCCAACTCCCCCTCAACCAACACCGGGGCAGGGGGATCAACGGAGGGAACCATAGGCGCCACGTATCTCCGCAACAACGACCTATGGAACACATTATGGATGGCAAAAGAAGCTGGAAGGTCCAAACGAAATGACACAGGATTAAGAACTTCAGAAATCTTATAAGGCCCAATGAAACGAGGCTTAAACTTAGGAGAGGAAACCTTCATAGGAACGTGATGAGATGACAACCAAACCAAATCCCCAACACGAAGTCGGGGACCAACACAACGCCGGCGGTTAGCGAAACGTTGAGCCTTCTCCTGGGACAATGTCAAATTGTCCACCACATGAGTCCAAATCTGCTGCAACCTGTCCACCACCGCATCCACACCAGGACAGTCCGAAGGCTAAACCTGCCCTGAAGAGAAACGAGGATGGAAACCAGAATTACAGAAAAAAGGAGAAACTAAAGTAGCCGAGCTGGCCCGATTATTGAGGGCGAACTTAGCCAAAGGCAAGAAGGACACCCAATCATCCTGATCAGCAGAAACAAAGCATCTCAGATATGTCTCCAAAGTCTGATTAGTTCGTTCGGTTTGGCCATTAGTCTGAGGATGGAAAGCTGAAGAAAAAGACAAATCAATGCCCATCTTAGCGCAAAAGGACCGCCAAAACCTCGAAACAAACTGGGAACCTCTGTCCGAAACGATGTTCTCTGGAATGCCATGCAAACGAACCACATGCTGGAAAAACAATGGCACCAAATCAGAGGAGGAAGGCAATTTAGATAAGGGTACCAAATGGACCATCTCAGAGAAGCGATCACAAACCACCCAAATGACCGACATCCTTTGAGAAACAGGGAGATCTGCAATAAAATCCATAGAAATATGTGTCCAGGGCCTCTTCGGGATCGGCAAGGGCAAAAGCAACTCACTGGCACGAGAACAGCAGGGCTTAGCCCGAGCACAAGTCCCACAGGACTGCACAAAAGAACGCACATCCCGTGACAAAGAAGGCCACCAAAAGGATCTAGCCACCAAATCTCTGGTACCAAAGATTCCAGGATGACCAGCCAACACTGAACAATGAATCTCAGAGAATACTCTACTAGTCCATCTATCAGGGACAAACAGTTTCTCCGTAGGACAACGGTCAGGTCTATCAGCCTGAAACTTTTGCAGCACACGCCGCAAATCAGGGGAAATGGCAGACAAAATTACCCCTTCTTTAAGAATACCCGCCGGCTCCGGAACACCCGGAGTGTCAGGTACAAAACTCCTTGACAGGGCGTCAGCCTTCACATTCTTAGATCCCGGAAGGTATGAAACCACAAAATCAAAACGGGAGAAAAAGAGCGACCACAGAGCGACCACCGTTTGGCAGACTCGAGATAAGTTAAATTCTTGTGATCCGTCAAGACCACCACGCGATGTTTAGCTCCTTCAAGCCAATGTCGCCACTCCTCGAATGCCCAGTTCATGGCCAACAACTCCCGATTGCCCACATCATAATTGCGCTCAGCAGGCGAGAATTTTCTAGAAAAGAAGGCACAGGGTTTCATCACTGAGCCATCAGAACTTCTTTGCGACAAAACAGCCCCTGCTCCAATTTCAGAAGCATCAACCTCAACCTGAAAAGGGAGCGAAACATCTGGCTGGCACAACACAGGGGCAGAAGCAAAACGTCGCTTCAACTCCTGAAAAGCCTCTACAGCCGCAGAGGACCAATTGACCACATCAGCACCCTTCTTTGTCAAATCAGTCAACGGTTTAGCAATACTGGAAAAATTAGCGATGAAGCAACGATAAAAATTAGCAAAGCCCAGGAACTTCTGCAAGCTCTTCACAGATGTCGGCTGAGTCCAATCGTAAATGGGCTGAACTTTAACAGGGTCAATCTCGATAGTAGAAAGGGAAAAAATGAAACCCAAAAATGAAACCTTCTGAACTCCAAAGAGACACTTTGACCCCTTCACAAACAAGGAATTCGCACGAAGGACCTGGAACACCATTCTGACCTGCTTCACATGAGACTCCCAATCATCCGAAAAGACCAAAATGTCATCCAAATATACAATCATGAATCTATCCAGGTACTCTCGGAAGATGTCATGCATAAAGGACTGAAACACAGATGGAGCATTAGAAAGCCCGAATGGCATAACCAGGTACTCAAAATGGCCCTCGGGCGTATTAAATGCCGTTTTCCATTCATCGCCCTGTTTAATTCTCACCAGATTATACGCCCCTCGAAGATCTATCTTGGTGAACCAACTAGCCCCCTTAATCCGAGCAAACAGATCAGACATCAGCGGCAAAGGATACTGAAATTTGACTGTGATCTTATTAAGAAGGCGGTAATCAATACAAGGTCTTAAAGAGCCATCCTTCTTGGCCACAAAAAAGAACCCTGCTCCCAATGGTGACGACGACGGGCGAATATGACCCTTCTCCAAGGATTCCTTTATATAACTGCATAGCAGCGTGCTCTGGCACAGATAAATTAAACAGACGGCCCTTAGGAAACTTACTACCGGGAATCAAATTAATAGCAGAATCGCAGTCCCTATGAGGAGGTAGGGCACCGGATTTGGGCTCCTCAAATACATCCCGGTAATCTGATAAAAACTTGACAACCCCAGCCGGACACAGACATAGATTTCCAATCCAACACTGGATTATGAACCTGTAGCCATGGCCACCCCAAAACGACCACATCATGCAGATTATGCAACACCAAAAAGCGAATATCCTCCTGATGTGCAGGAGCCATGCACATGGTCAATTGCGTCCAGTATTGAGGTTTATTCTTGGCCAAAGGCGTAGCATCAATTCCTCTCAATGGAATAGGATGCTGCAAGGGCTCCAAGGAAAAACCACAGCGCCTGGCAAACTCCAAGTCCATGAAATTCAGGGCAGCGCCTGAATCCACAAATGCCATAACAGAATATGACGACAGAGAGCAAATCAGAGTAACGGACAAAAGAAATTTTGACTGTACCGTACCAATGGTGACAGACCTAGCGAACCGCTTAGTGCGCTTAGGACAATCGGAGATAGCATGAGTGGAATCACCACAGTAAAAACACAGTCCATTCCGACGTCTGTGTTCTTGCCGTTCAGCTCTGGTCAAAGTTCTATCACACTGCATAGGCTCAGGCCTATTCTCAGAGAATACCGCCAAATGGTGCACAGCTTTGCGCTCACGCAAGCGCCGATCGATCTGAATGGCCAATGACATAGACTCATTCAGACCAGCAGGCATGGGAAATCCCACCATGACATCCTTAAGGGCTTCAGAAAGACCCTTTCTGAAAATTGCCGCCAGGGCACATTCATTCCACTGAGTAAGCACAGACCGCTTTCTAAACTTCTGACAGTACACCTCCGCCTCATCCTGACCCTGACACAAAGCCAGCAAGATTTTCTCTGCCTGATCCACGGAATTTGGTTAATCATAAAGCAATCCTATTGCCAGAAAAAACGAATCAACATCACGCAATGCAGGATCTCCTGGCGCAAGGGAAAATGCCCAGTCTTGAGGGTCACCACGCAATAAAGAAATAATGATTTTTACTTGTTGAGCGGGGTCACCAGAGGAGCGGGGTTTCAAAGCTAGAAACAGTTTACAATTATTTTTGAAATTCAGAAACTTAGATCTATTTCCAGAAAATAAATCAGGAGTAGGAATTCTAGGCTCTAACATCGGATTCTGAACCACAAAATCTTGAATGTTTTGTACCCTTGCAGTGAGATGATCCACACAAGAGGACAGACCTTGAATGTCCATCTCTACACCTGTGTCCTGAACCACCCAAAGGTTTAGGGGAAAAGAAAGACAAAACACAGTGCAAAGAAAAAAAAATGGTCTCAGAACTTCTCTTATCCCTCTATTGAGATGCATTAATACTTTGGGCCAGCTGTACTGTTATGACCTGGTGGTTAGGAGCACCCAGAATGACCTGATAGTTAAACCTCATACAGGACGAGCTCTGGGATGTGGGAACTCTGCTGACCGCAAGCCATAATCCTATCACACACACTAGAAATAGCCATGAAGCGCTCCTGACCAGACCCTAGGCGCCTCGTCACAGCCTAAGAACTATCTAGCCCTAGAGAAGGAAAATAAAGCCTACCTTGCCTCAGAGAAATTCCCCAAAGGTAAAGGAAGCCCCCCACATATATTGACTGTGAGTAAAGATGAAAGTCACAAACTCAGAAATGAGACAGGTTCAGCAAAGGGAGGCCAGACTTACTAAATAGACAGAGGATAGGAAAGGTAACTTTGCGATCAGCACAAAAACCTACTAAAGACCACGCAGAGTGTGCAAAAAAGACCTCCGCACCGACTCACGGTGCGGCGGGGCCACTCTGCATCCTAGAGCTTCCAGCTAGCAAGACTAAATCATGATAGCGAGCTGGACAAGAAACAATGAGCAAAAATAATAATCAGGAACTTAGCTTCTGCAGGAGAAGACAGGACACCAGACAGATCCAGGAGCGAACTGAACCAATGCTAAAACATTGACAGCTGGCATGGAGTAACGATCAGAGAGGAGTTAAATAGAGCAGCCAACCAAAGAACAAACCACGTCACCTGTGTAAGGAACCTCAGAAGCCGCAGCTTCACTCATAGCCACCAGAGGAGAGGGAGCCCATAGACAGAACTCGCCGAAGTACCATTCACGACCACAGGAGGGAGCTCGACAACAGAATTCACACCTATTCAAGTGAAAGGTTCTATGCACATGTCAGTATGTTTCCACAGACCATGTGTCCGTGTGCAAAACACGCTGACATCTCCATTTTTTTATGTGCATACACATAACACACAGATTTTATCCACGTGACACGCAACAGCGCCAGTGAAGAAGCGTTACAGTATGCGCTGTTGCCCATTGCTGGGTGCTGAACACGGCTCTCCTCATTCTTTCCTGCTCTGCCGGTGATCGGCGCAAACAGGGGAGAATGATGAGAGTTACATTTAAGTAATAAAAGAGACAACATGCACCGGCTGATGAGACTATTACTCCCATCAGCCTACCCCTGCTGCTAATAACAGTGACAGCAGGAGCGGCAGATGGGAATATTCATCTGCCGATCCTGCGCTGTAAATAAATACAGTAGTGATTCCTTGGGTTTACTAATTACTATCGGCAATTGATTCCTCACTTCTCCACGCTGATCGCTCCTATCTCTGCTATGACCCAAAAGGGAGACGATCTGAAGAACTGGTCCTCCGAGGCTGAAGAGGCTTTCCGCTCTCTTAAATGGTCCTTCACTGCTCCCATTGTGCATCGCCCAGATGTGAAGACATAGTTCTTCCTAGAAATGGATGCATCCTTGTTAGGGGCTGGAGTTGTGCTCACCCAGAAGGTCGCCGCGTGTCCTGCGGTTTCTTTTTTAAGGCCTTATCTGCTCCTGAACATAACTGCTCTATCAGGGACCGAGAGTTACTCGCCTATAGGATGGCTCTGAAGGAGTGGCGTTACCTGCTGGAGGGCGCAGTCTATCCTGTGGTCATCTACATGGACCTTAAGAACTCCAGTCCACCCAGAGACTTAATCCACGTCAAGCTAGGTGGTCTTTATTTTTTGCCAGCTTTACCTTTCTTTTACATTTCAGGTCCGGTGACAAGACCATCAGAGCAGATGCCCTCTCTCGCTCTTTTCTGTCTGGGGATCAAGAGGAAGATCCACAATTTATCATTGAACCGTCTAAGATGGTCACTGTCACTTCAGTCAGTCTGTCACGAATTCCTCCTGGAAAGACCCTTGTAGCTGAATCCGAGAAGGAGTGAATTTTGTCTTGGGGCCACTTGTCCAAGGTGGCTGGTCACGCAGGACAAAGGAGGACTCTACATTTGATTTCTTGCCACTACTGGTGGCAGTCCATGTGGAGAGAGATTTATGCTTATGTGGCTGCCTGTCCAATTTGTGCCCACAATAAAGTCCCAGATGACTTCCTGCTAGTTCTCTCCTGCTGTTACTCATACCATCTGGTCCATGGCAGCACATGGCTATGGACTTCATTACGGATTTGCCAGTATCCGAGGGTTGTACCATCATCTTGGTAGTGGTGAATCACTTCTCCAAAATGGCACACTTTACCCCGTTGTCTGCTCCTCCGTCCGCTCCTGAACTGGCTGACAGCTTCATCAAACATATTCACTGCCAGGTGTTTAGCCTCATCACTGCAATGCTCCACTGCTGCGTCTTCATCTTCAACACTGCAATTCTCCAATGCAGGTTCTTCAGGATCAGCACTGAAATGCTCCACTGCCGGTTGTTCAGCCTCAACACTGCAATGCTCCAATGCTGGGTCTTCAGCCTCAACACTGACATTCTCCAATGCAGTTTCTTCAGGCTCAACACTGCAATGCTTCACTGCCGGGTATTCATCCTCAACACTGCAATTCTCCAATGCAGGTTCTTCAGACTCAACACTGCAAATCACTACATAGGCAAATAGTATGGGAGTATCAACTTCCTAATAATGGGAACTTTGGTTTCATGTGTGTCACTGTAAACCTGTTTACTGTGAACGATATCTATAACCCTGTATGTAACCCCCTTTCTCATGTACAGCACCATGGAATTAATGGTGCTATATAAATAAATAATAATAATAATAATACCATCCTGTATGTGGCTTCAAAGGGGTATTGGGGTGTGTCTAAATTTTATGCAGGGCAGGCCTTGCATTCAATACAAAAGCAAACAGTATGAGAGTACCAACTTCGTAATAATAGGAACAATGCTTTCAGGTGGCTATCCAGTATGTCTGTTCAAAGGGTTATTGGGGTGTGTGTAACTTTGGGGCTGGGCAGGCCTTGCAGTCTTTCTTTTAATGTTCTTTTTATTGAATAATGACACAAACAGTCAAATGAGATATGCTCAATGTCATTAATAAGAGCAGTTAACAAGGGCTTCCATTCAAGACATGTTTAAGTGAATCTTATTTATAAAACTCAATCACTTTAGATCTAGAAAATTATATCTCATTATAATGAGGGAAAGAATTTAACAATAAAAAGGAAAGGTGGGAGGAAGGAGGGAGGAGGGAATTGAAGTGGTAGGGAGAGTGGGAGGGTGGGAGTGAAGCTGGAGAGGGGGGTGGAGGAGGGGGGTAGCAACTTGGATATGTGTTTAACATATAGTTGTGACGCAATTGTTGAGTAAAAGGATGATTTAGTCCTGGAGTGCATCCAGTGTTTCCAAATTTCTTGAAATTTGCAGGCCTTGCATTCAATGCATAGGCAAAAGGTATGAGAGTGCCAAATCACTAATAATGGGAACAATGCTTTCTGGTGGCCCTCCTGTACGTCTCTTCAAAGGATTATTAGGGTGCGTGTAAATTTGGGGCTGGACAGGCCTTGCATTCAATGCATTGGCAAACAGTATGGGAGTGCCAAATTACTAATAATGAGAACAATGCTTTCAGGTGGCCATCCTGTACTTGGTTTCAAAGGGGTATTGGGTTGCATCTAAATTTGATGCAGGGCAGGCCTTGCATGCAATGCATAAGCAAACAGTATGGAAGTACCAACTTCCTATAATGGGAACATTGCTTTCAGGTGGCCGTCCAGTAAGTCTGTTCAAAGGATTATTGGGGTATGTATAATTTTGGGGCTGGGCAGGCCTTGCATTCAATGTATAGGTAAACAATATGTGAGTACCAACTTCCTAATAATGGGAACATTGCTTTCAGGTGGCTATCCAGTACGTCTGTTCAAAGGGTTATTGGGATGTGTGTAACTTTGCGGCTGGGCAGGCCTTGCATTCAATGCATAGGCAAACAGTATGGGAGTACCAAATTACTAATAATGGGAACCATGCTTTCAGGTGGTCCTCCTGTACATCTTGTCAAAGGGTAAGTGGGGGGCATCCAAATTTGGGGCAGGTGTTGCATTCACTGCATAGGCGAACAGTATGGGAGTTCCAACGTACCAACTTCCTAATAATGGGAACATTGCTTTCAGGTGGCCATCTTGTACGTGGCTCCAAAGGGGTATTGGGGTGTGTCTAAATATTGGGCAGCCCTGCCACTCACTGCATATGCAATATCATGATAGGAGACCCAATGTTTATTAATGGGCACAGCAAAGCATTGCTGGCTGATAGCTCTCTAAGAATAGTGAGGACCGACTGCTGGCCCCTTAAGAATAATAAAGGCCGCCTGATGGCCCTATAAAAATAGGCTTTGCGACTTTCATAAATGAAACAGGATGTGTCAGATGATGTGTCACACACCACATGGCCAGAGAAGGTTGTAAAATGTTAAAATGACATTTCCCGGTGAATGCATTTGTCTTCATTGAAAGCAATGGTAAAGTTGAAAAATGCATTAAAAACCCTACGTGTGAACATGGCCCAAGTGGTGGAGAAGCATTTTTGTTTTGGGTTATTTATTTTGCGTTATATACAAATCATTACCCTGGAAAGGATGTTCCATAGCATACAGCGCTGGCAAAAATTAAGAGTTCACCACATCAAAACGCTGTCATGAGCAGCCTTATCTCCAGACCAGAACCCCATTGAATACCTCTGGAATGTAATCAAGAAGATGATGGATAGTCACAAGACACCAAACAAAGAAGAACTGCTTACATTTTTGCGCCAGAAGCGGTGTGAAGGACTGGTGGAAAGCATGCCAAGAAGCATGAAAGCTGTGATTAAAAATCATGGTTGTTCCACAAAATATTGATTTCTGAACTCTTCCTGAGTTCAAACATTAGTATTGTTGTTTCTAGATGATTATGAACTTGTTTTCTTTGCATTATTTGAGGTCTGAAAGCAGTTTTTTTTTTAATTTTGACTATTTCTACTTTTCAAAAAAAAAAAATGTATTGCTTGGAAATTCAGAAACATGTTGTCAGAAGTTTATAGAATAAATGAACAATTTACATTTTGCTCAAAAATATACCTATAAAGGGAAAACTCAGAAAACTGAACATTTTGCCAGAGCTGTATTTCCCATCCATTTTGGTTTTGTTATTGTATGTTTTATTGTGAGTCTGTAAGTCTAAGTTCACATTTGCGTTGTGCGCCGCAGCGTCGTCGCCGCAACGCACAACGCAAACAAAAACGCAGCAAAACGCATGCACATGCGGCCCCATGCGGCGCCAATGTTAAAGATAGGGCCGCACGACGCATGCGTTTTTTAAAAGGTCGGCGCCGCACAAAAAATCCAACATGTTGCGTTTGCCGCGCCCAGACAGGTGCGCCCTAACGCCGCATGCGGCGTAAAACGCAACACAACGCATGCACATGCGGCCCCATGCGGCGCCAATGTTAAAGATAGGGCCGCACGACGCATGCGTTTTGTTGCGGCGGCGACGCTGCGGCGCAAACCGCAAATGTGAACGTACCCTAAAAGTGTCGTAACTTAAGACTCCGACAAAATTGTTCACAGCAGTAAGGTGGGAGTCAGAAACGTTTCCAGGGGTCTTCCCCATGATGTTCTCATGTCATTTGAGCACTTTTCCCATTGATTTCTGCATTTTATAGATCTTCTAAAGACCCTCGGGGGGGGGGGGACGTGGCAAAAATGCTCGAGTTTCCCATATACTTACATTGGCCGAGCATTACACTCTGGTTAACCCGAGCAAGAGCACCCGAGCATTTTAGTGCTTCCTCCATCACTAGTAAGGACAAAACAAATTTAGAATTCTGATGTGACATAGCTGCAGCCTAGTGGCTGGAGGAAAGTTTGTCCAGAAAATAGCTTGGAAAAAAGGAGATAATCACAATGTGCATGCTGTGCTCATGGAAAGGATTAGATACTGCGAGTATAAACAAGGTGTTTTATTCACCAACACGTTTTGGTGCTGGGCCGGCACCTTTCTCAAGTTAAAGAACCAAGTGTGCACAATGCAATACCAGCAGGGTTTAAAAAGTCTGTAGAGCAATGAAGAAAGCCCATAAGAAAAAGGAGAATGAAGGCAGGAAGTGGTTATGAAGAAAGTGTGAAATAGTCAATAAATGATAGAGAAAAATAAATAGAGAAAAAAATATATATATTGGCGAAAAAAGAAAAAATAGGGACTGTGATGAAATCAGAAGAAATATATATATAGAGTATATGGAAGACAGCTTGGTGAAGGCTTTTTTTCTTTAGCTGTCTCTCTTTCAATACGCTTTGCTTCATCTCCTCACTTCACCACACTGCTTTTCATTTATACAGTCATGGCTGAAAATGTTGGCACACTTGAAATTGTTCCAGAAAATGAAGTATTTTTAACAGAAACTTATGGCATTTACACATGTTTTTTTTATGCTGAGTAACTTCTCATGGACAAGTCTTGTGTCAGGATTGTCAAGGAATCCGAGGCAAAAAAGCCAGGAGGATAGCGGATCAGAGCAAAGGGATTAAACAGACAGAGGGTCAGAAGGAAAGTCCAAGGTCAGGTCAAACAAAAGAACATCAAGGAAAACACTAGGCACAGAGAAAACAAACTGTCCTTAGCTAAAGCTAAGTCTGGCAGAGGTCTAGAGCTAACAGTCCATCTAAGTAGCTGGGCTATCACCTGAGACAAGGAACACCTGGAGACAGCCCAGGACCTCCCAGTCTCAGATTGGACAGCTAAGCTGTCAATCAAAACAGCGACAGCTAAGCACGCCCCTGCACCAGACTGGACACTGAGCTGTCAATCAAAGTGCTGACAGTTTCGGTACCAGATTGGAAGGCTGAGCCATCAGAAACTGTATCCTAGACACACTGAGGGATGGAATTGTCACAGTTTTGTTATAAACATATTTATTTCCTTTGTATGAATTGGAACTACACACAAAAAAGAGAAACAAATGCAAATTGGACATAATTTCGCACAAAATCCCCAAAATGGCCAAGACAAAATTGTTGGCACCTTTCCAAAATTATGGGTGAACAACTTTGTTTCAAGCATGTGATGCTTGTTCAAACTCATCAGTGGCAAGTAACAGGTGTGGGCAATATGTAAATCACACCTAAAACCAGATAAAAAAGGGAAAAGTTTTTTCAATCTTTGTTTTGTGTGTCTCTTTATGCCGCAACTAAGCACGGAGAACAAAAAGAGGACTTAAGAATCAAAATTATTGAAAAATATCAACAATCTCAAGGTTACAAATTCACGTCCAGAGTTCTTGATGTTCCTTTGACCACTGTACGCAATATAATCAAGAGATTTACAACCCATGGCACTGTAGCTAACCTCACTGGACAAGGATGCAAGAGAAAATTTATAAAAGGTTGCAAAACAGGATAGTCCAGATGATGGATAAACAGTCTCATTCAAGTTCAAAAGTAATTCAAGCTGTCCTGCAGGCTCAAGGTGCATCAGTGTCAGGGTAAACTATTCACTGACATTTGAATGAAATGTTGGAAACCAGGGAAGAGGGATAGCTATGGCGCCCCTAGCGTCAAGGATACGGGAGGAGCCCCAGGATACCTGACAATAGAGACATGACTAACTCTGACCGAAACTGTCTTTCTTTATTCATCGTGGATCCTATCACTGCTCTGACAGAACAACTGCAGCAACTCAGCTTGGAGGTGGCAGATTTACGCACTGTAGTTTTGCAGTACCATAACTTGTTAGGTTTGGGGATCGTGACTCCCTGATAACCCCAAATGGAACCTAAGATCACTTTGCCTGACAGGTTCTCTGCAGGGACTGAACAGTATGTTGTTTTCAGAGAGGCCTGTAAGCTACACTTTAAGTTGTGTCTTTACTCCTCAGGAACTGAGGAGTAATGGGTGGATATAATAATCTCACTTCTTCAGAGTGACCCCATGCATGGTCATTTTCTCTTCTGTCACACTGTCAGTCGCTATGGACAGTGAAGGAATATTTTTCTGGTGCTGGGTCATAGATACAACGACCCCGACAACGAGTCCACATTACGTCAGCTTCAGCAGGGAGACTGGCCAACAGAGAAGTATTGCTCCGAGTTGTGGAGGTTGTTCACTGACGCTAGGTGGAATGACCCCGTGCTCCATAGCCAGTTCTTGTCAAGGGATATCTGTAAGGGTGGAGGATGCCTTTGCTTTGCATGAAGGCACGGATGATTGACCTCGTGGAGACCAAAACATCCAACACCGCGGAGACACCATCACGTGTTTCTCAACGCAGTGATCCAGAACACTGCCCCCAGATATGCAAATGCAAGTAGAGGAGCTGCGGAGACACCATCACGTGTTTCTCAACGCAGGCAGTGAATAGCCAGGCCTTTCACCGGGAAGGAACAACCAAGGGAAGGGCAGCATCCAATAAAGGAAAACATCCAATAAAGGAAAACCACCTATGCCAAGCATGGTATCAATCCACAGACAGCTGTTTTGGGGTTTTTGCCCCTCATCAGTGTGGAGTAGGAAACTGGCTATCAGGAGCAGTGCCTAGTAGAAAGTCTATAAAGGCACGGATGATTGACCTCGTGGAGACCAAAACATCTAACACCGCGGAGACACCATCACGTGTTTCTCAACGCAGTGATCCAGAACACTGCCCCCAGATATGCAAATGCAAGTAGAGGAGCTGCGGAGACACCATCACGTGTTTCTCAACGCAGGCAGTGAATAGCTAGGCCTTTCACCGGGAAGGAACAACCAAGGGAAGGGCAGCATCCAATAAAGGAAAACATCCAATAAAGGCATAGGTGGTTTTCCACTGCATTGAGAAACACGTGATGGTGTCTCCGCGGTGTTGGATGTTTTGGTCTCCACGAGGTCAATCATCCGTGCCTTTATAGACTTTCTACTAGGCACTGCTCCTGATAGCCAGTTTCCTACTCCACACTGATGAGGGGCAAAAACCCCGAAACAGCTGTCTGTGGATGGATACCATGCTTGGCATAGGTGGTTTTCCTTTATTGGGTGTTTTCCTTTATTGGATGCTGCCCTTCCCTTGGTTGTTCCTTCCCGGTGAAAGGCCTGGCTATTCACTGCCTGCGTTGAGAAACACGTGATGGTGTCTCCGCAGCTCCTCTACTTGCATTTGCTTTGCATGAGACACCAGTTCCCCTTGAGGTGGCCATGTCTTTGGCTATCCGGGTTGATCACCGTCTTCGCCAGAGACATAAAGAGACACCCCAATTTACAGGGGGTCTGGAATCCAGGGAACCTTGGTCTGAATCATCTGAGGAACCCATGTAGTTGGGTGGGGTGACTCGTTCTGTTGATCAAAATGTAGTTTGGCGTAAAGGGGAATTGTGTTTTTAGTGAGGTAGAAAGTGTTATTTTGTGGGTGCTCAGCCTTCGATACCACACCGAAAGCAATTGCCAGAAAACTAACCGGGGAAGGTGACATGCAGAGTGAGGACAGCAGCGCACAAGGGGAGGGATCCGCAGAACCACAACAGGCAGAAAGAGGCAGTGGGGTGGCCATAGACAAAAGGTGGACAACTGATCCCCAGAGTACCAATACGGTTGAAGTTGCCAAGCCAAGGGTTAGGTGTTCCCGAGTCTGGGTCTATTTTAAAGACAGTTCAGTTAACTCAAAAAGGCCATTTGCAGCATCTGCCATGCGATCATGAGCAGGGGCAGAAGAACTATCAGTCTGTCCACCACCAGCATGCTCAGACACATGTAAATGAAATGCCCTCCAGGGCTGTGGGGTACTCGGTACCAGGTCTGTTACTTGAAGGGATGTATCATGGTGGCGGCGACCCGGTCTGTGGCCCTGGGCGCCCATGTTAAAAGGATAGTCTTTAAAGGGATTTGTAGAATAATAAATGTTGTGGTATTCGGTTAGAGGTGACCAATGCTGCTTAGGGGGTCCTTTGGGGTGATGTTATGGCAGCCAGATGGTATAACTTTCCACAGGTGAAGTAGGTCCCCAGGGCTCCCAGTGAATTGATGGAAGATGGTGAGTGGTGCAGTAAAGAATGAAGGATGCAGTTGTGCAGTCTTTTTACCTGGTTTACTGATGGCAGCAGGCAGCCACAGTCCAGGGCACCAGATCACAGGCACAGGCAGAGTCCGGCCAGCTTGGAAGCGAGTTCAGAGTTCAGCTTTACCAGGTGGAGTTAAAAGCCTTCCTTATAGTGCTGTGGTGTAGTTCCTTACTGCCTATGGCTTCTTAGCAAGGTCCTCTCAGTTATATCTGTCCTTTATTGAAGTGAGACACAAACCCGTATGACAGGTGGCTCGAGTCTTTTTACAGGGTCTCTATGACCAGGGCTCTATGTTTCACTGTGTCTCCTGGGCATTAGAGCGGACAGATTACATGTAGTCTACCTGTCCTACCTGTTTCTGCTGTGCCTCCTAGAGTATGACACAACCTCGGTCTTCCGGTTACCGGTATCTGCGCTTTATCAGGGAGGTAGCCCTCTCGCAGCTATTCTCCCTTGTTGTCGCTCTCCTGTGCTTCTCTCTCCGACATATTCACTAAAAGCTGTTCTTCTTTCTGTATATCGCTATCCAGGGGCTACAGCACTTCAGGCTGCATGGCCCCTCATTCGTCCTTCTGCCTCAGTCTGCCCCAGTCTGCTGTCTGGCACCAACTGTCTAACTCTTCCTAACTGCATAAAAACTGCCTAGCAACTATCTTCTCCTCCTGACCAGAGAGAGAGCAGCTCCCCAGAAGTCGGGTGTAGAGCTCCCCCTTCTGGCCTGGAGTCAGAACAATGTTGTATGTACTAATTACCTGTTAAGAGGAATCTTCCATCGCTTCCAAGCATTACATCACTCTTCCTGTGAGGGAAGCAATGCCACTGTGACAATCAGGACCCTGGGGTGTCACACAAGCAAAGCCCCCAACTACTTGAGCCGAATGCTAGGGTCAAGAAACAGTGTCTGTGGGTGACACCACTGCCTCTTCCCCTGTTCTGTGGGCACGCTAATCCCCTGACCATGACTAGAGATGAGCCAACTTGTTCAGAAAACAATCACCAATCTCAAATTTGGCACAAACGTTGCACATTCGAATTCATGTTCTGATTCCCGAACACTTTTCCTAAAAATCGTCAAAATTCGACCAAAGCTCAGTGATCGAGTTTCCACTAGGGACTCTTTCAGATGTCAGTGTCTATGGTAGCAGCACAGGCCACAAAACATCCCACACACATGCACATTGATGGCACACGGAGGACATCCATGGCCCCTTACCAGCCTGAGAATACCAGCCCCCAGCTGCCAGCTTTAGCTTGGCTGTTTTTCAAAAATAGGGGGACCCTACGCCTTATTTTAAATTATTTATTTAAATAATTAAGAAAGCAGTGTGGGGATTCATCTACTCTTGATAACCAGCTTTGCTAAAGCTGACAGCTGTGGTTTTCAGCCCATAGCTGTCAGTTTTGCCTGGCTGGTTATCAAAAATACAGAGGTACCCACGTCAAATTTATTTTTTCATTATTTTTCATAGCGCAATTGATTGGTCAATTGATGCCACTTTTCCTGGTGTCTGCCCCTAATTTGAACTGTTTAGGAAGCTTTTGGGCCCCCCTGAAGGTGTTGTCTATGCATTTGATTTTGCCTCCCTTTTAATTCAATGGTGTTTGGTTATGTTCTGTGAACATCCGGAAGTTCAGCAAACATAGCTGAACTGAGCCTCAAAAGGTTCTCTCATCTCTATCCATGACATAGGCAAAGATGCCTCACAAAATACCTATACGGACAAGAAATACCACAATAATGAATAAAAATAAAAAAGCTAAGAATACCAAATATGATATATTACCCAAAAAGAGTATTAAAAGACCAAAAGAATAAAAAATATATACCACTTTATTAATAATTATAAAAACATCATTGCACAGAAGAAAAACATTTAGCATAAAATATATATATATACATACAGGAAACAATTGATGCCACAAATAGAATTTATTATAAAATTATTAGCATACAATACGATTAAAAATAGGATATATGAAACTAAATGTGTAGCAGGGGACAAGAAATAGCAGACTGAGTGGTAAATATAAAATAAATGTGAGGTAATGCACCAGCCAAATCTATGACTTTATCGAATTAAAAATCACAAAGTGTATACAAAATAGTGAAAAAAATAATAATATATAGTGATAAAAATGTATACAAAGTGATTGTGATCACAAGCAGATTAAATTTAATCAATCAAAAATACATAAAAATCATGAACAAAAATTAATATCTAAAAAACAATATCTAAACAAAAGAGTCATAGTGGGGCATAAAATGAAAAATGTGAGAAAAATATTTTTATAGAATAAATATATAAGAAATGATGCCCGATGGTGAAAGATTCAAGTGAATAGTATATACACGGATTAATTGATCAAAAAATAAAATTAATTACATATTATTCATAGTGCACATATTTTAACCAAAATAAATGAGACAATGAATAAAGCCATATATCAGGTATAAATTAATAAAGAAGTGTAATGGCTATTATGCAGCACAGTGATCATATTATCAATCAGCCTATCGCCAAAGGAAAAAATAATATTGGTGTATTAAAATGATACCAACCAGTCTGAGATTCCACTGTCCCCCGCACACACCACTCCAAAGCACGTTTTGCTGCCACTTCATCAGGGAGTGATGTGGCAGGGATCCAGTGAGTAATATATACGGGAGAGGACAGCTGAAAACAATAACAACCAGAAGCGTCATATTATGTGACGCCGCTACTATATAATAATAAATAATAATAATAATAATACTAACATATGCGGCCGCCATCACCGGGAGCTGGAAGTCCGGAGGCACGTGACCGAGTGCGACCTAGGTCACAGTCGATCACGTGACATCCAAACAACCAGTCCAGCGGTGAAGCGAGTGCATGCGCAGTGCAGCGTACGGCGCTGCTGCAGCCATCTTAAAAAGGGGCAAAATGCCTTATATAATATACAGGTCTGAGGGCAAAATACCAAATGCAGAAAAGAATAAGGTAAAAAAATGTGTGGAGAAAGCAAAAACAATAAGAAAATGAAGAGAAATAAATTGAAAAGAAAAAAAAAGATGGCTCACACCCTGCACCTATTGTTTCACACTTGCAGCAACCTCATCCATGTTCTTGTCAAAGCATAAATATGCAGCCACCCATCCACCCACAGGCTACACAGCTAAACGGCCACATTTCTAGACTGCCTGCCCTGGAAATGTTGCCATTTAGGTTTGTAGAGATGGAACCTTACTGTAACCTCATAGCGGTGGCTTTCCCTCAGTACTCAGTTACCAGCCCACACTATTTCTCCCTGTGTGCCATCCCGGCATTCCACAAGCACGTGTCCCATAACATCAGTAGTGCGTTGATCAATTGCTTTGACTTGGAAGGTTCACTTAACTACGGACACCTGAACAAGTGCTTGTGGCCAGGTAAAATACATTTCCTTGACGGCACATTGGGTGAACAGTGTGGAAGCCCATACCCAGTTGGACTCTGAGACAGAATACGTGCTACCGACACCAAGGATTGCAAGCCCTGATACAATCATGGTTGCCCTCACCTTCTACAGCAGCTCCTACACTTCCTCATCCTACTCCTCACCCTACATCTCACAAACGTCAACATCAGTTGCAAGCTGGAAGTACTGCAGCAATGCCTTGGCCATGTGGCAACAAGCTTTTCCAAAGCTAATCTGTTTAAGTGAAAAAACGCACACCACCTCGGACTTGTTGAAAGGTCTAACAAACCAGAATGGCTCTCGCCCATAAACCTACAAACAGGCATGGTCGTGTGTGACAATGGCCATAACCTGGTGGTGGCTCTGAAGCTTGCCACCTTGCACACGTACCATGCCTGGCCCATGTGCTCAACTTAGTGGTTCAGCAGTGTCTCAGAACCTACCCAGATCTTCCTTAGCTTCTTGTGAAAGTACGCTGCTCGTGTGCCCATTTGTGCAAGTCGCTACAGCTGCCGCCTCTCTGGCAGTGCTGCAGCATCATTTGCAACTTCTAGGTCGCCGACTGGTGTGCAATGTCAACACACGTTGGAAATCAAAGCTTCATATGTTGGCAAAGCTTTGAGAACAGCAGATGGTAGTAGTTGAATACCAGCTACACCATGCATATCGGTATTCCAGTCAGCCTCTGCATATAAGAGCTGATGAGTAGGCATGGAAGTCTGACATTATTATTATTGTTATTATTATAATATATTTTTATAACGCCATTTATTCCATGGCGCTTTACATGTGAACGGGGCAAATACTGTATAGACAAGTACAATAAACAGGAGTAAAACAAGGCACACACAAGTACAGGAGGAAAGATGACATTGCCAGTGAGTGCTCACAGTCTACAGGGGATGGGTGAGGATACACTAGGAGAGGGTAGAGATGGTCATGCGGCGGTTCAGCAGACAGAGGATCGCTGCAGGTTGTAGGCTTGTCAGAAGAGGTGGGTCTTCAGGTTCCTTTTGAAGGTTTCCGTGGTAGGTGAGAGCCTGATATGTTGGGGTAGAGGGTTCCAGAGGGGGAAGTGTCATGATCCCAATGGCAGGGGATCACAAAAGGACAAGCACAAAAAACAAAACAAGCTCTAGGGTGATGGAAACTGAGCTGACCGCGATCCTGAACCTCAACACACAACTAGCTGTAGCCGGGGAACGTGCCTACGATGATTCTAGACGTCTTGTGCCAGCCGAAGAACTAACTTTCCCTATTAGAAGAAACACAGACCTCTCTTGCCTCCAGAGAAACACCCCACAGAAATAGCAGCCCCCCACATGTAATGACGGTGAAATGAGAGGAAAGCACATACGTAGTTATGAAAACAGATTCAGCAAAATGAGGTCCGCTAAAGCTAGATAGCAGAGGATACAAAAGTGAACTGCGCCGTCAGCGAAAAACCCTACAAAAAACCATCCTGAAATTACTTGAACTCATGTTCCAACTCATGGAACATGAGGAGTAATATCAGCCCACTAGAGCAACCAGCAAAAAGGAATCACATATCTGCAAGCTGGACTAAGACAAAAATTAAGCAAAACGTGGAACAGGAAAATCAAAAACTTAGCTTGTCCTGAAGAATACAGAAGCGGGAAGCAGAGGTAACAAGACACACTGATTACATTGATAGCCGGCGAGGAAATTACAAGAAAGCCAGGTTAAATAGGAAACTCCCATATCCTGATAGAACAGGTGGACACCAGAGACCGCAGAGAACACAAGTCACCCAGTACCATCTGTAACCACCAGAGGGAGCCCAAAAACAGAATCCACAAGAGGGAAGCATGGGAGAAGTCTTGGATGCGGTTGTGGGAGGAAGAGATGAGAGAGGAGTAGAGAAAGAGATCATGAGACGATCCAAGGTTGCGTGTAGGTAGGCACCAGGAAACCATGTCACAGATGTATAGAGGAGACAGGTTGTGAATGGCTTTGTATGCAATTGTTAGTGTTTTGAACTGTAGCCTCTGGGCAATAGGAAGCCAATGAAGGGCCTGACAGAGAGGAGAGGCTGGGGAATAACAGGGAGACAGGTGGATTAGTCGGGCAGCAGAGTTTACGATGGATTGGAATGTGCCAGAGTGCTAGAGGGGATGCTAGAGAGTAGGAGGTTGCAGTAGTCAAGGCAGGAGATAATAAGGACATGCACTAGTGTTTTTGTGGTTTCATGGTCAAAGAATGCATGGATCTGGGAAATGTTTTTGAGTTAGAATCGGCAGGAGGAGGCAAGGGCTTGGATATGTGGCTTGATAGTCTTGGATGCGGTTGTGGGAGGAAGTGATGAGAGAGGAGTAGAGAAAGAGATCATGAGACGATCGAAGGTTGCGTGTAGGTAGGTACCGGGAGACCATGTCATTGATGTATGGAGGAGACAGGTTGTGAATGGCTTTGTATGTCATTGTTAGTGTTTTGAACTGTAGCTTCTGGGCAATAGGAAGCCAATGAAGGGCCTGACAGAGAGGAGAGGCTGGGGAATAACAGGGAGACAGGTGGATTAGTCGGGCAGCAGAATTTAGGATGGATTGGAATGGTGCCAGAGTGCTAGAGGGGATGCCAGAGAGTAAGAGGTTGCAGTAATTGAGGCAGGAGATGATAAGGACATGCACTAGTGTTTTTGTGGTTTCATGGTCAAGGAATGCATGGATGCGGGAAATGTTTTTGAGTTGGAATCGGCAGGAGGAGGCCAGGGCTTGGATATGCATAGAGTATATACTTGGCACACTCTCGTGGGTCTGATGCAAAAGTGTTTATTACAATACATACAGTATCACAATGTTCGCAAACGTTTTGGTCAACTGTGGACCTTCATCAGTGTGCTCTGTACAAGCAAGAGAAGGGAAATGGTGGGGTTTTTTGACCAGGATCCTAATACCTGAGAGAATTGCATCAAATTTGTACCCTGAGCAGGGGATCCTGTGGTTAGAGGGCTATAACCAGCCACGGTATCCGCCGCGGATCTGCTGGCAATATATACCGCGGCTGTCTCCTTCCCTTTAGCCCGACTCACGGCTTGATTGGCTGGTTATAGCCCTCTAACCACAGGATCCCCTGCTCAGGGTACAAATTTGACGCAATTCTCTCAGGTATTAGGGTCCGGGTCAAAAAACCCCACCATTTCTCTTCTGATGCTTGTATAGAGCACACTGATGAAGGTCCACAGTTGACCGAAACATTTGTGAACATTGTGATACTGTATGTATTGTAATAAACACTTTTGCATCAGACCCACGAAAGTGTGCCAAGTATATACTCTATAGTTATCACAAGGTCTGGGCACCTATTTCTTCGGCACCTCCACCTTTGGGCTGTGCTTGTCAATTACTATACTGCACCAGGGCTTGGATATGTGGCTTGAAAGAGAGGGCAGAGTCAAGGATCACCCCGAGGCACCGAGCGTGCGGGACTGGGGAAAGTAAGCAGCCATTGACATTTATGGATAGGTTGGGTGGAGGGGTAGAGTGAGGTGGGGGAAAGATGATGAATTCTGTTTTGTCCATGTTCAGTTTTAGAAAGCAAGCAGAAAAGAAAGATGAAATAGTAAACAGACATTGTGGGATTTTGGTCAGTAAGAAGTGAGGTCAGGTCCAGAGAGGAAGATCTGCGTGTCATCAGCGTAGAGATTATATTGTAAACCGTGGGATTCTATGAGCTGTCCCAGGCCGAAGGTGTAGATGGAGAAGAGTAGGGGTCCTAGAACTGAGCCTTGGGGAACACTGACATTCAAGGGCAAGATGAGGAGGTGGTGTGGGAGAGGAAGACACTGAATGTCTGGTCTGTTAGATATGATGAGATCCAGGATAGGGTCAAGTCTGTGATGACTAAAAAAACAGAAGTATTCAGCTCACCCATGAAAGTCGAAAAACTGTGGTTGTAGCATTCGAGCAGGGAAAAGACGTCTCCGCTGTGACGTTGATGAAGCACCAAACAAAGCAAGATTTCCAGCTCCAGGACGTAAATATAAAAATGATGTATCTTTATTTTATAATTTAAAATAGCAAAGGCTGACAAAAAAAACGGAGAACACTAGGTTCTTACTCCTCAGAAACCTAAGAACCTAGTGTTCGAAACGCATTCAGTTATGACTGCCGTGTGACCTTTCTCCGTTTTTTTGTTAGCCTTTGCTATTTTAAATTATAAAATAAAGATACATCATTTTTATATTTACGTCCTGGAGCTGGAAATCTTGCTTTGTTTGGTTGTCAAGTCTGTGATGCCAAGAGATGAGAGAATCTGTAACAGGAGGGAGTGGTCCACTGTGTCAAAGGCAGAAGACAGGTCCAGGAGGAGGAGGATATTGTAGTGTTGCTTGCTCTTGGCAGTTAGTAGGTTGTTGGTCACTTTAGTTAGGGCAGTTTCAGTTGAGTTATATGATCGGAAGCCAGATTGTAACCGGTCAAAGAGGGAGTAAGAGAAGAGGTGGGAGGAAAGTTCAAGATGGACATGCTGTTCCAGTAGTTTTGAAGCATAAGGGAGAAGGGATATCGGGCAATAGCTGGATACAGAGGATAGGTCGAGGGAGGTATTTTTGAGGATAGGTGTGATTGATGCATGCTTGTAGGATGAGGGGAAGACACCATTTGTAAGTGAGAGGTTGAAGAGTTGTGTTAGGGTTGGGATGAAGACTTTGGTGAGGTTAGGGATGAGGTGGGATGGGAGCGGGTCAAGCATGCAAGTGGTGAGATGTGATCTTGACAGAAGGGTGGAGAGCGGATCGTCTGTCATAGTGGAGAAGCTGGCTTTGGAAGAACAGGGCTGAGCAGTCAAGAGGAGGAGCATGGGGCCTGTGGGACAATGTTTTGTCTGATGTTATCGATCTTCTGCTTAAAGAAAGCGGCAAAGTCTTCTGCAGAAATGAGAGGAGAGGGAGGAGGTGCTGGGGGACGGAGTGGGGAATTGAAAGTGTTGAAGAGCTGTTTAGAGTTGTGAGTCAGGGAGGATATGAGAGATGAGAAGTAGGTTTGTTTTGCAGCAGTGAGAGTGGACTTGAAGCTGGTGAGGGACTGCTTGTATGCAATAAAGTGCTCAGCAGAACGAGATCTCTTCCATCTCCGCTCAGCGACCCTGGAAGCCTGTCTCAGATCTTTGGTCAGGCTGGTCAGCCAGGGATGCCTGTTGATTGAAAGAGTTTTCCTATGCGTGAGAGGGGGTGGTCGAATCAAGTGCAGCTGTTATTGTGGTGTTATAAAAAGTGACAGCAGCATCTGTGTCATGGAAGGAAGCTCTGTCTGTAAGCGGGAGAAGGGACTCAGAGAGTGAGTGTAAATTGAGGTGTTTGAGATTTCTGCGAGGGTGTGTGAGTTTGTGGAGTGGGGGTTGTGCACTAGGAGAGGAGAGGGAAGAGAATATCAGTAGGTTGTGGTCAGACAGGGGGAGGGGTGAGTTAGTGAGATTAGTAAGGGAACAGAGGCGGGTGAAGATGAGGTCCAGTGTGTGGCCATCTTTGTGGGTGGCTGCGGATGACCATTGAGTGAGACCAAAGGAGGCAGTAAGCGATAAAAGTTTACAGGTAGCTGGGGTGGAAGTGTCAATAGGGATATTGAAGTCACCCATGATGATAGTGGGGATGTCGGCTGAGGGGAAATGAAGTAGCAAGGTGGTGAAGTGGTCAAGAAAGGTGGAGATGGCTAGTTCTGGGGGGTGGTAGATGACAGCCAGCTGGAGGTTAAAGGGGGAGTAGATGGGGATGAGAGCACCTCAAACGAGGGAAGAGTAGTGGAGGGTGGTAGTGGAATTGGGGTAAAGGAGCAGGTATCAGACAGGAGCAAGGAAACTCCTCCACCACGTGTGTTGCTGGGGAGAGGGGTGTGAAAGAGATTGAGTCAGCCATAAGAAAGTGCAGCTGGAGAGGCTGAGTCATAGGAGTTGAGCCAGGTTTCAGTGATACCAAGGAAGGAGAGTTTGTTATTGATAAAGAGGTCCTGGATAAATGACAGTTTATTGCAGACAGAGTGTGTGTTCTATAGTGCTCCAGGTAAGGGGATCGGGAGAGTGTGGGCTGGATGAATGGGTATGAGGTTATCGTGGTTATGAAGACGTGTAGAGTATCATGGCAGGGGGCTAGAAATGAGTGTGGAGATGTGTTGAGGAGGGCCAGGATTAGGGGATACGTCGCCAGCAATGAGGAGCAGCAGACAGAGCGTTAGAAGATGGGAGCTGGATAGGACATGATGTGGCCGTGTGGGTCTGGAGAAAAAGGATTGTATGTGGAGGAACAGTTCTGTGGAGGAGGTGAGGTGGCTGGGGAGGATGGAGGAAAAAATGACTAGTTCCTTTCTGAGTGGAGGGACTACAGGGGATAGAAAGAAATAAAGTAGTATGGGAGTGAATGTTAAAAGAAACCAAAACATTATAGTAGTTTTCTATTCCTTTACCTTCCATTCAATTCCAGTCCAATTCTAATCTAATTCAGAGTAATTAGAAATCTGTAATTTGAAAGATGGTCAGACTCATGGCTTTGAATTTATGTGCACCTAAGGGCTCGCAGCTGAGAGGGGATGTGGACGAGCATGTCCAGAGTACATGTAATCAATACAGGGGAGGACAATTTTATATTACAGGATGATTTATGTAAACTAGAAGCTTGGGCTGATAAATGGCAAATGAGCATTAATGGGGATAAATGTAAGGTCATGCACTTGGGTAGAAGTAATAAGATGTATAACTATGGGCAAAATCGTCAATGAAAAAGACCTGGGAGTATGGGTGGATGACAAACTCATATTCAGTGGCTTGTGTCAGGCAGCTGCTACTAAGGCAAATAAAATAATGGGATGCATTAAAAGAGGCATAGATGCTCATGAGGAGAACATAATTTTACCTCTATACGAGTCACTTGTTCGACCACACTTAGAATACTGTGCACAGTTGTGGTCTCCGATATATAAGAAAGACATAGCTGAACTAGAGTCGGTGCAGAGAAAAGCAACCAAGGTTATTAGAGGACTGGGGGGTCTACAATACCAAGATAGGTTATTAGTTAGTAAGGCCGAAAAAAGACATTTGTCCATCCAGTTCAGCCTATATTCCATCATAATAAATACCCAGATCTACGTCCTTCTACAGAACCTAATAATTGTATGATACAATATTGTTCTGCTCCAGGAAGACATCCAGGCCTCTCTTGAACCCCTCGACTGAGTTCGCCATCACCACCTCCTCAGGCAAGCAATTCCAGATTCTCACTGCCCTAACAGTAAAGAATCCTCTTCTATGTTGGTGGAAAAACCTTCTCTCCTCCAGACGCAAAGAATGCCCCCTTGTGCCCGTCACCTTCCTTGGTATAAACAGATCCTCAGCGAGATATTTGTATTGTCCCCTTATATACTTATACATGGTTATTAGATCGCCCCTCAGTCGTCTTTTTTCTAGACTAAATAATCCTAATTTCGCTAATCTATCTGGGTATTGTAGTTCTCCCATCCCCTTTATTAATTTTGTTGCCCTCCTTTGTACTCTCTCTAGTTCCATTATATCCTTCCTGAGCACCGGTGCCCAAAACTGGACACAGTACTCCATGTGCGGTCTAACTAGGGATTTGTACAGAGGCAGTATAATGCTCTCATCATGTGTATCCAGACCTCTTTTAATGCACCCCATGATCCTGTTTGCCTTGGCAGCTGCTGCCTGGCACTGGCTGCTCCAGGTAAGTTTATCATTAACTAGGATCCCCAAGTCCTTCTCCCTGTCAGATTTACCCAGTGGTTTCCCGTTCAGTGTGTAATGGTGATATTGATTCCCTCTTCCCATGTGTATAACCTTACATTTATCATTGTTAAACCTCATCTGCCACCTTTCAGCCCAAGTTTCCAACTTATTCAGATCCATCTGTAGCAGAATACTATCTTCTCTTGTATTAACTGCTTTACATTGTTTTGTATCATCTGCAAATATCGATATTTTACTGTGTAAACCTTCTACCAGATCATTAATGAATATGTTGAAGAGAACAGGTCCCAATACCGACCCCTGCGGTACCCCACTGGTCACAGCGACCCAGTTAGAGACTATACCATTTATAACCACCCTCTGCTTTCTATCACTAAGCCAGTTACTAACCCATTTACACACATTTTCCCCCAGACCAAGCATTCTCATTTTGTGTACCAACCTCTTGTGCGGCACGGTATCAAACGCTTTGGAAAAATCGAGATATACCACGTCCAATGACTCACCGTGGTCCAGTCTATAGCTTACCTCTTCATAAAAACTGATTAGATTGGGTTGACAGGAGTGATTTCTCATAAACCCATGCTGATATGGAGTTAAACAGTTATTCTCATTGCGATAATCCAGAATAACATCCCTCAGAAACCCTTCAAATATTTTACCAACAATAGAGGTTAGACTTACTGGCCTATAATTTCCAGGTTCACTTTTAGAGCCCTTTTTGAATATTGGCACCACATTTGCTATGCGCCAGTCCTGCGGAACAGACCCTGTCGCTATAGAGTCACTAAAAATAAGAAATAATGGTTTATCTATTACATTACTTAGTTCTCTTAGTACTCGTGGGTGTATGCCATCCGGACCCGGAGATTTATCTATTTTAATCTTATTTAGCCGGTTTCACACCTCTTCTTGGGTTAGATTG
The DNA here is from genome assembly GCF_032444005.1 of Ranitomeya imitator. Lineage (NCBI taxonomy): Eukaryota > Metazoa > Chordata > Amphibia > Anura > Dendrobatidae > Ranitomeya > Ranitomeya imitator. The sequence goes on along the minus strand of NC_091289.1, from coordinate 100,356,632 downwards.
GTGACCCTTAATATAGGGTTTTCATTGTTTCTTGGGATTTCACCTAGCATTTCATTTTCCACCGTGAATACCGTGGAGAAGAAGGTGTTTGATATGTTAGCTTATATGTTAGGTGTTTAATATGTTAGCTTATATGTTATATGTTAATATGTTATGTTATATGTTATTACACTTGGGGCTATTTAGTTTGGAAAAACAAAGACTAAGGGGTGATCTTATTTTAATGCATAAATATATGAGGGGACAGTACAAAGACCTTTCTGATGATCTTTTTAATCATAGACCTGAGACAGGGACAAGGGAGCATCCTCTACGTCTGGAGGAAAGAAGGTTTAAGCATAATAACAGACGCAGATTCTTTACTGTAAGAGCAGTGAGACTATGGAACTCTCTGCCGTATGATGTTGTAATGAGTGATTCGTTACTTAAATTTAAGAGGGGACTGGATACCTTTCTGGAAAAGTATAATGTTACAGGATATATACACTAGATTCCTTGATAGGGCGTTGATCCGGAGAATTAGTCTGATTGCCGTATGTGGAGTCGGGAAGGAATTTTTTTCCCCAATGTGGAGCTTACTCTGCCACATGTTTTTTTTTTGCCTTCCTCTGGATCAACATGTTAGGGCATGTTAGGTTAGGCTATGGGTTGAACTAGATGGACTTAAAGTCTTCCTTCAACCTTAATAACTATGCAACTATGTAACATGTTCACAGTTAAGCGAGGTCATAAAGAGGGGGTGCGGTAGATTGACCATTCAGGTATGCAAGGGATACACAAGAGAAATGAAGTACATATGGATAGAAAATAATGAGTAAGCAAAGAATACCAGATGGAGAATATATGCACTTCATATAGACAGACAAAGCAGGAAACCTGAGTGGATGAGCATACCAGGTAGGGATTATATGCACTTCATATAGACAAAGCAGGAAACCTGAGTGGATGAGCAGACCAGGTGGGGATTATATGCACTTCATATAGACAGACAAAGCAGGAAACCTGAGTGGATGAGCATACCAGGTGGGGATTATATGCACTTCATATAAACAGACAAAGCAGGAAAGCTGAGTGGATGAGCATACCAGGTGGGGATTATATGCACTTCATATAAACAGACAAAGCAGGAAAGCTGAGTGGATGAGCATACCAGGTGGGGATGATATGCACTTCATATAGACAGACAAAGCAGGAAACCTGAGTGGATGAACATACAGGTGGGGATTATATGCACTTCATATAAACAGACAAAGCAGGAAACCTGAGTAGATGATCATACCAGGTGGGGATTAAATGCACATCTGTATATTTCTTCAAAACTTTGAGGGCTCTACTAGGATGGTGAGCGGCAATAATGCCATAATCAGCCTTACGATCCTGCTTCTCTGTCTATTCAATTTTTGTTGGTCACAATTAAAGAGGAGGCTTTGCAGGTGGAGCAAGTTGAGATGGAGCAAGAAACTATACTCGGTGGTGCTATACAGCCCAGCCTCATCTCATTTTCTCAACATGGATTTGGTGATAATGAGGAGGAGGAACAGTAGCTGGTTTGTTGCGCTACAGATGGTAGTACCAACACCACCTTCATACCGTTTGCTCACCGTGGATGACCTGAAGACAAAGAAAAGAGGGAGGACGAGTAAGAGGACAACATGGACAGTCTCCCTCTAAGTGAGGATAGGGAAATCTTTGCTGTTGGCAATCTGGAACACATAGCTGAGTTTATGTTCCGCTGCCTTTCCTGTGACCCTTGCGTTTACGCTTTTTGGCCTACATTAATTACTGGTTGGTCACCTTTCTAGATCCACGCTACCAGGACAACTTTACATCTCTCCTTCCTGTGGCAGAAATGCCTAATAAAGTGTTGCAGGACCAGAAGACCCTAGTTGAAGAATTATTAAATAAATTAATATCTGACAATGCTGGCGGCAGAGGTCACAGTTTCTTGGACAACTAAGGAGTGGAGACAAGGAAGACCCACACCAGATGCAGAAAAGGCAGGGAACACTCTCAAAGGTCTTGGATAGGTTTTTTCAAAGGTCTTGGATAGGTTTTTAAGACCCTCTCAGCACCCAGGCCTTGATGCATGGGGGTATGCTGAAAAGAAGGGAAAAGTTTTGGAAGATGCTGAAGGAGTTCCTTGCCGACTGTACCCAGGGCTGCCACTAGTAGTTTCGGGGCCCCATACTGCCAAAATTTACGGTCCCACTTGAGACTCTGCCCAGGCTCCACCCCAGGCTTCGCCTGCACTGTCTCACCGCCCACTCTTGGAAAAATTCAACTTCTCCACCACGTCCTTGCCCATCAGATATTAACAGTTCCCATCAAACACCAGATCACATTCATAACCACGGACATGGTGAAGTTTGGGGATTGAAGGACACATGACATGATGAAGTGGGGGAGTGGGGCTGCACATGATGGAGTTGGGCTGCACATGAAGTCGGGCTGCACATGATGAAGTGGGGCTGCACATGATGGAGTGGAGCTGCACATGATGAAGTGGGTGGTAAAGGGGACTGCATATGAGTAATGGGGAGTGGGTCTGCACATGAAGTGTGGGGTGAGGGGGACTGCACATGATGAAGTGGGTGAAGGGGACTGCACATGATGAAGTTGGGAGAAGGGGACTGCACATGAGGAAGTGCTGGAAGTGAGGCTGCATGTGATAAAATGGGGGTAAGGAGGACTGCATATGATGAAGCGGGGGAGAGGTGGCTGCACATGATGAAATTGGGGGTAAGGGGGACTGCACGTGATAAAGAGGGGGAAGGGGGGCTGCATATGATAAAGCTGGGGGGAATGGGACTGCACATGATGAAGTGTCTCTTAGGGGAGACTGCACATGATGAAATGAAAGGGGGGTAGGAGGCTGCAAATGATGAAGGGGCACTGTAGATGAAATGAGGGGGGTGATAGGGGACTGCAATAAATGAAGTAAGGGGACTTGAAATTAAAGTTTGTGGAGTGCAAATGATGAAATGGGGAAGGGGATGGGGGACGGCAAATGATGAATTCAGTGTGAGGGATGGGGACAGCAATTTAATTGAAGGTGGGGGATGAGAAGAGCAAATGATGAATTGAAGGTGGGGGGTGGGGAGAACAAATGATGATCTAGGGGAGAACAAATAAGGAATTTTGAGGGTGGGGGAGTAAATGATGTATTGAATGTGGGGTAGAGTAGTTGATAATGAATAGAGGGTGGGAGAGAAAGACATGACAATGAATTGGGGCGGGAGGGGCATGTAAATATAATGAAACGGGGTTAGGGTTAGAGCCGGAGGTACATAGTGGGGGGTGTTGAGGATGAAGTGACTGGCAATGAATTGGGGGAAAGAATACAGGAGCTAATTATTCTATATACTTTTTTAAATGGGGAAAGTTGCTATGGTTATAGTTGGTGGGTGCACAGTGGTGCACAGTGGTGGATTATAATTTATATTTGGAACGTTGGGTTGCATAATAACCAATTATATATTGTTTGTGGGTGTACCTCTGTATTCAGATGTGTAGTGTAGAAGAAAGGGGAAAAGTCGGGAATGTGCTCTAGGTAACTGTATTATTTTATGCAGAGAGAGACAAGTCCTGGCTGGAAGAAGTGACAGCGGTCTATGCTGGAAGAAAAAGGAAAGCAAAGATGAAGGACTTCAGCTAGAGACGTCACTGGTGAGTCAGTGTGTTACCTGTGCACTGACACTATACACTGTATACTATAATGGAAACATATAAGAAAGATGCGTATATAGAACAAATATAACAATCTTTATTGGAATAGGATTTAACTTTTTTATAAAGATAAATCCTATTCCAGTAAAAATTTGTTCTATATACGCATCTTTCTTATATGTTTACATTCATGTAGCGTAGAACGTGTGCTTACTAACAATTTGTGTGGACGTTTCTGATCATCCTTAGGAAATTGCTTTTCATTAGGGGTATCTGTCTGATTTTCTATGTATACTATAAACAGAGCTCCTGTGTATGTCACTGGTGATCACTGTATTACCTTTATACTGACACTATACACTGTATACTTTATACAGAGCTCCTGTGTACAATGTCACCACCAGTGATCACTGTATTTCCTGTACACTGACAGTAAATACAGAGTTCCTAGCTCCTGTGTACAATGTCACTTAGTATTTTTTTTTTATGAGGCTATGTGCACACGTTGCGGATTAGGCTTAGGAATTTCTGGTGTGGATTCTGCCTCTCCTGGCAGAAAACGCACCTGCAGATTTGTCGCGTTTTTTGTGCATTTCCGCAGCGCTTTTGTGCGTTTTTGCTGCAGTTTTCTTGCGGATTTGCTGCGTTTTTTTACCCCTGCGGTTTTCTATAATGGAATGAGTACAAAAACGCTGCATAGTCACAAAAAAGAATTGACATGCTATTTATTTTAAACCGCAGCATTTCCACAGCGGATTTTACACAAAGTGTGCATAGCATTTTTTATTTCTCAATGATTTACATTGTACTGTAAATCTATTGCGGACCTGCAGTGTTTCTGCACTGCAAAAAATGCTGCGGATCCGCAGAGAATCCGCATCGTGCGCACATACCCTTAATGGTCAGTATTGTAGTATTCAGTCACTATGTGGTTGTAATATGTGGTCTGGCCATGGTGTGGCGGTATTTGTACATTGTATATGATATTATTTAGTCACTATGTAGTGGTAATATGTGGTCTGGCCATGGTTTGGCGGTATTTGTTCCTTGTATGTGGTATTATTCGGTCACTACGTGGTGGTAATATGTGGTCTGATCATGCTGTGATGATATTTGTCCCTTGCATGTGGTATTAATGGTCATTTAAAAAAACATGTATGTGACTCATTCCCTTAAGAAGAAATACATAAAAATACAGTACAGACCAAAAGTTTGGACACACATTCTCATTTAAAGATTTTTCTGTATTTTCATGACTATGAAAATTGTACATTCACACTGAAGGCATCAAAACTATGAATTAACACATGTGGAATTATATACTTAACAAAAAAGTGTGAAACAACTGAAATTATGTCTTATATTCAAGGTTCTTCAAAGTAGACACCTTTTGCTTTGATGACTGCTTTGCACACTCTTGGCATTCTCTTGATGAGAATAGATTATATTCTGTCATAATAATAGTGCTCTTATCTGCAATTTGTGTAGGGTGTGGTGTGGCAGTAGGTATACCGTCTGACAGGCGTCTGGTCAGGGATTAATGCATTATAAATTTTAAGCATTGCTGCTGTTTTTTTCCATGCACTCAATGACCGATTCATGTTTTTTACAGTCATCTGTACTCAGAAGTTCATCAAAACTGCCAGTGTTACTTGCGTTACCCCACAATATGTTGCTGCCATGTGCCAGAAAAAAACTTTTCTGTGCCGATTCAAATTCCACAATCTACAATAATATCGCTCTTAATGTCAATATGTCAACGGTGAGATGTGGCAGTACATTTAGTGTATAAAAGGCATCTGTGCATGGATTGTTGCCTATAAATTTTAAGCCTTGCTGCTGTTTTTTCCATGCACTCATTGACTGATTCATGTTTTTTATGGGGATCTGTACTCAGAAATGTATCAAAGCAGGCAAAAATAACTGATTTTATGTGTCCAGTCAGTCACAGGTTCTCTGTTGCATCTCTATGTAAGGCTACTTTCACACTTGCGTCGGTATGAGCCCGTCGCAATGCGTCGGACCGACGTACCGACACACGTTGTGAAATAAATGAACAACGGGGGCAGCGGATGCAGTTTTTCAATGCATCCGCTGCCTCATTGCAATGTCCGAGGAGGAGGGGGCGGAGTTCCGGCCGCGCATGCGCGGTCGAAAATGGCGAACACGTCGCACAAAAAATGTTACATGTGACTTTTTTTGTGCCAACAGTCTGCCAGAACACAACGTATCCGTCGCACGACGGATGCGACGTGTGGCCATACGTCTCAATGCATCCCTAATGCAAGTCAATGGAGAAAAATGCATCCTGCGGGCAACTTTGCAGGATGCGTTTTTTCTCCAAAACAACGCATTGCGACGGCCATCACACAACGCTAGTGTGAAAGTAGCCTAAGAGGTAGTGGTGGGACACTTCACGCTGCTGGAGCTGGGATTACCAGTTCTGAACTCTCCAGTGCTTTTTGTTCCATCTACAGTGGGGGAAAAAGCATTTAGTCAACCACTAATTGTGCAAGTTCTCCCACTTAAAAAGATGAGTGAGGCCTGTAATTGCAATCCTAGGTAGACCACAACTATGAGAGTCAAAATGAGAAAACAAATAAAGAAAATTATGGTGAATAATTTGCAAATTATGGTGAAAAATAAGTATTTGGTCATTAACAAAAGTTCATCTCAATGTTTTGTTATATAGCCTTTGTTGGCAATGACAGAGGTCAAATGTTTTCTGTAAGTCTTCACAAGGTTGATACACACTATTGGTATTATATTGGCCCATTCCTCCATGCACATCTCCGTTAGAGCAGTGATGTTTTGCTACTGTCGTTGGGCAACACGGACTTTCAACCCCCTCCAAAGGTTTTCTACGGGGTTGAGATCTGGAGACTGACTAGGCCACCCCAGGACCTTCATTAGCTTCTTATGTAGCCACTCCTTTGATGCCCTGGCAGTGTGCTTGGGTTCATTATCATGCTAAAAGACCCAACCATGTATCATCTTCAATTCACTTGCTGATGGAAGGAGGTTTGCACTCAAAATCTCATAATGCATTGCCCCATTCATTCTTTCATGTACACGGATCAGTCATCCTGGTGTTGTGAATTCTGCTTTTGGGCTCCCTCCGGTGGTTGTAGGTGGTAATGCAGTTGTCCCAGGGCTGCAGTCATGGTCAGGTGTTTCTGCTGATTGCAATTCTGACTGGGGTATTTAGGTTTGCAGGATTCTTTAGTCCTTTCCAGTTGTCAATGGTTCTTGGGAGGTGTTGGACCTCTGTCTGGTTTCACATGACCACTCAGCGACCAATCACAAGCCGCAATGTCATCGAAGGTCCTTAACGCGCTCATTCTTAAGAAGGGAAGCATGGCGGTTGCAGCGGTGACAACCAGGGCACGTCCGAGGGTAAGTATATCAATATTTTTTATTTTTATTCTTTATTTTACACATGAATATGGATCCCAGGGCCTGAAGGAGAGTTTCCTCTCCTTCAGACCCTGGGAACCATAGAGGATACCTTCCGATATTTGTGTCCCATTGACTTGTATTGGTATCGGATATCGGTATCGGCGATATCCGATATTTTTTGGATATCGGCCGATACCATCCGATACCGATACTTTCAAATATCGGACGGTATCGCTCAATACTAATGATGAACCTAATTCTGTGGATCAAGCGGAGAAGACCTTGTTGGCCCTGTCTCAGGGTCAAGAGGCAGCAGAATTGTATTGTCAGAAATTTAGAAAATGGTCTGTGTTGACTAAATGGAATGATGATGCTTTGGCGGCAATTTTCAGAAAGGGTCTTTCTGAATCCGTTAAAGATGTTATGGTGGGGTTTCCCACGCCTTTCGGTCTGAGTGATTCTATGTCTCTGGCCATTCATATTGATCGGCGCTTGCGGGAGCGCAGAACTGTGCGTGCTGTTGCGTTGTCCTCAGAGCAGATTCCTGAGCCAATGCAGTGTGATAGGATTCTGTCTTGAACGGAACGACAAGGATTCAGACGTCAGAATAGGTTGTGTGTTATGGTGCGGTGGTTTTGGAGCAACATGGAACGAGCTCTGAAGGAAGTGGTAACTGTACTGACCGCAGTCCCTAAGCTCAACACAACACTAGAAGTAGCCGTGGAATGCTCCTAACTCTCCCTAGGCATCTCGTCACAGCTTAAGAGCTAACTACCCCTAAAGACAGAAGCAGGAAAACTATCTTGCCTCAGAGAAAATCCCCAAAGGATAGATTAGCCGCCCACAAATAATGACTGTGAGTGGAGAGGAAAAAGACATACACAGAATGAAACCAGGATGAGCACAGGAGGCCAGTCTAGCTTGATAGATAGGACAGGATGGAATACTGTGCGGTCAGTATAAAAACTACAAAAATCCACGCAGAGTTAACACAAAATCTCCACACCTGACTAAAGGTGTGGAGGGTAAATCTGCTTCCCAGAGCTTCCAGCAAGACAGAATTAATTCATACTGATAACGCTGGACAAACATAGAAAGCATTGAACGGATAAGTCCACAATCTGTGAACAGAAAAGCACAAGCAAAAACTTAGCTTTGCTGAACTGGTCAGGATAACAGGGAAATCCAAAGAGATGTGAATCCAACCAGGAACCATTTACAAGTGGCACTGGCTGAAGGAACAACCAGGCCTAAATAGCCGAGCAGAAGAGACGATAAGTGGAGGCAGCTGATGACAGCTAACTCCAAGGAGCAGCCATACCATTTGAAACCACAAGAGGGAGCCCAAGAGCAGAACTCACAAAAGTGCCACTTACAACCACCGGAGGGAGCCCAAGAGCGGAATTCACAACAGTACCCCCCCTTGAGGAGGGGTCACCGAACCCTCACCAGAGCCCCCAGGCCGATCAGGACAAGCCAAATGAAAAGCACGAACCAAATCGGTGGCAACAACCCAAGAATTATCCTCCTGGCCATAACCCTTCCACTTGACAAGATACTGAAGCCTCCACCTCGAAAAACAAGAATCCAAAATCTTCTCAACCTCATATTCCAACTCTCCCTCAACCAACACCGGGGAAGGAGGGTCAACCAAGGGAACAACGGGTACCACATATCTCCGCAACAAAGATCTATGGAAAACATTATGAATGGCAAAAGAGGCTGGAAGAGCCAAACGAAAAGAAACCGGATTAATAATTTCAGAAATTTTATAAGGACCAATAAACCGAGGCTTAAACTTAGGGGAAGAAACCTTCATAGGAACATGACGAGAAGACAACCAAACCAAATCCCCCACACGAAGCCGGGGACCAACACACCGACGGCGGTTAGCAAAACGTTGAGCCCTTTCCTGAGACAACGTCAAATTGTCCACCACATGAGTCCAAATCTGCTGCAGCCTGTCCACCACAGATTCAACACCAGGACAATCAGAAGGCTCAACCTGTCCAGAAGAAAAACGAGGATGAAAACCAAAATTACAAAAGAAAGGTGAAACCAAAGTAGCCGAACTAGCCGATTATTAAGGGCAAACTCGGCCAATGGCAAGAAAGACACCCAATCATCCTGATCAGCAGACACAAAGCATCTCATATAGGTCGCCAAGGTCTGATTAGTTCGCTCAGTTTGGCCATTAGTCTGAGGATGAAACGCCGAAGAAAAAGACAAATCAATGCCCATCCTAGCACAAAAGGCCCGCCAAAATCTAGAGACAAACTGAGAACCTCTGTCAGAGACAATATTCTCCGGAATGCCATGCAAACGAACCACATGCTGAAAAAATAATGGAACCAGATCTGAGGAGGAAGGCAACTTAGGCAAAGGTACCAGATGGACCATTTTAGAGAACCGGTCACAAACAACCCAGATAACAGACATCTTCTGGGAAACAGGAAGATCTGAAATAAAATCCATGGAAATATGCGTCCAGGGCCTCTCAGGGACCGGCAAGGGCAAAAGCAACCCACTAGCGCGGGAATAGCAAGGCTTGGCCCGGGCGCAAGTCCCACAGGACTGCACAAAAGCACGCACATCGCGCGACAAGGAAGGCCACCAAAAGGACCTAGCAACCAAATCTCTGGTACCAAAAATCCCAGGATGACCAGCCAACACTGAACAATGAACCTCAGAAATAACCTTACTTGTCCATCTATCAGGAACAAACAGCTTCCCCACTGGACAGCGGTCAGGCCTATCAGCCTGAAATTCCTGAAGCACCCGCCGCAAATCAGGGGAGATAGCAGAAAGAATCACCCCTCCTTAAGAATGCCAACCGGCTCAAGGACTCTAGGAGAATCAGGCAAAAAACTCCTAGAGAGGGCATCAGCCTTAACATTCTTAGATCCCGGAAGATACGAGACCACAAAATCAAAACGGGAGAAGAACAGGGACCATCGAGCCTGTCTAGGATTCAGCCGCTTGGCCGACTCGAGGTAAATCAGATTCTTATGATCAGTCAGGACCACAATGCGGTGTCTAGCTCCCTCAAGCCAATGTCGCCACTCCTCAAACGCCCACTTCATAGCCAACAACTCCCGATTGCCGACATCATAATTGCGTTCCGTAGGCAAAAACTTTCTGGAAAAAAAAGCACACGGTTTCATCAAAGAACCATCAGACTCCCTCTGAGACAAAACGGCCCCTGCCCCAATCTCAGAAGCGTCGACCTCAACCTGAAAAGGAAGAGAAACATCCGGCTGACGCAACACAGGGGCAGAAGTAAACCGGCGTTTAAGCTCCTGAAAGGCCTCAACAGCCTCAGAGGACCAATTCGTCACATCAGCGCCTTTCTTCGTCAAATCAGTAAGGGGCTTAACCACACTGGAAAAGTTGGCAATGAAACGGCGATAGAAATTAGCAAAGCCCAAAAATTTTTGAAGGCCCTTCACAGATGTGGGTTGGATCCAGTCATGAATAGCTTGGACCTTAACAGGATTCATTTCTATAGACGAGGGAGAAAAAATAAAACCCAAAAAAGAGACCTTCTGAACTCCGAATAGGCACTTAGACCCCTTCACAAACAAAGCATTATCACGAAGGATCTGGAACACCATCCTGACCTGCTTCACATGAGACTCCCAATCATTGGAAAAAATCAAAATATCATCCAAATATACGACCATGAATTTATCAAGATAATTGCAGAAAATATTATGCACAAAAGACTGGAACACAGATGGAGCATTAGAGAGCCCAAATGGCATCACAAGATATTCAAAATGGCCTTCGGGCGTATTAAATGCAGTTTTCCATTCGTCACCCTGTTTAATACGAACAAGATTATATGCCCCTCGGAGGTCAATCTTAGTAAACCAACTAGCCCCCTTAATCTGAGCAAACAAATCAGTAAGCAAAGGCAAGGGGTATTGGAATTTGACTGTGATCTTATTAAGAAGACGATAATCAATACAGGGTCTCAAGGAGCCATCCTTCTTAGCAACAAAAAAGAAACCCGCTCCCAATGGTGACGAAGAGGGCCGAATATGCCCCTTCTCCAAAGACTCCTTAACATAACTCCGCATGGCGGCATGCTCTGGCACAGACAGATTGAAAAGTCGGCCCTTAGGGAACTTGCAACCAGGAATCAAGTTAATAGCACAATCACAGTCCCTGTGCGGAGGAAGGGTACTGGACTTGGGCTCATCAAATACATTCTGGAAATCCGACAAAAACTCAGGGACCTCAGAAGAGGGGGAAGAGGAAATTGACATCAAAGGAACGTCACTATGTACCCCTTGACAACCCCAACTAGTCACCGACATAGTTTTCCAATCCAGCACCGGATTATGTTCCTGTAACCATGGAAAACCCAGTACAACAACATCATGCAGGTTATGCAACACGAGAAAACGGCAATCTTCCTGATGTGCTGGAGCCATGTACATAGTCATCTGTGTCCAGTACTGAGGTTGATCCTTGGCCAAGGGTGTAGCATCAATACCCCTCAAAGGAATAGGGCTCTGCAAAGGCTGCAAGGAAAAACCACAGCGTCTGGCAAATTCCAAGTCCATTAAGTTCAGGGCAGCGCCTGAATCCACAAATGCCATGACAGAAAAGGACGACAATGAGCAAATCAGGGTCGCAGATAAGAGAAATTTAGGCTGTATAGTACTAATGGTAACAGACCTAGCAACTCTCTTAGTACGCTTAGGGCAATCAGAGATAACATGAGCAGAATCACCACAGTAAAAACACAGCCTATTCTGACGTCTGAATTCCTGCCGCTCTGTTCTAGTCAAAATCCTATCACATTGCATAGGTTCTGGACTCTGCTCAGAGGATACTGCCATATGGTGCACAGCCTTGCGCTCGCGCAGACGCCGATCGATCTGAATGGCTAGAGACATAGATTCGCTCAAACCGGCAGGCGTAGGAAAGCCCACCATAACATCTTTAAGGGCTTCAGAAAGACCTTTTCTGAAAATAGCAGCCAGAGGCCAGAGCCTCTTCATTCCATTTAGTGAGCACAGACCATTTTCTAAATTTCTGGCAGTGTAACTCTGCCGCTTCCTGACCTTGACACAAGGCCAACAGGGTTTTTTCTGCATGATCCACAGAATTAGGTTCGTCATACAATAATCTGAGCGCTTGAAAAAATGCATCAACATTCAATAATGCCGGATCCCCTGTTTCAAGATAAAAAGCCCAGTCTTGAGAGTCACCACGCAGCAAGGATTTGATGATTTTTACTTGCTGAATGGGATCACCAGAAGAACGGGGTTTCAAAGCAAAAAACAATCTGCAGTTATTTTTAAAGTTAAAAAACTTGGATCTGTCCCCAAAAAACAAATCAGGAGTAGGAATTCTAGGCTCTAAAGCCGGAGTCTGGACAACATAGTCCTGGATACTCTGTACTCTTGCAGCAAGTTGATCCACACGAGAAAACAAACCCTGAACATCCATGCCAAAGCATATATCCTAAACCACCCAGATATCAAGAGGAAAAAAAAGACAAACCAGAGCAAAGAAAAAAAAATGGTTCAGAACTTTCTTTTCCTTCTTTTGAGATGCATTTAATTCATTTTTGGCCACTTGTACTGTTATGGTGCGGTGGTTTTGGAGCAACATGGAATGAGCTCTGAAGGAAGTGGTAACTGTACTGACCGCAGTTCCTAAGCTCAACACAACACTAGAAGTAGCCGTGGAATGCTCCTAACTCTCCCTAGGCATCTCGTCACAGCCTAAGAGGTAACTACCCCTAAAGACAGAAGCAGGAAAACTATCTTGCCTCAGAGAAAATCCCCAAAGGATAGATTAGCCCCCCACAAATAATGACTGTGAGTGGAGAGGAAAAAGACATACACAGAATGAAACCAGGATGAGCACAGGAGGCCAGTCTAGCTTGATAGATAGGACAGGATGCAATACTGTGCGGTCAGTATAAAACACTACAAAAATCCACGCAGAGTTTACAAAAAATCTCCACACCTGACTAAAGGTGTGGAGGGTAAATCTGCTTCCCAGAGCTTCCAGCAAGACAGAATTAATTCATACTGATAACGCTGGACAAACATAGAAAGCACTGAACGGAAAAGTCCACAATCTGTGAACAGAAAAGCGCAAGCAAAAACTTAGCTTTGCTGAACTGGTCAGGATAACAGGGAAATCCAAAGAGATGTGAATCCAACCAGGAACCATTAACAAGTGGCACTGGCTGAAGGAACAGCCAGGCCTAAATAGCCGAGCAGAAGAGACGATAAGTGGAGGCAGCTGATGACAGCTAACTCCAAGGAGCAGCCATACCACTTGAAACCACAAGAGGGAGCCCAAGAGCAGAACTCACAAAAGTGCCACTTACAACCACCAGAGGGAGCCCAAGAGCGGAATTCACAACAGTTGTGTTATTATTGTGGCGACGCTTCTCATGTCATTTCAGTCTACCCTAAGTGGACAAAGAGGATCGCTAGTTCATTTACCATCAGCACTGTACAACCTAAATTCCTGTTATCTGTGTCCTTGATCTGCTCATTGTCATCATTTTCTGTCATGGCGTTTGTGGATTCAGGCGCCGCCTTGAACTTAATGGACTTTGAGTTTGCCAGGCGTTGTGGTTTTCCCTTGCAGCCTTTACAGAACCCTATTCCTTTAAGGGGCATTGATGCTACACCCTTGGCTAAAAATAAGCCCCAGTTCTGGACACAGGTGACCATGCGCATGGCGCCAGCCCATCAGGAGGATTGTCGATTTCTGGTGTTGCATAATTTGCATGATGCTATCGTGCTGGGTTTTCCGTGGTTGCAGGTACATAATCCTATGTTGGATTGGAAGTCTATGTCTGTGACTAGTTGGGGTTGTCAGGGGGTTCATAATGATGTTCCTTTGATGTCAATCTCCTCTTCTTCCTCTTCTGAAATTCCAGAGTTTTTGTCTGATTTTCAGGATGGATTCGATGAGCCCAAGTCCAGTTTCCTTCCACCGCACAGGGACTGCGATTGTGCAATTGACTTGATTCCAGGCTGTAAGTTTCCTAAGGGTCGACTTTTCAACCTGTCTGTGCCTGAACATACCGCCATGCGGAGCTATATTAAGGAATCTTTGGAGAAAGGGCATATTCGGCCATCTTCTTCACCGTTGGGAGCGGGATTCTTTTTTGTTGCTAAAAAAAAGTTTCAATACCCTTTACCTTTGCTTACCGATTTATTTGCTAGGATTAAGGTAGCTAGTTGGTTTACGAAGATTGACCTTCGGGGGGCATATAATCTTGTTCGTATTAAGCAGGGTGATGAATGGAAAACTGCGTTTAACACGCCCGAAGGCCATTTTGAATACCTTGTGATGCCATTCGGGCTCACTAATGCTCCATCTGTTTTTCAGTCCTTCATGCATGATATCTTCCGGACTTATATTGATAAGTTCTTGATTGTATATTTGGACGATATTTTGATTTTTTTCCGATGATTGGGAGTCTCATGTGGAACAGGTCAGGATGGTATTTCAGATCCTTCGTGACAATGCCCTGTTTGTGAAGGGGTCTAAGTGTCTCTTTGGGGTGCAGAAAGTTTCTTTTTTGGGCTTCATTTTTTCTCCCTCATCTATAGAGATGGATCCGGTTAAGGTTCAGGCCATTCATGATTGGATTCAGCCCACATTCGTGAAGAGCCTTCAGAAATTTTTGGGTTTTGCAAATTTTTGTCGCCGTTTCATTGCTAATTTTTCCAGCGTGGTTAAACCCTTGACCGATTTGACGAAGAAAGGCGCTGATGTGGTGAATTGGTCCTCTGTGGCTGTCTCTGCCTTTCAGGAGCTTAAACGTCATTTTATTTCTGCTCCGGTGTTGTGCCAACCGGATGTTTCTCTTCCGTTTCAGATTGAGGTTGACGCTTCTGAGATTGGGGCAGGGGCCGTTTTGTCCCAGAGGGATCCTGTTGGTTCCTTAATGAAACCGTGTGCCTTCTTTTCCCGTAAGTTTTCGCCTGCTGAACGCAATTATGATGTCAACAATCGGGAGTTGTTGGCTATGAAGTGGGCGTTTGAGGAGTGGCGACATTGGCTTGAGGGAGCTAAGCATCGTATTGTGGTCTTGACCGATCATAAGAATTTGATTTACCTCGAGTCTGCCAAACGGCTGAATCCTAGACATGCTCGATGGTCCTTGTTTTTTTCCCGTTTTGATTTCGTGGTCTCGTACCTTCCGGGTTCTAAGAACATTAAGGCTGATGCCCTCTCTAGGAGTTTTTTGCCTGATTCTCCTGAGGTCTTGGAACCGGTCGGTATTCTGAAAGAAGGGGTGGTCCTTTCTGTCATTTCCCCTGATTTACGACGGGTTCTTCAGAAATTTCAGGCTGACAGACCTGACCGCTGTCCTGTGGGGAAACTGTTTGTTCCTTACAGATGGACTAGTAGAGTGATTTCTGAGGTTCACTGTTCCGTGTTGGCCGGTCATACTGGCATTTTTGGTACCAGAGACTTGGTTGGTAGGTCCTTTTGGTGGCCTTCCTTGTCGCGCGATGTGCGTGCTTTTGTGCAGTCCTGTGGGACTTGTGCGTGGGCCAAGCCTTGTTGTTCCCATGCTAGTGGGTTGCTTTTGCCATTGCCGGTCCCTGAGAGGCCCTGGACGCATATTTCTATGGATTTTATTTTGGATCTTTCGGTTTCCCAGAGGATGTCGGTTATCTAGGTTGTTTGTGACCGGTTCTCTAAGATGGTTCATTTGGTGCCTTTGCCTAAATTGCCTTCCTCTTCAGATTTGGTTCCGTTGTTTTTTCAGCATGTGGTTCGTTTGCATGGTATTCCGGAGAATATTGTGTCCGACAGAGGTTCCCAGTTTGTTTCTAGGTTTTGGCAGGCCTTTTGTGCTAGGCTGGGCATTGATTTATCTTTTTCTTCTGCGTTTCATCCTCAGACAAATGGTCAGACCAAGCGAACTAATCAGACTTTGGAGACTTATTTGAGATGCTTTGTGTCTGCTGATCAGGATGATTGGGTGGCTTTCTTGCCATTGGCCGAGTTTGCCCTTAATAATTGGGCTAGTTTGGCTACTTTGGTTTCGCCTTTCTTTTGTAATTTTGGTTTTCATCCTCGTTTTTCTTCTGGGCAGGTTGAGCCTTCTGACTGTCCTGGTGTGGATTCTGTGGTTGACAGGTTGCAGCAGATTTGGGCTCATGTGGTAGACAATTTGGTGTTGTCCCAGGAGGAGGCTCAACGTTTTGCTAACCGTCGTCGGTGTGTTGGTTCCCGGCTTCGGGTTGGGGATCTGGTCTGGTTGTCTTCCCGTCATGTTCCTATGAAGGTTTCTTCTCCTAAGTTTAAGCCTCGGTTTACTGGTCCTTACAGGATTTCTGAGATTATTAATCCGGTGTCTTTTCAACTGGCGCTTCCGGCCTCTTTTGCGATCCATAATGTCTTCCATAGATCTTTATTGCGGAAATATGTGGAGCCCGTTGTTCCCTCTGTTGATCCTCCGGCCCCTGTGTTGGTTGATGGGGAGTTGGAATATGTTGTTGAGAAGATTTTGGATTCCCGTTTTTTGAGGCGGAGGCTTCAGTACCTTGTCAAATGGAATGGTTATGACCAAGAGTATAATTCTTGGGTTTTTGCCTCTGATGTCCATGCTACTGATTTGGTTCGTGCTTTTTATCTGGCTCGTCCTGATTGGCCTGGGGGCTCTGGTGAGGGTTCGGTGACCCCTCCTCAAGGGGGGGGGGTACTGTTATGAATTCTGCTTTTGGGCTCCCTCCGGTGGTTGTAGGTGGTAATGCAGTTGTCCCAGGGCTGCAGTCATGGCCAGGTGTTTCTGCTGATTGCAATTCTGACTGGGGTATTTAGGTTTGCAGGATTCTTTAGTCCTTGCCAGTTGTCAATGGTCCTTGGGAGGTGTTGGACCTCTGTCTGGTTTCCCCTGCTTAGCTGCCAATTCAGCAAAGATAAGTGTCTGTTTTTTTTTTCTATGGCACACATGCTGTGTGCTGGATTTTTGATTGTATTTCTGCTCTGTGTGTAGGATTCTCTGGAGTTGCAGATATACGTTCCACGTCTTTCGTTAGATGAAGGAATTTTTTGTATAATCTGCTGTGGATATTTTTGGAAGGGTTTTAATACTGACCGCACAGAACTCTGTCCTATCCTTTCCTATTTTAGCTAGAGTGGCCTCTTTTGCTAAATCCTGTTTTCTGCCTACGTGTGTCTTTCCTCTCCTACTCACAGTCAATATTCGTGGGGGGCTGCCTATCCTTTGGGGTTCTGCTCTGAGGCAAGATAGTATTCCTATTTCCATTTATAGGGGTATTTAGTTCTCCAGCTGTGATGAGGTGTCTAGGGTTTGTTAGGCACACCCCACGGCTACCTCTAGTTGCGGTGTCAGATCAGGATTTGCGGTCAGTACAGTTACCACCTACTCCAGTGAAAGTTATTCATGCAGCTCCAAGGTCACCGGATCATAACATCCTGGTACCTTTGCAGAGAAACAGCCCCAAAGCATGATGTTGCCACTCCCATGCTTCATAGTAGGTATGGTGTTCTGTGGATGCAACTCAGCATTCTGTCTCCTCCAAACACAACCAGTCTTGTTTCTACCAAACAGTTCTACTTTGGTATCATCAGACCATATGACAATTTCCCAATACACTTCTGTATAATCCAAATGGTCTCTAGCAAACTTCAGAAGGGTTCCTGGTGGCGTAGTGTGCTACTGATGGTAGCCTTTGTTATGGTGGTCGTAGCCCTATGCAGATAATTAACTAGGTCCCCCCGTGTGTTTCTGGGATTTTTGCTCACCATTTTTGTGATCATCACACTAAGCAGCTTGCCTATTGCAGATTCAGTCTTCTCAGCTTGGTGCAGGGCTACAATTTTGTTTCTGGTGTCCTTCGACAGCTCTTTGGTCTTCACCACAGTGGAGTTTGAAGTGTGACTGTCTGAAGTTGTGGACAGGTGTCTTTTATACTGATAACAAGTTCAAACAGGTGCCATGACTATAGGTAATGAGTGGAGGACAGAGGAGCCTATTACAGAAGAAGTTACAGGTCTGTGAGAGCCAGAAATCTTGCATGTTTTTAGGTGACCAAATACTTATTTTCCACCATAATTTGAAAAATAAATCTTGCCAAATCAGACAAGGTGATTTTCTGGATTTGTTTTCTCAATTTTGACTCTTATAGTTGTGGTCAACCTATGATGTCAATTACAGGCCTCTCTCAGCTTTTTAACCCTTTTGTGCCCAGGCCTGTTTTGCCTTCGTGACCGGGCCAATTTTTACCATTCTGACCACTGTCATTTTATGAAGTAATAACTCTGGAGTGCTTCAACATAGCCCGGTGATTCTGAGACGGTTTTCTTGTGACATATTGTACTTTACGATAGTGGTAAAATTTCTTCGATATGACTTGCATTTATTTGTGAAAAAAATGAAATTTTGGCGACAATCTTGAAAAGTTCGCAATTTTCAAACTTTTAATTTTTATGCTCTTAAATCACACAGTCACATAGCATAAAATAGATAATAAATAACATTTCCCACATGTCTACTTTACATCAGCACAATTTTGGAACCCAAATTTGTATTTGTTAGAAAGTTATAAGGGTTAAAAGATGACTAGCGATTTTTCATTTTCTCAACCAATTTTACAAAGGGACCATTTTTAGGGACCATTTCACATTTGAAGTCACGTTGAGGGGTCTATATGAAAGAAAATACCCAAAATTGAGACCATTCTAAAAACTTCACCCCTCAAGGTGCGCAAAACCACAGTCAAGATGTTTATTAACTCTGCAGGTGCTTCACAAGAATTAATGGAATGTGGAAAGAAAAAATTAACATTTCACTTTTTCCCACAAAAATGTTTCTTTATCGCCATATTTTCCATTTTCACAATGGTAACGAAAGAAAATGCACTATAAAATTTGTAGTGAGATTTCTCCTGAGTATGTCGATACCACATATGTGAGGAAAGCTACTGTTTATGCGCATGGCAGGGCTTGGAAGGGAAGGAACACCATTTGACTTTTGGAATACAAAATTGGCTGGAATTGATCGTGGACACCATGTCGCGTTTGGAGAGCCCCTGACGTGCCTAAACAATGGAAACCCTAGAATAAAAAGAAAGCGAAAGACTGCACTCATAAAGATAGGAACACCCAAGTATATCATATAAATTACGTGTACTTTATTTAAAAAAATAAATAAACCACTAGACAGGACACAGCACATATTAAAGCATTTAAAATCTGCAAAGAGTGTTTTGCCTAGCCATGCCTTAATATCGAGGCCATGGCTGCCCACACAATAATCCTCAACACAAAAAGAGATTTATATATATATTTTTACTATAGCTCAGAAAACCACCAAGTGGCTGCAGCAGTTACCACGTATTGATTGAATTATACACAGTAGATTAATAGATACATCCTATACCATATTCATTCACAGTACCATGAAAATGGACCAATTGGCCACCATAGAATCTAAAAGACCTGACATATATAAATAGATTAATAAATAAGTAAACGCACATATATGTGCATATGTCAAATGTTAAGCCTAATAACTTAGTGAGGCACAAAGTAAGGCCATAAAGAAAAAAGATTACCCAATTTTTACTCTGGAATCAGAGAGACAAGAGAAGGCCTGGGTCAAATAGCTGCAAAAGTATTCAGGACCTGAATGGAGCCATAAGTGCTGGAGAGGAGAATAGTGTGGGAAAAGGACCCACGCGTATCGCCACACAAGTGTGGCTTCCTCAGGGAAAGTGATGCTCTGAGCGCCATAAGCATTAAGTATATATACACATAATACACAGGATCAATTAAGATAGAAGAACCGGATGGTTCAGAGATGAGGGATCGCACATGGCTGCCACCATCTTGTTATTGTTCATCCGTCCCTGCTAGCCAATAAAGTAAGTTGAAACGCAGACTGCGCATGCACCCGACATACCTGATCGCGCGTGCGCAGTAGATAGGTAATGTTGCTGAGGTCTAAATTGCAGCTGCAAAAGAGACCCGGAGCGCACATGCGCACTGGCCCTGCAGAGCCAAGAAAATAGAAAGGCCCAAAAAAATGATAGCAACAGCGCAAACAGAAAAAGGAAGCTGTACATATTCAAACAAGAAGGGGGTATTCAGAAGGGGAGGAGGCATGCATAATATACATACATATACTCCAACACCTGCATGCATACATGTACATATATGCATGCTTAAGCACCCATATGTCAATCACACAAAAAGCATAGAACACGCTGCATAATGCATACAGAACTTTATTATAATGGAAAAAATACATAAAGTATATAATGTATCCGTATATATACTGTATATATGCAGAGAAGGTGCACAGAGATCGCAAGTAAACATGTGCACAATTCCACAGAAGTGCACATGCTGTTAGATGCCTAATAAATTACTTGTTCAGGTGGACCAATAGGTTCAGTATTAGATCCCTAGATCAAATGACTTTCCATCATGGAGTAAGGAGTGGAGATGATAGGGCCTGTACGATGCTTCCCATGATATTTCAGCATTGTATAAATCAGTTTTGAGACCCCCTCCAGACCTATGGGGGGGGGGAGGTCGCTGGAAAAATGCCCCAGTTTCCCACTGACCTCCATTATACTCGTTACTCAGCTAGAGTACCCGAGCATTTTAGTGCTCACTAATCACAGGTAAGCTCTACACAATATACTGATCAGAATATGTCACTTTAGTTCATTGCCACTTTAATCCTCTCTATGCCTATTTGTTTATATAAACCTATAAAGAATTGCGCACACTAGAACTTCACATACAAAAATTACAAAGATTTTATTGGTTATAACATACAAAATGTATGAACAATAATGATGGAAATGGTACCAAATGAAAATACAGCACCACAGACCAAAGGTAATTGTATCACAGAGCCATATAATCCAATGCCACATTATTCATTAACCCCGTGGTTAACGTTAACGGCGTTAACCCCGTTAACGGCATAGTCATTCAAAGTTCCCACATATAGGTCAGTAAAACAAACGGCATAGTGGATGATAATCAAAATCAAACTTGTATAATTTGCATTACCTCTGGTCTGATGGTGCCTCGACCCCTCTATATATTGTCTATATAGAGACTGATTAATATGGTGCTTGCTGATATTTATCGTATGTCTTGATTTTGCCATTCCTCCTACCCTACCGTTTCCTCCTTATCAGACCTATTTGTATAAAATTGATTGTGATTACCTTTTTAATATATAATTAAAAAGGAAATTTTAGTCAATCCCTTGGTCGGTGGTCTTTATTTATACCTATCACAGAGCCTATACCCCCACACACCCCTCTCACACAGCTTGTAGCCCCTCGTTCCCCTCTCTACCTCAGCCTGTAACTCCTTGAACCCCTCTCTCACAGTCTGTACCCCCATGCATCCTAGTACAGTATCTCCCACACCCTCAGTCACTCTATTTCACATAGCCTGTACCCCAAAGCATCCTTCTCTCACACTGCCACTATCCCCATGCACCTCTCTCACACAACCTGTATCCACACACACCCCTCTCTGTCTTCACCCCTCTTTATCGCACACCTGCACACTATATGCTACGCCCGCTAGGGCCGTGGGGTACTCAGTCTGGTTCGGGCAGTTCTTCAGGGGATTGTCACGGCAGCAGTGACCCGGTCCATGGCCCTGGGCGCACAATAAAATAATGAGGGAAAGTTTATAGGGGACTCAACATGACACCACCTCACCAAGACAATTTTCGATCACATTAGTACCTAGGGTAATCATTGGGTTACATTCTCACCGATCAATATCTATGATTATCAGACCTTGGGCTTTCAATTCTACTCGCCCTACCATAATGGTCACCTCTTTAAACCCCACTTGTGGCAAAGGCTGACCATTGCTGGTGACTGTTGTCAGATCATTGTCTGGGCTGCGGGTAATATCAGTGTCAACCCAGTATCGTTTGTAAAGAATATATGGCATAGTCATCAAATGGGAGCCGGTGTCCAATAAAGCGTTCATCGGGATGCCATAAATCACAACGGCAAGACCGGCCATCCTCCCACATACATGTCTTGCCAACTTTGCGGGCCTGATCATCTTACTCCCGGGGTCGGCCCTCTGCCCCAGGGGTTGCTCGTTTAAATTGCAGAATCTTGCGATGTTCCCTGCCATGTTGCAGTGGCGACAGATGGGCTGTCCATTATTATTGCAGTGATCGCTGTCTCTCCCTCTGGTCGATGGGATTCTCTTCTGCCGTCGCCACAGGACGTCCTCTGGACTGGAGGTCAGCTGGATCTTCTCCTTTGGGGATGGATGTACAGCATGGTTTTGGTTAGCGCAGCCACACTTTTGGTCAGCTCCTGGACCTGGAGATGTAGGTCTGCAGGGGAGTTATCTAGGGTCTGGGCATCGACCTCAACAAGGGTCTGGGGAAAGGATGCTTCCTCCTGTTGGTATGTAATTGCTGGGCACCTAGGTGACATGACACCGCTGTTATTTGGTTCACACAGCACCCGGATGGCCCTATCTTTAAAGTGCGCAAAGTCCAGGTCAGGGTTTTGTAGGGCCATGATGCGCAGCTGTGTACTGTGGGTATTGGACAGGAGTCCCTCAATAAACTGCTCCTTTAGCAATCTATCCTCATCTTGCACGCTGCCGGGGTCAAGATGCTTTATGGCCCGTAGTGCCTCCTGAAGATTAAGGGCATAGTCCCATATACTGTCCTGCACCCTTTGTTTACACCCAAAGAATCTCATTTTTAGCTCTGCTGCAGTGCCAGTGTAAAAGGTGTCCTTGAGCCTGGCCAAGATTTGCTTGATAGTTCTTTTATCAGTGTCCGGCCAGGACTTTACCTCCCTCTGGGCCGCACCACTTAACTGGCCAGTAAAGATGCTGACTTTTTAACTCTCAGACAGGTGGTATACTTCAAACAAACTACATAGTCTCTCCTTCAAATCGCTCAGGGTGTGTGACTCCCCTGAGTATTGCGGTAACCGTGCCGCTCCCGGTATGTAAGGCATTGATAGTGGCATTATGGGGGCGGAGACTGCGACTGCTGCTGGATCTCCACCCTGGATGGACATTTTCGTCCCCCCTAGTGAACCTGTCAAGCCCTGGGTTTCGATACCATAGTAAGCAGCTGTTTCACAGGCGGGATGGATTGAGATCCTGAGGGTGTCCTAGTTGGGGCCTCCTGCTTCCCGCCGGCTAACGTCTGAGCGCCAGGCAGGGCTTCTCTTTGTGCACTCTCTTGGGCTCCGCCAATGATAACACACGCCTTCTATTTTTGGCACGCCGTGCAGCGTGATAATGGCGGTTACCACACAATTCAATAAAGTTTATGGCACACAGGACCTAGTGGTACCGGACTACGATATCCTGTTCATGATGCCAAAATGCGATGCCTGCTAGGGCCATGGGGTACTCGGTCCGGGTCAGGCAGTTGTTCAGGGGGTTATCACGGCAGCAGTGCCCCGGTCCGTGGCCCTGGGCGGGCAATAAAATAATGAGGGAAAGTTTATAGGGGACTTAACGTGATGCCACTTGAGGTGTTCAGCAATAGATGGCCGACACTGCTTAAGGCGACCGCTGGGGCCAGTGGTGATGCAGCTGGAATGGTTCTGCTCACCACAGGTGGAGCGGGGCCCCAGGGCTACCGGTACTGTTGTAAGTTATCGTGGACGTTGAGGTGCAGGACTGAGGGTGCGAGAAATGACTGGATGACACAAGGGCTGTAGTTTTCTTTACCTTTACCCAATGGCTGAAAGTGCAATCCGGGGCACGGGTAACAGATGGTAATGGAGATCTTGGCAGCCTGGAAGCAATTTAGGATCCACCTAGCCAGGTAGTTTCGGACATCTTCCTACTGTGCTGTCCTGTTAGGTCCTTGCTGCTTTCAAGCTCTGCTCAAGTCTCTCTCACTGTCTGTTAAAGTAAAACAGGACCACATTAGAAGGCAGCTTGAGCCTATTACAGGTGTCGCTCCTTCATGGTGGCTCCGGGCTCTGGGATGCTGCTGTGCTGCTGGGTGTTAGATAGGCCAGGAGAACTGCAGTCTCCTGCCCTCCAGATTTAGCTGCCGGGACTTCAGTACCCACGCAACCACGGAATCCAGTGTCTGGTTTCTAGCGCTCAGCTCTGGAATGACTGCCTGATACGGTGATGTTCCCTCATATTTAGCCTTTTGGCTTATTTCTCTGACTTTGGTCTGCCCTTTTTCCTTCCACTGTGATGGTTTGAGTTGGCGAGTTTATCTTATACGCTCCCTATATCACTTTAACAGGCTCGTCGCTCTGTGATACTGTTAGCCTTGCCTTTTTATAGGGACTATTTTTGGTATTTAACCCCTTAGTGACCGAGCCAAATTTTTGAAATCTGACCAGTGTCACTTTATGTGGTAATAACTCTGCAACGCTTCAACAAATCCCAGTGATTTTGAGACTGTTTTTTCGTGACACATTATACTTTATGATAATGGTAAATTTTGTTCAACATTTTTTGTGTTTATTTATAAAAAATATCAAAAATTTGAGAAAAATGTTAAAAAATTAGCACTTTTCTAAATTTGAATGATTATCCCTTTAATCCAGATAGTCATACAACAGCAAACCATTAATAAATAACATTTCCCACATGTCTGCTTTACATCAGCACCATTTGTAAAATGTTATTTTATTTTTTTAGCATTTTAGGAGGTTTAAAAATGTAGCAGCAATTTTTCATTTTTTCAAAGAAATTTACAAAATTTATTTTTTTAGGGACTTATCCATGTTTGAAGTGATTTTAGGGGTCCCATATATTGGGAAACCCACAAACGTGATACCATTTTAAAAACAGCACCCCTAAACATATTGAAAACTGCTGTCAGGTAGTTTATTAACCCTTCAGGTGCTTTACAGGAATTAATGCAAAGTGGTATGACAGAAATGAAAATGTGCATTTTTACCACCTAAATGCCGCTAACTTCTAAACAGATTACTACAGCCGTCAGACTCTAAGGCCACTATCTGGTCATGAATTGCCATCGCAAACATCAGGACAACAAAATCATGATCTGAGGGCACCAACTGTGACAAAGAAGAAGCCCCCACACTCTGTTAACCATTTATAATGATGTAGTCACTATTGACAGCAGCA
Organism: Ranitomeya imitator; assembly: GCF_032444005.1. Classification (NCBI taxonomy): domain Eukaryota; kingdom Metazoa; phylum Chordata; class Amphibia; order Anura; family Dendrobatidae; genus Ranitomeya; species Ranitomeya imitator. Next base: position 100,331,447 of record NC_091289.1, on the reverse strand, counting down.
TCTAAGGGGTTAAACAGATTTAGATGGTGCAAATACTGATCGTGGCTGGTACAGCAAGTTGTCAGCTATAGTGTACAACCGACAGATGCTGGATTGTCATCTGTATGGGGAGGCTATTCTCTTATATCTCAGGTCAGTTAAAAGACGTATTGGCGGTCATTAAGGGGTTAAACTCCAATATGTTTTTTTTTTTTTTGAGGGGATTTATACTTATCTCCTTTTGCTGCAATTTAGTAGGCTTATTGAGGCCCCCTTGCTAGCATTAGCCTGTTCATTTATATAGGGGCACTCCTGCACTATATGGTACTCTGGGGACGCCCAGAGTTTACCTGCTACCTTGCTCTGTGCACATAAGCCATTGTGCACATAAGTCACCATTTGTGCACATTTGTTGTGCTATTTATGCTACATCTTTGTATCTTAGATTTACCAAAGTACCAGCAGTGTGTTGGTGGCGTGACTCACCATATATTATTGTATCTTTAGCTGTCTCCATATATTGACTTTGTATAGGACCATTGGTGTGTTGGTTGTATTTTAATGTATGTTTTTATTGGTGTTTTCTGTCTTCTTCATTAATTAATAAATACATTTTTGTATTTTTGCAACTTAATTGTATTCTGGGTGTGCGCCCTATATGCATAGTCTCTTTTCTTGTTTGTTTGGTATATGCTGCTGCTATGCATTGAGCTGCACCCCTTATTATACTTACCTTATAGGTCGCAATTGGCCCCTCGCCCATTGGTAGTGCTCCCTAGCTCTCCCTCTTCCTTTGCAGCTCTGGAATGAGCTTGGTTACAGCTCCACTCCCCAGGTTCTCCTCGACTTCTCTCACTCTCTCAGACTCACTAACCCCCCCTCCAGGCCAGAACTTATAGGGAAGCTCCTCTGAAACCGGGTGTTAGAACTCCTCCTTCTGGTCTGAAGTAAGGAAAAAGTGATGGACGCAGGTGTTACCTGGTAAGGGGACCCCTCCTTGCTTCCAGGCATGACATCACCCCCTGTGAGGGAAGCATTGTGGCAACTGGACTCCTGGGGTGCCACATATATCTCACAAAACCTGCACCCCTTTATCACAGACTGCATACCTATGCACTTCTGTATCTCACAGCCTGCACCCCCTATCCCACAGCCTGCACCCCTATATCCTACACAGTTTGCATCCCCTATCCCACATAGCCTGCAACCCCATATCCCACACATCCTGCACCCTCATATTCCACACAGCCTGTACCTCTCTATCCCACACAGCCTGCAACCCCATCTGACATCCTGCACCCCTACGCACCCTCCAACTCACACGGCCTGTAACCCCATGCAACTCTCTATCCCATACAGCCTGCAGAGTCATCTACCCCTCCATCTCACACAGCTTGCACCCCCACCACTCACCCCTCCAGGTCATACAGCTTGTAGCCCCAGACACCCTTTCATCTTACAGCCTGGACCCCCATATCCTACACAGCCTGTACCCCTATGCAACTCTGCATCCCACACAGCTTGCACCCATATATCCAACACAGCCTAAATCCCCCATCCCACACAGCCTGCACCCTAACGCATCCCTTTATCCCACACAGCCTGCAGCCCCTATCCCACACAGCCTGCATCCCCCCATCTCACACTGACTGTACCCCCTTATGCTACACAGCCTGCAACCTAATATCCCACAAAGCCTTCACCCCCTAACCCAATCTGCAACCTCCTATCTCACAGACTGAATCCCCTTGTCCTACAAAGCTTGCACCCTAATATCCCACACAGCCTTCACCACCTATCTCACAGCCTGTACTGTTATGATCTGGTGGTTTAGGAGCAACATGGGACGAGCTCTGAAGGAAGTGGTACCTGTACTGACCGCAGTCCCTAAGCTCAACACAACACTAGAAGTAGCCGTGGGATGCTCCTAACACTCCCTAGGCACCTCGTCACAGCCTGAGAACTAACTACCCCTAAAGATAGAAACAGGAAAACTATCTTGCCTCAGAGAAAATCCCCAAAGGATAGATAGCCCCCCACAAGTAATGACTGTGAGTGGAGAGGGAAAAGACATACACAGAATGAAACCAGGATGAGCACAGGAGGCCAGTCTAGCTAGATAGATAGGACAGGATGGAATACTGTGCGGTCAGTATAAAACACTACAAAAAACCCACACAGAGTTTACAAAAATCTCCATACCTGACTAAAGGTGTGGAGGGTAAATCTGCTTCCCAGAGCTTCCAGCATCACAGAATTAATTCATACTGACAAGCTGGACAAACAGAAAGCACAAAACGGATAAGTCCACAACCTGTGGACAGAAAAGAGCAAGCAAGGACTTAGGTTTGCTGAACTGGTCAGGATAACAGGGAAATCCAAAGAGATGTGAATCCAACCAGGAACCATTGACAAGTGGCACAGGCTGAAGGAAAGAGCCAGGCTAAATAGCCGAGCAGAATAGACAATCAGTGGAAGCAGCTGCTGACAGCTAAATCCAAGGAGCAGCCATTCCACTTAAAACCACCAGAGGGAGCCCAAGAGCAGAACTCACAAAAATGCCACTTACAACCACCGGAGGGAGCACAAGAGCGGAATTCACAACACTGTACCCCCATATCCTACACAGCTTGCATCCCCTATCCCACACATCCTGCACCCTTATTTTCCACACAGCTTGCACCCTCCTATCCCATACAGCCTGCAACCCCATCTGACAGATCTTGCACCCCTATGCACCCCTCCATCTCACATAGTCTGAACCTCCATGTACCACTCAATCTCCCAGCCTGTAACCCCACATAGCTTTCCATTCCATACAGCCTGCAACCCTACTCACCCTTCCATCTCACACAGCTTTCCCCCCTCAATTACCCCTCCATTTAACAGACTGTAACCTCACACACCACTCTGTCTTACAGCCTGCACCCCAATATCCCACACAGCCTGCACCCCAATGCAACCCTCTATTCCACACAGCTTGCACTCACATATCCCACACAATGTGCATCCCCATATCCCTCATGACCTGCACCCCAATGCACTACTTTATCCTACACAGCGTGCACCCCCTATGCCATACAGCCTGCATCCCCATATCCTACACAGCCTGCATCCCCATATCCAACACCACCTGGACCTCTATATCTCACACTGCCTGCACCTCCCTATCCCACACTGCCTGCACCCCCTATTCTACACAGCCTGCATCCCCCTATCCTACACAGCCTGCATCCCCCTATCCTACACAGCCTGCATCCCCATAGTCTACACAGCCTGCATCCCAATAGTCTACACAGCCTGCATCACCATATCCTACACAGCATGTATTCCCATATCCCACACCACCTGGACCTCTATATCTCACACTGTTTGCATCTCCCTATCCCACACTGCCTGCACCCCCTATCCTACACAGCCTGAATCCCCCTATCCTACACAGCCTGCATCCCCCTATCCTACACAGCCTGCATCCCCATAGTCTACACAGCCTGCATCCCCATATCCTACACAGCATGTATTCCCATATCCCACACCACCTGGACCTCTATATCTCACACCGCCTGCACCACCATATCCCACACTGCCTGCACCACCATATCCCACACTCCCTGCACCTCCCTATCCCACACTGCCTGCACCTCCCTATCCCACACTGCCTGCACCGCCTATCCTACACAGCCTGCATCCCCCTATCCTACACAGCCTGCATCCCCATAGTCTACACAGCCTGCATCCCCATATCCTACACAGCCTGCATCCCCATATCCTACACAGCCTGTATTCCCATATCCCACACAGCCTGTATTCCCAGAATGAGCTCACTGACAGATTCATTGTTACATCAGTTTGCAGCTGGCTATGTACGGTGTGATAGAGACTGCAGTATATAAACAATTCTACATTTTTAATGGAACCTTATTGCAAAACCATATTTTCTTCTGAAGAAGTCACTGAGTCATCTCCTGAGTCCTGACAGCTGCTTTGTCTGTTGTGGAGCCTGTCCCTGAAGTATTGATAACAGAGCAGCTGCTTTCCCCATACTCATGTTTCTGCACTAACTATATTAGTTTTCATACTGATTATTAGAAGATGCTAGATATAAAGATTCCAACGTGCTACTAATGATTTATAATTTCCTGTTTCTTTTTATGTCTTAATAAAATTACAAGATAATTTTATGTTACAAAAAATAAATCTACCTTATTGCATAGTAATGTTTTTTCCAACGTTATTAACTCAAATTACTTATTTTGCAGAATTTACAAAGACAAAGTCAGCCATATGGATGTGTTTGGCAAAAGAGTAGAATATTTACATTTTTACTATTTTGCAATGGTAAGTGTCGTATAAATGTCACTGAGGTCTACATTTTAGCTTATTCTGCAAGTATACATGACATTGTAAAAGATAATAAAATGGTTACCATCGAAGCTCAATGCTTGATTGTAATAAATCATTTAAATGTAGAATGTAAGTCCGCAAGGACAGGGTCCTCTCCCTTCTGTACCAGTCTGTCATTGTAAATTTGTTTACTGTAAACGATATCTATAATTCTGTATGTAAACCCTTTCTCATGTACAGAACCATGGAATTAATGGTGCTATATAAATAATAATAATAATAATAATAATAATAATTTAAATGCCATGACCCAGGAGTTATTGAAAACCTGCTCATTTTTTAAATTAATTTCACCTTTATCAAATTATTTTTTATTTCCCTGTCAGCTACTTTCACAAAATTGTTATATTAATTTTCAGACTACACGAAGCTATAAAATCTAAACTAGTGCAATAGCCTGGGGTCTGGATGAGCAGATCTAAAGCAGCACAGACAGATGGCACTGGTTAAGTAGATTAGATGACTAGGTGCAGAGCTGGTGCATGACTGATCTAGCAGAGTTGTAAAAAACAGGATTGATGTAGCAGAGACTGAAGTGCGATGACTGATGTAGCATTGACGAAACAGAGGTTGATGAAACAGAAAAATCCCAGTTTAGAGCAGTGGCAGGATGCCAACCACCTGAATACTTAGGTTTCAGTCTGTCGCATGAGCTGGGTTAAAGGGAACCTGTCACCTGAATTCGGCGGGATCGGTTTTGTGTCATATGGGCGGAGTTTTCGGGTGTTTGATTCACCCTTTCCTTACCCGCTGGCTGCATGCTGGCTGCAATATTGGATTGAAGTTCATTCTCTGTCCTCCGTAGTACATGCCTGCACAAGGCAAGAATGCCTTGCGCAGGCGTGTACTATGGAGGACAGAGAAACTTCAATCCAATATTGCGGCCAGCATGCAGCCAGCGGGTAAGGAAAGGGTGAATCAAACACCCGAAAACTCTGCCCATATGACCCAAAACCAGTCCCGCCAAATTCAGGTGACAGGTTCCATTTAAATGCCTTGGCAACATCATGTCACAGGAGTGCAGGAAATAGAAAATGGAGAAAGAAGATGCTGCACTTGGCGCTAGAGCCAGGAGAGGATAGTAAAGTGCTATGGGCAAAGGCCTAGCAATTTCACCCTTTCATGACATATTCTGTATATTTACGTCATGTCGTGTCGCTGAATTTGATGCGGGCTTCAGTGCTGAGCCCACATCTTTCCCTGCACATGACAGTTGATTTGATATACTACTCAAAATGAAATATCTAGATGCCCCCTGAGGAAACTAGATGAAACGTGTCGGGACAGGTGGATGATGAATCTTTATCTAGCTAAGTATGGTATTTGATCTCTGATTTCTTTTGGGTAATATATTAGTTACAGCTTCTCTTCTTCTCTTCCGCACATGTACATTTTGCTATGACTAGAGATTAGCGAACCCCAACAGTAAAGATCGAGTTTCTTACCGAACACCTAGTGTTCGGGCACAGAACCCAAAGATGGACTTCTCTCAAGGAGTCCGTGTTACTGTTTGGGATCGGCACCCCAAAGATCAGGTCTATCCCATACTGCCATCTGCATGACAGGGCGAGAAACACTTGCAGCTCTGATCAGCGGTAAGATTATTATTGCCAGCCAGAGAGCTGCAGTTCACATGCTGTCAGATGAAAGAGTGACCCAGCAGCTGTGACCGGCAGCAAAAAGATTACCACTGGTCACAGATGTCAGCTGATGAGAAAGTACTTCTTCCATCAGTGTACACCTGCTGTCACTGATAACAGCAAGAGCAGGCGCCGCTGATAGGAGTATTCAACAGCCGGCACCTGTGCTATAAATAAATAAAATAACGTGGGGTCTGTTGTATTTGTGATAACCAGCGCAGGGTACAACTGTTAGCTGTCAGATTTATCATGACTGGTTATGAAAAATAGAGGGGTACCCATGTCTTTTTAAAAATTATTTAAACAAATAATTAAAAAAATGCGTTGGGTCCCCCCATTTTTGACAACCAGCCAAGCTAAAGCAGAAAGCAGAGAGCTGGTATTCTCAGGCTGGTAAGTGGCCATGCATATTGGCCCCCTCAGCCTAGAAATAGCAGCCCACCACCATTCCACAAAAGACACATCTATTAGCTATGCCAATTCTGGCTCTTTGCATGGCTCTTCCCACTTGCTCTGTGGAGAAGGCAAGTGGGTTAATGGTTGTAGAATCGATGTCAGCTGTTTTATGGCCGTTTACATTAAGCCCAAAAGTTAGTAATGGAGAGGCGTTTATCGTTTTGTCAGCTGACATTAACCCAGGGGAGGATATTCATGGAGAAGCTTCTATAAGACACCCCTATTACTAACCCCATAGTCAAAAATGTAAAAAAGACACAGACCGAGTAAAGCCCTTTATTTGAAAGAAATATTCAAAGGCGTTTTATAAAAATGTTTTTTGTTTTTTTTTTTAAAAAAAGAACAAAATAAAAAACAAAAAATGAAATAAAATGATTATACCAATAAATACATGTTAATGTAAAAACAAAAAAACAAACAAAGTACACATATTTGGTATCACCCCGATCTATAAAACTGTCAATCTAGTTATCTCCTTCAGTAAACATTGTAAAAAAAAAACGTGGAAAAATACTGCTTTTACCGCCAAAGTACAATAAAACACTATCACAAAGTTGAATGTAAATAGAAATATAACTGAAAAAGTCCTTGTCTCTCAAAAAAACTCAAACCTTTTTTTAAAAAATTGTTTTTATTGTGTAAAAGTGGCAAAACATAAAAATAAGACATAAATGTGGTATCACTGTAATCATACTGACTCAAAGAATTAAGCTACCTTATCACTTTTACCACACCGTGAACTCCATAAAAAAACAAGAAAAAGTTCTGAAATGTTGGTCTTTGATCGTTCTACCTTTCAAAAAGTGGAAAAGAAAGTGATCAAAAAAGTAATGTGCCTGAAAATGGTACAGATAGAAGCGTCAACTTGTCCCTCAAAAAAGAAACTCTCACGTAACTCTGTCGGCAGAAATATAGAAAATTATAGATGTCAAAATATGGCAATGCACTTTCCTTCATTTTGCAATTAAAAGCATTTTTTTAGTCGCACCGACCGAAAGAATAAACTCATCTAATCACTTATACCGCACAAGGAACAATGTAAAAAATAGATAAAACCAATTCTTCACTTGCTGTTGATTCGTCCTCTGAAAGATCGCAGTAAGGCTTAGCTCACATCTTGCACTTTGTGCTGAAGCTTACATCGGGGATTCTGTGTAAATTCCTGAAATGAGTCAGATGGAACCCACGGTGGAAGATTCCCCATAGTGAGGCAAATTTAGAAACTTGATGCTCTCTGGCTTATGATCTGGAAGTTTCCACCTTTTTAAGCATAGATAAAAGTGCGGTCCGCCACAGTTTAGTGCACCTCTGAAAAGAAGGCCTCTACTAAACACAGGCCAAACGAAGTCCAGAGTAACTCTGCTGCCTCATTATAGTGAATGGGTCCCTCAGGAGTTTAATTTGAATCACATCACTAGGAGATTTTGATGGAAACCCCAATGTTAGTGCTCAGCTTAGAGGCCGGATATACAGGGGTTGGACAAAATAATGGAAACACCTGGAAACATCAACAAAAGTTAGTTTAATATGGTATAGGTCCACTTTTTGCGGTGATTACTGCCTCAATTCTCCGAGGTATGGATTCATACAAGGTGTGAATTGTTTCCAAAGGAATTTTAGCCCATTCTGCAGTTAAAACACCCTCCTGTTCTTTGAGCGACGATGGCGGCGGAAATCGACGTCTAACTTGAATCTCCAAAATCGATCATAAATGCTCAATAATGTTGAGGTCTGGGGATTGTGGGGGCCAGATGAGATGCTCAACTTCATTAGAATGTTCCTCGTGTCATGCTTTAATGATTCAAGCTGTATGAATTGGTGCATTATCATCCTGAAAGATGGTGTTCCCCTCCGGGAACAGTGCTTGAACCATTGGATGCACTTGGTCGCCCAAAATGCCTAAATAATCTCAGCTGTTAATTCTTCCATGAAGGGATATCATTGGCCCAGTGGATCTCCACGAAATAGCACCCCAGATCATAACAGAACCTCCGCCATTTTTTACGGTTGGGAGAAAGCAGTCTGGATGGAATGCTTCTTTCAGCTGTCTCCAAGCGTACACTCGGCCAGAGGTAGGAAATAGGGTAAACGATGATTCGTCTGAGAATATCACATGTTTCCACTGCTCGAGGGACCAATTCTGGAGGTTTCTACACCAATCTAAATGCTTGGAAACATTTGTAATTGAGAGCAGCGGTTTTCTCTTTGCGGCTCTTCAGTGGAATCCATATTTGTGCAGCTCCCGACGAACAGTTTTCATAGAAACTGGGTTCTGTAGATGTTCATTGAGCTTATCAGTGATTTTCGGAGTCGTGGTCTTGTGATCCTCTTACAATTCGCTTTATAGTCTGACGGTCTCTCTCAGTCAACTTTGACTTTTGGCCGGACCTGTGCTTTGCTGCAGATGTTTTTCCTTCTCTTTCAAATGCAGTCATTACTTTGGAGACAGTACCTCTTGACACGCCAAGCATTCGGGCACTTTCTGTTATACTAGCACCTGCCATACGAGCACCAACAATTTGGCCTCTTTGAAAAGAGGTCTGCCATTGGTATCAGGTTCTCGTCAATGTTCTTACAATTATGCAAAACAAACAGTTAATTTACATACACATCACAACACAAATAATCAACTATTACCATATGTCACGGTTTGCATGTTTATCACATGTTCGAAGATTATGATGCCAAAATGTTAGGTGTTTCCATTATTTTGTCCAACCCCTGTATGTGATCCAAAATGTTACGTAAAATCTTCCCATTATAAAAGCTTATATAAAAACTTGATCCACAAAAAAAGCAAGTTCTCACTCAGGTCTGTCATCTGTTAATGGAAACATAGGGGACTTCCATGTTACTGGTAACAAAAAGGCACTGGAAAAGATAAATGGCATCCCCAAACAAGAAATCCAGTGACTTTTGTCCTCCCAAACTCAAGTGCCCCTGGAGCGCCCCCAGACACAGGGCCACGAGTTCTCGGTACCGGGCCTCTCTGGTTCGGTTCTGAGGCTGTCACGGTTGCTAGACCCGGTCCGTGACCCTGCTAAGGGGCGTCCAGTAAAGGGATTTTTACAGTCTGTCAATTTCATGACGCCACCTGTGGTGTTCGGTCAGGGTGACCGACGCTGCTGTAGGGTCCACTGGGGTGATGGAATGGCAGCTGGATGGTATAACTTCCCACAGGTGAAGTATGTCCCCAGGGCTTCCCAGTAAGGTGGATGGTGATGGTGTGAGGTGCAGGCAATAACGAGGACACAAGGTTGCAGTCTCTTTACCTCTTTACTGAAGGCTTCAGGATCCTCAATCCAGAGTACGTTCAACAGGGCTCTCCGAGACCGGCCAGTCCGATGGGCACATCCAGAGTTTCCCTCGCAGATGGAAATCATTGCCTACCAATAGTGCCTGTATGTTGTAGTCCTACCCTGCTGAGCATTCGGAATAGTCCTCACAACTGCTGTTCTCGTTCGTTCGTTCTCTACAGCTCTCTCTCTCTCTCGTTCTTGGGTTCCAGATGTTACTAGTTTCTAATGTCCCCCAGGTATGTTAGGGCTAGGACGCCACCCGTTTGACGGGAAGGCTTGGAGGTCTTCCGGGACCCTAGAGACGCCCCTCTCCCAATGTTGCCCCCTATGTCTTCGTAGGTGTGAAAGGTAGACAGCCAACCTATAATCAACTGTCCAGTGGAATTTGAAGTAAGGCCTGAAGTCAGTTACTCCTACGGTGATCCGGCCACCGACTACGCGCCTCAGTAAGATGTTGCCTTCCTCTCTCGGCACGACTCTTACTGGCTCTCCTTTGTGCTGATCTCGTTTACACTGTTCCACAATATTCTTCCCCTCTTGTCTCTTTCTTAGGATACCGCCGCAAGGTGTGCAGGCGCGGTTCCGTTACGTTCTGTTCTGTCGCTAGGCACCTGCCAGGTTCCCACGCCTGACAGGGACCCCCCTGTGCCTTCTCCCTGCAACACCCCCTGCCACGGGATGTTGCCTGGTTCCAACCCAGTCAGCTTCTCACTAACTTCCTCCCCAGCCCCTAGTTTTACCAGTGTGAGGAGTGGCCCAATAAATAAAGCCCTTTTGCTCCCCCTAGTGGCCGGAGTGTGAAGTGTAATGTGTTCTGGTGATACCTGGTCAGGATAACTCTTTAGTGCCATCAGACGTACCGCTGCTCCCCTTAGTGGCAGAGCGCTATACTGCAACGACCAGGTCTCTGGGGCGCTGCACCCCCCCCCACCAAAGTCTGCACCACAATATTTATTGCACTATTTCCCTTCTGAGCTTTGTTCTGTACTTCAAAAGTAGTTTTTCATGACACGTGGGATACTGAGGAGAAATTGTCCACCATATTTTACCATTCATTTTCTCTTGTTCCCCTTGTGAAAATGAAAAATTGGGGCTAAAGCAACATTTTTGTGGGAAATATTTCATCTTTATATTTTCACGGATGATTGTTATAAAATTCTGTGAAGACCTGGGGTTTCAAGGTGCTCACCACACTGATAAATACGTTACTTGAGGGTTGGTTTCCAAAGTAGGGTCACTTGTGGGTGGTTTCCATTATTTGGTCTCATCAGAGAATCTCCAAACACAACACGGCACCCATAGACTATTTTATCAAAGTCTCCACTCAAAAATGTCACTCTCTCCTTATGGAGCTCGGCAGTGTGACCAAACAGTAGTCCCCCCAGATATGGGGCATCAGCATACTTAGGAGAAATTGCACAACAAATTTTGAGGTCCATTTTCTCCTGCTACCCTAGTGAAAATGAAAAACTTGGGGCTAAGTCAACATTTTTTGAGAAAAGTGTATTCTGTCATTTTCACGGCTCAACATTATCAAATTCTTTGCAGCACCTGTGGGTTCAAAGTGCTCACCAAACCTCTAGGTAAATTCCTTGAAGAGTGGAGTTTCCAAAAAGGGGTCCCTTGTGGGGGTTTCAACTTTTTAGATGTACCAGGGCTCTGCAAATGCAATATGGTGTCTTCTATCTGTTCCACCAATATTGCACTCAAAATGTCAAATGGAGCTCCTTCCCATCTGAGCTCTGCCGTGCACCCAAACAGAGGTTTTCCACAACATATGGGGTATTGACATACTCGGGATAAAATTGTACAACAACTTTTCTGGTCCATTTTCTCCTCTTACCTATATGAAAATGAAGAATTTGGGACTAAAGCAACATTTTTTTTGCTGATTTTTCCGGAGGTTCTGAGATGCGATAATATAGTGGGAAATCCACAAAAAATCCGCAAAATAATGAACATGCTGCGTTTTTTTTCTGCGATGTGTTTTTTTGTGGAAAAAACGCAACATATGCACAAAAATTGCGGAATGCATTCTAAATGATAGGATGCATATGTATGCGGTTTTTAAGCATTTTTATAGCAAAAAAAACGTGAAAACAACGGGAAAAATCCGGAAGAAATCCTGACGTGTGCACATACCCTCAACCCTTCTAACTTCCTAACCAAAAACAATTATGGTTCAAAAATGATGCTTATGTAGAGTAAACATGTGAGAAATGTTATTTATCAACTATTTTGTGGGATATAACTCGCTGGTTTAAAGGCATAAAAATTAAAAGCTGTGTTCAAAATTTTTGCCAAAAATTTCTGATATTTTCACAAATAAACGCAAAAAATAAGGACCTAAAATTTATCACTATCATAAAGTACAATGTCTTGCTAAAAATTATTCTTAGAATCACTGGGATACATTTAAGTGTTCCAGTAGTATTACCAAATAAAGTAACGATGGTCAAAATTGGCTAATTTGGCCTGGTCAAGAAGGTGAAAACAGGCTATGGGATGAAGGGGTTAAAATATAAAAAGTTCTGGTTCTTATAATATGGTAAAAAAAACATTTTATTTTTCAAAGGTCAGAATTTTTCTAAAGCAGTAAAAATATAAAATAACTATAGAAATTTGATACCAAAATAATCATAGTGCCATGCAGAATCAAGTTACCTGATTAATTTTATCACAATATAAAAGCTACATATCCAATATGCAAAAAATCATTTCAAAATTTCATTTTTTTATTCAGCATTTCACCCAACTTACATTTTTTTGCTCATATTTCAGTATATTATATGATGAAATGAAAAGTGTTATTTAAAACAAGATTTCCCACACAAACAATCCATCATAAGTCATTTTTTAAAAAAAAATGATTGCTTTTGGAAGAAGGGAGGGAGAAATAAAAGTGCAAAAATGAAAATTGTAAATGTACAGTGACCATGTATAAGTGTTGCATTTCCATATTACCTGACTAGCTTGAGACACTACTGATGAAGACCAAATTTAAAGGGAACAATACAGTACACTTTCCACCTAAAACTTTGCATGACATAAAGATTCTAAGAACACCAAAGAAATAAGCCCTGTCATGCTGTACTGTAGGCATAATACAGTACATCAGTTCAGCTGAAGTGCGCCTTTATTAATTTGTTTGTTCTATGTGAAAAATGGTAACTTAACTATCATCATTCTTACATTGTTCCGTATGAAATATGACTGACAGCTGTTTTAAAGGTCTTCTAATATTATTCTTGATGAAAAATGACAATGTTCTAATATGTTTTGCAATTAGAGATGAGCAGATCAGGCAAAATTTGATTTGTAGAGAAGTTATTCTCCTCAAATTCAATGTCTGTCCAGACCCCAGACCATAATGTAGAGATCGGCGTACCAGAACTATAAAGTTTGAGGTCCGTACTGAACACCTAGTGTCCATAAATGGACCCCAACAAGGAATTCTCACAGACGTCTATGGTACTGTTTGGGTTTGGCAGCCCGAACAAAGCTTGTCCAAAGGATGCAGCACGGCCAATCAACAAGCTTTTCCTATATGTGCACATCTAGCCCCATCAAAGCCATGTAAAGTATTAGCATGGCTGTGACTGACCTGCGAACCATGTAAAAAAAGTAAAAAATAAAAATACACAGGATCTCCTCTATATTTGATAACAAGCACAGGTAAAACAGACAGCTGCGGGCTGTAGCTCTCAGCTGTCTGGTTTAAAAAAATAATTTTTAAAAATGGGGTCCATTTCCTTATTGATAACCAGCCAAGCTAAAGCAGACAGCTGGGGGCCCTCCCTAGCCGAAAAATTGCAGCTTGAAAACACTCCAGAAAAGACACATCCATGCTTGGTCGGTGCTGTCAATTCTAAATGAGCAGGTATCTTGAAAAATAAGACTGGAAATCCTGAGTGATATTTGATGGTTGGAAGGGGATAAATCCCAGCACTTATCTCCCTTTGTCCGCCATTTGTCATAGATCCACAGCGCCTCTACGCGTTTTGCCCCATTGGGCTTCTCAGGAGGCTCGATTCATAGATAGAATGTGTCCTGATGCGGTGCAGTAGCTATGGCAAATGATGGACGAAGGGAGATAAGTGCTGGGATTTGTGCTTCCTACGTTATACTTTGATGATTAGATATCTGAGAGTTATGTGGTATATTGAAATAGGCTCATCCATAACAATTGTGATGGACCTATGAATTATTGTTCCAAAAACTCCCTCGCCAGCACGCCATCATTTTGCCTTGTTTTCTATTTATACTATTGTTTTTATGTGTGGAGATCTAGGATTCCTTTAGTGTAGGAATATCTCTGTATAGTTTACAGCGGTTTCCTTAGACTGCGGGTAGTGGGAGCTCTCAAGTGGCTACAGGGCACAACAGGGCCCCCAGGAATAGCCACCGTGGAGTGGGGGCACCACAATGCTTTCACCATAGGGTGCCAACCCCCGAAGTCAGGTAGGTGTGAGGTTAGTACTCACCAGGGATACCTAGTATACCCCATTTTTAAAATTTAGTGTTTATGTGTGAGCACAGTGTATGTTTAGTATTTTTGGTCAAGTCTGTCGTATGAACCAACGTGTAGGTTCAGCTTATCAATAAAGATTTATGATGTTAGGGATATTGAATACGATAACATAATTGAGATCTTGGGTATAATTGATTTTCTTTAATAATCTTCCTAGAATAATAACGCCATTCCCTAGCTGCCTGCTTTCCCACAGCTGGTTAGTAAAAATAAAGGGGACCGCATGCCATTTTTTTCATCTATTTTTTTATTCAATAAACACAAGTACAGAAAACTATACACACACTGCACTAATTATATATCTCACTGCAAGAAGCTATAATTTAAACACTAAAGTTCAGAGTCTGTAATGGAAATCTAGTGTGCAGTTCCAAACCCGGACTTGAAGTTGGAAGTACATTTTAGCCTTTGGTAGCGGCTGTGCCTAATAAAGCTTGGTGAAAGGCTGGAACTCAGACAATCACCAATGTTTCTGGCTGTGGGCACTTCCTGCTGCATCACCTCTGTGCCACGTTTCAAGTTTTGACATGGCTGTGATTTGGTGGCGTAGGCAGCACGTGACCCGACCTGTAAAGGCTGGATCCCAGGTTGTGCTGCCATTATCAGCATTTTAAGAGTGCAGAAAAGAGTGCCGGACAGCCCAGTGCAAACAGCTCCTATATTCTGTTCTTTACAGCCTGATGATTAGTGCTCATACAGTCTAGTACACAGTGAAGGTCAAGCATTATCCAGAGTGCCTGCAGAGTCTGGTATACAGTGCACTTACAGCCTGGTGTATAGTGTTCGTACAACGTAGTGGACAGTGCACATACAATCTGGTGTATAGTGCCTGTAAATTTGAAGAAAGCATCAGTTATGGGACGTGGTTGTAGTGCTACTGGTGGTGATGGTGGAGATGCTGCAGTGAGAGGATGTTAATGTTCTGTACCTGCTACATGCCCGAGTGAAACACCTTCCTCAGATGCACACAGGCAACAGGACATTCTGCATCAATTCATCGGCCCAAACATGTTGAGGCAGTGTTAGATTGGATGGCTGAGAGTATCAGTTCCTAGTTCCTATGCATTGTTTTCCAACCGGTCCCCTGCACAAGTGGCAGAGTTGATAACTGAGGACCATGGTTATCATTCTTCCACCTCACCCCTTTGCCTAACAGCTACCTGTTTGAGCCCCAAGGTAATGCAGCAGTCTCTTCTGCTTTTTGATGACTCTGCTGGCTGGGGTTCTGTGACCCATCCACCTGGCCCTTCCCCAGAAGTGGAAGAGACTGAGTGCACTTTTACCCAACTGTCATGAACCGGGGGTGTTTGGTTGCCCCAGGTCTTTCTTCAGGGATTTGTTTATATCCCACTTCCTAGTTCCAGTTTGGAACGTGCAGCTCTCTGGTGCCCCCTTACCCTCAGGTCAGTCAGGGAACTGCACCCAGGATAATTAGTTGCCAGAAAGGCTGCCTGCTATTTACTGGCTATTGGGCACACACTGCAGTGAGGGTGATATAACTGTTCCCAACTGCAGCCAAGCAATACACTTATAAACCCCTTTCCTTCACTGTCAGTTTTCCCAAAAACACAGGACACTTCGACGCCGCCAGCTCCTATTACTATGACTAGTAGCGACTCAGAAGCCATCCCAATCATTAGCGTAATTTACTTCAGAGGATGTTGGAGGTACGTTTAGAGCAAGGAAAACAAAGCTAGTAGATATTATAACTTTTACACCCCCAAAAATTAGGCAGTGTTTGCAAAAAGTCTAAAAAGATATTACCGAACTGAGACAATTAGAGTATGTACATATCGATTACAAAATAAAAGGGATTAAAGATGAAAATACGCTTGCAGTTCTCTCATATCATGGCTGACCATGCGGCGTGGGGGAGGGTTGACATCAAAATGCATCACAGAGCATCTCTTAGCTGGCTCCCCAGGCACAGACGTGTGCAAAATGAGGTCCCACTATCTTATACCCCCCCTGGTCGTGACCTCCAATCCTCTTTCCAAAGAGACTCAGAACTTTATTAAAACTCATAACCATCATAGCATATGCTGGAAACCTCTTAAAGTGATGACGACAGTATTACATGTCTTCTCACTAGGTTAGCTTCCATTTAAGGGGTAAATGTGTGACCCGGTTAAGTAGTAATCCGTTTCTCCGTTTCTGCTAGACGCTGAGCTTAGAAAAACACTGTGCGTGTCGCTCTACCATGGCACATTCCAAATATGTAATTTTCACATCTATATCACTACTTGGGGTCGAGTTATTTCATCTTGAATATCTCTAGGATAGAATAAAGAGGACACATGGCCAGTTGAACTGCTCTCAGCCAGTTTCTCAGCTGCCCGGTGGGAGAGGGGATGAGTGGTTAAGAATTACACAGACAGAGTGTGTAGTGAGAAGGAGCTGGGAGGGAGTCAAAAAGCCCACAGCGTGTGTCTTACACAGACCTAATGGATTTAGCAGAGCTCAGTGTGCGTGATAATATGGAATCAAATGCATGATATTTGTTATGATCTGGTGGCCTAGGAGCAGCATGAGACGGACTCTGGAGAAGGTGGTCCCTGTACTGACCGCAAACCCTGAACCTAGCAGCGCAACTAGAAGTAGCCGTGGGGGGTACCTAACACTCCCTAGACCCCTCGGCACAGCCTAAGATCTAACTACCCCTAAAGACAGAAACAGGAAACCTATCTTGCCTCAGAGAAAATCCCCAAAGGATAGATAGCCCCCCACAAATATTGACTGTGAGAGGAGAGGGAAATAACATACGCAGATATGAAATCAGATTTTAGCATAGGAGGCCATACTAGCTAAAAAGAAAGAATAGAACAGAGTACTATGCGGTCAGTATAAAAACACTAGAAAATATCCACTGCAGAAAATACGAATCACCACATCTGACTAAAGACATGGGGGGTATATCTGCATCTCCAGAGAAATAGCTAGGCTGTAAAAAATCCTTCACAGACTAAGCTGGACAAGACAAAAACATGAAAATGCACAGAACTATAAGGTCCACTGCAGGTGGACAGCAAAAACAAAGCCAGGACTTATCTTTGTAGAAAAACACAGGAAACTGGAGAGACCAGCAGGGAAGTGAATCCTTCAAGAACAATGGACAACTTGCACTGACCAAAGGATCCTGCAAAGCTATATACCCTAGTCAGTTTTGCAATTAGTAGATACACCTGTCCACTCCTGCAGTCCAGGCACAACTGCATTACCCTCTACAACCACCGGAGGGAGCCCAAAAGCTGAATTCACAACAGATATTCCTGACACCAACCACTTGTTATGTCAGAGGAAGATTACGTGGTAGCGCCAGTGCACACAGTCAGTGGACCACCACATCACATTTCTGAGGATATGGAAACACAGGTGCCAACTACTGCATCTTTCAGCAGTGTGCAGACCAAAAAGGAAGGCAGGGGTGTGGAGTGGGTGGAAGATGATGCTGGGGATGATGAGGTCCTAGAACCCACATAGATTGAAGGCCATCATGGTGACGTGCTCAGTTTGAAGGAAGAGGAGGGGGTCATGCTGTCCAAGCAGCACAGCAAAAGAGGGAACAGGGTGGAAAAGCACAGCGGCCAGCCTCTAGCCAGTCGGTTGGCTGCTACTGCCCATGATGCCATGGAAATGAGCATACCAAAGGTAGCTCAATAGAGCTCACTAGCATGAGACTTATTCAGGCAATGTACTGACAACAAGCAATGGGTGGTTTGCATGCTGTGATGTCAGGGCCAGAAGTGAGGCATAAATCTTTTGAGCACCACCTGCATGATGAGGCACCTGAAATCTAAGCATGAGGTGCCTTGGAGTACACATCTAAAAAGCATGACAGATCTGAGCCTCTTCCTGCTCCCTGTTTTGCTGCATTACGATCAACAGGGCCACCTGCCTCCCCGCAAAGAGAGGATGTGACAGCATGACCACCAGTGTCAATGAGCATCTCCACACCGTCCCATGGAAGTGTTCAGCTTTCCATCCATCAAACATTCAAGAGAAAGAAGGAACACTCCCCTAGCCATACATGAGCCATGGTTGTGAATGTCAACATTTCCAAATTACTTGCCTTCAAAATGCTGCCATTCCGGCTAGCAAAGACAGAAAGTTTAAATTTATTTAAATAAATATTATAAAAAAGAGTCGGCTCCATACATTTTGATAACCAGCCAAGGTAATGCAGACAGCTGAGTGTTTCAGTCATCAGCTACCTTCTTTACCTTGTCTGGTAATTAAAAATAGAGAGGCCCCCATGCCGTTTTTTTAAGCTTATTTAAATAAATAATAAAATAAACAGTGTGGGGTACGCCCTATTTTTAATAACCAGCTGAGGGAAAGCAGATAGCTGTGAGCTGGTGTTATTATTCTAGGAGGCCAATTTCCATCTATTTTCTCAGCCTAATAATAACAGCTCACAACTCTTGCTACCAGTGTGTAATGGCTGGTGTGCTGAGCAGTCGCATTACTCATGTCACCGCTCAACACACGCTCAAGATGCAGCAGAGTTGGGGATCGTCATGTGATGGATTCATGGCTGACTCCTTTAGATTATTTGACTTTTTTAAAGGTAATAAATGAGCAAAAGAGGGTCAAGGAGTGTTCTATACAATTAAAGAACTTTTATATATGTGTGTGTTTTTTACTTTTCACTACAGGGTTAGTAATCAGGTGTCTGATAGACACCTCTCCATTACTAACTCTTGGTCTTGAAGTCAGTAGACATTACACAGCTGACATAAACCGCAAAACCATTATCCCACTTGAGAACACACCAGGGCAAGCATGAAGAGTTAAGGCTAAGCACAAGAATTGATGCACCTATTGAATGCACCATTTCTAGTGCAGGTGAGGGCTAGTGTTATTAGTCTGGGAGGGGGCCAATATCCATGGCCCCTTCCCAACTTATTAATATCAGCCCGCAGCTGTCTGCTTACCCTTTGCTGGTTTTGAAAATAGGGGAGACCTCATTTCATGTTTTTTGGTCCTTATTTCTAAAAACCAGTAAAGGCTACGTATACATCTGTGAGGTTATATTAATCAACTAGGAAGCTCCATGGTTATTGCCCGCTTCTCAGACTATGAAGACAAGCTCCCAGCTATCTGCTCAGCTCAGATCCCTCAGTTGGTTAGTAAAAATAAAAGGGACCCCATGCCATATTTTTCTTTTATTTAATTGGTAGCTAAATACTTGCACAGTAAGTTACGTAAGCTACACCCACACTGCACTAATTTTATATCTCACTGACATATTTCTTACTATACAAAGGCTGGTGAATACTTGCATCAGTGTTGCCTGCTCTTGCTGCTATCAGCAAGACCAGGCGTACGATGATTACAGTACCCTGGTCACCGCCAGTCACAGCTGCTGGCTCAAACTGTCCTCTGTGTGACAGCATGGGAACTGCTATACCCATTGGCTGTAACCGGTGGTGACTTCAGTAAGGCTGCCACTGTTCAGAAATGGAGTTTCCTACCCTGTCACACACATGACAGCACGGGAACTGCTGCGATGTTCAGGCCCCCCATTCACTTGAATGATGTCCAGGTTTGGGTTCAAGTTTAGGTACCCAGACTAAACTTTTTTATAAAGTTTGTCTGAACCCAATGGAACAAAACATCCACAGGTCCGCCCATCCCTAGTAATATGTAAAATATGAAAAAAATACTTATACTCACTAGTCCCCTTTCTGGGACCCCCTCCGCTCCTTAGCATCACATGTGTTAGGTCTCGAGTTCCCGCTTCTGCACAGGGGGAATCTCGAGCCATCTCCACTGCGGTCTCCCATTCTTATCCAGCCGCAGTGGAGTCTGCTCAGCAGGGACGTCGGTCCCAGCGTCTTGCTCAGTCTCACTCTGTACAGAGAGTTACTGCTGCTTCTTCAGCTTCTGCCATTAAAGCCAGTGCTGGTCAGCAGCGAGCAGACTTCTCTGGGACTAAGTCCTTGTCTGCACACACTGAGCATGCCCAGGGCAAGATCTCCCGTTGGAGATCGAGGGTCATGTGCTCAGGCCCTGCAGCACATTCCATTGGTCCTCTTGGCAGGTCTTGGAAGGGCAAAGTTTCTGTGGCCATTTCCTGTGCTGCAACTATATAAACTGCGCATGACCGCACGGCCATGCGCTAGTGTACATTTGCTTACGTGTGTTTGTTGTGAGTGCAAGTCGTCCTTGGATACCCCTTCCCTATTGAATGTCTGTTCGCGGAAGGTGTATGGTTGCTATCTAGCGCCCGACTTATCCTACAGCACGAATCACACATTACAGCGTCCAGTTGCTGTGACCGCCAGTACGGCACCGTGCACTTCCTCTGTGCTTTCCTTACCCAAGCCTGGGTGGTTAGTGGCGTTCGTCAGTGCGGCACCGCATGCACTCTTGTGCCCTAATATTGTTATTTAGCTTCCTTACACACCCAGTTGCGGTGTTGTGCCAGCAAGGGTCTAATCGGACTTCAATCCTAGTTGGGGTTGAGTTCGCTGACTACTTGCTCGCGCTCTATGTGCGGTACCGCGATCCTGTGACGCAACAGGATCGCTTCCTTCACGCTGGGAGAAGTTTAACCCACATGTGTATACTTATGAGTACCGCCATATAGTCCGTCATTACTTGGCAGCAGGTTCCATCTCTGCACGGTGGACCCCGGGCTGCGAACGCACCATACTCTATCTGTCTTAGTATTTGGTGCGTTCCGCTAGCCCTAACATTACACTAGCGCCAGGGTCTGGCTAGTAATGACGGACAAACAGCAATCCTTGCGGTATATCCAGCAGCTGGAGGGTAGGTTGGCGGCTCTTGAGAGCGCAACCTCAGCTGTGGATGTTACCGCAGTTGCTGTACAGGCTGTTAGCGTAGCTGCAGCAACCCTGTCCATTGCCACCCCTGCTCCGACATTTTCTCGCCTCCCGCTGCCAGAAAAATTTTCTGGTGATAGCAAATTTTGTAGGGGATTTGTGAGTCAGTGCTCTATTCACCTTGAGCTCCTGGCTGCACGTTTTCCCACAGAGCGGGCTAAGGTGGGATTTATAGTGTCTCACTTGTCGGACAGGGCGTTGGAATGGGCTACACCGCTGTGGGAGCGTGGCGATCATGTGGTGCAGAGTGCTCCGCTGTTTCTGAGCACTCTGAAACAGGTCTTTTTAGGACCTCAAGTCACCCATGATACTGCGCTCCAACTGCTGGCATTAACTCAGGGTGAGTCCTTGGTCAGTCATTTTGCCGTCCAATTCCGAACTTTAGCTTCTGAGCTGGATTGGTCGGATAAAGCTCTTATCCCCATATTTTGGAGGGGCCTGGCTGACCACGTTAAGGATGCTCTGGCCACTAGGGAGATTCCTGCCACACTGGAGGAGTTAATAACTGTCTCCACTCGAATTGACCTCCGTTTTAACGAGCGGAGGTTAGAGCGAGCCCAGTGTAGGCAGAGGTTTCGGCTGGCTCCTACCTTCGCCAAAACCTCTGGAGTCTCCGGTCCTGGTTCCTGAGTCACATGAGGCCAGGGAAGTGTCACAAGCGGGATCTAAATCCCGGACCGCTTGTGCACTCAAGGTCTGTCATGTTTGCCAGCAGTCAGGACATCTAGCCACCAGATGTTCTCAGCGGTCGAGGAAACGTCAGCGTCTAGTGGTAGTAGGTGGAGGTACACTAGACACGGCGACGTTTGCCTCTAAATTGTCCTTTAAGGGGACAATTACTATAGGCTCATTCTCCCACTCGGTAGAGCTCTGCGTGGATTCTGGGGCGGAGGGCAATTTTATGTCTTCTGCCTTCGCCCAATGTCACACAATACCCCTGGTTATGCTAGCTCAACCAGTAACGGTACGAGTGGTGAATGGGTCGACACTGCCCTCACAGATAACACACCAGACCATCCCTTTTACTCTGTCCATGTCGCCATCTCATCAGGAGATTATATCTCTGCTCGTCATTCCTGAGGGAATTGATGAGGTCCTGTTGGGAATACCTTGGCTACGGTACCACTCTCCTCATATCGAGTGGTCCTCTGGCAGAATACTGGGATGGGGCGAATCTTGTGGGGGTAGCTGTCAGAGGGAGTGCGTTCAGGTTGCTACTACAGAGGTACCCGCAGATCTTTCCTCTCTCCCCAAGCAGTATTGGTCTTATGCAGACGTGTTCTCCAAAAAGGCGGCAGAGATCCTTCCGCCCCATCGCCCCTATGACTGTCCTATTGATCTCTTGCCTGGTGCTGAGCCTCCCCGGGGTCGGGTCTATCCACTATCTCTCCCGGAGACAGAGGCAATGTCACAGTACATCCAGGAAAATCTGGCAAGAGGATTCATTAGGAAGTCAGTGTCACCTGCTGGGGCAGGGTTCTTCTTCGTGCAGAAGAAGAATGGGGAATTGCGTCCATGCATAGACTACAGGGGTCTTAATGCCATCACCGTTAAAAATAAGTATCCTTTGCCCTTGATATCTGAGCTCTTCGATAGGCTTCGGGGAGCAAGGGTATTTACTAAACTAGATCTGAGGGGTGCTTACAACCTGATTCGCATCCGTGAGGGGGACGAATGGAAGACGGCTTTTAACACCAGGGATGGGCACTATGAATATCTGGTGATGCCCTTCGGGCTCTGTAATGCCCCAGCTGTTTTCCAAGACTTTGTGAACGATATCTTCCGGGATATGCTTTCCACCTCGGTCGTAGTCTATCTGGATGATATTCTCATCTACTCTCCAGATATTGACTCCCACCGGAGAGATGTTTGCAAAGTCTTCGACCTCCTACGGGCAATCTCCCTCTATGCCAAGTTGGAGAAGTGTATGTTTGAGCAGGAGTCCTTACCTTTCCTAGGCTACATCATCTCTGCCCAGGGATTGGCTATGGATCCTGCCAAACTACAGGCGGTGATGGACTGGCAGGAACCCCATTCTCTTAAAGCGGTGCAGCGCTTTATGGGGTTCATTAATTATTATCGCCAGTTCATTCCGCACTTCTCAACTTTGGTAGCTCCCTTGGTTGCCCTCACCAAGAAGGGGGCGAATCCCAAATTGTGGCCTGAGGAGGTCTCCAAGGCCTTTAACTCTATAAAGTCACACTTTGCTAGCGCTCCCATCCTACATCGCCCCGATTTTGATAAGCCATTTATCATGGAGGTGGATGCCTCTTCTGTTGGTGCTGGAGCAGTCCTCTTCCAAAAGGATGCTCAAGCTCGGAAGCATCCTTGCTTCTTTTTCTCCAAGACCTTCTCACCAGCAGAGAGGAATTATTCCATCGGGGACAGGGAGTTGCTAGCCATGAAGTTGGCTTTCTCGGAGTGGAGACATCTCTTGGAGGGAGCACGTTTTCCCTTCCAAGTCTTCACAGACCATAAAAATTTGGTGTACCTGCAGACAGCCCAGCGGTTGAATTCTCGCCAGGCCAGATGGTCCTTATTCTTCCTTCTCCCGGTTTCATTTCACCCTCCATTTTCTTTCTGGGGAGAAGAACATTCGGGCCGACGCTCTCTCTCGCTCCGTTGTGTCATCTGCGGAGGAGGAGGAGCCTCGGCTTATTGTCCCCACCGAGAGCTTGAGAACTGTGGCCCCGGTTTCGCTAGAGTCTGTGCCTCCGGGCAAGACTTTTGTTCCATCCAGTTTGCAACCGGAGGTTCTCTCTTGGGCACACTCGTCCAGGGTGGGTGGACATTTTGGTACCAAAAGGACATCTGAGTTACTGGCGAGGACATACTGGTGGCCGCATATGGCTCGTGATGTCGCAGAGTATGTTCGGGCGTGTGTCTCTTGCGCCAAGAATAATACTCCTCGGCAACGGCCAGCTGGTTTGCTTTATCCTCTGCCAGTGGCGGACAGGCCCTGGGAGATGGTCGGGATGGACTTTGTGGTGGGCTTACCCAAGTCTCGTAACTGCACCATTATCTGGGTGATCACCGACCATTTTTCCAAAATGGTGCACTTGGTGCCTCTTCCACGGCTACCTTCTGCACGGGCGTTGGCTGTCTTGTTCGTCAAGCATATCTTTCGCCTACACGGTATGCCAGACAAAATTGTTAGTGACCGAGGTCCCCAGTTTGCGTCTCGATTCTGGAGAGAGCTTTGTCGTCTGCTCAGTATTGAGTTGAATCTCTCTTCGGCATATCATCCCGAGACGAATGGGTTGGTAGAGAGGGCCAACCAGACCTTGGTCACATATTTACGACATTTTGTTTCTGCCAGGCAGGATGACTGGGCATCCTTGCTACCGTGGGCAAAGTTTGTACTTAACAATGCCGTAGCCGACTCCACCGGTCAGACTCCATTCCTCCTAAATTACGGCCAGCATCCGCGTGTTCCTGTGCCCATGCCTGTGTCTTCTGCTGACTCCAGGGTGGCAGACTGGGCTGTGGAGGCATGGGACATTTGGGACCGCACGCAGGATGCCATTCGGGCCTCCAAGGAGAGAATGAGGTCCTCCGCCGATGTTCATCGGCGCCCCGCTCCGACCTTTGCTCCTGGCGACTTGGTGTGGCTCTCCGCCCGTAACATCAGGCTGCGAGTTGAGTCCACTAAGTTTGCTCCTCGCTACTTGGGTCCCTTCAAGGTTCTCCAACAGGTTAATCCTGTAGTCTACCGTTTGGCTCTTCCTCCACGCTTGGGTATCACCGACACCTTTCATGTGTCCCTCTTGAAACCCGTATACATGTCCCGGTTTTCCGAGTCATCTGCCGGGACATCGGATTCGTCTACGGACGATTACGAGGTGAACGCTATTTTGGGGTGCAAGGTGGTACGCGGCAAAAAGTTCTATCTGGTGGATTGGAAGGGTTATGGCCCAGAGGACAGGTCATGGGAGCCTGCTGAAAACATTCGGGCCCCACAGCTCATTGCTGCCTTCGAGCGTAGCGAGGCACAAGGAGGGGGGGGGGCCTAGGAGGGGGGGTAATGTTAGGTCTCGAGTTCCCGCTTCTGCACAGGGGGAATCTCGAGCCATCTCCGCTGCGGTCTCCCATTCTTATCCAGCCGCAGTGGAGTCTGCTCAGCAGGGACGTCGGTCCCAGCGTCTTGCTCAGTCTCACTCTGTACAGAGAGTTACTGCTGCTTCTTCAGCTTCTGCCATTAAAGCCAGTGCTGGTCAGCAGCGAGCAGACTTCTCTGGGACTAAGTCCTTGTCTGCACACACTGAGCATGCCCAGGGCAAGATCTCCCGTTGGAGATCGAGGGTCATGTGCTCAGGCCCTGCAGCACATTCCATTGGTCCTCTTGGCAGGTCTTGGAAGGGCAAAGTTTCTGTGGCCACTTCCTGTGCTGCAACTATATAAACTGCGCATGACCGCACGGCCATGCGCTAGTGTACATTTGCTTACGTGTGTTTGTTGTGAGTGCAAGACGTCCTTGGATACCCCTTCCCTATTGAATGTCTCTTCGCGGAAGGTGTATGGTTGCTATCTAGCGCCCGACTTATCCTACAGCACGAATCACACATTACAGCGTCCAGTTGCTGTGACCGCCAGTACGGCGCCGTGCACTTCCTCTGTGCTTTCTTTACCCAAGCCTGGGTGGTTAGTGGCGTTCGTCAGTGCGGCACCGCATGCACTCTTGTGCCCTAATATTGTTATTTAGCTTCCTTACACACCCAGTTGCGGTGTTGTGCCAGCAAGGGTCTAATCGGACTTCAATCCTAGTTGGGGTTGAGTTCGCTGACTACTTGCTCGCGCTCTATGTGCGGTACCGCGATCCTGTGATGCAACAGGATCGCTTCCTTCATGCTGGGAGAAGTTTAACCCACGTGTGTATACTCATGAGTACCGCCATATAGTCCGTCATTACTTGGCAGCAGGTTCCATCTCTGCACGGTGGACCCCGGGCTGCGAACGCACCATACTCTATCTGTCTTAGTATTTGGTGCGTTCCGCTAGCCCTAACAACATGTCTGCTCTTCGATCGATACTGAGACCGCTGAAATACCTTGGCGTCTCATACTGAGCCAATACTTCCAACTCTGATTTTGCCTGGGAATGTTCTGTGCAGGCAAGCGGTTGGTCACTACATCCCATTATGTGTTATGTCCTATGTCATGGCACAAATTGTGACTTTATGGAGGATTTGAGCACTTGCAATGAGACCGGAAGATGCAATGAAAACAGTATTTGTGACGACTTTGAGGAGTGTTTGGGTCAGAGAGGTGAGTTGTGAGGAGAATATTAGAACTTAATTTTTTTAAGCCTTATGATGTTGCTTTATGGTACCTAATGTTGGCAAATTACAGCAGCCAGTATGCTGAATCCATGAGGAAGCCAATGACAAAAAAAAAATCAGCATTTTGGGGATTATGGACTTTTGCAAAATTCGAGCAGAATTCCATTCCACTAGATTTTATTCGCTCATCTCTGTTGGCAGTGTATTCAAAATATATTCACTAAATATTTTAATAACATACTCTTATTTCTCATGAAAATAAACAGTTTGATATTATATTTTGTGTTCCAGGTGTTTTGATGTTCTCTCCGGTTAACTGTTGGACATACCACTATTCAAAGGAATCCATGGAGTATGAGCAAGCTCGACTGTATTGCCAGAGTAATTATACTGATCTAGTGGCCATCCAAAATAGAAAAGAGATTGAATACCTTGAAACAAATATCCCACATAACCCTACTTACTACTGGATAGGAATCAGGAAAATTAACAACACATGGACTTGGGTGGGAACTAATAAGACACTTACAGATGAAGCTAAAAACTGGGGTGCTGGAGAACCGAACAATAGACGGCATAAAGAGGATTGTGTTGAAATATACATAAAACGTACTAAAGATTCAGGAAAATGGAATGATGATGGATGCTACAAAAAGAAGAGAGCATTATGTTACACAGGTAGGAGTGGATTTACTATGATGTATGAATGATGTTTGAGCTGTTAAGCCCTTCAGGGCAATTTTCAATTTTTGGGCTTTAATTTTTTTCCACCCCTACTTCTAAGAGCTCTAACTTTTTTATTTTTCCATCCACATAGCTGTGTGAGGGCTTCATTTTGCCGGACGAGTTGTAATTTTGAATGACACCATCCATTTTATCATGTAATATACTAAAAACCAGGAAAAAAATTCCAAGCGTGGTGAAATAACAAAAAAAGTACAATTCTGTAACTGATTTTTTAAAAAATGTACACGGTAAAAATAACATGGCACCATGATACTCTAGGTCATTTTGATTGAATTAAATAAAAAAACTATGAATTTTTTTTAAGTAGTAAAAAAAGATTTATGTCGCCATTTACCAAGTTCCATAAGGATTTTAATTTTTGGTCAATGAGAGTCTGTAAGGGCTTATTTTTTGCGCTCTGGGCTAATGTTTTTATCGATACCATATTAGGGTAGAGGTAGATTATTATTATTATTTATTGTTATAGCGCCATTTATTCCATGGCGCTTTACATGTGAGGAGGGGTATGCATAATAAAAACAAGTACAATAATCTTAAACAATACAAGTCATAACTGGTACAGGAGGAGTGATGACCCTGCCCGCGAAGGCTCACAATCTACAAGGGATGGGTGAGGATACAGTAGGTGAGGATAGAGCTGGTCATGCAGCGGTTTAGTCGATCGGTGGTTACTGCAGGTTGTAGGCTTATCGAAAGAGGTGGGTCTTCAGGTTCTTTTTGAAAGTTTCGATGGTAGGCAAGAGTCTGATGTGTTGTGGTAGAGGGTTTCAGAGTAGGGGTGATACGCGAGAGAAATCTTGTATATGATTGTGGGAAGAGGAGATAAGAGGGGAGTAGAGAAGGAGATCTTGTAAGGATCGGAGGTTGCGTGTAGGTAAGTACCGGGAGACAAGGTCACAGATGTATGGAGGAGACAGGTTGTGGATGGCTTTGTACGTCATGGTTTGGGTTTTGTACTGGAGTCTCTGGGCAATGGGGAGCCAGTGAAGGGATTGACAGAGGGGTAAGGCCGGGGAATAGCGGGGGGACAGGTGGATTAGTTGGGCAGCAGAGTTTAGAATAGATTGGAGGGGTGCGAGAGTGTTAGAGGGGAGGCCACAGAGCAGGACGTTGCAGTAGTCAAGGCGAGAGATGATGAGGGCATGGACTAGGGTTTTTGCAGAGTCTTGGTTCAGGAATGAACGGATTCGTGAAATATTTTTGAGTTGAAGTCGGCAGGAAGTGGAAAGGGCTTGGATATGTGGTTTGAAGGAGAGATCAGCGTCAAGGATTACCCCGAGGCAGCGAGCTTGTGGGACTGGGGAGAGTGGGCAGCCATTTACTGTAATGGATAGGTTCGTTGGGGGGGGTCGCGTGAGATGGGGGACAGATGATGAATTCTGTTTTGTCCATGTTGAGTTTGAGAAATCCAGCGGAGAAGAAGTATGAAATAGTGGACAGACATTGAGGGATTCTGGTTAGTAGGGAGGTAATATCTGGTCCAGAGATGTAGATCTGTGTGTCATCAGCATAGAGGTGGTACTGAAAGCCATGAGATTCTATGAGCTGTCCCAGGCCAAAGGTGTAAATGGAGAAGAGCAGGGGGCCCAAGGACTGAACCTTGTGGGACTCCAACAGATAGTGGGCGAGGTGAGGAGGTGATGTCTGAGTGGGAGACGCTGAATGTCCGGTCTGTTAGGTATGATGAGATCCAGGATAGGGCCAAGTCTGTGATGCCAAGGGATGAGAGGGTCTGTAATAATAGGGAATGGTCCACTGTGTCAAAGGCAGCTGAGAGGTCGAGGAGGAGGAGGCAGAGTAGTGTCGCTTGCTCTTGGCGGTTAAGAGGTCATTGGGGACCTTAGTTAGGGCAGTTTCAGTGGAATGGTGTGACCGGAAAGCCAGATTGTAAGCGGTCAAAGAGGGAGCAAGAAGAGAGATGGGAGGACAGTTCAAGGTAAACGTGTTGTTCCAGTAGTTTGGAGGCATAGGGGAGAAGTGATATAGGGCGATAGCTAGATACAGAGGATTGGTCAAGAGAGGGCTTTTTGAGATACAACGTTTTGATTATTTCTTAATTCATTCTGGCGTCTTGGATTAATTAATTTTATATTTTGGTAGATCTGACTTTTATGAACGTGGAGATACCATTCTCCGTTATTTTAGTTTTTTCTTCCCCTTCGAAGAGTCATAACTTTTTTAATTTTTACATCAATACAGCAACATGAGGCTGTTTTTTACTGGACTAGTTGTAATTTTTAATTACATAACTGATTTTAACGTGTAGCACTCTGGAAAATGGGGAAAAAATTCAAAGTTCGGTGAAATAAAAAAAAATGCAATACTGCAATTGTTTTTTTATTTACCATATTCACTATATGGTAAAACTGACCTGTCAGTATGATTCTCTGTCAGTACGAATATGGAGATACCAAACATGTATAGAAGTTTACGTACATTATATAAAAAGACACATATGCATGTTTTTCTCAATACCTGTCATGAATATCAGAATAAACCTTTCTCGTTTTAGGTAAATTAGGATTACCGCAATTATTAATATTTGCCAAATGCCAGGATGATGAGAATGTTTTAAGGCATTTTTATTAATTACTGCAAAGTCAAAAGTTTACATACACTAAGATTAATATGCCTTTAAGAATTGTGGGCTGCCCATATGATGATTTCATGTGTGTAAGCTTCTTTTTTGGCAACATCTGAGTTAATTGGAAACACACTTGTGGATGTATTTTAATGCACACCTGAAACATACTGCTTCTTTGCATACCATCATGGGAAAGTCTCCAGAAATCAGCCAAGATATCAGGAAGAGAATTGTGGACTTGCATAAGTCTGGCTCATCCTTGGGTACAATTGCAAAATACATGAAGGTGCCTGGTTCATCTGTACAAACAATTATATACAGGTATAAACAAGATGAGAATGTCCAGCCATCATACCGCTCAGGAAGGAGACGGGTTCTGTGTCCCAGAGATGAGCATGCTTTGGTCTGACATGTGCATATCAACTCAAAGACAAAAGCAAAAGACCTTGTGAAGATGATGGTGGAGGCTGGTAAGATTGTGTCAATATCCACAGTGAAACGAGCACAGTATCAACAGTACTTTCAGCCCACTCTGCCAGGAAGAAGCCATTACTCCAAAAGAAACATAAAAAAGCCAGATTAATCTTTGCAAATGCACACAGGAAAAATACCTTAATTTTTGGAGACATGTCCTGTAGTCTGATGAAACTAAAATTTAACTTTTTGGGCATAATGACCATCATTTTGAGGAAAATAGGGAGAAGCTTGGAAACCTAAGAACACCATCACTGTGAAATATGGGGGTGACAGCATCATGTTGTGAGGTTGGACTAGTGCACATCCCAAAATAGATGACATCATGAGAAAATAAGATTATGTGGCAATACTGAAGCAACATCTCAATACATCAGCCAGGAAGTTAAAGCTTGGACGGAATGGGTCTTCCAAATGGACAATGACCCAAAGCATACTGCCAAAATGGTAACAAAAGTGGCTGTGACACTTTTAATGGTACACTCAGGAATCTCTTGGCTTGAGACAAATAAGGCAGCAGAACCAAAGTATAGTGTAAAGTCTGTATTATTCAAATAAACACAGGTGCAGGGTGTGAGCAAGTTAAAAAACACAGCAAATAAGGATATATCAGGAAATGATGCTTTGCAGCTCTGCTGCAGGCAGGGTCAGTGTTTATAAGCACAAATGTGGGTGCAGGATGTGCACAACAGTTCAAGTGGATGGCAAACAAGGTCCTTCTTAGGAGTAGTTCATTTGCAGCTCTGCTGCGGGCAAAGTCTTATGGGCATAGCACTCTCTGGGGTAAAGCAGATCATAAGACACAGTTCATACCAGGGTTTGCAGTCACTAGAAAAGAGTTCAGAAGCATAGCACAGCTTTGAGTCCAGAAACAGTCAAATAAACTGGCCATGGATACCAAGCTAGATCAGCTGCAGTAGGCAGAGTTTACATGTCCTATTGGAGCTCCCCCATGGGGCCGTGGGGTACTCGGTACTGGGTCCTGCGGTTCACAGGGGGATGTCACGGTGGCTGACCCGGTCCGTGGCCCTGGGACATCCGTGTAAAAGGGAAGGGTCTTTAAAGGGATAAAGTTTGTATTCATGACGCCACCTGTGGTATTCTGTCAGGGTGACCAACGCTGCTTTAAGGGGTCCGCTGGGGTGATGTTATGGCAGCTAGATGGTATACCTTCCCACAGGTGAAGTATGTCCCCAGGGCTTCCCGGTATGTAGATGGTGAATGGCGCAGTGAAGAACGAGGACACAAGTTTGCAGTCTCTTTACCTTTACTGAAGACTTCAAAATCCACAGTCCAGGGCACCAGATCCAGCCGGTTTGGAGGCAAGTCCACAGTCCCCTTGTCCAGGTGGAAATCAGTAGCCTTCCTTTGCGCTGCAGTGTTGTAATCTCTTACTGCTAAGCTTCTCATAAGGTCATCACAACTGTTGTAGATGTTATGTCTCTCTCTCTCTGTCCCCCAGATAGGATAGGACAAACCCGTATGACTGGTGGCTAGAGGCGGTTTATAGGGACTCTATCATGCTCCAGCCTCTAAGGGGTGCCACCGTGCCTCCTGGGTATGGGGCGGACAGGTAACATGAAATTAGTTGTCCTGCCGGTCTCTGGAGCAAGGCATAAAGGTTGTTACTCCCTCAGTGTTCCAGCTACTGGGATTCTGTGCCTCAGAAGGAGGCAGCCTGTGTAGGGCTGGTCCCCATCTGATATCCACTCCTTTGCTACGACTTCCTTGCATGCTCACTACAATACAGTTCTGCCTTCAATGTCTCTTTCTAGGAGCTGCAGCTCTGAGGGCATGCACAGCTCTGTGTCCTTCTCTCTCTGACAGGATCCCACCCCTGCCAGGGACCAACTAACTGAGTGGAGCTCAGCCAGCAACTGACTAACTTTCCCTACAGGCTACCAGTTTTACCAATGTGGGGAGTAACCTTATAGATAGGAGCAAGAGCTCTCCCTGGTGGCCTGGAGTGTGAAATGTGTTGCATGTTTGTGGTACCTGGATGCAGTTATCCTTCTTTACCTCCAAACGTAGCATCATTCTCCCCGAGAGGAAAGCAATACCACTGCGACGACCAGGACCCTGGGGCGCCACATTAGCAGGCAGGAGAAGAATGCTGAGTAACACAGGCAAAACAGCTTGCAGCAAAAACACCACTGAGAGCTGGGAAGGTTTGCGGAGGAGGAGGAGCCAGAGTATCTGAAGAGGAAAGTCTCTTGCAGCACAAGCCAGGAGCACTAGCAGAATACACAAGCAAGGAGTGGAATATGAACCAGGGTTATAAAGATAGAGAAGGCGGATCACATGAGCAGAAGCGAGGCAGCAGACGCCATCTTGGAAAAGGGCAACAAGTACAACAAATGAAACAGGGAATCCAGAGTCCTGACAGTGGCTTAAGGACAGCAAAGTCAATGTTTTGTAGTGGCAATCACAAAGCCATGATCTCAATACTATTGAAAATTTATGAGCAAAGATGAAAAGGCAGGTGCGAGCAAAGCGACCTACAAACCTGGATCAGTTAAACCAGTTTTATCAGGAGGAATGGGCCCAAATTCCAACTAACCATTTTGAGAAGCTTGTGGAAGAATATCTCAAAACTTTTGACCCAAGTAATTCAGTTTAAGGGCAATGGTACCAAATACTGATGAAAAGTATGTAAACTTTTTACTTTGCCATAAGTAATAAGAATGCCTTAAAACAGTCTCTCTGTCACTATCCATTTTTAGATCTGGGGCAGATTTGGCGTTTCACATTAAAACTTTTTTCCTTTCAGGCCATGGGGGTTCATGTCAGTTCCCCCCCCCCCCCACAAGTATCCACTGGTGTAATTACAATGCTGTCTTGTCTGCTGATGTGGTTGGTGACCACACCCATCATCTTTCAAAAGGTCACCTGATGCATGAGCTGACTGTTGATTATACAGGTCCTTTTGGATACCACCAGTGCTGAAGACTAGAGGTTGCTGGTTCAGTGGTGCTTCAGTTGAATGCTGTAATTTGGTGCCTTACTCTGCTGTGCAGTGCATTTCAGCAGAGAAAAGCTGTGTTGTTTTGTGTTTCCTTTTTCCTGTGGTGTTTGTCTTACCTTACCTTGTGTTGTTTTAGTGCAGTGGTGGGACCAGTGTCTTCACTTGCCAATTCCCTACTTAGTGATAGGAGCAGGGCAAGTGAGGGTTTAGGTGTCCTGCTCGGCGACGGGGTGAAAGAACCCATATAGGGACGTTAGGGAGATTAGGGTACATCCTCAGGTGTGTGCAGGAGGTGTCCTTTCCCCCATTCCCTATCGTCAGGGCCCACAGTTGTTATTGTGTCCTCGGTGTACCTTTGTGTGTTTTGCCATTTTGTGACCGTCCACTCGTCGGGTCGTGTTATGCTAGGACTCTCACTTCGTGACACTCTCTCATTATATAATTATGGTAATTCTAATTGACCTAAAAAGGGAAAGGTTAATTCTGATTTCAGGTCAGATATTGAGAAAAACATGCACATGTGTCTTTTTATATAGTGCATGTAAACTTCTAGTTTCAAGTGTACATTTGCGGTAGCTAGAATGGCTTCACCATGCTAATAGAAGTTCTGTCTTTCTTTGCTCTGGTGCCGCAAGGGTTAAACTGCTCAGTTAGACTCCGTTTAAACTGCTTAGTTAGACTTAGTTAGACTTAGTTAGTTAACAGGGTACCAAGATATATTTCTTTCCTGTAGTTAGACTCCTGGAGTTGTCCCTTGGGCTGTATCAGCTTTCCTGAGTTAGTTACTCCCAGCAGGTATAAGACCCCTCCTCCTTGCTTTTGATCTTGTCACTGATAGTTGCTAGGCATGAGCGAGCACTAAAATGCTCGGGTGCTCCTTGCTCTAACAAAGCAATTCCTAATACTTGCATGCTCGTTTCGAGTAATCACTATAATGGGAGTCAATCTGAAAGACAAGCTTTTTTCTGGCAGACCCTACAAAGAGGTCTGGGTGCAGTGAAAATGTTCAAATAGATGGGAAAAGTGCTGAATGGAAGGAGAAAAGCATGGAGAAGACCCCTGGAAGCATCTCTGACTTCCAGATCACTGCTGAGTACAATGGTGTCACACTTTTACTCCACTTTAAACATTGACAATAAAACATTCCAAACTGATGAGAAATTGTATTTTACAGGAAAAAATAATATTAAGAAACATTTTTTCCTGTATAATGACCTGCATATATGGCAACATTTAAAAAGGATTTAAACAAAACACATTTAAGTACACCAAATTTGTTTTTTTAATTAAAAATTAGGAAATTTCAGTTTAATTTATGTAGGAACCAAGAACTGCCAAAATAAGGGACATCCTGTAGGCATAAAGGAGGGCCAAGTCTGTTCAAATTGTGATATATTGGTATACCTAGACACATTAAGGCTATGCACTTTTGAGGGTTATATACCAAGGAAATGTACTCCAGACAGGGGCTGGCTGACACTTTTCAGCCTGGGGGGGGGGGGGGGCAATCACAAGGCAGTGGCCCTCGAGTTGCAGTGGCCCTCCTTTTCCCTGCTTACCTCTGGCCATTGCAATAAAGCGGCAGAGATAACAGGCTTTAATAGCAGGCTGGTACAGAGAAATGGGAATAGAACGGAGCTTGCTGCATAGGTATGGGGGCAGAACAGAGCTTGCTACAGAAATATGGGAGCAGAACAGAGCTTACTACAGAGATAGGAAGCAGAACAGAGCTTACTACAGAGATAAGGGAGCAGAACAGAGCTTACTACAGAGATAAGGGAGCAGAACAGAGCTTACTCCAGAGATATGGGAGCAGAACAGAGCTTACTACAGAGAAAAGGGAGCAGAACAGAGCTTACTCCAGAGATATGGGAGCAGACCAGAGCTTACTACAGAGATATGGGTGCAAAATGGAGTTTACTACAGAGCAGTGGCGTAACTACAAAGTTATTGGCCCCGGTTCGAACTTTCAAATAGGCCTTTTCCTCCATTCCAAAATATATAGGTGAATTAGAAATGGCAACACACGCAAACGTCATCTGCATTAGTAATACATGCACCATTATAGAATTAGTTGTAGGCTGGGTTCACAAGAGTGAAGTTCACGGTCTCTATACAGAACACTGCCTCGAGCCTCGCGGAGGGTATCCCGATCCAAACTCACACCCTCGTGTGTCTATGGCAATACGCTCCTGTAAACCCAGCCTGACAGGGATGACCCCTTACAAATGGAAGGGTTCTCCTCTAAACCCTGCAATCCCCTGGTTGGGAAAGTCACATCCTGGCAAGTAATACTACCAATTCTCCAACCATAAGGCATGCATTTCCAGAGCTGGGAAATGGGAATTCAATGCTAGAACACGTCTACTATGGTTCCCATCCCGCCTCAAGGAAGTATGGCAGACAGGTGTGATAAGACTATTAGAAAAACTACTGCCACACACACGGCTGAACATACTGGGGGATGTGTGAGGGAATTAGCGCCTGTGTATGGACATGTCAGAGGCTAGAGAGAAGAAAGCTTGATCCCCCTTGGCAATGTTTTTCCTCAGCTCATATTTGAGCCATACCATTGTAAAACAGGTAGACACATTTACCCACTGACCTCACTATTTTAAGGAACTGCTGTCTACACCTTAGGGTATGTTTCCACGTTCAGGAAACACTGCGTGTTTGATGCTGCGTAGAGCCGCAGCGTCAAACACGCAGCGTGCAGATGTTACAGCATAGTGGAGGGGATTTCATGAAATCCCGTCTCCACTATGCGGTAAAACACGCAGGTGGCAGACCCACATAAACGGACATGTAGCGCGTATTTTCAGAACGCAGCATGTCTGTTTACAAAGCGGTGACGCTCCATCGCTGCGCCGTATATTTACCATAGACTATCATTAGATGAGATAAAATTGCATCTAATGATTAGTCGCATGCGTAGAAACTGCGAACAAGCAGCTTACAACGCATGTTTGCCGGCTCATCTGTCCCACCGCCGGAAGTCCCTCGTCCACTGCAGTTCTCGCGATAACTTCTGTTATCGCGAGAACTGCCGTGCACGTGACCGGGACTTGTCTCCGGTCACTAGTCTGGTTCTCGCAAACAGCTGATCAGCTGTTTGTGAGAATTCTGTAGTGTAGGTGATCATCTACAGGCTCTGCTACATCTAGATGTCAGGCATCCAGATGTAGCAGAGCCGGGCTCGTCTACACTGTGTGCACATACAACACACAACATACACCATACTACATACAACATTCAACAACATGTGACATGCAACATGTGACAACATGCTACATGCAACAACATATGACATGCGACATGCAACAACATGTGACAACATGCAACGACATGCCACATGCGACAACATGCAACATGTAACACGTGACAGCATGCAACATGCAACGACATGCAACATGCGACAACATGTGACATGCGATGACATGCAACATGCGACATGCAACATGCGACGACATGTGACAACATGCAACGACATGCAACAACATGCAACATGTAACATGGGACAACATGCGACATGCAACGACATGCAACATGCGACAATATGTGATATGCAACGACATGCAACATGCGACATGCAACAACAAGCGACGACATGCAACATGTGACAACATGCGACGACATGCTACATGCATCAACATGCAACATGCGTCATGCATCAACATGTGACAACATGTGTCATGCAACATGCGACATGTACCATACGACATGCACCATACGACATGCAACATACACCATACAACACATACATACAGTACATACATACAACATACATATAGACATACAGTACATTAAACAGAGTACATACTCATAATCACTTGTCACTTTGATCCCCGAAGCCATTGTCACCTGTAAAAAATATTAAAATAATAAACAAACACTATAGTCCTTGATCCACAGAAATCCTATTAAGACGAGTGGTGTCCCACAACAATCTCCCGTGGAGAGCAGCAGCATCAGCTGATGCGACCGCTCTCCAGGGGCTCCAGGAATACAATGATGGAAGGTATCTTTCCAGAATGTATTCCTCACGATGTATTCCTACGCCCCTGTGAGACCAGTGAACTACAGTAACCTCTCAGTGATGCACTGCAGGAGCCATTGTCTCCTTTCAGTGTGTCACTGAGGGTCCTATAGAGCAGTGACATCACCCAATGTCACTGTTCTATAGGGGAGATGATCGTGGGACACTCATTATTAATTGGACTACATCGGACAGGGAGTATACGGTTTATTACTTTACGTGTTTTGCAGGCGATCGAGTATGGTAAGTATGGTGAAATTAAGAATAATAAAATACTTTTTTCTGGCTGTGTCTTTATTACTTTTTTAACTCTTTCACTACTCTAGGATTAATAATGGATAAGCATCTTATTGACATCTCTACATTATTAACCCGGCTTAATGTCACCTTACAATAGCAAGGTGACATTAACCCCTTATTTCCCCATATCCCACCGCTACATGGGAG
The DNA here is from genome assembly GCF_032444005.1 of Ranitomeya imitator. Classification (NCBI taxonomy): domain Eukaryota; kingdom Metazoa; phylum Chordata; class Amphibia; order Anura; family Dendrobatidae; genus Ranitomeya; species Ranitomeya imitator. The sequence goes on along the minus strand of NC_091289.1, from coordinate 100,293,759 downwards.
TGGGAAGAGAGGGCTAAGTGCCGGATGCGCCATTTCTGGGGTGGCTGTGGGTTGGTTTTTGTAGCCGGGGGGGGGGGGCAATATCCATGGCCCCTCTCTAGGCTATGAATTCATAGCCTGGAAGGGCCCATGGGCGTTACCCCCTTCCCTGGCTAAGAATATTAGCCCCCGGCCGTCGGCTTTCCCCCCTCTGGCGCAGAAAATTGCGCGGGAGCCCACACCATTTTTTCCCATTTTTTTGTTAAATTACACATTCATTCATAAACATCGGCCTTGCTATTATATATCTACTAGATGGTGGCCCGATTCTAATGCATCGGGTATTCTAGAATATGTATGTACTTTATTTACGTAGTTGTGTTTAAATCCCGCTGCAATATCGCTGATTGCTCACGCCCGGCCGGCCATGACCAATTCACGCTGATTGGTCACGCCAGCCGCCCGCGACCAATCAGCGACGCGGGATTTCCGTTACAAAAAGACCCTTAGACGATTATATATTTACTAAATAGTGGCTCGATTCTAACGCATTGGGTATTCTAGAATACGATTGAATGTATATACATCGCGCTGTGAGTGGGGATTAAATTCCGCACCAATATCGCTGATTGGTCACTGCCGGCCGCATAGTATATAGCACAGCCATGTAGTATATAACACAGCCCACATAGTATATAACACAGCCCATGCAGTAGATAGCACAGCCACGTAGTATATATCAGCAACGTAGTATATAGCACAGCCACGTAGTCTAAAGCACAGAGATGTAGTATATAACACAGCCATGTAGTATATAGCACAGCCAACACAGTGGAAATAGCAGACACGTAGTATATTGCCCAGACAAGTAGTATATAGCACAGACACGTAGTATATTGCACAGCCATGTCGTATATTGCCCAGCCACGTAGTATATAGCACAGAAATGTAGTATATAACACTGCCCATGCAATATATAACACAGGCCACATAGTATAGAGCACAGCGATGTAGTATATTGCCCAGCCACATAATATATACTATAGCCACGTAGTATATAGTACAGCCCACATAGTATATAGCACAGAGATGTAGTATATAACACAGCCCACATAGTATATAGCAACGTGGACACCATATCCCTGCTAAAAAAAAGAACTAAAATAAAAAATAGCTTTATACTCACCCTCCGTCGGCCCCTGGATCCAGGTGAGGCATTTACCGATGCTCCTCGCGATGCTTCGGTCCCAAGAGTGCATTGCAGTCCCACGAGATGACGTAGCGGTCTTGCGAGACCGCTACGTCATCATCTCGCGAGACCGCAATGCATGGACCGGTCACCGGAGCATCGCGAGGGGCGGGAAAGGCCTCGGCTGGATCCAGGGGCAGACGGAGGGTGAGTATATAATGATTTTTTTTATTATTATTATTCTTAACATAAGATCGTTTTACTATTGATGCTGCATAGGCAGCATCAATATTAAAAAGTTGGTCACACAGGGTTAATAGCAGCTTTAACGGAGTGCGTTACACCGCGGCATAGCGCGGTCCGTTAACGCTGCCATTAACCCTGTGTGAGCTCTAACTGGAGGGGGCACTGACTGCAGGGGAGTGGGGAGCGGCCATTTCACCACTGGACTGTGCCAGTCGCTAATTGGTTGGGGCCGGTTTGCAGCGCCAATCAGCGACTTAGGATTTCCGTGACAGACAGACAGACAGAATAAAGACGGAAGTGACCCTTAGACAATTACAGTATATACACTGTGTTCCAAATTATTATGCAAATTGGATTTAAGTGTCATAAAGAGTTAATTGTTTTGTTTTTCAAATAAACTTGTGGATGGTATTATGTCTCAGGGCTCAATAAATAACTGAAATCAATGTGATAATTAGTTTTCCAGGTGATTCTAATTAAAGGAAAACTACTTAAAAATGATGTTCCACATTATTAAGCAGGCCACAGGTTTCAAGCAATATGGGAAATAAAAATGATCTCTCTGCTGCTGAAAAGCACTAAATAGTGCAATGTCTTGGACAAGGTATGAAAACATTAGATATTTCATGAAAACGTAAGAGTGATCATCATACTGTGTAGAGATTTGTGACTGAAACAGAGCACAGACAGAGTTTATGCAGATAAAGGCATAATGAGGAAGGTTTCTGCCAGACAAATTCATTGAATTAAGAGAGAAGCTGCCAAAATACCATTACAAAGCAGCAAACAGTTATTTGAAGCTGCTGGTGCCTCTGGAGTCCCTCGAACCCCCAAGGTGTATGATCCTTCAAAGGCTTGCTGTGGTGCATAAACCTACTATTCGGCCACCCCTAAACAGTGTTCACAAGCAGAAACGGTTGCAGTGGGCCCAGACATACATGAAGACTTAGTTTCAAACAGTTTTGTTCACTGATGAGTGTCGAGCCACCCTGGATGGTCCAGATGGATGGAGTAGTGGATGGTTGGTGGATGGCCACCATGTCCCAACAAGGCTGCGATGTCAGCAAGGAGGTGGAGGAGTCATGTCTTGGGCCGGAGTCATGGGGAAACAGCTGGTAGGGCCCTTTATGGTTCCTGAAGGTGTGAAAATGACCTGTCAAAGTATATAGAGTTTATGACTGACAACTTTCTTACATGGTATAAAAAGTAGAAACGTGCCTTCAGGAGCAAAATCATCTTCATGCATGACAATGCACCATCTCATGCTGCAAAGAATACCTCTGAGTCATTGGCTGCTATGGGCATAAAAGGAGATAAACTCATGGTGTGGCCACCATCTTCCCCTGACCTCATCCCTATAGAGAACCTTTGGAGTATCATCCAGCACAAGATCTATGAGGGTGGAAGGCAGTTCACATCAAAACTGCAGCACTGGGAAGCTATTCTGAATTCATGCAAAGACGTACAAGCAGAAACTCTCCAAAAACTCAAGAATGCAAGAATTGTGAAGGTGATATCAAAGAAGGGGTCCTATGTTAACATGTAACTTGGCCTGTTAGGATGTTTTGGAGTTAAATAGTTTTTTTGTTCAGTGAATGTGACCTCCTAATGCTGCAAATTCCACAAATGAGCATTTTCAGTTCTTTAAAACATCAAATGTTTAGAAATCCTACTGTGCCTCATAATTTGGAACAGTGCATTTTGAGTTTTTATTCATTTTGGAGATTATACTGTTATCATTGGGTGGTTTCTTCAATAAAATTCGATGTATACTCTAACGGGTGATGACTTTTATTAGACTGACTGTCATTTGCACTGACCATTTAGGAAAATCTGAGAAAAATGTCATCTGCATAATAATTTGGAACACAGTGTACTATATAGATAATCTATAGATACATAGATATACTAAACATTGGCCTATCGTATCTATCTATTATCTATCTATCTATTATCTATCTATCGATATATCGATAGATAGCTAGATAGATATATCTATCGATAGATATATTTACAGATAGATACGATAGATCTATCTATTATTTATCATCTATCTATCTATCGATCTATCTGTTATCTATCATCTGTCTGTGTGTAAACATTATTCTTCAATGGAGTATGTAAATGAAGAGGTTGCATCAGGATTTGATCAGGATTTGACGAAGGTAAAATCTGCACCAAATCTGCACCTGAGGTCACTGGCAGGTCACCTGCATTTTTCATGTGTTTTTTGATGTGTTTTTGACGCGTTTTTCATGCTTTTTTTATGTGTTTTTTTCATGTGTTTTTTTTATGTGCATTTGTGTGTGTTTTTGTAAGTTCAATAAAGATATACCCAAAAAAGGGTGATGTCATTTCTTGTCCAACCTCTTCAATTACATACTCCATTGAAGAATAATGTTTACACACACACAGAAAGATGATAGATAACAGATAGATCGATAGATAGATGATAGATAATAGATAGATCTATCGTATCTATTATCTATCTATAAATATATCTATCGATAAATATATCTATAGATAGCTAGATAGATATATCAATAGATAGATAATAGATAGATAGATGATAGATAGATAATAGATAGATAATACCAAGCCCGATGTTTAGTATATCTTTGCATCTTTATTCTGTCTGTCTGTCACGGAAATCCCAAGTCGCTGATTGGTCGCTGCAAAACGGCCACGACCAATCAGCGACGCGCACAGTCCGGCGTGGAAATGACCGCTCCCTACTCCCCTGCAGTCAGTGCCCCCTCCAGTCAGAGCTCACACAGGGTTAATGGCAGCGTTAACAGACCACGCTATGTCGCGGTGTAACACACTCCGTTAACGCTGCTATTAACCCTGTGTGACCAACTTTTTTACTATTGATGCTGCCTATGCAGAATCAATAGTAAAAAGATCTAATGTTAAAAATAATAATAAAAAAAAAACAAAACATTATATACTCACCCTCCCCTTCCGTCGGCCCCTGGATCCAGCTGAGGCCTTTCCCGCTCCTCGCGATGCTCCGGTGACCGGTCCATGCATTGCGGTCTCACGAGATGATGACATAGCGGTCTCGCGAGTGCAGCGGACTCTTGGGACTGGGGCGTCGCGAGGAGAATCTGTAAACGCCTTGCCTGGATCCGGGGGCCGACGGAGGGTGAGTATAGAACTATTTTTTATTTTAATTCTTTTTTTTAACAGGAATATGGTGTCCACATTGCTATATATTACGTGGGCTGTGTTAGATACTGCATGGGCTGTGTTATATACTATGTCTCTGTGCTATATACTATGTGGGCTGTGCTATATACTACATGGCTGTGGTATATATTACTTGGCTGGGAAATATACTACATCGCTGTGCTCTATATGCTGTGGCCTGTGTTATATACTGCATGAGCAGTGTTATGTACTACGCCTCAGTGCTATATACTACGTGGCTGGGCAATATACTACGTGGCTGTGCAATATACTACATGTCTGGGCAATATACTTCGTGGCTGCTAAATCTACTGTGTTGGCTGTGCTATATACTACATGGGCTGTGTTATATACTACATCGCTGTGCTATATACTACGTGGCTGTGGTATATACTACATGACTGCTATATACTACGTGGCTGTGCTATCTACTGCGTGGGCTGTGTTATATACTACGTGGGCTGTTATATACTACATCGCTGTGCTATATACTATGTGGCTGTGTTATATACTACGTGGTTGCTATATACTACGTGGCTGTGCTATCTACTGCGTGGGCTGTGCTACATACTACGTGGGCTGTGTTATATACTACCTTGCTGTGCTATATACTACATGGCTGTGCTATACACTACGTGGCTGTGCTATATACTACGTGGCCAGCCGCGACCAATCAGTGATATTGGCGTGGAATTTAACCCCCACTCACAGCACGACGTACATACATACAACCATATTCTAGAACAGAGGTCCCCAACTCCAGTCCTCAAGGCCCACCAACAGGTCATGTTTTCAGGATTTCCTTAGTCTTGCCCAGGTAATAATTGCATCACCTGTGCTATACAAAGGAAATCCTGAAAACATGACCTGTTGGTGGGCCTTGAGGACTGGAGTTGGGGACCTCTGTTCTAGAATACCCAATGCGTTAGAATCAAGCCACCATCTAATATATATATATAATCTTCTAAGGGTCTGTTTGTCTGTAACGGAAATCCCGCGTCGCTGATTGGTCGCGGGCGGCTGGCACGACCAATCAGCGACAGGTGCACTCAGGCCGTGAATTGGTGCGGGATTTAAACCACGCTTCACTGATTGCTTGCGCCTGGCCGGCCGCGACCAATCAGCGGTATTGCAGCGGGATTTAAACACCGCTTCGTAAATAAAGTACATACATATTCTAGAATACCCGATGCGTTAGAATCGGGCCACCATCTAGTAGATATATAATAGCAAGGCTGATGTTTATGAATGAATGTTTAATTTAAAAAAAAAAAAATGGGGAAAAAAATGGCGTGGGCTCCCGCGCAATTTTTTGTGCCAGAGGGGGAAAGCCGACGGCCGGGGGCCAATATTTGTAGCCTGGGAAGGGAGTAATACCCATGGCCCCTCCCAGGCTATGAATATCAGCTCGCAGCTGTCTGCGTAGCCTTTACTGGCTATTAAAATAGGGGAACCCCCCTATTAAGCCGGGTTAATAATGGAGAGGTGTCAATAAGACGCCTATCCATTATTAATCCTAGAGTAGTGAAAGTTAAAAAAGAAATAAAGACACAGTCAGAAAAAAGTATTTTATTATTCTTAATGTCACCATACTTACCATACTCGATCGCCTGCAAAAAACATAAAATAATAAACCGTATACTCCCTGTCCGATGCAGTCCAATTAATAATGAGTGTCCCACAACGATCTCCCCTATAGAACAGTGACATCGGGTGATATCACTGCTCTATAGGACCTCCAGTGACACACTGACAGGAGACAATGGCTCCTGCAGTGCATCACAGAGAGGTTTACTCTAGTTCACTGGTCTCACTTTATGGCAATTGCTGCGTGGGAACTTTCTCACACAGCAATGCCAAAAGTGAGACTAGGGGCTACTTTCTCACAGGGACGTAGGAATACATTGTGAGGAATACATTGTGAAAGGATACCTTCCATCATTGTATTCCTGGAGCCCCTAGAGAGCAGTCGCATCAGCTGATGCTGCTGCTGTCCACGGGAGATTGTTGTGGGACACCACTCGTCTTAATAGGATTTCTGTGGATCAAGGAGTATAGTGTTTGTTTATTATTTTAATATTTTTTACAGGTGACACTGGCTTCGGGGATCAAAGTGACAAGTGATGGTGAGTATGTACTCTATGTTTAATGTACTGTATGTCTATATGTATGTTGTATGTGTTACAGAACCCCCAGCACCAACAATATGTTATGCTATATATATATATATATATTATGTATAATAGGTTCCATGTGAAATGCATCAGTCCAAAGGCTGCATCCCTGGGCAGAGGGGACAAGATATTCTCCTTCTGACCTCCCCCACCTTTGTAATTCCCATAGTAAATACCAGCAGGCTCCGGCCCCCTGCGGCTATTGTAATGTATGTCTGGCCTGCTTTTTCTATTGGCCTACCCTGTGTATCTGTGTTATATATTCTATGTGTTGTAAATAAAGAGGGTTCTTTTTAGACTGGAAATACCTGGAGTATCAGTCAGCTTTTGTATGCTCCCATGTAATCAAGAAATCCTAGCCAGCGTCCTTCATTCAGAATCCAGCAAAAGCAGAATGGACCTCCTGAAACACGGGGGGTGCTGAAAGAGGTACTACAGCACAGTAAACCCCGTTACACTGGTGGCAGACAGCGGGATGTGATACCCCTTCTACAGGAGGAAAGGAATGTATGGAAGACAACTACCAGAAGTTAAAGAAGACTACACTAAAAGATCTGGTGGAAGCCCGAGGGTTAATCGCCAGCAACAAAACAAAAGCGGATTTGATAGCAGCCATCATGGAACACGACAGTGCAGCGCCCCTGAATGTGAACGTGGAGGAGACTGAATTCCAGAGGGAGGTAAAGAACAGACTGGCGGTCTATGGCCCAAACCCTGCAGTAGAGATCATACGAGAGGTGATGGCTGATGTGCGTACTGATCTGAAGGAAGAGATGGCCGAGTGGACCAGGATAGAGCTAACCAAGATGGAGATGGCAAAGCGGACCAAAGTGGAGCTGGCCAAGATGGAGATGGCAGAGCGGAGAGAGGAGAGTCAGCGAGCAAGGGGAGCTCTGGCCTCCGACCAGGTACCTTCATCAGTAAGCCACAAAAAGATCCAGTATAATGCCTTCCGACAGTTGGGGGAGGCAGAGGAAGACATTGATGGCTTTCTGCAGGACTCTGAGCAGCAGTGTGCCATTCATCAAGTGAAGCCGGAGGAACGGGTTCAGATTCTGGCCAGCAAGCTGACAGGCCGGGCAGCGGACGCCTATCGCACGGTACCTGATGAGCACTGTATGGACTATGAGCGGATCAAAGAAGTGATCTTGGCCCGGTATGCGCTGACACCAGAGGCATACCACCAAAAGTTCCGCGGACTTATAAAATGAGTAACCGATACCCACGCTGAATGGGCCTGTAAATTACTACACTGCTGCAGTGGGTACAAGGGAGCCAAGCAACCACTAAGGAGGACGTCCTCCAGCTCTTCTTGTTAGAACGATTCTTTAATGGACTAAACTCCGAGACACAGGAATGGCTTCAGGACAAGCGGCCAATGACTCTTGAGGAAGCCGCTCGTCTGGCCGATGAACATCATGATGCCAGGAGGCCTCAGTTGTCCGGATCAAAGATGGTCACTAGGGGTCCGCCCATGGACCTGGAGGGCCCCAAACCACTGAAGATTGTAGGGGGACCAGCTAGAAACCCGGCCTACCACAGTTCCCCTGGGGCACGATGCCACACCTGCCGTCAGCTGGGCCACCTGCAAAGACAATGTCCCAACCGGACTCAGCATACCCAGTGGTCAAAGGTGGGAACAGCTACCTTCCGCCGGGCCGCTGTACACTGCTACCAAGGCGAAGCTGACCCGGCATTGGGGGCTACAACTAACCAAGGGGTGGAAGACATCGATGAAGTGCTGCATGAAGTAGACCCCATGCAGGCAGCCCGGGCAGATAATCGACAGCAGCATCGACAGGTCGTGTGGGTTAATGGGAAACGCATGCAGGGACTAAGAGATTCCGGAGCAATTTTGACCCTTGTGAAGCCTCATCTCGTCCGGGACCAAGAGAAGATGGACCGGACAGTGGCAGTCCGTGTATCAGGGGGAGCCATGCATCGACTGCCTACTGCCCGGATTCACCTGAAATTGGGAGTTGGGGATGGCCTTGTTGAGGTCGGCTTGATGGAGGATTTGCCTGCAGACATTTTGCTGGGAAATGACTTGGGGCCCATGTTGTCTGCCTTCTCGGTTGCCCCTCTCGCTGAGACAAATCCTGTGACCACCCGGAGACAAGCTCGAGCTGCGGAGGCGGAATCACACTCAGAGGAGGCCCAGGTAAGACATCCCAGCCCTACACGTATTCCCATAGCCAGACACATTTCTTGGGCCACCCCAGATGAATTTAAGAGGGAGTTACTTGAGGATCCTTCATTGGAGGGATATCGTGGGAAGGCACAGGAGGGGAGAGGGGTACTGGAAGGGGAACAGTTTATATGGAAGCAGGGACTCCTCTACCGGATCACAGAGCAGCACCACACAGGGACGCGCCCCGCTATAAATGACAGATGGTAGTTCCCAAGAAGTATAGGCAGGAGTTAATGCGAATCTCTCATGACATACCCTTGGCCGGGCACTTCGGCGTCAGTCACACCAGGCATCGTCTGACACAAAATTTCTTTTGGCCGGGGGTAACCTATGATGTCTGTCAATACTGCCAGACCTGTGACAGTTGCCAGCGCATTGGCAAGAGGGGAGATCGATGCAAGGCCAAATTACGCCCCCTCCCCATTGTGGAGGAACCATTTAGCCGAGTAGCGGTCGATCTGATAGGGCCATTAGCCAAACCCAGTCCGTCAGGGAAAAGGTATATATTGACAGTGGTAGATTATGCCACACGGTATCCAGAGGCGGTTGCGTTACCTAACATACTGGCAGAGACGGTGGCGGCTGCCCTGCTCCAGGTTTTCTCACGGGTTGGATTTCCCCGGGAGATTTTCTCAGACCAGGGTACCCAGTTTACAGCAGAGGTGACCAACCAACTGTGGAAGCTGTGCGGCATAAAGTCCATTGGAAGCGCCCCGTACCACCCGCAAACCAATGGGTTGTGTGAACGCTTTAACGGGACGTTAAAACAACTCATTGGGACTTTTACCAGGACCTACAGGGACTGGGAGAAATTCTTGCCTCACCTCCTGTTTGCCTATCGAGAGGTGCCCCAAGAATCCACAGGGTTCTGCCCATTCGAACTGGTATACGGGAGACGGGTAAGGGGACCCCTAGACTTAGTGCTAGAACACTGGGAAGGGGAGGGCATCATAGAAGGGGTTCCTATTGTACCCTATGTGCTGGAATTCCGGGACCGCCTACAAGAGCTGACCCAGGCTGTACATGGGAACTTGCAGGTGGCCCAGTGGCACCAGCGTGTATGGTACGATCGGAGGGCCAGAGAGCGCACCTTGGAAATAGGGCAGAAGATCCTGGTGTTAGAGCCCACTAGACAGAACAAGTTCCAAGCTGCTTGGCAGGGGCCCTACCAGGTAGTGGGGAAAATAGCCAACACCACCTATAATGTCGCCGATTGTGACGACCCCAGGGTTATCCGCATGTTCCACGTGAATATGCTGAAGCCCTATCGGGAGCGCCCTGAAGAGGTAGTGGCCATCTGTGCACCTAAAGCAGAGGATTTAGCCGGACTTCCCTTGCCTGATGTCTTAGGGGAGAGGACTCAGTCTAAAACATGGGACCAGGTACACTGGGGTGAAGACTTAGGTCCCCGGGAGAGACAGCAGGCGGAGGAGTTGTTGAGGCAGCGACAGAGGATGTTTTCGGGGAAACCCGGGTACACTCACCTGGCACAACACAAGGTTGAGACCCAGGATCAGACCCCCCTGCGACAACCCCCCTTCCACGTCCCTGAGTCTGTACGAGAAGGGATGCGACAAGAGATAAAGGAGATGTTGCGTTTAGGGGTCATTGAAGAGTCAAATAGTCCATGGGCATCCCCCGTAGTGTTAGTGCCCAAGAAGGATGGGACTACACGGTTTTGTGTAGACTATCGTAAGCTCAATGAGAAAACAGTGACGGATGCGTATCCCATGCCGCGTGTGGATGACTTGTTAGACCGGCTGGCAGGGGCAAAGTATTTGACCACCATTGATCTATGCAAAGGCTACTGGCAGATTCCCCTTAGTCCTGATGCTATTCCCAAGTCGGCATTTGTCACCCAGTTTGGCTTATTCCAGTTTCGAGTTATGCCATTCGGGATGAAGACTGCCCCGGCGACCTTCCAGAGGCTGGCTGACCGTCTTCTGGATGGTCTCCAGGACTATGCGTGTGCCTACCTGGATGACATGGCCATCTACAGCGCGACATGGGAAGAGCATCTAAATCACCTAGAGACAGTATTAGACAGGATCCACAAGGCCGGAATCACCCTGAACCCAAACAAGTGTCACGTGGGCAAAGTAGAGGTTCAGTATTTAGGGCATTGGGTGGGAAGTGAGAAACAGAGACCAGAACCAGCCAAGATTGAGGCCATAGCCAAATGGCCCACCCCACGCACTAAAACCCAGGTCATGGCGTTTCTAGGGACAGCGGGGTATTACAGGAAATTTGTTCCCAATTACAGCAGCGTGGCCAAGCCCCTCACTGATCTGACCCATAAGAACCAACCCCGCCAGGTAACCTGGACCCCAGAGTGTGAGGAAGCCTTCCGCCAGCTAAAGGACGCCCTCACCAATACCCCTGTATTGGCCACACCCGATCCAACTAAACGTTTCCTTGTTCACACAGATGCTTCTATGTTTGGATTGGGGCAGTACTAAGCCAAGTCGGGCCGGACGGCCAAGAACACCCGGTAGCTTACCTGAGTCGGAAACTACTGCTCCGTGAAGTAAGCTATGCGGCCATCGAGAAGGAGTGCCTGGCAATAGTATGGGCACTCAAAAAGTTACAACCATATTTGTATGTACGACAGTTTTCCCTCCTATCGGACCATAATCCCCTAGTATGGCTTAATCGGGTCTCCGGAGACAACGCCAGATTACTGTGGTGGAGTTTAGCCCTACAACCTCTGGACTTCACCATCCACTACAGACCCGGCAAACAAAACGGTAATGCCGATGGACTAAGTCAACAAACGGAACTTGTACCAACCCCATAAACTTCGGTCATCCCCAAACTGATCCGTTAAGGATCAGACTGTGTATGCCGATCGCGTCACTGAAAAGGGGAGCCGTGTTACAGAACCCCCAGCACCAAGAATATGTTATGCTATATATATATTATATATAATAGGTTCCATGTGAAATGCATCAGTCCACAGGCTGCATCCCTGGGCAGAGGGGACAAGATATTCTCCTTCTGACCTCCCCCACCTTTGTAATTCCCATAGTAAATACCAGCAGGCTCCGGCCCCCTGCGGCTATTGTAATGTATGTCTGGCCTGCTTTTTCTATTGGCCTGCTCTGTGTATCTGTGCTATATATTCTGTGTGTTGTAAATAAAGAGGGTTCTTTTTAGACTGGAAATACCTGGAGTAGCAGTCAGCTTTTATATGCTCCCATGTAATCAAGAAATCCTAGCCAGCGTCCTTCATTCAGAATCCAGCAAAAGCAGAATGGACCTCCTGAAACACGGGGGGTGCTGAAAGAGGTACTACAGCACAGTAGACCCCATTACATTATGTATGTACTGTATGTATGTTGCATGTTGTATGGTGCATGTTGTATGGTGCATGTTGTCGCATGCTGCATGTCGTCGCATGTTGAATGTCACATGTTGTCGCATGTTGCCGCATGTTGTATGTTGCATGTCACATGTTGTCACATGTTGCATGTTGCATGTTGTATGTTGCATGTCGTCACATGTCGTCGCATGTTGCATGTCACATGTCGTCGCATGTCACATACCACATGTTGTTGCATGTTGTCGCATATCATATGTTGCATGTCGTATGTTGCATGTCACATGTTGCATGTCACACATTGCTGCATGTCGCATATCGTTGCATGTTGCACGTTGTATGTTGCATGTCATATGTCACATGTCGTCGCATGTTGCATGTCACATGTTGCATGTCACATGTCGTCGCATGTCACATGTTGTATGTCACATGCTGTATGTCGCATGTTGTTGCATGTCGCATGTTGTCACATGCCGTCGCATGTTGCATGTCGAATGTTGTCGCATGTTGCATGTTGTTGCATGTTGTCACATGTCACATGTTGCATGTTGTCGCATGTCACATGTTGCATGTCGCATGTCACATGTTGCATGTCACATGTGGCATGGTGTATGTCGTATGGTGTATGCTGTGTGTTGTATGTGCACACAGTGTAGACGAGTCCGGATCTGCTACATCTGGATGCCTGACATCTAGATGTAGCAGAGCCGGTAGATAATCGCCGTAGATAACTCTCCAGCGATCACCTACACTACAGCGTTCTCGCAAACAGCTGATGAGCTGTTTGCGAGAACCAGACTAGCGAACGGAGATAAGTCCCGGTCACGTGCACGGCAGTTCTCGCGATAACATAAGTTGGGACAGGTGAGTCGGCAGTCATGTGTAGTAAGCTGCTTGTATGCAGTTTCTACGCATGTGACTAATCATTAGATGCAATTTTATCGCATCCAATGATAGTCTGTGGTAAATATACGGCACAGAGACGGAGCTTCTCCGCTTTGTAAACGAACATGCTGCGTTCTGAAAAGACTGTCCGTTTACGCGGGTCTGCCTCCTGCGTGTTTTACCGCATAGTGGAGACGGGATTTCATGAAATCCCCTCCACTATGCTGTAACATCTGCACACTGCGTGTTTGATGCTGCGGCTCTACGCAGCATCAAACACGCAGCGTTTCCTGAACGTGGAAACATACCCTAAAACTTCCCCCACACCCGATCAGTGGATTTTGCTTGACCGCGTATGCCGAGTACGGTCTTTTCCTTCGTATGTAACCTAACCACCAAAACCTGCCCACCGACCCAACCCTTTCCTTAAATAAAAACATAACCAATTATTCTTTTGGATATTTTGGCCACAGCGGCCAACTTTTATTAACAAAATTAACATAAACATAAATACAACAGTATAAATTCGAGGGAAGGGTTCTTGGAGCTAAAAAGATGTGGCAAAACCCCACAAAAGAAGATCGACCACCATATTACCCTCAGCCGTGAAAACCAGCTCGAGGGCACCGTACATCCCGTTCCGGGAAGAGAAAAAAACACCAACAGCTCCGAGGGTAAAACCCCGTCCAGAGCCCATACCAAAATGCCAGATCCAACCCCACCACATTTTAGATTGCCTGTAATTATGCTCCAATTCCTTCCCCCAACCAATCAGCGTCAACTCCAAGAACCCCCACCCCCCCACCACACTGCCACTGTGACAATAAGCAAATAAAATGTAAACAATGAACCCAACACCCGCATACAAAGTGTAATCTCAAACCCCCAATTTTTTTTTTTTATATAACTTCCCTCACCATATCGATATATAAACTCTTCACGACAATCCCCCCCCCTCATTAAAAAACCCCCTAAGCACAAGCCAACAAGGGAGGGTGGGTGGGTCTTCTTTGTCCTGGATTAAGGTAGGGAATGGCGGTTTTCCCGCACTTTCCCTACTACCTCCCCCCTTCCTAACTCCTCACCCCCTTGCCATCCTCCTATCCCCAGCAGTAGCATTATTTAAAAAGACCGCCCGGCTCAAAGCAGTCATGGGGGGCCTCCACCCAGCTGCGCTTTGTTCCAGCCCCCATCTTGACCGCGTATGCCGAGTACGGTCTTTTCCTTTGTATGTAACCTAACCACCAAAACCTGCCCACCGACCCAACCCTTTCCTTAAATAAAAACATAACCAATTATTCTTTTGGATATTTTGGCCACAGCGGCCAACTTTTATTAACAAAATTAACATAAACATAAATACAACAGTATAAATTCGAGGGGAGGGTTCTTGGAGCTAAAAAGATCTGGCAAAACCCCACAAAAGAAGATCGACCACCATATTACCCTCAGCCATCAAAACCAGCTCGAGGGCACCGTACATCCCGTTCCGGGAAGAGAAAAAACCACCAACAGCTCCCAGGGTAAAACCCCGTCCAGAGCCCATACCAAAATGCCAGATCCAACCCCACCACATTTTAAATTGCCTGTAATTATGCTCCAATTCCTTCCCCCAACCAATCAGCGTCAACTCCAAGAACCCCCACCCCCCCACCACACACGAACAGCCCTGACCACCTCAGGCTCGTGAGTGCCCCAACACCACCAACGCCCGTTCAACTCCTTCTTGCAATGCCAAAGTCCACAAATCAATTCCAATCGCGTTTAAGTGAACTCCGTCCTCCAACCAGTAGTTACCAAGCCCCGACTCCAATTCAAAATGTCTAACGCTAATCCCCCCGTTTCTGGAAACAAAACCCGATATTGCCCTATTCAACTTGACCCTAGCCCTATTAATACCCTTCAAAGATCTAGCCCCCCTCCACCGTTTCCTAGGCACAATATCTGACCACACAATCAACACCCCAGGAAATGATACCTGCAACCTCAACAAATCGAACCGTATGTCCCTAATCAACTCCCTGACAGGCCGCACACCTAAGTCGTTCCCCCCCAAATGCACAATTAAAATGTCAGGTTGTCTATCTAACCGCCTTAGAAAATTCAGGAAGGGCCCTGCTCCACACCATCCCCCTATATCCCAACCACCGAATGACAACTTGTCGCCTACTAAACCCCAGTTGCCTACCGTCCGGCCTGACCTCGGCCCGCAGCGCCCCCCAATGAACGAATGAATGTCCGAAGATCCAGGCTAAGTAAGGGGACCCACCTGCAACAAGATGCATGAAGAAAAAACACTGGGGTCAAATACAAAATCGTAACACACCACTAAATTAATGACGGACGTAACTTAAGTAACGATTCGAAGTCCACCTGCCAATTCTACGAATGTCCTCCGCGCCCAAACCCAAACTATCAGCTTCTGATGCCGCCCCGATCCGAAATGAATGCGACCCAAACAAATCCGGAGAAAGGCCCAACTCCCGCAAGCCCCTTCCTAACACTGCAATGAACTGAAAGCGTGACAAAAAGGACCCCTCTGCGTGACACAACAAAGGGCCGGATCTGCCTGACCATAACTGCCAGTATGCTTCCAGACAACCTCTAGGGCACATCAGAGACCCGTTAACCCTCCCCAGCACCACACGTTTTCCTCTCCCAATTTGGTCAGTCTTTGAACGCCGAATCCAAAAAACGATACCCCCCGTCCAAACTTCCACATCCTCCGCCAACAAACCCCCTGCCCTAACTTTGGACCTCGACACCAGCTCCCCAACGCGCATTGCCCCAAAAAATGCTAATGAAAAAGCGAGACGAAACAACGCCAACTCAAAACTCGAACCACAAATAATCTCCAAGACTCCGCCCAACCGTTCTAAAAGGCTAAACGAAATGGGGCGGCGACGGTCAATCGTCTGATTACCTCTCCTAAAACCCCTAAGTGCCTGTCTGACCAAAAAATGTTTTGTCGCGTCCACCAACCCCTGCAACTTAAAAGCAAAAGCCAATCCAGCAACAAATTTATTTACCTTCGAAATCGACCAACCTTCCTCAGTCGCCTTACTGATCAAGAATAACACTGCCAACATCCTATCTTCGTCAGACACCAACTGGCCCCACACCGACACCCAACTTTGCCATACCCGCCAAGATGCTTCGTATAATGCCCAGGTTTGGCTCGTAACAGACTCCCGAATCAACCGGCCTGCTTGTCCATAATCACGCTCCAAAGATGCAAAGGGCATTCCTCTCCCGAGATCTCCGCATCCGGCGCCAATTCCTGAAAACGGTCCCACTGGAAACGAGACAATGCATCGGCTATTGAGTTCTGTACACCCGGCACATGCACCGCCGAAATACAAGCGTTCAGCTCCAAGCACCGGAAAACCAACTCCCTCACCAACTTAATCACCGGGGGAGATGAGGCCGATAAACTGTTCATCACCGACACGACGCTCATGTTGTCGCAATGAAAACGAACCCTCCTGTTAGCAAACATTTCCCCCCAAATGGAAACCGCCACCACGATAGGAAACAATTCCAACAAAACCAGGTTTTTTGTAAGGCCCAACTCCCTCCACTGGTCCGGCACACCAACGACCACCGCAATAGGCCCCGTAACCAGCCGAACCGGCTGCATCCGTATATATCTCACAATCAAAGTTTGTTAAGACCTCCTGCTGAATCAACGACCGCCCGTTGTAATTGCACAAGGAACGTTGCCACACTAGCAAGTCGTCTTTGTGTTCCTTGCTCAGGCAAATAAAATGGTGCGGCTCCTTCACACCTGCCATCGCGACCGACAACCTGCGACAAAATATCCTGCCCATGGGTATGATCCGACATGCAAAATTCAATCTACCCAAAAGAGACTGCAACTCCTTCAAAGTCAGCTTCCGCCTTCTTCTAGCTCTATCAACCTCCTGTTGCAGCAGGGACAGCTTATCCTCCGGCAACCGACACTCCATTCTCTCGGAGTCAATTAAAATTCCCCAAAAACTCAACACCGTACTGGGACCTTTCGTCTTATCCGCCGCTAATGGAACTCCAAAAAGCTCTGCGACCCAAAACATAGCCGCTAACGTATTACGGCATACCGCGGAATCAGGCGGCCCAATAAACAAAAAGTCATCCAAATAATGGATAACAGACTGAACTCCCGCCACGTCCCTAACCACCCACTCCAGGAAAGTACTAAACGTTTCAAACAAGGAACAAGAAATGGCGCAGCCCATTGGCAAACATCTATCAAATAGTAACCACCATTCCAAAAACAACCTAACAACGGAACGTTGTCCGGATGCACCGGAAGCAAACGGAAGACCGATTCAATATCCGTCTTTGCCAACAACGCCCCCGGGCCATGCCTCCTCACCCACTGTACCGCTGCATCGAATGATGTATACTCAACAGAGCACAGCTCTTGGGCGATGCCATCATTTACCGACCGACCCTTTGGATACAACAAATGTTGAATCAACCGAAATTTATTCGGCTCTTTCTTAGGCACCACCCCCAAAGGGGAAACCACCATACCTTCCGTCGGCGGGTTCAAAAACGGCCCCGACATCCTTCCCAACTCCACTTCTTTCTTGAGTTTAACATCAACAACCTCGGCATGCAACATTGCCGACCGCAAATTCTTAATCGAAAAAGGGACCTCATGACCCGGGGGAGGAATCCTAAAACCATCCGCAAAACCATTAAAAATAATACCTACCTTCACCTGATCGGGGTACCTATTTAGAAAGGGGGCCATCTCGTGAAGCCTCACCGGGCTCTCCCCCTTGACCGGTACCCAAAGCTCGCTTTCCTTTTCCCTTCCTGAAACACTTTGAAGCCCCGTGTGAACTTCAATTACAGTGGGAACACACATGCTTAAATTTACAGGTGTTCCCGTATTTACACTGACCGTCATTAAACTGCCAGCAGGTTCCAGACTTCTCCTTTGCTCCCTGTGCACCCTGACTACTGATTCCGTGTCCCGCCTGCTGGCTGCCACCACCCCCGGACCCATGAAAGGACTGCCAATGTCTAGCTGGGGCCATACCCTTCAGCCAAAGGCCTTTATCCTTCTGGTCCCACCTAATTTCCGGCCTCACCGCCTTTCGCTGCCTGAACTGCTCATCATACCGCAGCCACGTCTGACCGCCATATGTACGATGCGCCTCCCCAATCGAGTCTAAATAGCAAAACAAACCCGAGCAATTCTCGGGCGCCTTCTCCCCCACTACGCTCGCCAATATTGCAAATGCCTGCAACCAATTCACAAATGTCTGCGGAATTAGCCACCACCTCCGCTTTTCTTCCTCCTCCTTTTTGCTATCGTCTTTTTACCTTTATCCAAGTTAAACTTCTCCAACGGAAGCAGGGAAAAAATTTCCACGTACTCATCTCGCCAAATCTTCTCCTTCACCTCCTTTTTTAAATGCGCTCCCAACGGCCCTTCAAAGCACACATAAACTTCCCCTTTCGCTCTGTCATCTAATTTGACCGTATCGCCTTTTTCCTTCTCTGTCTGAACCGAAACCGATACACCTGACGATGCAACATCCAAAACCAGACCAGGGCTTACCAACCCACTCCCCGACGGGGGTTCCACCCCCCGCCCAGACAACCACGCCTCAACCGGCGATGCAGCAACCCCAGTTGCCGACCCTCCTTCTAATCTACGCAAAATTTGCGACATACCCTGCAATAAATCCTGCATACCTGGCACCTCCGCCACAATCAGCGCACTCCTCTGCCGTTCCTCACACACTGCCACCCGACCCCCCCTAGCTTCCTGCAACCCGGGCCCTGCGGGCGACAAACCAGACATAGACTCATACTCACAACGCTGCGCGGGTGCTGTGTCCCCGCCAGCCGGACCTCCGGATCCCTGTCGCTCCGACCTCACTTGACGATCACTGTTGTGAATTCTGTGGCTGAATTCACTCCTGTGGTCACAAGTGGTACTGCAGCTTCTGAGCTTCCTCCCTCAGGTGTTCTGGTGAGCTCGTTAACTGCTTCATTACTTAACTCCGCCTGATGCTGCTATCCTTGCTCCTTGTCAATGTTTCAGTGTTGGATCTGAGCTTCTCCTGATTGTTCCTGTGACCTGCTGCTCTGTATAGCTAAGTGCTTTTTGCTTTTTTGTTGCTTTTTTTCTGTCCAGCTTGTCTTTTGTTTTGCTGGAAGCTCTGAGACGCAAAGGGTGTACCGCCGTGCCGTTAGTTCGGCACGGTGGGTTTTTTTTGTCCCCTTTGCGTGGTTTTGCTTTAGGGTTTTTTGTAGACTGCAAAGTTCGCTTTACTGTCCTCGCTCTGTCCTAGAATATCGGGCCCCACTTTGCTGAATCTATTTCATCCCTACGTTTTGTCTTTTCATCTTACTCACAGTCATTATATGTGGGGGGCTGCCTTTTCCTTTGGGGAATTTCTCTGGGGCAAGTCAGGCCTATTTTTCTATCTTCAGGCTAGCTAGTTTCTTAGGCTGTGCCGAGTTGCCTAGGTAGTTGTTAGGCGCAATCCACAGCCGCTTTTAGTTGTGTTTAGGATAGGATCAGGTGTGCAGTCTACAGAGTTTCCACGTCTCAGAGCTCGTTCTTGTATTTTTGGGTATTTGTCAGATCACTGTGTGCGCTCTGATCGCTAAGCACACTGTGTTTCTGGATTGCCTTCATAACACCTGTCATTAGCAAACATAACAGTACAAGGAGCCAAACTAATGATTCTCAATAGAGGGAAAGAAAAAGTTCTGACATCATTTTTTTTTTTTTTCTGCTCTGTGTTCACTTTTTTTTTTTTTCCCCTAGACATTTGGGTGATTCTGGACACAGGTGTGGACATGGATATTCAGGGTCTGTGCTCTTCAATGGATAATCTCGTTATAAATGTACAAAAAATTCAAGATACTATTGATCAGAAATCTATGTTAGAACCAAGAATTCCTAACTATGTTACTATGTTACTATGTTACTATTCCTGATTTGTTTTTTGGAGATAGAACTAAGTTTCTAAGTTTCAAAAATAATTGTAAGCTATTTCTGGCCTTGAAACCTCATTCTTCTGGTAATCCTATTCAACAGGTTTTGATTATTATTTCTTTTTTGCGCGGCGACCCTCAAGACTGGGCATTTTCTCTTGCGCCAGGAGACCCTGCATTGAGTAGTGTCGATGCGTTTTTCCTGGCGCTCGGATTGCTGTACGATGAGCCTAATTCAGTGGATCAGGCTGAGAAAAATTTGCTGGCTTTGTGCCAGGGTCAGGATGATATAGAAGTATATTGTCAGAAATTTAGGAAATGGTCTGTACTCACTCAGTGGAATGAATCTGCGCTGGCAGCTTTGTTCAGAAAGGGTCTCTCTGAGGCTCTTAAGGATGTCATGGTGGGATTTCCTATGCCTGCTGGTTTGAATGAGTCTTTGTCTTTGGCCATTCAGATCGGTCGACGCTTGCGCGAGCGTAAATCTGTGCACCATTTGGCGGTACTGCCTGAGGTTAAACCTGAGCCTATGCAGTGCGATAGGACTATGACTAGAGTTGAACGGCAGGAATACAGACGTCTGAATGGTCTGTGTTTCTACTGTGGTGATTCCACTCATGCTATTTCTGATTGTCCTAAGCGCACTAAGCGGTCCGCTAGGTCTGCCGTCATTGGTACTGTACAGTCCAAATTCCTTCTGTCCATTACCTTGATATGCTCTTTGTCGTCGTTTTCTGTCATGGCGTTTGTGGATTCGGGCGCTGCCCTGAATCTGATGGATTTGGATTATGCTAAACGTTGTGGGTTTTTCTTGGAGCCTTTGCGGTGTCCTATTCCATTGAGAGGAATTGATGCTACACCTTTGGCCAAGAATAAACCTCAATACTGGGCCCAGCTGACCATGTGCATGGCTCCTGCACATCAGGAAGTTATTCGCTTTCTGGTGTTGCATAATCTGCATGATGTGGTCGTGTTGGGGTTGCCATGGCTACAAACCCATAATCCAGTATTGGATTGGAATTCCATGTCGGTATCCAGCTGGGGTTGTCAGGGGGTACATGGTGATGTTCCATTTTTGTCGATTTCGTCATCCACCCCTTCTGAGGTCCCAGAGTTCTTGTCTGATTATCAGGATGTATTTGAAAAGCCCAAGTCCGATGCTCTACCTCCGCATAGGGATTGTGATTGTGCTATCAATTTGATTCCTGGTAGTAAATTCCCTAAAGGTCGATTATTTAATTTATCCGTGCCCGAACACGCCGCTATGCGCAGTTATGTGAAGGAATCCCTGGAGAAGGGACATATTCGCCCATCGTCATCACCACTGGGAGCAGGGTTCTTCTTTGTAGCCAAGAAGGATGGTTCGCTGAGACCGTGTATTGATTACCGCCTTCTTAATAAGATCACTGTTAAATTTCAGTATCCCTTGCCATTGTTATCTGACTTGTTTGCTCGGATTAAGGGGGCTAGTTGGTTCACTAAGATAGATCTTCGTGGTGCGTATAATCTGGTGAGAATCAGGCAAGGAGATGAATGGAAAACTGCATTCAATACGCCCGAGGGTC
Source organism: Ranitomeya imitator (assembly GCF_032444005.1). Taxonomy (NCBI): domain Eukaryota; kingdom Metazoa; phylum Chordata; class Amphibia; order Anura; family Dendrobatidae; genus Ranitomeya; species Ranitomeya imitator. The sequence goes on along the minus strand of NC_091289.1, from coordinate 100,272,053 downwards.
ATTTTGAGTATCTAGTGATGCCGTTCGGACTTGCCAATGCTCCATCTGTGTTTCAGTCTTTTATGCATGACATCTTCCGTGAGTATCTGGATAAAATCCTGATTGTTTACTTGGATGACATTTTGATCTTCTCAGATGATTGGGAGTCTCATGTGAAGCAGGTCAGAATGGTTTTTCAGGTCCTGCGTGCTAACTCTTTGTTTGTGAAGGGATCAAAGTGTCTCTTCGGTGTGCAGAAAGTTTCATTTTTGGGGTTCATCTTTACCCCTTCTACTATCGAGATGGATCCAGTTAAGGTCCAAGCCATCCAGGATTGGATTCAGCCGACATCTCTGAAAAGTCTGCAAAAGTTCCTGGGCTTTGCTCATTTTTATCGTCGCTTCATCTGTAATTTTTCTAGCATTGCCAAACCATTGACCGATTTGACCAAGAAGGGTGCTGATTTGGTTAATTGGTCTTCTGCTGCTGTGGAAGCTTTTCAGGAGTTGAAGCGTCGTTTTTGTTCTGCCCCTGTGTTGTGTCAGCCAGATGTTTCTCTTCCGTTCCAGGTCGAGGTTGATGCTTCTGAGATTGGAGCAGGGGCGGTTTTGTCACAGAGAGGTTCTGATTGCTCAGTGATGAAACCATGTGCTTTCTTTTCCAGGAAGTTTTCGCCCGCTGAGCGTAATTATGATGTGGGCAATCGAGAGTTGCTGGCCATGAAGTGGGCATTCGAGGAGTGGCGTCATTGGCTTGAAGGAGCTAAGCATCGCGTGGTGGTATTGACTGATCATAAGAACTTGACTTATCTCGAGTCTGCCAAGCGCTTGAATCCTAGACAGGCCCGTTGGTCGTTATTTTTTGCCCGCTTCGACTTTGTGATTTCGTACCTTCCGGGCTCTAAAAATGTGAAGGCGGATGCTCTGTCTAGGAGTTTTGTGCCCGACTCTCCGGGTTTATCTGAGCCAGCGGGTATCCTCAAGGAAGGAGTCATTGTGTCTGCCATCTCCCCTGATTTGCGGCGGGTGCTGCAAAAATTTCAGGCGAATAAACCTGATCGTTGTCCAGCAGAGAAACTGTTCGTCCCTGATAGGTGGACTAATAAACTTATCTCTGAATTTCATTGTTCGGTGTTGGCTGGTCATCCTGGAATCTTTGGTACCAGAGAGTTAGTGGCTAGATCCTTCTGGTGGCCATCTCTGTCACGGGATGTACGTACTTTTGTGCAGTCCTGTGGGATTTGTGCTAGGGCTAAGCCCTGCTGTTCTCGTGCCAGTGGGTTGCTTTTGCCCTTGCCGGTCCCAAAGAGGCCTTGGACACATATTTCGATGGATTTCATTTCTGACCTTCCCGTTTCTCAAAAGATGTCAGTCATTTGGGTGGTCTGTGATCGCTTTTCTAAAATGGTCCATCTGGTGCCCTTGGCTAAATTGCCTTCCTCCTCTGATTTGGTACCTTTGTTCTTTCAGCATGTGGTTCGGTTGCATGGCATTCCTGAGAATATTGTTTCTGACAGAGGTTCCCAGTTTGTTTCAAGGTTTTGGCGAGCCTTTTGTGGTAGGATGGGCATTGACCTATCCTTTTCCTCGGCTTTCCATCCTCAGACTAATGGCCAGACCGAACGAACCAATCAGACCTTGGAAACATATCTGAGATGTTTTGTTTCTGCAGACCAGGATGATTGGGTGTCCTTTTTGCCGTTGGCTGAGTTCGCCCTTAATAATCGGGCCAGCTCGGCTACCTTGGTTTCTCCATTTTTTTGCAATTCTGGGTTCCATCCTCGTTTCTCTTCAGGACAGGTTGAGTCTTCGGACTGTCCTGGTGTGGATTCTGTGGTTGATAGGTTGCAGCAGATCTGGACTCAGGTAGTGGACAATTTGATCTTGTCCCAGGAGAAAGCTCAACTTTTCGCTAATCGCAGACGCCGTGTGGGTCCCCGACTTCGTGTTGGGGATCTGGTTTGGTTATCTTCTCGTCATATTCCTATGAAGGTTTCCTCTCCTAAATTTAAACCTCGTTTTATTGGTCCGTATAGGATTTCTGAGGTTCTCAATCCTGTGTCTTTTCGTTTGACCCTCCCAGACTCCTTTTCCATACATAATGTATTCCATAGGTCGTTGTTGCGGAGATACGTGGCACCTATGGTTCCATCTGTTGAGCCTCCTGCCCCGGTTTTGGTGGAGGGGGAATTGGAGTATATTGTGGAGAAGATTTTGGATTCTCGTGTTTCTAGACGGAAACTCCAGTATCTGGTTAAATGGAAGGGTTATGCTCAGGAAGATAATTCCTGGGTTTTTGCCTCTGATGTTCATGCTTCCGATCTTGTTCGTGCCTTTCATGCGGCTCATCCTGGTCGGCCTGGGGGCTCTGGTGAGGGTTCGGTGACCCCTCCTCAAGGGGGGGGTACTGTTGTGAATTCTGTGGCTGAATTCACTCCTGTGGTCACAAGTGGTACTGCAGCTTCTGAGCTTCCTCCCTCAGGTGTTCTGGTGAGCTCGTTAACTGCTTCATTACTTAACTCCGCCTGATGCTGCTATCCTTGCTCCTTGTCAATGTTTCAGTGTTGGATCTGAGCTTCTCCTGATTGTTCCTGTGACCTGCTGCTCTGTATAGCTAAGTGCTTTTTGCTTTTTTGTTGCTTTTTTTCTGTCCAGCTTGTCTTTTCTTTTGCTGGAAGCTCAGACGCAAAGGGTGTACTGCCGTGCCGTTAGTTCGGCACGGTGGTTTTTTTTTGCCCCCTTTGCGTGGTTTTGCTTTAGGGTTTTTTGTAGACTGCAAAGTTCGCTTTACTGTCCTCGCTCTGTCCTAGAATATCGGGCCCCACTTTGCTGAATCTATTTCATCCCTACGTTTTGTCTTTTCATCTTACTCACAGTCATTATATGTGGGGGGCTGCCTTTTCCTTTGGGGAATTTCTCTGGGGCAAGTCAGGCCTATTTTTCTATCTTCAGGCTAGCTAGTTTCTTAGGCTGTGCCGAGTTGCCTAGGTAGTTGTTAGGCGCAATCCACAGCCGCTTTTAGTTGTGTTTAGGATAGGATCAGGTGTGCAGTCTACAGAGTTTCCACGTCTCAGAGCTCGTTCTTGTATTTTTGGGTATTTGTCAGATCACTGTGTGCGCTCTGATCGCTAAGCACACTGTGTTTCTGGATTGCCTTCATAACACCTGTCATTAGCAAACATAACAGATCACCGCTGGACTCCGACACCTCCTTGCCGCGTCGATGCCCTAGGCCCGCGCCCCTGGCCTCCTCGTCACCAGGGGGGACCCGAACGTGTTGGAACTGCTGCGCCGCTAGCCCTCTCTGCCCCAGGCCGGCGCCCCTGGCCTCCTCGTCACCAGGGGGGACCCGACCGAGCGTGCTGTAGCTGCTGTACCGACCCACTCCTCCGTCCGTGGCCAGTATCCCCCGCCACCTCACCGTCCCTGAGAGCAGGGGACCTACCAGGAGCGGAGGAAGCGGCGGCTGCGCTCTGCCTGGATCGCGCAGGCCGAACTTCCGGTCCGACACTCCCGGCAGCAGCGGCGGTGTCCTGGGCCTGACGCCCGGCGCCTGCAGGCCGGGTACTTGGATTCCTGCCGGAGCGGGAGCGACCAGAGGGGGCAGCGCCGCCGGACTCACCGCCCGCAGGGTCCCTGGAGGGGCTCCGGAGCCTGCACCTGCCACACACTGGGATTTCGGGAGACAGTCTCTCTGGGGGCCTGGTCCTCCTGCCCCTTGAGCTCTGTCCGGATCTTCCTGCAGCGCCGATGATGGAGGCCAGCTGGGCCTCGAGCCAGCCCCCTCTCCTGGACCTGGCCATCTCTCGAAGTTGGGACATCATGGACTCGGCCGACGCCATCCTGCACGTCTTCTTCGTCCTGGATTAAGGTAGGGAATGGTGGTTTCCCGCACTTTCCCTACTACCTCCCCCCTTCCTAACTCCTCCCCCCCTTGCCATCCTCCTATCCCCAGCCGTAGCATTATTTAAAAAGACCGCCCGGCTCAAAGCAGTCATGGGGGGCGTCCACCCAGCTGCACTTTGTTCCAGCCCCCATCTTTACTGTGTTGTGCACTTCAACAGTCCTCTTAAAGGCGTTATTTGAAGAGCCATGTGTGAATGCTGCAGCAGTGCGCATGATCAACCACTTCTTTATAGCGCCGGTTCTCGAGATCATGGGGGTCCCAGCGGTCGGACCCCTACAAAGTTCTCGGGAAAGGGGATTACTTGGCATAATCCACTTAAATGGGTTTTCCAATATATATTTTTTTATTTTCCCCTTAGGAATACTGAAAATAATAAACCAATATTAACCCTCCAAAACACTAATGTCACCTCTCTGAGAACGGGGCAGGAAAAGTGGTACTGTTCATTGTATATATACAGGACAGGAGAAGTGGTACTGTGCAGTGTATATATACAGGACAGGAGGATAGGTACTGTGCAGTGTATATATACAGGACAGAAGTGGTACTGTGCAGTATATATACAGGACAAGAGGAGTGGTTCTGTGCAGTGTGTATATGCATGACAGGAGAAGGGGTACTGTGCAGTATATATACAAGACAGAAGTGGTACTGTGCAGTGTATATATACAGGTCAGGAGAAGTGGTACTGTGCAGTATATATATACAGGACAGGAGAAATGGTACTATGCAGTGTATATATACAGGAGGAGTGGTACTGTGCAGTATATATATATATACAGGACAGGAGGAGTGGTACTGTGCAGTATATATATATACAGGACAGGAGAAGTGGTACTATGCAGTGTATATATACAGGAGGAGTGGTACTGTGCAGTGAATATATACAGGACAGGAGGAGCGGTACTGTGCAGTGTATATATATACAGGACAGGAGGAGCGGTACTGTGCAGTGTATATATGCAGGACAGGAGGCATGGTACTGTGCAGTGTATATATACAGGAATGGAGGAGTGGTACTGTGCAGTATATATACAGGACAGGAGAAGTGGTACTATGCAGTGTATAAATACAGGAGGAGTGGTACTGTGCAGTGTATATATACAGGACAGGAGGCGTGGTACTGTGCAGTGTATATATACAGGAATGAAGGAGAGGTACTGTGCAGTATATATATAAATACAGGACAGGAGAAGTGGTACTATGCAGTGTATATATACAGGAGGAGTGGAACTGTGCAGTGTATATATGTAGGACAGGAGGCGTGGTACTGTGCAGCGTATATATACAGGAAAGGAGGCGTGGAACTGTGCAGTGTATATATACAGGACAGGAGAAGTGGTACTATGCAGTGTATATATACAGGAGGAGTGGTACTGTGCAGTGTATATATACAGGACAGGAGGAGCGGTACTGTGCAGTGTATATATACAGGACAGGAGGAGCGGTACTGTGCAGTGTATATATGCAGGACAGGAGGCATGGTACTGTGCAGTGTATATATACAGGAATGGAGGAGTGGTACTGTGCAGTATATATATACAGGACAGGAGAAGTGGTACTATGCAGTGTATAAATACAGGAGGAGTGGTACTGTACAGTGTATATATACAGGGCAGGAGGCGTGGTACTGTGCAGTGTATATATACAGGAATGAAGGAGAGGTACTGTGCAGTATATATATATACAGGACAGGAGAAGTGGTACTATGCAGTGTATATATACAGGAGGAGTGGTACTGTGCAGTGTATATATACAGGACAGGAGGAGTGGAACTGTGCAGTGTATATATACAGGACAGGAGGAGTGGAACTGTGCAGTGTATATATGTAGGACAAGAGGCGTGGTACTATGCAGTGTATATACTGTACACAGGAATGGAGGAGAGGTACTGAGCAGTGTATATATACAGGACAGGAGAACTGGCACTGCGCAGTGTATATATACAGGACAGGAGAAGTGGCACTTTGCAGTGTATATATACAGGACATGAGGAGTGGTACTGTGCAGTGTATATATATACAAGTCAGGAGATGTGGTACTGTGCAGTATATATATATATATACACAACAGGAGAAGTGGTACTGTGCAGTGTATATATACAGGACAGGAGGAGTGGTACTGTGTAGTATATATATATACAGGAAAGGAGAAGTGGTACTGTGCAGTGTATATATACAGGACAGGAGAAGTGGTACTGTGCAGTGTATATATACAGGAGGAGTAGTAATGTGCAGTGTATTTATACAGGACAGGAGGAGTGATTCTGTGCAGTATAATATACAGGACAGGAGGAGTGGTACTGTGCAGTGTACATATATAGTACAGGAGAAGTGGTACTGTGCAGTGTATACATACAGGACAGGAGAAGTGGTACTGTGTAGTATATATATACAGGAAAGGAGAAGTGGTACTGTGCAGTGTATATATATTCAGGACAGGAGAAGTGGTACTGTGCAGTGTATATATACAGGACTGGAGGAGTGATAATGAGCAGTGTATATATACAGGACAGGAGAAGTGGTACTGTGCAGTGTATATATACAGGAAAGGAGAAGTGGTACTGTGCATTTTATATATGCAGGACAGGAGAAATGGTACTGTGCAGTGTATATATACAGGAGGAGTAGTACTGTGTGGTGTATATATACAGGACAGGAGGAGTGATTCTGTGCAGTGTATATATACAGGACAGGAGGAGTGGTACTGTGCAGTGTATATATTCAGGACAGGAGAAGTGGTACTGTGCAGCGTATATATACAGGACTGGAGGAGTGGTACTGAGCAGTGTATATATACAGGACAGGAGAAGTGGTACTGTGCAGTGTATATATACAGGACAGGAGAAGTGGTACTTTGCAGTGTATATATACAGGACAGGAGAAGTGGTACTATGCAGTGTATATATGTAGGACAGGAGGCCTGGTACTGTGCAGTGTATATATACAGGAATGGAGGAGTGGTACTGTGCAGTGTATATATACAGGACAGGAGGAGTGGAACTGTGCAGTGTATATATGTAGGACAGGAGGCCTGGTACTGTGCAGTGTATATATACAGGAATGGAGGAGTGGTACTGAGCAGTGCATATATACAGGACAGGAGAAGTGGTACTGTGCAGTGTATATATACAGGACAGGAGAAGTGGTACTTTGCAGGGTATATATACAGGACAGGAGGAGTGGTACTGTGCAGTGTATATATACAGGACAGGAGGAGTGGTACTGTGCAGTGTATATATACAGGACAGGAGAAGTGGTACTGTGCAGTATATATATACACGACAGGAGAAGTGGTACTGTGCAGTGTATATATACAGGACAGGAGGAGTGGTACTGTGTAGTATATATATACAGGACAGGAGAAGTGGTACTGTGTAGTGTATATATATACAGGAAAGGAGAAGTGGTACTGAGCAGCGTATATATACAGGACAGGAGGAGTGATTCTGTGCAGTGTATATATACAGGACAGGAGGAGTGGTAATGTGCAGTGTATATATACAGAACAGAAGAAGTGGTACTGTGCAGTGTATATATGCAGGACAGGAGGAGTGGTACTGTGCAGTGTATATATACAGGAGGAGTAGTACTGTGCAGTGTATATATACAGGACAGGAGGAGTGATTCTGTGCAGTGTATATATACAGGACAGGAGAAGTGGTACTGTGGAGTGTATATATACAGGACAGGAGGAGTGGTACTGTGCAGTGTATATATACAGGAGGAGTAGTACTGTGCAGTGTATATATACAGGACAGGAGGAGTGATTCTGTGCAGTGTATATATACAGGACAGGAGAAGTGGTACTGTGGAGTGTATATATACAGGACAGGAGGAGTGGTAATGTGCAGTGTATATATACAGAACAGAAGAAGTGGTACTGTGCAGTGTATATATGCAGGACAGGAGGAGTGGTACTGTGCAGTGTATATATACAGGACAGGAGAAGTGGTACTGTGCAGTGTATATATACAGGAGGAGTAGTACTGTGCAGTGTATATATACAGGACAGGAGGAGTGATTCTGTGCAGTGTATATATACAGGACAGGATAAGTGGTACTGTGCAGTGTATATATACAGGACAGGAGGAGTGGTACTGTGCAGTGTATATATACAGGACAGGAGGAGTGGTATTGTGCAGTGTATATATACAGGACAGGAGAAGTGGTACTGTGCAGTGTATATATACAGGACAGGGGGAGTGGTACTGTGCAGTGTATATATACAGGACAGGAGGAGTGGTACTGTGCAGTGTATATATACAGGACAGGAGGAGTGGTACTGTGCAGTGTTTATATACAGGACAGGAGAAGTGGTACTGTGCAGCGTATATATACAGGACAGGAGGAGTGGTACTGAGCAGTGTATATATTCAGCACAGGAGAAGAGGTACTGTGCAGTGCATATATACAGGACAGGAGAAGTGGTACTGTGCAGTGTATATATACAGGACAGGAGAAGTGGTACTGTGCAGTGTGTATATGCAGGACAGGAGGAGTGGTACTGTGCAGTTTATATGTGCAGGACAGGAGGCAAGGTACTGTGCAGTGTATATATATTCAGGACAGGAGAAGTGGTACTGTGCAGTTTACATATATAGTACAGGAGAAATGGTACTGTGCAGTGTATATATTCAGGACAGGAGGAGTTGTACTGTGCAGTGTATATATACAGGACAGGAGGAGTGGTACTGGGCACTATATATATATATATATATGTATATATATATATATATACACATGACAGGAGAAATAGTACTGTGCAGTGTATATATACAGGACAGGAGGAGTGGTACTGTGCAGTGTATATGCAGGTCAGGAGAAGTGGTACTGTGCAGCGTATATATACAGGTCAGGAGAAGTGGTACTGTAAAGTGTATATATACAGGACAGGAGGAGAGGTACTTTGCAATGTATATATACAGGACAGGAGGAGTTGTATTGTGCAGTGTATATATACAGGACAGGAGGAGTGGTACTGTGCAGTCTATATATACAGGAGGAGTGGTACTGTGCAGTGTATATATACAGGACAGGAGGAGTGGTACTGTGCAGTCTATATATACAGGAGGAGTGGTACTGTGCAGTGTATATATACAGGACAGGAGGAGAGGTACTTTGCAATGTATATATACAGGAAAGGAGGAGTGGTACTGTGCAGTGTATATATACAGGACAGGAGGAGTGGTACTGTGCAGTGTATATATACAGAACAGGAGGAGTGGTACTGTGCAGTGTATATATACAGCACAGGAGGAGTGGTACTGTGCAGTGTATATATACAGCACAGGAGGACTGGTACTGTGCAGTGTATATATACAGGACAGGAGGAGTGGTACTGTGCAGTGTATATATACAGCACAGGAGGACTGGTACTGTGCGGTGTATATACACAGGACAGGAGAAGTGGTACTGTGCAGTGTATATATACAGGACAGGAGAAGTGGTACTGTGCAGTGTGTGCAGTGTATATACAGGACAGGAGTTGTTGTGCTGTGCAGTGTTTATACACAGGACAGGAGAAGTGGTACTGTGCAGTGTATATATACAGGACAGGAGAAGTGGTACTGTGCAGTGTATATATACAGGACAGGAGAAGTGGTACTGTGCAGTGTATATACACAGGACAGGAGAAGTGGTACTGTGCAGTGTATATATACAGGACAGGAGAAGTGGTACTGTGCAGTGTATATATACAGGACAGGAGGAGTGGTACTGTGCAGTGTATATACACAGGACAGGAGAAGTGGTACTGTGCAGTGTATATATACAGGACAGGAGAAGTGGTACTGTGTAGCATATATATACAGGAAAGGAGAAGTGGTACTGAGCAGCGTATATATACAGGACAGGAGGAGTGGCTCTGTGCAGTGTATATATACAGGACAGGAGAAGTGGTACTGTGCAGTGTATATATACAGGAAAGGAGGAGTGGTACTGTGCAGTGTATATATACAGGACAGGAGGAGTGGTACTGTGCAGTGTATATATACAGCACAGGAGGAGTGGTACTGTGCAGTGTATATATACAGCACAGGAGGACTGGTACTGTGCAGTGTATATATACAGGACAGAAGAAGTGGTACTGTGCAGTGTATATATACAGGACAGGAGAAGTGGTACTGTGTAGTGTATATATACAGGACAGAAGAAGTGGTACTGTGCAGTGTATATATACAGGACAGGAGAAGTGGTACTGTGTAGTATATATATACAGGAAAGGAGAAGTGTTACTGAGCAGCGTATATATACAGGACAGGAGTTGTTGTGCTGTGCAGTGTTTATACACAGGACAGGAGAAGTGGTACTGTGCAGTGTATATATACAGGACAGGAGAAGTGGTACTGTGCAGTGTATATATACAGGACAGGAGAAGTGGTACTGTGCAGTGTATATACACAGGACAGGAGAAGTGGTACTGTGCAGTGTATATATACAGGACAGGAGAAGTGGTACTGTGCAGTGTATATATACAGGACAGGAGGAGTGGTACTGTGCAGTGTATATACACAGGACAGGAGAAGTGGTACTGTGCAGTGTATATATACAGGACAGGAGAAGTGGTACTGTGTAGTATATATATACAGGAAAGGAGAAGTGGTACTGAGCAGCGTATATATACAGGACAGGAGGAGTGGCTCTGTGCAGTGTATATATACAGGACAGGAGAAGTGGTACTGTGCAGTGTATATATACAGGAAAGGAGGAGTGGTACTGTGCAGTGTATATATACAGGACAGGAGGAGTGGTACTGTGCAGTGTATATATACAGCACAGGAGGAGTGGTACTGTGCAGTGTATATATACAGCACAGGAGGACTGGTACTGTGCAGTGTATATATACAGGACAGAAGAAGTGGTACTGTGCAGTGTATATATACAGGACAGGAGAAGTGGTACTGTGTAGTATATATATACAGGAAAGGAGAAGTGTTACTGAGCAGCGTATATATACAGGACAGGAGGAGTGGCTCTGTGCAGTGTATATATACAGGACAGGAAAAGTGGTACTGTGCAGTGTATATATACAGGACAGGAGAAGTGGTACTGTGCAGTGTATATATACAGGACAGGAGGAGTGGTACTGTGCAGTGTATATACACAGGACAGGAGAAGTGGTACTGTGCAGTGTATATATACAGGACAGGAGAAGTGGTACTGTGTAGTATATATATACAGGAAAGGAGAAGTGGTACTGAGCAGCGTATATATACAGGACAGGAGGAGTGGCTCTGTGCAGTGTATATATACAGGACAGGAGAAGTGGTACTGTGCAGTGTATATATACAGGAAAGGAGGAGTGGTACTGTGCAGTGTATATATACAGGACAGGAGGAGTGGTACTGTGCAGTGTATATATACAGCTCAGGAGGAGTGGTACTGTGCAGTGTATATATACAGGACAGGAGAAGTGGTACTGTGCAGTGTATATATACAGGACAGGAGTTGTTGTGCTGTGCAGTGTATATACACAGGACAGAGGAATTGGTACTGTGCAGTGTATATATACAGGACAGGAGAAGTGGTACTGTGTAGTATATATA